>NC_084526.1:40647807-41280307 GCF_024500275.1 Phycodurus eques
TAAACATAAATAAGAACATAATACAATGATTTTTCAAATCATGTTCAACCTATATTTAATTGAATACGCTATAAAGACAAGATATTTAATGTTCAAATTGATCAACTTTATCGTTTTTTGCAAATAATCATTAACTTGGAATTTTAGGGCTGCAACACGTTCCATAAAAGCTGCGACAGGGTCCTGTTTACCACTGTGTTACATCACCTTTTCTTTTAACAACATTTGGGAACTGAGGACACTAATTGTTGAAGCTTTGTGGGTGGAATTATTTCCCATTCTTGCTTGATGTACAGCTCGCGCTGTTTAACAGTCTGGGGTCTCCGTTGTCGTATTTTACGCTTCATAATGCGCCACACATTTTCAATGGGAGACAGGTCTGGACCGGAGGCACACCAGTCTAGTACCTGCACTATTTCACTGTAACATGTGCAGAATGTGGTTTGGCATTGTCTTGCTGAAATAAGCAGGGGCGTCCATGAAAAAGACGTTGCTTGGATGGCAGCGTATGTTTCTCCAAAATCTGCATGTACCTTTCAGCATTAATGGTGCCTTCACAGATGTGTAAGTTACCCACGCCATTGGCACTAACACAGCCCCATACCATCACAGATGCTGGCTTTTGAACTTTGCGTCCATAACAGTCCGGATCGTTCTTTTCCTGTTTGGCCCGGAGGACACGACATCCACAATTTCCAAAAACAATTTGAAATGTGGACTCGTCGGACCACAGAACACTTTTCCACTTTGCATCAGTCCATCTTAGCTGAGCTCGGGCACAGAGAAGCCGGCGGCGTTTCTGGGTGTTGTTGATAAATGGCTTTTGCTTTGCATAGTAGACTTTCAGGTTGCACTTACGGACGTAGCGCCGAACTGTATTGACTGACATTGGTTTTCTGAAGTGTTCCTGAGCCCATGTGCTGATATCCTTTACACATTGATGTCGGTTTTTGATGCAGTGCCGCCTGACAGATCGAAGGTCACGGGCATTCAATGTTGGTTTTGGGACTTGCCGCTTACATGCAGTGATTTCTCCAGATTCTCTGAACCTTTTGATGATATTATGGACCGTAGATGATGAAATCCCTTGAAATTGATTGACTACCCATTTCCAAGCTGTTACTATCCAATCTTTCGAGGACTGATTTGTGATGCAGGTCTAACATAACATATAATACAATTCATCTACAGTGTCCAGTTTATAGTCAAACTGGCAAAGAAGGAGTTGCGCAAATGCACAGTATTCCACCGTGTCCTCGGGAGAACAGTTTCATTTGTCACCATCACACAACCACCGCAGATTTTGACAGATGGAAAAGAAAGGCTGTTGTAAAAGTCTTAAATGACATTGAAACTGACACGTGAAGTGGATTCATTTTTTCCTACTGTTTTTGGTTTGGTTGGTTGGTCTTTGCTATCTATCGTGCAAGCCATTTGAGTGTAATTTGTTTTTGTTTCACAGTAAATGCACTTCACAACCCAGCTTCAGTTCCAAAGTGCCTGAAAGGTCGATAAGAGAATATATTATCCTCAAAATGCATTTTTTTTATTTTCGGGCACCTTGTTTTTTGTAGTGTTGTACTGGTTATGTCTCAGTTTTACTTAAATCATTGTCCGTCCATTCATTTTCTACAGCCTAGCGCTTATCCTCATCAGGTTCGTGGGTGAGCTGCAACCTTTTACTTCAGACGAGAGGGTTAGAACCCCGGGCTGGTTGCCAGCCAATTGTCGGGCAAATATAGCCGAGCAACCAATTCGCACTCACATATGTAACCTAATATGCACGTTTTTTTTGTATTGTGGGAGGAAGCCGAATGCCTGGAGAAAACCATCGCAAGCACGAGGAGAGCATGCAAATTGCGCACAGGAGAGTCTTAAGATGAGATTTGAATAAATAAAAGTTTTATAATGACAAGAATCTGGGCCCTGAAACCAATTATCATAAATGTAATGCATGTCAATGGAAATTTTCATTTTGAAAGACATCCAAATCAAACTTCGACTATCTTGGAACAGATTGTGGTCCTACTTCAGCAGTTCGCCTTTAATATGTTACTCCCAAAAGGACAAAAGTGATGCAGATGTGTGGCTTGTTTCACAACTCTACACCTTTAAAGTAGCTGATAACAACAACAACAACCTGCAGGTTTTACTAAGAGACCGCTGAAAGAATGCTGATTTGTTTGCTGCAATGAATCTGTTCTAAGGGGTGGGGTGGACTGTGCCGCCTGTTCCTATTCAGTACAGCATATGCTCATCCAAATGCGAGCACAATGTTGCAAACAAATAGGATTCATTATCCAGCCATGTGGGGATGTCATTGCTCACATTAACCTTCAAAATCTGTGCATGTTGTATATGAAACACACAAATAAATTCCATGATACCATATAGGGTTTTGCGGTGATTTGCGCAGTGGTCTCTTTTTTTTTTTTTCTTTTTTTTTCTTTCTTTCATTCCACTTTGTCAGCATGTGGAGCATAATAGCACTCAGGAAGGTAAATGAGCCTCTGCCCACACAGACAAAAGCATGTCATGTTAGCTCCATCACGCACTCCTCTGCAAGGACTCTAAAAACCCACATCACCTCTATTCACTAAAGGCTAAAAGGTTTGCTTGCCCACGTTTTGTACCTCACTATTTGAGTTTTGCAGGGAAGGGCTGCTTACGTTCTTCGCTCCCAGACCCGTTGGCGCGGAAGATGCTCTCGCGTTTTCATGTAAACACACACGCAAATGAAACTAAATGACAACTATTCACTTGTCTCCAGCGTTATCTCTGCGATGCTATAATTAGCCAGACAGTCCTCCCCTGATATTCAATAGGAGGATCTGCATAAATCAGGAGCCAGTGTTAATCCTCATCGGGCTTAGTTTCAGCAGATGAGGGAGGTCTTGCTTGTGTGTTCATATTTGTTCTTACTTGAATATGCATCTACCATCTGCCTATTCAACATGGAGTTCAAACATGTCAAACGGAAGCCAAAACAAAAAGCAAAAGCTCCCAAAGTGTACTTCCTCCATGATTCACAACGTGAATCCACTCCCTGGTGTGGTTGTGTTACTTCATATTATTGTACTGCAAGTGCGTGTGTGGTTCAGGGTAATGAGCCTACGCAAGCAAAGCGGATGAGCGCTAACTGCAACAGATGTGGAGAAAAAAGCCTTCTCACACAGTTATCCACATGAAGAAGCACACGGAGCCACACCGGCGCGCTACATGCAAAACAGTAATGCTCCGTGTAAATAGCGAAACGTGTGGATGGGAACAAACTGTACCATTTTTTTTTTTTTTTGCACAATATTGTCACAACAACGTTTTCTTTTTTTTCTCAGCATGAAGGTTGGAGACCAACAATACTTTCTTTGGAAAAGGGATGCGAAAAGGGGTTTCATCTTTCTTCTCCACATGCATGTGCGTCTCAATAAATTAGACTAGGGCGGAAAACCTTTGTATTCATTTCAGTAGTTCGATTCAAAAAGTAAAACTCATATATTACATGGATTCAGAAGAAGTGTCTTTATGTGTATATATATATATATATATATATATATATATATATACAGTATATATGCTGTTAAATTACAGTTATTTACTGTTATTGTTCAATGACTAATTTAACTGTTAATTTACCTGAAAGGGATAAATGTTTCACAGTATTTTACAATTATTACAAAATACAGTAACGTACTGTTGCAAATTCAGTGTTTATTAAAAGCTGCCCTCTCTCATCTGATTTAATGTGTTATTTCATTCAGCTGGCAAGAATTAAAAGCTTCCATTTTCAATGACCGCAAACGTAATGGACGCACTCCACTACGGGAACTATTCACGGATTTTATATATTTGACAATCACACAGTTTATCGAGCTGCCCTCTATAATAAACATAATGCCTTTTGTAGGACAATAAATATCTGATGGGAATTAACTTTACAAAAAAAAATACACTTGTTTCCACGATACATGAGTTATGCTAGAATAAACCACGAAATGCCAGGGACATCATTGCAAAGAAAGTACTAATAAAATGGGATTTAAATGTCAATGGCTGATCTAAAGGTCAAAATGACACATTTCTAATATATTTTCTCAAAATGGAATGTTCCCAATCCAAATGGAAACTGGCGATCGGGTACTATAAGCAGCGTGTCCAGAATATTGTAACACCTCAAACAATAAGACTAACACATGGTTAAGTGACTCACTGATGAGACCAGAGCACAGTGCTGTATTTGTGTGCCACTTATCAGCAGCGGGTGAACAATTCCACGGTACCAAAAAGAGCGAGCGAGACACCCAACGAGCCATTGGGCGACTGAGAAGCAACACTTGTGTGCAACAACTGGATTGGATTGAATGGAAAGGAATTAACCTTCAGATTCTGCCCTTTTGGTGAAAAGAAATAACACAGAGGAGCGTTTACATTGCAAAAAATCAGAGACAATTATTATTGTATCGTATAACAATTACTTCCAAATGACCCTCCAACTCTTTTTGAGCCAACATCCGTTTTTTATTTTAGATTAGAAAACTCTCACAGCTCGCCACCAAAAAAATGTATGATGAGCTGATCAGTGCAAAATTGGGGCCTGCTTAGTTGAACACAAAACTATTATTCCATTGGTGAACAAATATACATTGTTTGTAGTAAATTTTAAAAAAAGTGAAATAATAAATGAGCTTCCATGTTGCTCTCTCAGTCTGAGCGCTTTGCAGCGAGACAAAAGCGTGACGAACCTGTCGTAGTCCTGGCAGATCTCGCCCACAGCTATCAGAGCCTTCAGGTACTCGTTAGGCTGGTAGGGGTTGATGTAGTGTAAAGAGCAGCTGTTCCTGGGGTCTCCGTTGGAGGCTGTGAAGTCAATGGCGACCTGGCGACGGAGAGGAGTAGGGCGGCGATTTGAAAAGCACGGGGTCGACATCACATTTGTTTATCTCGAGAAACGATCATGTCAGGTCGTGTCCGCGATCCGTAAATATGAGGAATAAATTACGTGATGTGAGTTGTCGGTTTTCATACGCCCACACAGATTGAGCACAAATCGCCCTCCGTTCGAATTCTGACAAACTATGTACCGCGGCGGTGGTCAGCATTAATATTCATTGCCTTCAGGAGTCCAACTGATGATGGAAAAGCGGGCACGAGAGGGGGCCCGCCAATGGGCGCGAGTTGACGGAGGCTCAAGTGAATTCGCGATGCTGCCTACAGTAACAACTCTAACTGTGCACAGGGAGGGAAAACACAAAAGTTGAACAATTCTGACTTCAAAGTTTTAAAAGAAAGCGCATTGTGTGCGGAGCAAGCCTGCGGTTAATTCAATCCAATTAAAATCTCAGTGTCAGAGAGGTGAGAAAACAGCGTTATTTACCGTAAAGTGAATCTGGCATCCTCCCATGATGTAATCCAAGAAGGAGTAAACTCTATGGAGCTACGGGAAAAGAACATTTCTTTTAAGGAACAAAACAGACATGAGGTGGCGATGTTTGAGTGGGTGTTCGCCATCTGGTTAAGGCAAGCAACCATATTCAATGTCGTCGTTTGTTTTCAATAAAAAGTTTATTTGAGTGAAATTGGAAGTACGGTGTGAAATGCGGCGGTGCCATCAGATACAAGTTCAATTTGTTCCGTGACCACGTGATGGATGCCACTCATAGCAGCCATTCCAGGGGCGGACCGACGTTGCGGCCGAGGCCAACCCAAACGGAAAGTCGGCCACCCCCGGCGGCGGGCGCGACCACCCCGCTGGTGTGCCCAGTATAGTGTTTTTCAACAAGGTAAAATTCGATCCGTAACCCCAGCCCACCATGACGAAACATTTCGGCCACGCCATGAAAAAAAATATCTGGCTGCGCCCCTGTGTCAATCAAATTGCAACAGGGCAAGCCCTGCCCCGAAGTGGGATTCATAATAATGCGTCTCGGCTCCTAATGGTAGCACTATAATTAGTCGTGCTTCGCAGAGGATAAAGAATATATGACTGTGAGTACTGCTCCATTGTCAGTCTACATGTGTTGCTGCATTGTTGTGTTCAAATATCCATTGCTTAAAGAGTTATAACATGGCAACATAGATGGCATGTAGCATTAGCATTTTTGTTTTTTCAAGAATTGTTGACTTTTTGCTAAAGTGCTTGTGAAATGTGTTTGAACCGAATTGACAGCTCAAATCTCAAGTTGGCGCTCGCAAGTCAAAGCAAAATAAATAAATAAATAAATCGTCCCAACGGCGGAACATATGTCGGAAAACTCATTTGTATCTCAAGGCGCCACCGCACCTTAGAGGGAATCATGAGCGCTAAAGAGCAGGTGTGCCTAATTTTGTGGCCGGTGAAGCTTGAATCGTACCTTGACATCATTTAAGATGACAACACCTGAGTTTTTATAGTTCCTTTTCTTCTGTTTGTACTTGGGATTCACACAATCCCACGTCACCTGAAACGTATAAAAAGCATCATAACATGGCTAATATGCTTTCACCCCTTTTCCGAGGCAGTTGTTTGGTCTGCGAGGGGTCTCGGCCGTGAGATGCGAACGTATGATGATGTGACATAACTGTCTCTCCTCCGCCTCTGCTTCACTGACCTTATTTCCGCTGGAGATTTTCTGCATTTCTCTGAAAGTGGCGTAGAACTCTCCAATGAAGTCGTGCTTCCCTCTGGAGTCGTAATCCCACACTAGGCACTGCGCAACATAGACACACGCAAAACACTGTTTTCTTTTCTTTGTGTTAGTAGGAACCGCGTTACCATACAATATTGACCAATCATCTTGTCTTCTCCTTCTCACAACATTTGTCACACTGGCAAAATCTCATCTCCCGTTACAAAGATAAACACAGTCAATATTAACGTTTATCCATCCATCGTCTGGACTTCTTATCCTCACTAGAGTCGACCAATCGACCAAAAGATTTGTTTACTTGGTTTGAACCACTGCCGCACTAGACTTAGAGTCATATAAGAAGGTATTAGGGATGTTTTAGTTAAAAAAAAAAAAAATGAAATTAAATTGAGACAATTTGGATAAGCTCTTTTTTTTTTTTTTTTTTTCCTTAGTACAAGATCGGGATATCTTGTATATCGGCATATGCTCAAAATCAAGTGACTCGGAGTGAAAACAATGACATCCACAAAAGATAACCACAATAATAAACCCGTTAAATCCATACCACTCTCCATTAGGGGTAGAACTGATTAATCGACTAGTCGACTTGACGACTCCGAATCGACGTTTAACCCTTGAAGTCAACTAATTGCTATTCACTTGTTTTTAGCATCTCGTCTTCCAACTGGCCAATTTACAGAGGACTTTTGACCCGTCCGTCTGCTGCAGTCGCCAGATGATAACGCTCTGTGGAGCAACGAAATGTCTAGTGAAGAAGGCGACACGGTCTTCAAATGTCCGCGCGGGTTCGGAGAGTAAAAAAACAAGATGGTTGTGGAAGAGAGTAGTAGTTAGGCTAGCTAACTTCCGCTATTCCGATCGCCACTAGCCTTAAAAGATTCATACCAGCGCTCCCTCGGGACTGGCGACCTCTGTCTTGTTTGAATATATAGTACCACCACCGGTTGTTATTTTTCATTTTCTCGCGTTTATGATTCCAGCTGAGTCAAAGCAAGAAAACAAATTGTGATTTGTTTTTTTGTTTTTTTTTGGGGGGGGGGGGGTCATTTACCTTAAGCCTCCTCTCCTCATCACAGCTGCACAGCGATATAAGAGACACTTTGAATGGCTCCCAAACAGGATTGAGGTTGTTCTTTATAACCTGTTTGAGGAGGAATACAACCAATTCAGCAAAGTAATTGTCCAGTGAGCGGGCGGGGGGGGGGGGGGGTCTGCGGCTGAACCATAAGGATGATAGCTTTACCTCAGTTCTGTGAACAAGCTGCTCCGTTTCATCATCGTTGATACGATATATTTCCAAAAAGGGGTCAGACTTGCTGAAAAGGTCCTGTTGAAGCAGAGAAAGCAGACGACTAAAATGACTGGCCCTCTTGCTCTGAAGTGTACAAAACGCAATTTAACAGCATGTTCCTATTAAAATTGCCTATTCATTTTCATTCAGCATTTTGCTGCAAACTAAAACATTCTTTTCCGAAATTCCTCACGAGGTTGAGAGAACATTAGCAAGAAGTGTAAAATAATGACAGGTTATTTCAACAATCATCTCCGTGGCATTTGCAAGCAAATATCACAAGAAGGCTTGTTGAGGTTGATTTACGGTCGCTGATTGCGGAGGCGGACGCAATTGTGTCTGTGATTAAAGGTCAGCGAGAAGCAGCAGAAACATTCAGTGCGCCGCGAGGTGCCTCCACCTTTGGAGAAGCGATGCTAAATGATCATCCATGTGGTTGTTTTAACACGCGAGCTTTCACCTCGCGCCATTCGCTTAGATATTGCCGATGACATACCCTGCCACAGATCATTGTCTCCAGCCAAAACATTTCAACGTATTGCCACTTGTAGCTTGCGTAGTTTGCATTTGGGTTGCCTACTCGATGTGGAAAACGCACGGAGAGAATTTACATTTCATTACTTTCTAAAATAGCCCCCAAATTGCTAACACTTCACTGACATCAGCAGGGTGGGTAAATATGTTATTTATTTTTTTCTCTACATTGCCTGTATGTGAGCGCGTGTGCATGCGTGTCCTCTTCTATTCCAAATGAGACAGTTAAGGCTGCATTTCCCGCCACATTAGCCCGATATATCTCCTGAGGGACAAGAGCACGAGGAGCTGCGGCATCCCGTCTTTGTTGTCATGGCGACGGGCAGCCAGCGGCATCAGCAACAGCGCGGCCCGATCGGACGAGTGCAAATGTAATCTCGGGCTAATTACAACTCGCTGAATGAATGATCAGCTGGCACAAGTCATTATGTGTAAATAGGATATTTAATCATTCATTCTTATGCGCAGTTCAGGGTAATCGTGCGATGGTGTGTCCGTGTGTGTGTGTGTGTGTGTGTGTGTCTGCGTGTTTGGCAACAGGTTGAAGTGATCTCACACACACGACAAAAAACAACAACAATACAATTGATCATTCTTGACGGAAGTCAATTCAGGTTTGTCACGTAATTGGACAGGAGCTAAGATGTCTTATGGGTTTCATTTGCCTTTTCCAAAGAGTTTCTATTGACTCTTTCCCAGATGGATTTTTAACAAACACAATTAAACATGTCAGTTTATTCCTAATCCACCAGGGAACCGATTCAGTATAGTGATAGACGGATTGATCTAGGAAAACGTTACAATAATAAAATGGGTTATTGAAACAAAATATCAATATCCTGTATTTACTAATTTATCTACAACCCCAATTCCAATGAAGTTGGGACGTTGTGTTACACATAAATTAAAAACAGAATACAACGATTTGCAAATCATGTTCAACCTATATTTAATTGAATACATCACAAAGACAAGATATTTAATGTTCAAACTGATGAACTTGATTGTTTTTAGCAAATAATCATTAACTTGGAATTTTATGGCTGCAACACGTTCCAAAAAAGCTGGGACAGGTGGCAAAAAAGACTGAGAAAGTTGAGGAATGCTCATCAAACACCAGTTTGGAACATCCCGCAGGTGAACAGGCTCATTGGGAACACGTGGGTGCCATGATTGCGTAGAAAAGGAGCTTCCCTGAATTGCTCAGTCATTCACAAGCAAAGATGGCCGAGGTTCACCACCTTGTGAACAAGTGTGTGAGAAAGTAGTCGAACAGTTTAAGGACAATCTTCCTCAACGTACAATTGCAAGGAATTTAGGCATTTCATCATCCTACGGTCCATAATATCGTCAAAAGGTTCAGAAAATCTGGAGAAAACACTGCATGTAAGATGCAAGGCCGAAAACCAACATTGAATGCCCGTGACCTTCGATCCCTCAGGCGGCACTGCAGCAAAAACCGACATCAATGTGTAAAGGATATCAGCACATGGGCTCAGGAACACTTCAGAAAACCAATGTCAGTCAATACAGTTCGGCGCTACATCCGTAAGTGCAACTTCAAACTCTACTATGCAAAGCAAAAGCCATTTATCAACAACACCCAGAAACGTCGCCGGCTTCTCTGGGCCCGAGCTCATCTAAGATGGACTGACGCAAAGTGGAAAAGTGTTCTGTGGTCCGACGAGTCCACATTTCAAATTGTGTCCTCCGGGGCAAAGAGGAAAAGAACCAATCCGGACTGTTATGGACGCAGCATTAATGCTGAAAGGTACATACAGGTTTTGAGAAACATATGCTGCCATCCAAGCAACGTCTTTTTCATAGACAGTACAGTAATGTATGGTTTTATGAAGAATTAGTTTTTTTGCCACATTTTGTGCTTCAGTTCAATGGAGAATGTGTAGCTCCTTCTGGTGCCTACGCCTTGGCAACCTGCGGGCAGTATAAAACAGACACACGCATATACATGGAGTCGGTCAATAAGTAAGTCGCAGTAATATTAGACAGTTCTTCAAAGAGGATAAAGAATATCCGGCTGAAGGTGAAGTTGAGGCAAAGTTCTGTGCTTGTTTTAAATATACGTGTAATTCTCTATTATGTATTATGTTTAGTTTGACACAGTCGATTTGAACTGGGAGTGGCATCCATTACACAGCTTGAAGCTGCTTTTTTTTTGAAGAATGCCAAATTGCTGCTTGTTGTGTGCTGTGTTGTTTTCTTTTTTTTTGACTGATGATGTTGTTTTTCTTGTTATTGATTGACTTATTGATTGACTTATAATTTGTGAATCTATTTTTTAAACATTTGTTTTCTTGGATGGGCTAAAAAATAAAAAACTGTTTGATGTCTTTTTTTTTCTTATTGTCTTATTTATGAAACAGACCTTTTTGTGTGTCTCTCCCCAACGACAACATTTTGTTAATTTGCAGTCTGAGCTCGATATTTAGCATAACAATTTCATGGCATCTAATTATTATTTGTTTCCGAGCTGACAGCTTTCAAAACCTAATTTTTTTTTTTGCGTCGAGCAAATTGGCAATTTCTTTGAAATACCTGCAGAAATTAACTTTGAGTAGGATAAGTTTATATCAAGTAAACATCACATGGAGGAGAGGTTGCGCTTCAGGAGGATTTCTAATCAAGGTCCTCAATCATTGGCCTCATACAAGTGTCAGCGCAATCACAGGGGTGGTTGTAAATTGTGTAATTTTAAAAAAATAAAATAAATGAAATGTACACTGTGCTGGATTTCCCCCCAGTACCAGTGAGACGTTCAGAGCCTAGCGCACCGACGCTCCTTCGGAGAACATGAAGCACTTTCAAAGCATCGCAGTTAAATTGGATATAAGCTCCTGCTGCCTTTTTGATTGAAATATGCCCACAGCCAAGAAAAAAAAGAAGAAGAAGAAATCTGACAATGCGATGAAGAACAGCTCAGCTCAGCATTAGCCATCCCTCATGTGAAATCAAGTGTGATATAATGTGTTGACGTGATCAGTACAGTGGTGCCTTGAGATACAAGTGGCCCGACTGACACGTTTTCCAAGATACAAGCCGTCATTTGGCTGACTTTTTTTGCTTTAACTTGTGCGGAAAAACTTTGAGATACGAGCGCTGTATGGTGGCAGTGACCTCAACTCAACTCACTTGACAGTTAGTGAACGCTCCATCAAAAAGGAGGCTTTGCGCTATGTCATGCCAATCCCAGTTGACGTTTACTGTCAAATTAAATTCTTAAAAAGAGAATGAAAAGTTGTGTATTGCAAACAACCACACAGCTTTGCCGTAATCAAGTATGTTTACCTTAACACTGACAAACGACACAAAACGCCATAGACGGGCTAACGAACAGCATCTTCCCGTGGTGTGATAACCCTTCAAGCAACGGGCGTTTGAACACAAACGGTGGAGCAACACACGTAGACAAGCAATAGAACAATACTTACAGGCGTATGGTCTTTATCCTTTGCGAGAATGACACATATTACTGCGTCTGAGTCAGTTGTGAAAAGATGTATTATACTGCCCCGACCGAGTTGCTGAAGGCGCACACACCAGAAAGCGCAACACAAAGTTCATTGAATTTCATCACAAAAATGTGTCAAAACCTGTTCTTTACATTCTCTTTAATAATGTCCTTATTCTATGTTTTTATAGTACAATATTTTAGAGTGCTATTTTCCTTGTTAAAAAAAAAACAAACATTATCGAAATCTTTGTGGGGTTTTAAATGCATTAATGGTATATTCATTCATTTCAATGAGATACAGCTCTTCTCCGGAATCGCGCAAGATTGTTGAATGATAAGTGTACCTAATGTGTTAATATAAAATAAATAATATGTTGAAGATATTAAAAAAAAATAAAAAAATAAAAAAAAAAACGTGCGCTCCTATCACCTTATCGTCAAGTTTCTTGGCACAGAAGGACAGCTCCACATAGCCGTTGTTACCGGAAATTTCCTCCGCATGCACCTGAGAAGAGATAAGATTTTATTCTCGAATATTTCAGCATTTATGGGAAAAACAAAATCCTCGTGCTCTTTGCTTGCCGAGTAAACGTGAGGCTAAAAAAAAATCAAAGGGGGTGATTATGTGGATGCAGACAAGCCCCCTGGAAAATGAACTTGTCTTTTTTGTTTTTTTCAAGCAAATACAATTGGAGTCGCTTATACACATTTTTCTTTAGTCCACATAACACAAGGTGAAAAAAAAAATAATCATCATAATAACATTATACATAGAGACTCAAATATAAACATACACTATGACTAATATTTGCTTAAATCCAAGATTCACCTGGACCAGATAAAAAAAAAAATGAATTCTTCTTCAAAACCATCAAATGTGGAGATGAATTATGATCTACTTTGGGGTTGAAACTGAAGGCTGCAATCGCATACCATAGTGTTTTAAAACAAAACGAAAAATGCATTCAAATGTGTGTCGTTTTAAGACTGAGTAGAGATGTAGACAGCTATTTTTATTTTTATTTTTTGCCATGACTCATCATTTTGCAATCACTTTTGCTCACTTTGCTCTCGTTTCATCAATCCCAGAGTGAGCGTAGCTGTGCGATATGCAGCATTCCCGACAAAGTTACAAGTTTAAAGGATTTACCGTGATGGTGGATTTGCCAGCATATTTTCCATACTTTAGAAGTAGAGGCTTCACCATCTTCTTTTGGGCCACAATCTGCAAAAAAAAAAAAAAAAAAAACACAGAACGATTGGCTCACTTGCACATCAAACAACACCGGTGATTGACTGTATGTGACTTGCCAGTGATAAGATTTGCGTGTAAATTCACGCGTACCTGACCGAGCGTGCACTCCACCCCGCCCAAGAAGTCATCGTCACGCGTCCCGATGCTGTGAGTGCCGTGGATGTCGTACACTTCGAATCGTAGCTTCTGGACCTCTTCAAAGTAGTAATCCAACGAGAAAACCTTCGCGAAGACGGGGTGCAAGTTGCTCTTGATCACTTCTGTCCTGTCCAACTGAGAGAATAATAAAAATGTAAAAAAAAAAAAATACTCAATTTAACTTTTGCACACTCGTGACATTTCATTTTCATCAATCCCGGCCGAATCGACGTCAGAAGAGGGGAGTCGGCCTTTGGTTGAGCAAAGGGTCACAACTTTGTAATTATGTTCTCGCAAAAAAAGAGAGATGGAATCAAACGAATGTGCTATTATCGAGCACGACCATTCTCTTATCACGCTCTGTCAAGAGGATGATAGGAGCAAAGATTGGAGGATTGTGACATTTAATCCGAGCACACAGATGACGTCCGTGTCTGCCTTTGACCGCCTGACGAGAAAGCGCCGCTCTCTCAGGCCCCATCTGCTCACCTTGTCACGTTTCTGCTCTCCCAAACATGCATCAATATTTCCAAACTGTCCAGCATGTTGAAGGTCAAATCATCGGTAGGTGTCATGTATGCTATACAAAACGCTAAAAAAAAACAACAACGAACGAACGGAGAGGAAAATGTATGATAAATAATTCATACATAATACAAGATACTGCAATATAACCATTGCTTTGATTTACTGGTTAGTCAATTATTCAATGAAATGAATGGAAATGCCATGAATGCACTCTATAATATTGTACTTTATAAAAACATACAGTAATGACATGATTAAATCGAATTTAAAAAAATTAGACAGATTTTGTCACATTGGCCACCTGGGGGCAGTATAAGACGGATATGCTGTACATGGACCTCTATATAGTAGTGACGTCTCACTTCTTCTGTTTGTCTCAGCTCCTTGCAGAGGATAAAGAATAAAGGACTGAGTACTGTTATATTGAATGTCTAAATGTGTTGCTGCACCGCTTGTGTTCAAATATCACTTGCTTAAAGGGTAATATATGCGTTTTCCATGAGGTGTTAGCATTAGCATAACGCCAGCAGACTACAGGCTAAGCTATGCGTTTGCTGTAAACCCACAACGTGTAATTCTCCATGTTTTAATTTGACAATAAACTTCGACTGGGAGTGGCATTAAGCAGCTTGAGGACTCTTTGAAAGAAGTCGGAGCCAAACAAATCGGCCGAATGGCAGCTCGTATCTCGAAAAAGGCGTAGGTCGGGTCACTCGTATCTCAGGCAGTGTGAATGTTTGTCTAAATGTGCCTTTGATCGTGGGCCAGGAGTGCGCTGGAAAATTGACGGAGCGATGGATTGTGATGGAGTGGGCCAGCGAAGCATTTGGTTGCGTTTTTCTGTCTGTTTTTTTGGCCCCATGTGTGTGTCTTCTGGTGACCTAATCATATCCTCGATAAGTGCGCCACAAATGACCCGTTCCTTAAGCGCTACAAACAAACAGATCCTGTCCAAAGACATACCCGGACCCCCACTGTCTCTTACGACCTGATACAGTCTTTCGCCCACAACGAATCATTTTTAAATGCAACCAGTGGACGCGCCTGTTTTGTCCACAAACTCAAGAAACACTACCTAACCCGCAACGTCTCTTCATCATTTTCTTCCTCACCGTCCTCCTCCTCACTTTGTGCCATCTGGATGGACAGATTTGGGGGGAGTGAGATGAATTTGTTTGTTGAGGACAGTTAATCTAGGCAACAGAGGATGGCTCGTGCCAGAGAATGGGATGTTGTTGCAGGTACGAAGCCTCCACTACAGACGCATCCCTGCCGTGGGTTCCTTTTAATCGGTTTTGCTTAAAGAGTTTTTATTTTGCTAGTTTGACCACCAGGCACTTTTGTATCAACATCTGGTTTTTGAACACATTCATTAGGACGGACACATGAGGAAGATTTGTTTACATGCACGCATCGGCAGCTGGGCAACAAATCAAATGAAGTATTCATTTGGAAGGGAATCAAAGGAAAAGTGAGTCGTTTAAGAAAGAAAATAATGGCGGCGGCGATAGAGCCAGTGGTTACGAAACTTTTCATATCCACTGTAGATATTCTGGTGTGTTCACGCCACAGTGAACTCAGGTCAGTCATTCCATCTGACAGCCGTGTCTCAAATTACAGCCAGAAAAATCCATAACTGTCCCCAATGCTCCCTGCCAAGTGCCCCCCCCCCCCCACCACTGCGAAAAATAGTATCTAAACATTCCACATTCATATACAGTGAGTGAACGTTACAGATATGACATCCAATTTACCTTAAACATTTTTTTAATGCCACATTATAGGAATGATGAAATTGTAATTGAATAATCTCATTGTTTTTGGAATGTGCCCAAGACTTAGCAGGGAAATGACAGACTTTCCTCCTACGCTCCGATTGAGCCTGGGAGCAGTCCAAGAAAATAAACGTTCAAGCCGGAGCGCCACTCGAGCACGCTGTACATTAACAAGTCAATTTATCCAAAACAACACGCAAAGTAGGAAACGTATTTGCCAGACTGCTGCTGTTCGGGATGTGAGTTGATTTCACTGCCACCCTAAAGCGCTCGTATCTCAAATTATCGCTCGCGTGTCAAAGCAAACAATTGGCCAAACGATGGCGTGTATCTCGAAAACTTCATAAGTCAGGTCACTCATACCTCACGGCACCACTGTAAACTATGGAATTATGATTTGTAATACTATATTGCTAAAAGTATTCAGTCGCCTGCCTTGTCATTTAAGTGACATCCCATTCCTAATCCATAGGGTTTAATATGACATCGGTACACGCTCTGAAATGATAATAATTGCGGGAAGGCTTTCAATAAGGTTTAGGAGTGAGTTTACTGGAATTTATGACCATTTTTCCAGAAGCGCATTTGTGAGGTTACACGCAGATGTTGGACGAGAAGGCCGGGCTCTCAGTCTCTGCCCTAATTTATCCAAAAGTGTTCTATAGGGTTGAGGTGAGGATTGTGGTGGCCAGCCAAGTTCATCCACATCACAATCTCTCATCTGTGCCTTTAAGAACCTTGATTTGTGCACTGATGCACAGTCATGTCGAAGCAGGAAGGGGACGTCTCCAAACTGTTCCCACAAAGTTGGAAATGTCTCTGAGGGAGGGCTCACTGTCCCGAGAAAAACGAAAAATCCCAAAATAAAAATACAAAATGAACAATGCTCTCACCTCTGTCCACTGTCCGTTGGTCTGCACCATGAGGATCACGCAGGGGTCCGACTTATTCAGAGTGTCACGGTCCAGTAGAGCTTTACAAGACACCCGCAGCTCTACTTTGGAGACGCAGGTCGCCGGGCCACCGAGGCTGGTGGCGGGGGAGGTGGCCTCCTGAATGTCATTCATCCTGGCCCGTGGACGAAAGGAGCAGTCGAGCAGTAGTAAGCGATGATGTGCTCTGTAACTGGGAGGGATGAGAACAGGAAGTGGTTAGGACAAAGGATGCTGACAGGAGACAAGCGAGCAGAAATTCCCATTTGGTCCCATGGGGCACTTTAGTGGAGGATATTGTTTTACCTCTGATGAGGACTGGTTTGAAGTGGGCTTTTAGAGACTCTAGATTACATTCCTGGACAGATCGAGTCCTAGAGCTACAGTCAGTATATGTACAGTATATTTTAGGGGTGGGACTTTAACACATGAATTGTGATGAATTCATCGAAAACAAATTCATTACTTAAAACATTAACGTCATTGCACAATTTCCTGGTACACCGTTTGATACACATGTCAGAGCTCAGACTGATGGGATGCAAATTTCTCTCCTTTTTTTTTTTTTAAATACCCGATGGAAGCCTTGATAAGAATAGTTTTGTGCAAATTTTGCAAAAAGGAGTTTTCATACCACCGAAGCATTTTAACCCTCCGACATGTTATCCAACTTTTCAGCTGCCACGCAGAAAACCTTTGAAGGCAAAACTGTTTATATAAAAAAAAAAAAAAAAAAAAAAAAGTGTCCTAAAATGGCACTTTAACTTTAGGTCTGTTTAATTTTGGCTAAGGGATATTTTCTATCAGTTTTTGTTTCTGGACTCGGCTCACTTGATGATGTAACTCATGATGTTGGCAGCAGAATGAACTACAAAACCATTTTGTCTGGCAATCAACAGAAAGATGCACCCAACCTAATCGGGAGAAGCTCCATCATGCAACAAGACGATGACCCAAAACACACTGCCAACACAACAAAGGACTTTATCAGGTGGAAAAAGTGGAAGATCTTAGACTGGCCAAGTCAATCACCAGACCATAACTCAATAGAGCATGCATTTTACCTCCTGAAGAGGGGACTGAAAGAGGCTGCAGTAAAGGCCTGGAAAAGCATTTCAAAAGAAGAATGCAACAGTCTGGTGAAGTCAGTAGGTTGCAGGCTTGATGCAGTTATTGCAACTGAGGGTTATGCCACCTACTGCCACAACACCAACAAATTAATGGAAGACAGTCATTATTTATTGCAACAAAGTGATTGTAGGGTGACAATAAAGAAATTAGCTCGGCGCATTTTAGTTCTTGACAATTGGCAACTAAATCAGAATTTACCTAGGAGCTGTTTTGAGTCACAAATATTCGCGTCTGAAAGACTGATATGCATCAAGTGGTCAATTCACACAAACGTATGTGCAGTCTCTTGTTGCAAGGTAGAGTTCAGGAGCAACAGGCCGCACATCCAATAAAAATCCGTTTAAAAAAACAAAAAAATGCATTTCATTTGTTCCATGACTGTGCTCGTACCGTAACTCAAAACACTTGGATCTCAAAACATTTTTTCCTGTTGAAATGAATGGAAATGCCATTAATCCATTGTAGCCACACCAAAAGAAAAGTGTTTTTTAACAAGAATAATAGCACTCGATAATATTTACTTCATAAAAACATACAGTTAAAGTTACATAAAGTACTTCATAAAAACATACAGTAATGACATAACTAATTTGTATGTAAAGAAATTCACCAGTTATTGCCACATTTTTTGCTTCAATTCAATGGACAATGTGCTGCTCCTTCTGGTTTGCAAACCTTGGCGACCTCGGAACAGAATAATACAGATATACGGATATACTGTACACGGGGACGCCCTTAGCTCCTCAGTAAGCCATAGTAATATTCTTCACAGACAATAAACAATATACGTCTGTGAGTACTGTTATATTGAATATCTAAATGTCTTCCTGCACAGTTTGTGTACAAATATCAGCGGCTGAAAGGGTTTTATATGCATTACTCTCACTTAAACACAGTATAGCATGTATGTTGCAAAAAAAAAAATTATAATAAGTAGCATGTTTTTCTAACCACAGTACCGTCTGCCGGGTCTGGTTGGGCACTGACACTCTTGCATCTAAAGCAAAATCTTGACTGATATAACCAAAGATTTTTTTTTTTTTTTTAAATGAAATCAAAAATACACCACCACCAACAAAAGGTAGACTTGAGTGTTACAGTTTAAGTCTAGCATAGCAACAGGTACAGACAATCAGCCACCCGAAGTGCGCCTGCATATTTATGCTGCTATCATTTCAGAACCAGAGACAGCGCCCGCAACCAAATTGTGACCCAAAAACTTCTCAGAGGAGCTCTGCAAAAATGTTTACGCACAATTAACACGGTGCATCTGCTTCAGCAAAACTGGCAAGCAACAGCGAGTCAGTCATCCAGAACTTAGTGACTCATGTCAAAATAAATAAAAACATTCATCACAATTAGCGCTGCTTCCAACATATGACAAAAATATTTTTTTCCGAAAGACAATGGAAGACGTTTACTTACTTATTTGTGCAGGAGCTCAAAGACCCAGGCTCCTCATTCCCTCAATGAGACGCATTCATGTCACTCCTCACTCTTTATTTACTCTTCTGTGGTGCGCCACTTTTGGATGCTCTCCTGTAAAGCAGCAGCTTCATTTGCCTCCCTCATTGGTCGCCACAGTGTGTGGACACATAAGAGAGATAGAGAGGGCGAGAGAAAGAAAGAGGGAGAGAGGGGGAGAGAGAGAGAGAGAGAGAGAGAGAGAGGAGGATGGGCTTGTTCCCTTCCACTCGATGAGTCGGAGTCCAAAAGCGAGCCTGCATGCTTGTTAAAACAATGGAAATATGCTAATTTACACTAAATAATCATATACAATGAGCCATTGACACTGTGACGAAAAGGAAAAAAAAATAATACCGCAAATCATATTCCAGACTCTCCACATCCATACTTGATGTGAGTGTTCATGAATAGTTTCAAACTAATATGTCAATCAGAGGCCATCAATAAACAAGCTGATGTACACTGGAGAGATCACATTGATCATCCTTCATCCGTCATCCTTCATGACGTGACCCGCTGCGACGCTCTTCTATCATTCAATAGCGATATATGTTATGTAATGCATTGTTTCCAAGCAGCGTTGATGTATGCGCCGCAATACACCCACAAATGTATTCTTTTCATGAATGTATCTCCATGTGTTGTGTAATATATATATATATATATATTTTTTTTTTTACACGGTTTAGGGGAGGTGCCACTTTTTTGAGATGTGGCCTGGTAGGGCCAAAGGTGACCTCAAAATGGGACGAAACCACAATTTGGAGAGCTGTCAGTCAAGCGTGCGCCGTGTGGTGCGGAAGAGAAAGCGGACGCTTAATTGAAAGCACTTTCAAACAAATCCCATTTTCAGTGGCCTTGTGCTGAGAACATGTTTGTTTTCCCACTCTGAAGCACTCGTCTTGAGTGCTGCAGGCAGGGCCACTGGCTTCATTCTGGCAATTAGTCAAATAAAAACATACTAGCTTGCAGATGCTTTTTAAAAAGAAAGCTGACCTTTTTTTTTTTTTTTTTTTTTTTTTTTTTTTTAATTGCAGTACACTCACATTCACATTCCTTTTTACTGTACAGGGCATGAATATTTCGGTTGAAACGTTCAAATAATAATTCCCATGGGATTTGGGGGTGCACATGGTCGTTATGTTTAATTGCAGTTCGTATTATGGGGATTCTTGAAAAGAAATTCCTCCCCTGTAAGAGGTCCCTGCACCCACACGCTACATTTTAATACTGTTGGTCATTGTAGTGGCACTTGGAAAGCCAAGTGTTATTTAGTGTGAAAAGATTGAGAAAGTGGACACTCACCCGGTCACATAGCCAAGCTTCCATCCTTGCCTCCTCATCCGAGTGAAGCGTCTGCTCGGAGGCGCACACCTGAGCTCTGCCAAAATGAAAGCCATCTGAGGCCCCTTCACAGGTTCTCCTCTGAACTTAGACACGCACACATGCACCCCCCTCACATCCCCGGCAGGCCAACATCCTTGTTGTCTCTATAGCAACAAAAAAAGCAAACTAAGGTTGCGTTTGAGTGGCACCCACTCCTCCAATGGCCCCCATAGGCTCCAGGGGTATTTATAAACACGCATGAAGGTTTTCTAAGTAATTAAAAGAATCGATTGACACCAATAAGTCAGATATTGGATGAACACAGCGCCAATGACATGTATTCAATGGTTATCCATCACAATAGCCT
The DNA here is from genome assembly GCF_024500275.1 of Phycodurus eques. Taxonomy (NCBI): domain Eukaryota; kingdom Metazoa; phylum Chordata; class Actinopteri; order Syngnathiformes; family Syngnathidae; genus Phycodurus; species Phycodurus eques. The sequence continues at coordinate 40,668,650 of NC_084526.1, forward strand.
TGCTTGGGTTTCACCAGACTCATAGGGGGCAAACTATCGTCCTCATTTTTCCCGTCATCATCATATAGTCCTCCTGACCCACAAATACCGGATTTTTTTGAGACACCCAAGACGGGATCGGATTGAATACGACACCTTTTATGCAGCCCCCTTGGCTACTACACATAATACAAGGAATTCTGCATGCTCGAACAAAGATGTCGACACAGATTGAGCACGACTCCACATTCGAACAGATGAGACCCAGTGCTGCACTCTCACACATCACATTATGTACACTTGCACGAGCAAAGGCTCTGCCTAGCGATGATAATCTTCAACTGTGATTGACGCCGTCAGAGTCCTTCACTGAACAAGAGGGAGCGCTACCTTTAATGAGACATCCTTTAATACAGTCTTGTATAGGCTCTCAATTAGATTGTGGTGACCAATGAGGCAAAAAAAAAAAAAAAGCGGGATGTCATGATGAATAAATACAAAACAATGACCACAACTTGTAACATAACGAGTAACTCAAACGGCAGATTTGAGAATACTGTACTTAGCCCATTTTTTATTTGCGATATAGACCATTTAATTTCCTAATTTATACAGTCATAAACTTCACCTGCCACACACTTTAAATACATCTGAACATTAAAAAAAAGTTTTTAATAAATTGTAAATGTATTTTAACACCGTATACAAAATACTGTACATATTGCGTCTGTGTATACTCTACTTGCATGTGCCTTAAAGAGCTTGTGACATCAATGAACCTCTGTGTGAATGTCTGTATGAGCTGTGGCCAACAGCAGCTTTTGCTTCGGTGTACTCAGTGCGACGGACGCCCGAAGTGTTTTGCAGACCGTTTCTCTCAAGGGTATTACAGTAGTAGGTTGTATAAACTATGGATGAGTGAGACCGATACCAGCCATCAGGTCAATACAGGCCTTATTCCAAGGTATCGGGTACTCATGAAGGCTGCAGATACCAACCACCGATACTTAAGGCAAAAGGCGCTGAGACTTCAAGGAGTGTATGCGTTTTAAAGTGACGAGTAGTGCGATAATCTGGGACAATGTCGGTTGTGCAAATGTTACAGATACTCCTCAGTGTGCAAATGGAGCAGATGCTACTCTGGCCTGAGTGGCCAGTATATGCAAATAGTGCAGCATGGCGAGACAACTACAGGAAAACTGAAATGGTGAAAACTCAACATTGTCCCAGACTATCGTACTACTCGCTTGAAGTCTCGGCACCCTTTGCACAACGGTCATTGCACCGGTCTATTGCATTAGTCATTCGAACTGCTCTCAGTGCAAGAGGATTTTTTTGTCAATGGCTTTATGTCTCCAAAGTGTTCTGTAAATTGACTGTCTGTTGTACTAGAGCGGCTCCAACGACCGGAGACAAATCCCTTGTGTGTTTTGGACATACTTGGCAAATAAAGATGATTCTGATAAAAATAAAAAAAAGTTCTCCTTGCCAGTACTTAGTGCTAGCTACCCTGCAGCGGTATTACAAACCAGTAAACCATCGTGAATCAGAAAGAACTGTCTTTGTTCACAATTTGTCAAGTGTTAACTGAAATTTAATGTATCTAAAGCCCTTATGTTATTGGTAGTGAAACCACTGAGTACTCAAGCGTGTGTACTCATACTGGAATTGAGCCCCGGACCTCAGAACTGTGAGGCAAGCGCTCTAACCAGTCGGTCACTATGACGCCCACAGCACTTCCAGGTCCCAATTATTGAACTACACTAAAATGAGACAGCAATTCAGGATTTTAAGTGTGGGGAGAAAAAAAAAAAAAATAAATTCAGACAACCTTGAGATTTGCTTTCAGTAATTTTCTTGACTATTGTGTCCTGTGACTCTTGCGCCATCTACTGACAATCAACAAGTGCTACAATGAATTCACATTCTGGGCATTCAAACTCAACCGTGGTCATTTTATTTATTCTTCAATATTGTGCCGTTGCAGCGTACTACTAAATCTTGCGTTGACGCTGTGAAAGCAACAGTGTAGCAGAAGCAACTACAGTACTTTATGGTATTCAATGACATGGTTGCCCATGACATTGGAAAACACCATCAGGAAGGACCTCAATCACCAAAGTCACAGGTTGAACTTTTTAAACACTTTATTTTGCAACGTTCCAAAGTAATTACATTTACTTTTTCTTGTCCACATCCTGCTCAGCAGCCTCTTTAGCTCTCTTGGCACGGATACCGAAGAGGCGAGCGTGAGCGCGGGCCATACGCAGGCTGGCGAAAGCCTTGAAGTTCTTCTCATCTTCAGTGATAACTCGGGCCTTCTCCTTTTTGTATACCTGCAAGGACAAAAAAAAAAAAAAAAAAACTATCAACACCTGCACAAACTGCTGAAGCTAAATCTGTTTTTGAAGGGCAGCCATCAGAAAATGGATTCAAAAGTATCATCAACTAAATACAGAGATTCCGGAGAAATTGTCATCATCTGACTGCTACAATGCAAATAAAGCTCAGACAGCTTATCATGTAAAGTCTGAATGGCGCAAACAGAAGCGTGCAACTCACAGTTTTGATGGGCATGACTGGTCCTGTGAGCTGGGTGGCCATCTTCAGTTCCTCCTCCTAAACAGGGACAGTGTTTACTACTTCAACACAATCACATCCCACACAGCCACGCAACTTGCAATCATAGTATAAAATAGAAGTGTGTTTTAAAGCTACATTTTCAAAAGGCAGAGGTAATTATGACTGATAGCCTGCTCTGGCCATCCAAATGTGCCAGTTTTCTACTTCCAAATCTACTTTTTCTTTGCAATGATAGAAGCCTGGCATTAAAGAGAATAACGATTTCCCATCAACAATTAATAGTATATAGGGTAGAGTGACATTATTTACTCTTTAATTCCTACAATTGCCATCTTTCTAACTAAGATTATTTACTCTTCCAACTATTTATGTTCAGCCCACCAGCTAGGGTTGTGCACCAGTTCTTATACACTGGTAGATTGACTTATGAGTTTAATCCATTCTGTAACCACACTCATAGATCAAAAGCCTCCTATTTCAATCATCTTGACATGAATGGAAATGCCATTCATCTGTTCCAGCCCCACATTGTGCACCTTCTGGTTTCACAACTAAGATGCAGTAATATTGGTCTTTTTTTTTTTTTTTGTCTGTGATTATTGCTATTGTCTTTCTGTGTGTGTGGCTGCACTGTCTGCATTCAAATATCTGTTGTTTAAAGGGTTTTAACACCACAATAGATACTATTTGTTAGCACTTCAATGGTATTTTGCATTAAGTGTTAACTTTAAGATAGCGGACTTTTCTAAAGCTGAGGTTTTAAAATTCACGTTTCTCAACAGTTCTGTTCTGCGATTAGTTTGACTGTAAACTTAAACTGGGAGTGGCAATAAACGGATTGAAACCTTTTTTGAGGAATTGTTCCCTATCTGCCAAAATGCTATTATTGTCTTGTCATTTTATTGTTAGTATGTTAGTGTAGTCTTATTTGGAATTAGTTGCAAACGGCAATTTTGTTAAAGTGCACTTTATAAACTTTTACCCTGAGTGCTAATTTTGCTTTGCAATAAAAACCTGTGTATTTCATAGCAGAATTTCCCTCTCTTTAAGGTTACTGGTACATTTTTATACTAGTTTGGTACCTTTATCGGGCAGGGGGGGAAAAAAAATCCCAACCCTACCCAGCACACGAGGAACTTACAGTGCCGTCTCCCTTTTTAGGAGCAGAAGCCTTCCTGGGGAAGAGGATGAGCTTCGAGCGGTACTCCTTGAGGCGCTGCACGTTGGCCTGAAGAGATTCTGTGGACCTGTTACGGCGACGGGGATCCACAGAGATTCCAATGGTGCGGGCTGTCTTCTTGTGGATGCCCGCAGCCTATAGGGTGGAACAAGGTGCATTAAGAAGGTTCAAAATAATCTGTCGGGTGGAGAGTCATTTTATTTATGGGGGCGGGGTCTTGATTTAGGAACAGTCAGACAAAAAGGGTTCAATGCATTCTTCAGGCAAATACAGAAATTCCAGAGATTGTCATCATCTGACTGTTCAACTAGAAAATCAGATTCATATGCAAACATTTTTAATTTCATGTGATAAACCTGCACTTTTTACATGGGTGTTCATATGGTCTGTCATTCCCAAATGAAAAGTATGGTGTCGAGGTCCTCAATGAACCCTTACCCCCGCCCCCAAAAAAATCTATACTTCTGACTTAAAATGTAAAAAGGTGTAATTAAGTACCAACTGCAAAGTTTTACGGTGTTATCTGTCAATTAGGGTGCTACTGAAAACATATTACCCTTTTTACTTACACTTCGTAGTATTATACTTTGTTTTTACAAACATGCAGAAAGGTCACTTTATTTAATTGCATATTTTAGCGTACTGACAGCAGAGTATAAGTTAGGCTACAACTTGACTCGCTTCTGTGAGCTGGTGGTCACCAGCTAGCGTACATGATACTTTTGTACATTTTGACAAGAAAAACAGATCCGTTAGGCATTAATGTCAATAAATATTGGACACTGGGATTAGATATTTTAGCCTCATTAGAAACTGGAAACTGAAGGTAAGGTTGTTAAAGACACACAACCCACAAGTTACCTTGAGTTCCTCCAGGGTGAAACCACGCCCAGCACGGACTTTGGTGTGGTATCTGATGGTGGGACACCTGACTTGTGGCCTCAGTAACCCGGCAGCAGGACGGGGCGCGATGCGACGGGCCTTAGCCTGACGAGCCTTTCGCCTGACGAAAGAAAACTTTGTTTTACTTGCCTAGACCGCAACATCACAGAAACACCTCACGCTTCCAAGAAACCTATTGTTGCCATGACATTTAATATGAATACAATATACTTTCCCTGCTACTGGTGGTGGTTAGAGACCGAGCCCTAGCAGGAGTAGCGCAAATCCACAAGTAATTGGCACCCCCGTAAACGCCAACATAATTTCTTGGCACCAAAATTGCCACAAAATGACAGCAAAGAACTACTTTTGTCCAAGTTAAGCTCCTCAACTCACTTCAACATAGTGGCTCCTTGACTGGCAAGTTCATTTTTTTTCTGTGATTAAATGAATAACCCAAATCACATCTCAACTTTTCCCATTGAAATGATTGGAAAAGTTAAAAGTCATAGACACACTAGAACGTCCATGTTGTGTGCCTTTAAATGACATGGCCTCCCTAGAGTGCCTCGTAGCTTTCCTCGAACTATCGCCCCCATGTATGGCTTCAGCAGCAGGTCCTGAGGAGGGCTTACCGAACCAGCAAGAGCTCACCAGAAGCTGCACACACTTTCATGGGTTTCTTGAAAGCACAAGTGGCATGTTTCACGTTTTTGGGGGAAAAAACAGGAAGTAAAAAATGATTTTCATGAACACCCAAAACTTTCTCGTGCGTGTGGGGATGTTTTCTCATGAGCACGAGAAACTTTCTAATGCACACGGGAAAGATATTTTCTTATTTAGTCTCTTTAGGGACTTGTCACTTTTACCTGGTCAGAGTACGGTTCCTTGGCACCAAGACTGCCCTAAATTTTGCTTTGGCGTGGGCCCCCCAAAAAATAAACTGCTATTAGATGAGCTTTTCAATAATAGAGGATAGGTTCATGAACAACATCAAGCGGGTGTCCGCTGTATTGCATTATCCTTATATGGGATAGACTCCCTTTGCAATGGCAATGTTTGCCCTGGTGAGATTCCATTTCTCAGAAATGTTGTCGGCAGGCACACAATTTAACACAAACAACCTTTACTGAAAGTCAATCAACAACATTAAGTTAGCAATTGCTATGCACGTTTGTCAACCGACACCAGCAACAATATAATGTTGCTTCATGTAACACGCATTCAAAATGACTTTAGCCAAGCAGAGAAGAAACAGGCAAACTCAGATGCACAAATATGACAAGTCAGCGTAGCATCTTTGCCTGTAGACAAGACACACTCACCTGCGTTGCTTCCTGGCTGGCTGGTTGAACCAAGTGCGGACTCTTTTCTGCCAGTCTTTATGGAAGTGTGGGTTTAGGATCATTCCATTCCGACTGGGGGCCATGGCTGCCTACTTCCCTGAAACACGGCATAAGTTACGGGCATGTGAAGACTTCCACGCCGGTACTGAACCGCCATGCATCTGCACTGAGCAATAGCTGACCGACAGCAAGTTAGCCACGTTAGCAGCGGTTCTACTGGATTTTGACATGTTTGAGTTTACCCCTGAAACAAGTAAACGGGGTACGGAATTTCGGCTTTAACTGCTTCTAACTACGCGCTTCTTTATTTACTAAGAAGGTAACACCTTTACATCTGAAATGTTAGCAACAAACGCTAACAGTCACGTTACTGGTAGTCGACATCGCTACGAAAACAGACGGTTTCAGAGACCTCAGCAAGAAAACCTTCGTCAATATTCACCTCAATTCAAAGGTGACAAATCGTGCTACTAAGTGGAACAACTTCAACTTAGAAACGGTTCGTTTATGTAATGGATTGAATGAGATTATACTGAAATCGATGGAGGATTTGTTTTGCATACCTACAAGGTAGGAAAATGGCCGAAAGGAAAAAGGAAGAAGAGCAGCGGTGTATTGTGGGATATCCGTCAACCAGCCAATCAACGAGCAGAATTCTATCAAAGAGTGCATATAGCGTCCAGATAGTGCACAAATACGATTCATTTGTTTTGTTTGAAAAGTACAATTTAGATTTGTTTTTCAATAGCAATTTTAATGCGTGTAGTGGTAAATTATGAAATTCGCTTTGAAGATTGTTTGTAAAAAAATGTTTGTAATATCACCAAAATGGACATCAATGGTTTTGAAATTGATTTATAATGGCTTTATCATTATGTAGAAGAAAAATAACTAGCGCATTATAGCTGCAGATAAAGCTTGTACAGTCCACATGAATATGTACTGTTCAATATACAATGGCCCTTTCGTTGTTTGGCATATGTGATTTACAACATTTTGACATTGCATTGCCGAATTTGGCCACTAGATGTAGACTTTCTACACTTTATCAACATGGGTGCAAAATGCTGGCACTAAAGTTGCATTTAAAAAAAACAAAAAAAAAACCTGCTGTTACCCATGCACCCTGAACAAACAACAATGCAGAGAATAAAGGAGGGATTATCACACTAGACAAGCAGGCAAAGGGCCAGAAGTCCTGCACTGTAACACGATGAATGAGAACGGTTGTCCCTCTCATGTAGACACACAATGTAAGATAATAATAATAAAAAAATACTGGGGGGGGGGGGGGAAGTGCAGTAACTATAATAAATTAATATCTCTCTGACCACGTCAATTAAATGTTAGCATTAATTTATATATATATATATATATTTTTTGCCTTCTAACAACCGCTAGTAAGTGTTAAGAACTCACCTTAGTATGCTAGAGTAGTGATGATTCCCGATAGTCGGCTCTGACTGTAGACTCATATAACCAAGTTTCTTACAAATGAGTTTGCTTCCTGAAATCATCTAACTTGTCGGATATTTGCATTTATTATACAGCTTGTCTTAAAACAGGGAAATACAGACTTAAAAGCCACCACAACTGGCATCTTGTTGGTGAAATGAACCCGTTCGAATAATGTCTCACCCTTCCGATTGGATACCAAAAGGTGCGAGAGCTACCATGTGCCGTGTCATTCATTCAGTGATTTTAAAAGCGCTGCCTCAGTAATAATTAATCGAGTGGCCTCTGCACTCTTCGTATCTGCACCTAGGGGTAAAGGTCAGGGTGCGTGGACTTAATGAGCAACCCGGGTCAGGTGCACACACCAATACCCTCATCAGCAAAACCAATGCGCAAGACCCGTTTCCTACGAATAGCGTCTTTGCTTTTGAACCGGTTACTGTGTGACACCATAATTAATTCATGTTTGAGGATTTTGAAAATAAACTCAAAGCCGTTCGTTTCTCCTCAAAGAAACTGTAAAGTTTATTGCATGAAGTTGACAGCACTTGCAATCACTGCCCAATCTTCCATCTCATCTGTGCACATTTAAAATAAAGAGACCCAACATTCCTAAGAGCCCTTATAAGGTTTTACCAACTAAATGAATCTGACAACAGAAGCTATTGACAGACTAAAATTATCCTTATGGCACTGTTTCAGAATGAGAATAAATAGCACCGAGGATGAGAGGTTTTGCGGCATGTTACTGAAGTACAAAAGTAGCACAGCGATTTTCAAAGGTGAATTATTCCAGTGATTTGATCAAATGATCATAAGCAGCTTGATCCATGAGGCCTTCCAGCTCATCCGGCCTTTCGATGGTCATCTTGATGAGCCACCCTGAAAATGGAGATTTAAGCTTGAGGTCCTGATACATGTTTTAATGGCGCATGCGCTCTTAGCGGGACGCTCACCGTCTGTATAACAAGCTTTATTCACCAGTCCGGGATTGTCGGCCAGCTCGGTGTTGATTTCCTTCACTTCACCCGTCAGCGGCGAGTAAAGCTCGCTGGCGGCCTTCACGCTCTCCAACGCACCGAAGTCCTCTGCAACGCAAACATGGAGGCAATGTGACGCACGCCTCATCTCACGGCACGCTTCCCCCCCCCCCCCAAAAGTGTACAGTGTGTGGAGACTGTCGTACCCATTTGTTCAAGACGTTGACCGACTTCGGGGAGTCCGCAGTAGACCACATCACCTAAAGCTTCCTAAAAATTTCAGAAATAAATGAGGCAACGCATTACATGGGATCAGTAACGTGACAAGTTTCTTCTGCATTCAATGTGAGGTGCGTTTTCAAGATACGAGCCGTCGCTTTGTCAATTTTTTGTTTTTTACTTAAATTACGAGCCAAAAAATGTGCGATACAAATGCGCTTCAGATCCCGCCGCTAGATGGCGTCTGCAAATTTATCAACATTCGACCGCCATAGAGTCAAGTTGGTTTCCTTGTAATGGAAGTTGGTAGCGGTAATGGGCCATTAACCTGGTTTGCCAACTGTCAATTGAACCCACGGGAGGACAATACATTAGGGACAGTTGTGTTTTTGTGCCCGCATTTTCCATATTTGCAGGTTATGTGGATAGCAAACGTGTTTCTATTCTGTACAATTTTGATGTGCACGTCACCAGCGCAAGCACACACAAAAAAGAACGACTTCAGTGTTGCAAATTTAGAGAGATTGTCGCAGCATAGTGACTTTTCCGACCATTCTAGCAATTGTTTTTTTCAGAAAAACGAATCGTGCCAGCGCCAACTGTGATCCTCATGTAAGCACCATTCTTATTTCCTGCACAGTGGAGATTGCAAAGCAGAACTAACTCACCGCAACAGTACCGCAACAGTACGTCCACAATTGGCAGCACGAAGTACCGACGGTAGCTAATTTACCTTCGCTAATTAGAATGTGTTGTTATGCCCCAGAAATGAGTCAATAATAGACACAGCCGCTGGTGTACTTTCAATCACATGGTAACAAAATAAACATGTAATAAGCGTATTCAGACACCTGTTGCTACTGGCACAACTCATGCCCATGCACTCAACAACATGCAGTCTGGCTACTGGTTAGCTAGTTAATTAATGGGATTATCAGTGGAATTATTGATTCGAAAAATATTGGCTCGCTGCAGCCCTCGTATATTCTCTACATTTCATGCTTGCAATTTTTGTGTGGGTGTCATATACATAATCAGTGTGTATAAAAAGTGTGTTTTAATACATTTAATCTGTACTCAAAGTTTAAGGGGGGGGTAAAAAATAATGTTTTTTTTTTTTTTTAATTAACATGGCATGACTATATTGCAGATTTTCATGTAGAGCCTGAAATGTAATTCATGTTTGTTGTCATCAGACAAAATTTGACATTCATCATCCAAAGTTGTTAGCACATGACCGAAAATGGATCAATCAATTAACCACGTGAACTGTACTCATGTGACTACGTGGCGCCACACTGAATTCGCTATAACGTCATTACTTGGCCTTGAGCGCGTTGACCTTAAAAAGGATGTCGGGTTCAGCATCTCTCTTTTAACCATTTCGCAATCCCAACGACCCCTTAAGCAACTGCTCAACTCTGCCATCATCGCTCCTTTAAATAGCATACAACTACAAACATACCGATAATCAGGCCTAACGTGAGCTTCACTGACCCTCTTTCAATGAAACTCAGCCAAGGCCCAATTATCAGATGTCTCAAAAAGCTTGTCCAGGGTGTGTCAAGAATTATTATTATTTTTTTTTAATCTGCTGCCCAGAAAACAGTCAGGGGCAGTTATCATAAAATAAAACCTCTTTAATATTCCACTTGCGAAATACTGATGTGTGTGGTCAACACTAGTTCGGCCGAGCCACGGACTGATTTTGACACGGAACAGAATTATAGCCAATTACAAAGCGACCTGAATGTGTTCTCGTACACAAATGGAGAAGCGACTGGTTGTGGCGAGAGTTTGTATAATATCACGCAGCACAATAAAATGACAAGGAGAAGCATTTGCAACCGCACTGCAGTTATTTTTCAGTGTGACAAAATGATCAGTTGCAATATTCATTTTAAAAAACAAAACAAAAAAACGTTGCTGTAGGTGAGCCCACCAATCATCATCAAACCTGTGGACCCGACGTGTCATAAGCCATCCTAAATGAATGATTAGCGAGCGAACAAAGACAAAAGGCTTACCTGAGCATAATTGCTGATACCGACGGTGCCAATGTCACCTTCTACTCGCACCCACTCGTGCTTATCTGTGAACTTTAAAGCTGCACAGAGAACAAAGATCAACAAGTGAATTAATCAGTGAATAAACATTTACAGTGGAAACGTTCTAATCAGATGTACATTTATTTGACAGAACTGATTTCTCTGCATTCATTTAGTATTCCAAGGCTATATTATGATTCATCCTCCACTCATTAACATTGTCTTCAAAACACTTCTGTCTTCAAATATTTTTGAATACCTCCGCAAGTTTGAATTTAGTGTTGTGCGCAACAAGCCAGGCAGCACTGCGGTCCACTTCGAGAGATGCGGCGTAATTAATCTCCGGTAATAGTCATTGTTCCCTCATAGCATAGAAAATACATGCCTGGGAATATTCTTGTCTGCTCTGTTTATGCGTCGCTGTTCCCTGTGCGTTAAAGTTGCAGTTTGAACGTCTCTGTTAATTTTGTCAGCTTGTCTATAAGTCTTTCACATTGTATGTTAGCAACAAGCTAGCGGACGTTCGTCAAGAAAAAAAAACAACAACAATTGTTTCCACATTTTCGTGTTAAGGTTTGTCAATATCACGGATTTGGCGAGTCTGGAAGTTATTCACGGTAATGAATGGGGGTTCACTGTACCAATCTTATGGAGCTTCATTTTCAGTGATAGCGTTAAGAATGGAAAATCTAAATCTAAATCTCTATAGCTTGTTCAGAAGTAGGGATTTTTCCATGCCATTTTTCCAGACCGACGCCAGCACAAGTATTCACGCGAGTACTCACCGATATTGATACAGAGTAGCAATATCACTCTTACTTTTGACACATCAAAATTTCCAAATCGACATGATTGTTTCTGATGAAAGACTTTTTTCTTTGAGGCACATGAACCGCACGTGTCAAACTTCCGCAGTGTAAGCGGCAACTACAGGCGAGGAGAATTTACTCGATGTCGGAATTATTTTGCTTTAAGTATCCGTGGTCTGTTCTGGTCGATGTACAACCCCAATGCCAATGAAGTTGGGACGTTGTGTTAAACATGAATATAAACAGAATAAAATGATTTGCAAATCATGTTCAACCTATATTTAATTGTATACACTACAAAGACAATATATTTAATGTTCAAACTGATCAACTTGATTTTTTTTAGCAAATAATCATTAACTTAGAATGTTACGGCTGCAACACGTTCCAAAGAAGCTGGGACAGGGTGACGTTTACCACTGTGTTACATCACCTTTTCTTTGAACAACATTCAATCAACGTTTGGGAACTGAGAACACGAATTGTTGAAGCTTTGGAGGTGGAATTCTTGCCCATTCTTGCTTGATGTACAGCTTCAGCTGTTCAACAGTCCGGGGTCTCCGTTGTCGCATTTTACGCTTGATAATGCGCCGCACATTTTCAATGGGAGACAGGTCTGGACTTCAGGCAGGCCAGTCCAGTACCCGCAGTCTTTTACTACGAAGCCACGCTGTTGTAACACGTGCAGAATGTGGTTTGGCATTGTCTTGCTGAAATAAGCAGGGTTGTCCATGAAAAAGATATTGCTTGGATGGCAGCATATGTTTCTCCAAAACCTGTATGTACCTTTCAGCATTAATGGTGCCTTCACAGATGTGTAAGTTACCCATGCCATTGCCACTAACACAGCCACATACCATCACAGATGCTGGCTTTTGAACTTTGCGTCCATAACAGTCCGGATGGTTCTTTTCCTCTTTGGCCCGGAGGACACAACAGCCACAATTTCCAAAAACAACTCGTCGGACCACAGAACACTTTTCGTCAGTCCATCTTAGATGAGCTCGGGCCCAGAGAAGCTGGCGGCGTTCCTGGGTGTTGTTGATTTATGGCTTTTGCTTTGCATAGTAGACTTTCAGGTTGCACTTACGGATGTAGTGCCAAACTGTATTTACTGACATTGGTTTTCTGAAGTGTTCCTGAGCCCATGTGGTGATATCCTTTACACATTGATGTCAGTTTTTGCTGCAGTAACGCCTGAGGGATCGAAGGTCACGGGCATTGAATGTTGGTTTTCGGCCTTGCTGCTTACAAGCAGTCATTTCTCCAGATTCTCTGAACCGTTTGATGATATGATGGACCGTAGATGATGAAATCCCTAAATTCAATTGTACATTGAGGAACATTGTCCTTAAACTGTTCGACTATTTTCTCACACACTTGCTCACAAGGAGGTGAACCTCGTCCCATCTTTGCTTGGGAATGACTGAGCAATTCAGGGAAGCTCCTTTTCTACCCAATCATGACACCCACCTGTTCCCAATGAGCCTGTTCACCTGTGGGATGCTCCAAACAGGTGTTTGATGAGCATTCCTCAACTTTCTCAGTCTTTTTTGCCACCTGTCCCAGCCTTTTTTGGAACATGTTGCTTACAGCCAAAAAAAAATCTAAGTTAATGATTATTTGCTAAAAACAATAAAGTTGATCAGTTTGAACATTAAACATCTTCAATATAGGTTGAACATGATTTGCAAATTATTGTATTCTGTTTTTATTTACGTTTAACGCAACATCCCAACATCATTGGAATTGGGGTTGTATATAATGGTATATAAATCAGGGGTGGAGAAATGCAGGTGCACAGCCAGGTTGATCCAAAGCTTCACCATTACAGTATTTCTCCAATGAATTAGAAGAGTGCCAGTGCTCTATTCCCCAGTGTTGGCACCATCTCAGCATGCACACAAATACAGGTTTAAACCAGATTGTAATATGTTGACGCATGGCTGGAAGAGCACAGCCAGGGATGCTGTCCCAACTGCATATATGCTTTTAAAAATTATGATTTTTTTTTTTTTTTTTTTTTTTGCACTGAATTCTGGACTTATATTAAATACTGTAGCAGAAACGTTATTAGTCATGTTTGTGCTAACATGAAATGCATTCATTTATTCACGTTGGCCGGCACACGTTTCATGAGTTGCTCAAGCAGGCACATTTTGTTGTAATGAAGAGTTCACGTGATGTAAAAGCGTCAAAACTGTCGGAAGGAAGAAGAACTTCAGTTTTGTGGTGCGTTGCACGTAGCTAACGGGCTGCTGCTAATCTTCAGCGCCAGTTAAAAGTTTGTGTGGCCGGCCGAGCATGACGTCCACTTTTAGTTTTGGAATGTTCACTCTTTTACCTTCGCAGCGGGCGGCCGCGGTGCTCGACGTCCTCGCCGCCCACAGCAGTCGCGTCGCCGGGAGAGCCGCCGCGGGTGAGCGCTGAGGAAGTCCGGAGGGCAAGTTTGCGGTGAGGCGCCGCAGCGCCGCTCTCATCGCCATCTTCGCGCCGTGTGTGCGTGAGCCAGCGCACACACTTGACCTCGGGAGCGCGCATCATCAACGGGGCGAATGGGGAGGGGCGCTCGGTTTTGCTGACATCTGCCGGTCAGTACGCAGATTACATTTGCAGCCCGTTTTCGTTAGTTCAAAAAAAGTTACTTTTTAAAAGGTTTATTTTTATTTTATTTTATTTTTTTACTTGTGAAAATGAGACATTTTCTCATTACGTTGCCTTCATAAAGCTCATTTTTAAGATTCCTGCGGACCGCAACATGTGACAGTGGTGTCAACCGTACGGCCTGCGGGCCAGAACTGGACCACCATGGGGTCCAAGGCGCAGAGATATGAACAAAAACACTTGTCTCCTAGACCGGTTTGGGACGATTAAAATAAAAATGCTGCGATTGTGAACGTTTTAGAACGCTTTATGATAATTGTCGGAATCTTTTATTTCAGTTCAGATGTCTTTTTTTCTCTCTTATACACTCTAGAGCAGAAAGAAAATATAATGTCAACCGCCGAATAAAGAAGTGAAGCGACGTTGCTAGTGTTGTTGCTAAATAAATTAACAAACCCGACTGAGTGATTTAATTAGAGGACGCAGGAGGGATGCAGATTTTGTTCACAGTACTTTTTTTTGAAAAGATGGCAACATTTTTATGTCATGTATAATTCCCTTAATTATGAATCTTTTTCATTCTCTTTTCACCCATTAAGTACACATCTAATTGTATTTGACAAACAAAAAAAACAGTTTTTGCTCAATTGTGTTCTCTTATGAACCAGTTACAAGGCTTGTCACCAAAAAGTACACAGAATAGTTTTTTTTTCAGAAATTGAGTTTGAGAGACAACTCTAAAACAATTCGGTGCAATAAATTCAATCAATCATAATCTCAGTTAACTTTTATAAGGTGTGAATTATTTTTTTAGTTTTCTGATTTATGGGGGAAAAAGTTGTGTAAAAACATTTTATCATGTTGCGACTGGCGCGCGATTGTATGACTTGAATTGCGACTTGCTTAACCTCTTATAATGAACTTAAATTGTACTCTAACCTTTCAAGGTGAACTTAACTTGACTTTGTCAAACCTTTGGAATGCATATGTACAACTCTTCAGTGTTTCAGTACTTTTTGCACAACGTTCAGTTCTCTATAGTGTCAGTTTTCTGATTATGTGCGGTTGCAGAGGACTGCCTTCTTTTTTTGGGGGTTAACACGTTCGGCATCACGGCGTGTAAATATTACATTATGTTATTTAATGCAGGGTGGATTCCAACTTAAAATTGTCAGTAACCTCTCATGTAATATTATATACTTTAATAAGGCCTTGTTGGCCTGCCCCCCCCCCTCCCCTCCCTTTTTCCAGTTCAAATGAACTGACAGGAATATGATGGATTTTTTTCTTGTCTCACACAGGAAGCCATTCAATCTAGAACTGCCACTTGTTCTCTAACAAGGACCTGAACTGTAAAATTCAAATATTTTAGTAAGGTACAAATCCGAGCCACGAATAAATTAAGACAAAGGGCATTTTTCATAAATTACCGCAATTAATTGAAGTACTTTTCAAAAACTAAAATGAGACAAAATGCAGATTCATATGAACTTTATTCAGATGTACGAGGACTGACTATTGGAGTCATTCAAAGGCAAGGAACAGGAGCCCCCATGATAAAAGAGAGAGCAGTTTTGTGAAGACTCAAAATACTATCACAGGTGCGCCAGACTGGAATTGTACGGTGCATCAACTGCAGATAACAAACAGCAACTCGAGCAACAACTGACTACGTCATAGAACCTTGACGCATATTCTGAAACATTACATCTCGGTCTGCAAAACGGTGATCGTAGAATGTGAGTGGCTGCTCAACCATCCGATCTGTGCCTGATTGATGAAGATTAAAACGTATACTTGTTGACAAACAAGTAGGACCCAACAAATATGATCTCAGAAAGTGTAGAAAATATCTAAATGAAACTATTTGTTATAACATTTAGCACCGCAAAATGCAGACTATCTGTATCAATAGTTGAGCAACCAAGCCTTTCACGGCATTAAAAAAAAAAAAAAACAAAGCCGACAAACTCCAATAATGGCCACAGTGACATAAATGCTCCTATGCCAAAGAGCCTCCTGTTGGGACGGCAGTGTCAAAGGTCAATCAGTACGTTACACAGAGGTGCCCTCTGCAGGAACGCTTGTTTTATTGTCATCGGGCTTCATGGCTGGGAAGAGCAAAACCTCCTGAGACAGAAAACACAAAAAACTGTTAGTAAGTCTTTTTACAAACAAAAACATCCAGTCAAGAAGGTTGATTAAGACCGGAGAGGTTATGTGGTTCTATTGATTGATTTAAGAGCCAGGGGTTATGTGGTTCTTGACTTCCCTCTCTCTCTCTGATTATATAGTCAAAAATGGCTCTCAAAGAGGACGGCGCTTACAAGCTACGAATGAGGGGGGAAAAAATAAAAATAAAATCATCTCTTAATTGACAATAGTCAAGTCACTGCATTCTAGAAGAAGTTACCTTGATGTTATTGGAGTCAGTGAGGAACATGGTGAGGCGGTCGATGCCCATTCCCCATCCGGCCGTTGGTGGGAGACCATATTCCAGTGCCGTGCAGAAGGTCTCGTCGATGACCATGGCTTCGTCGTCCCCCTCGGCCTTGGCCTGAAAAATATTGTTAAAATTTTTTGTCAGATGCTGACCACGAGTAGAGCTCCGTTTCCAGCAGTTTAGTGTAAAATGTTTAAGGCAGGGGTATGCAAGGTTTTTCCTCCAAGGGCCGCATACAGAAAAATGGATAGATGCGAGGGCCACTTTGAAATTAAAACTTTTGTACACAATAAAAAATAGGATTGCACTGTATTGTACGTTTAAAAAAACAAAAAACACCATACAGTAATAAAAGAAATCCGGTATATGCGTAAACTACTTCCGCATTCTGCAAATTACGTACTTCCGCCTCGTTCCGGAGAATGAGGAAGGTGACCGTTTCAAAGCACTCGTTGGAAGTTTGTCGACTATGGTTTTCTTTAAACAAGATGTCACCACAGAGCCACCAAAGATGACAAAAGACGGTGTTTGGTCTTGTTGATGTTTACGTGCATGATATATTTGTATAAATAATGCTTGGCTTCAAACGTCATCGATACGAGTTACGTTCATTAGCAAAGGATACACAAGAGATCAGCTATTCCGTGTTCTGCGTTGGTCACGTGATGTTCAACATACAGCGGGATTAATTGTGCGGCGATTTCTGGTGTGCATGCATTGCCCACCAGAGGGCAGTATAATACAAACACGGCTATACAAGAAAAGGGTTAAGTGCTTTGTAAACTGCAGCAATCTTCGTTTTTTTGGGGGGGAGGATAAATAATATGCCTGTGAGTATTGTTATATTACCTACTAGGCTTTACACCGATTTTATCGGCATTATCGGTATCGGCCGATAATTAGCATTTGATGCTGATCGGCTTTAATGTCATAATTCGCCGTTTGGGATGTCCCAAACTGGTGTTTGATGAGCATCCCTCAACTTTCTCAGTCTTTTTTGCCACCTGTCCCATCTTTTTTGGAATGTGATGAAACCATAAAACCCCAAGTTAATGATTATTTGCTAAAAACAATAAGGTTTATCAGTTCGAACATTAAATATCTTGTCTTTGTAGTGTATTCAATTGAATATAGGTTGAACATTATTTGCAAATTATTGTATTCCGTGTTTTATTTATGTTTAACACAACGTCCCAACTTCATTGGAATTGGGGTGAAGTAATTTAATTACAGTAAGTTAGCACCCATTATTTCTGCCACGTTGTAATGTTGATTTGACCTGACTGATTAGAACACACGATCTGACTAGAGCAGTGATTTCCAACCTTTGTGGAGCCAAGCAACATATTTCACAATTGAAAAATGTCACAAAAAGTGGATATATTAATTACTGTATTTACTTCATGCCATCCAATAGAAGACCATTCATTTGTTCTGTCTGTCACTATGCCTCACTGTCATAAATAGACGAACAAAGATACATTATTTATTGTAAATATAATTTTTGGAGCAGTGAAGTACATAAGTATATACAGTAAATCGTGATCGTGTGAAGCCGACGACCTACTCGTGTTTCTGCACCATTTATGTTCAAATAGCCATCCTGCGTGTGCGTTTGAACTCTTCAACTTATCCAAACAGCATCAATTTTTGGACCGTGTGATACCTAACCACCGAAACATTATATTGGGAAAGAAAGACTACGGAGTCTTGTAATACATTGGAACACGCCATTTGTTTACAATGTTGTGTGCCTCAACTTTGTAGACGTTATTGACAGGGCAAACGATCCAAACTGCGAACTAAAAACAGAGACGTACCGCAGTACAAAGTTCATTACACACCTTGGCTTGCTGCTCAAAAAGCTCCCTCTGTCGAATGGGGTCATTCAACTCCGTGTAGGCGTTGCAGACTTCTTTCTTCATCACAAAGAGCTCAAAGCGCTCCGTTAGGCCTTTCTCTGTTCGATGCCTATTAGAAAGGATTGTCAGGGAGACGCATTTCCAAATGGATCACGGACAGATTTGAGACTTGGGATGTTCTAATCACCATTTTGCTAAGGGGCTCATGATCTGTGGGTGATCACAGATGAATGTTGGGTTGATGCAGGTGACCTCCAGGAAATCTCCCACAAGCTGAGAAATACAGTGCTTCGAGTAAGTGCCCTAATATTACATATGTAAATACAGTAAAGTCAATAAAGCACCTTGTCAAGGAGACGAGCAGTTGTTCTGGGGGGAGGACATTCAACTCCCTTCTGGGCACACAGGTCATCAAAGAATTTACGGGTCTCTGAAGCGAAAAGGGGAAGGAAGGCGTAACTTCTGGATAATTACTGTGCCAATCAAAACAACGACCACAACGAATCTCAAAAACAGAAAATGCCAGTCCTCAGACTCTGTCAAATCTTACCGTCACTGTCGTAACTGTCAGTGGGAGGAAATTTGACTCCCATCAGCTTCTCAAGGTCGTGTGTCATGCTCACTCTTCTAAATGGTAGTGTGAAGTCAATCTCATAGGCTTGTCCTTCTGGACCATCAGGGCGGTAGGTTACCTTGTGTCCTCCGGTGATGTGCTTCACCATCCCTGGAAGAAAAACACAATACAGATGATGTCACACAGAATCAGAATCCTGCTCCAATCTAGAACACACAGACAGGTTAATAACAAGTCAAGCTGACAAGTGAAATAAACACACTAACAAGTTAAATTCATAAGAATGTGGCATGTGGTTCCTTTTTCCTTACTATGTATTTTAACAACACATGCATGTTCATTCTTGGCTCTTAAAACCGTTTTTTTCCCTAGGCTATACGTATGTTTTGCGTCACATTCTCTAACTTAACTTCGGAGTTCATTAAAAATGATGGACATGATTATTATATGCTGTCGGTTTGTGTTTAGCAAGCTTTCCTATGATACCAACTTTTTGAAAATAGTATAAAGATTAAGAAAGTTATTACAGTGTTGGAACCATAATTGCGACAAACCTCCGCACATTGGCTGACATGCGTCAGACAGACATCCTTTGTCCAATGTACTCATACGCTGCAAATGTTAAACTGCCCCTGAGGCAGCAAAGAGACACTTTTTAAGTGCATTTTCCTTTTGTAGCTAGAATGTGGTTACATACGTGGGAAAAACAATTGCTATTCTATCTTTATGTCAGCACTTTTTTTTGTCATGAATGTCTCAGTCTTACAACACCACATTTTGCAAGCCACACACATAGCCATACATATTTATTTAAATGAGAATAATTGTGGCTAATCTAATAATTTTACTCCTTTTATGGCTCCCTCTTAGGATGGAATTCCACTTCATGATGCAAGAAACACAATTTCAACTTTCTTGGGCTCCGAAGTGGTACAATTTGGATATGCACCACACGACGGGACATACCCGACAGAAGTTTCTCTGTTACGTCCATCAAGTCGTGGTAGTCTGCATACGCCATGTAGAATTCACAGGTGGTGAACTCCGGGTTGTGAGTGAGATCGATGCCTTCATTCCTGAACTGACGGCCGATCTCATACACTCGATCTAGCCCACCAACAACAAGCATCTACAGGTAGAACACACAGTGTATAATGAAGAATATCTCAAACCCACTGAACGCTAAGAGGGTACAAGCAACAGAAAATAATAATTTGATTGGAAACCGATGACGTATCCAGTTGAAAATGTACCAAAATATTGTACATTACCTTGTGGTAAAGCTCAGGAGCAATCCTCATGTACAGGTTCATGTCCAGCTCATTGTGGTAAGTTACAAATGGACGGGCCACTGCTCCACCAGGAATGATGTTCATCATTGGGGTCTCAATCTTAAAAAGACAGCAAACACGACTTGGGATGCAATTACGTTCATACAATATAACACAGATAGTAAATAAGTGCAAAGGAATGAATAAAAGAAGCATATTTTATCGGTCGTGATTAGTTTGTCAGGCTCTTACCTCTAAAAATCCTAGTTGGTCCAGGAAGCTGCGCAAGTATGTGATGATTTTGGATCGCGTTATAAACTTCTGCCTCACGTAGTCATTAAGGATGAGATCCAAGTAGCGCTGACGGAATCGTGTTTCCTTTGGGAGAACCATGACAATAGCCATCACTTAATTGAACATGACAAACAGTCAAACACATACATGCAAAATGAAAACACTCACAGGGAGCACGGAGCAGATGCGAAACGCCGAACTAACAGCGCCGAAAGCGGCCGACCCGAGCTGGGGGTCAGACGTCACTCACTAACCTTAACTCTCTTCAAGGCACACATCACACAAAATACTACAAAGTGTGTGCGGCTTTTTGCCTAAAGTACACTTTATATAATCCGCTTTCTTTATTATGTTTAATTATGGTTATCTTTTACAATACAGTGCAGGGGTGCACGATATTGGAAAAAAATGACATTAGGATTTTTTTTTTTTTTCTTCTTTTTTTTAAACCTGAGATATATATTGCGATGTGAAATAATACAAGATTAGCGTTGGGAAAGTTCAGTTCATCGTCCCAAAAATTAAGTTCATAATTCTAAATTTTCCAAAAACGACCAAGGTCATCGTTCTTTTTTTTTTTTTTAAATACTGGCATTTCATTTCCCCAATGTTGCCACCCATTCAGTCCACACTAGTAGCCACTTGCAGCTTTCACCCTACAATCTCAAAAATTTGCTTGAATGGTGGTTTTTTGTTGTTGTTTTTTTTAAATGGCGAATTATAACAAAAACAAGACTTTTATCCTTAATGTCCAATCAAAAACACGCGACAAAGTATGACAGGAACAATGGTGACCTCAACCCTAACCCTCATTTGAGAACCAGACCAAAATTGTGACCCCTGGTTATGAGCTTGATCATAGAACTAATTTGACTTGTAAGTCAAGGTACCGCTGTAGTATTTCCTTGTGAGATGATAACAGAGTGTCTTAATAGCTCAGCGTGCTCATAGTGGGCTTTATTACCTTGTCTTTGAGCCCAAAGTGGAGGTGAGGCAGCATGTGGAGACAAGGGGAAAGCAGAGTCATTTCGATGGGTATGATGGACAGCTCCCCCTTTTTAGTCTTCCCGGGGTTTCCACGGACACCGATGATGTCGCCGCGCCTGAGCTTGTTGTTGATGGCAACGAAGTCTTCCTCAGACTTGTAGTTCCTGAGAGGGTGAGGAAAACTGAAGGTGGAATCATCTCATTTCTGAAGTCCGCCCAGAGTACAATAAACTTTGTGTGTATAATTCTTGAAAAGAATTGCCGCCGTGATCTTTGTTGACATTTCAGCATTGGCCAATCAATAACAATACATACGGATAATATTCAGGCACAAAGGATTAATGATAATGTTTTTTAAATGTTTTTTTTTTCTAAATTTTACAGTACCTGGAGTTTGCCATAACTTGCAACTTGGTGCCTTCGCCTCGCATGTCATAAAAGAGCAGCTTGGCACCAGATGCCCTCTTGGCGTGGACGCGGCCTGCCAATCGCAAGACAAGGGGAAAAAAAATACATTTAAAAAAAGCTCCTTATTAACATCCTCTACACCGGGGGTGCCCAAACCTTTTTGCCCTAAGATCTACTTTTCAAGCAGCCAACCTCCCGCGATCTACCTTTTTTTTTGGGGGGGGGGGGGCGCGACCATGTCCCCGGTTTGGGAGCGCAGAGCGCTACCAGTGAGCTAAAATTCTGGGCCGCCGACACAGCTCAGCACCAAGGTATGTTGATGTACCTTGCATCACCGCATGAGCCAATCTTTCACAACACAACACAACGTATATTTCAGTCTCGTTGCCGTGGCGCTGTTCAGCAATGATGCCGGCTTTCGCGAAAGCTCCGACAACAGTGAAAGCAGATACCCTAGCCCAGGCATCCACAATCCATTCACGTATGGTGGCGTAACTCGCCCGGCGCTGCCTCCCAGTCTTAGTAAAGGTGTGTTCGCCGTCTGTCATCCATCGCTCACACGCCGCTCGCAACTTCACTTTGAACGCCCTGTTTACACCGATGTCCAGCGGTTGGAGTTCGCTGGCAGTTGCTGCGCCAGGGTATTCTTTGCGCGGATGGCGCCATTTCATAAAACGAAAGCACCAAGACGGACCTCCTGGAAAGTGTTCGATCTCCATGTCTTGTGCGATCGTTATTGCCGTCAGTCGAATGGCTTCTCCCGGCTGTTCTTGTGCTTGATTTTGAAATCTCTCGCGGCTGCTCTATTCCCATTCACAACCGCGTTAACTGATAGCGATAACGATGCTTCGGTGGCGGCTTTCCCTTTTGAAGTATGTTGTGTGAAAAACAACTGCTGTCCGGACAACTGGGATTTTTGTTCCTTCACCTTTCTCTTTCTCAGCTCGCTTTTTGGCGGGAAGTCACTGTCGTATTTTCCACAAACAGTTCTAAAATGCCGCTCCACATTTCCCTTCTTTGGTAATTTCGAAAATGTCATCGTGAAAAAATACTCCCTTCTCCCATTCCATGTGAAAGTTCTTCTTACTTGGTCCAGCTCCCCCACTAATTTTTATACCCTTTCTTAAGTTTAAGAGAAAACACCGGCAGATAAAAATTGGAGCTAACTCACTGACTAGATTGTTATTTTTGACACACTTAGCGCCGTTGTTTGCGCATCTGCAGTTACCGTTTAGCGCCGTTGTTTGTGTATGTGCGTGACCTAAGTGTCAGAAAAATTCAGATGTCATCGATTGGCTACCCTGTATATCAATCAAGCGATGGGATGGATGATAGGCTGACGTTTATTTTTTATTTGTATTTTTTTAATGTCATGCGATCTACCAATCTTCGCGATCGACGCATTGAGCACCCCTGTTCTACATAATCCAATAATTTCTAAAGGATTGACCTATTATAATACCTGACACATTGAGAACATCTGTTAAGTGGTCCCCCGGCTGTAGATGATTGTACTTCTCAATGAACTCTGTGAGCGACAAGTCGACGTGATACTTGTGTGGATACGGGTCCTCAGCGGTGCCCTTGAGTTCCTGAATGGCCTGGGTGCGAATCTTGTAGTATTGCTGCATTCAAAAGCAACCAATGTAAGCAGTGTTCCACAAAAGAAGGCTAAAGTCCAATGTTCGTACAAGAATCTCACATTCGGGTCGAGCGTCTCCTCATCCAAGGCGGCGCTGTCCGAGGCTGCGCAGTTATTGGATTCGTTCTTCTGCTGCAGCTGTTCTTTGACCTTGGCTTCTTTCTCCACAGCCTTTTTCTCCGCCTTTTGCCTCCTCTTCAGCTCACTGAGAAGACATGAAGAATACAAGCGTGTTATTGGTTAGGTGACATGAGATCAGTGATTCCCTACGAGAATTCATTTAGAATTGCCATGCTCTTCCAGTAATAGGCAGAAGGTACAATTAACCTGTTGCCATTTAAATGCAGTAACTGAACAGTGGTGTTTTGACTTTTGAGTTTTAATTTGTTCCTTAACCAAGCTCTTAACTCAAAACACTCATATCATTAATCATCTCTTGCTAATGAAATGATTATTATTATTATTTCTTTTTAAATCAATCCGTTCAAGCCCCCAACACTGCACTACTCCACTTATCGTCGCAAATATCCGAAACAACGTACATTAAAACGCAACTGACTAATCCAGACAATAGAAAGGAACCCACATGAACGCTGGTGACAAAAGGTTGGTTGTTTTTCTCTCTCGAGGGAAAGGAAAAGCCACCAACCTTTTGCCACCTCTCCAACGGTTCCCGTAAATTTGGGCAGCCACTGCAGCTGTGCAGGGACGCGCATGTTTAAACCACCGTCCCCTGACTTCAAAAGCTTGGCACAGCTGCTGCCTGACTGCCCTGACCAGGCACAGCATGCTGAGCCACCAGTCAGAGGAGCAATCTGGGAAAAGAGATATATACTGAAGATACAAACAAGGCGTACAGCAAACAGAGTGAGGACCATCTGTCTTAAGCGTACTACACCTGTGATTCTCAAAGTAGTATTATGCGGGCTCTCTTTAGTGGTACGCGAAAAATCACTGAATACCCAAATGCCATAATCTTACATCAGCTTCAACTTTTTTTTCTTTTTTTTTTTATAAATCCAGTGCAGTACATTTGTTAAGAACAGTTCAGATGTGTTTAACTTTTAAGTAAAATACATTTACATTTAACATTTTAGAACAAAATTGTTAGTGAAAGTTTTATTTAATATATTTGGAATATGTTTTAAAAGAATCATTATTTGGGGTTTTTTAGGCACGGACTGACAAACTGTGCATAATGTTACAGTGGCTTAACTGTACTTAAACATGAATTAGTTTTAGGGACCATAGATGCCTTTATCATAGATGTCAACTCAACAGTTTTTTTTTGTGTTTTTTTTTACAAAATTATTTACCATTTACAACATGTTTTGTTGTTGTGGAACTCAAATAAAGGTATGCTTTTTGCACCTCACACAGATTAGATGAAGACAGGGTAGATACAGTCATCATAATAGTTCATATTTCCTGCAATATTTCCATCCATCCATCCATTTTCTACTGCTTATCCGGGTCGGGTCGCGGGGGCAGTAGCTTTAGCAGGGACGCCCAAACTTCCCTCTCCCCAGCCACTTCACCCAGCTCTTCCGGGGGGATCCCGAGGTGTTCCCAGGCCAGCCGAAGGACGTATTCTCTCCAGCGTGTCCTGGGTCGTCCCCGGGGTCTCCTCCCGGTGGGACGTGCCCGGAACACCTCACCGGGGAGGGCGTCCGGGAGGCATCCGAATCAGATGCCCCAGCCACCTCATCTGGCTCCTCTCAATGCGGAGGAGCAGCGGCTCTACTCTGAGATCCTCCCGGATGACCGAGCTTCTCACCCTCTCTCTAAGGGAGAGCCCGGACACCCTGCGGAGGAAACTCATTTCGGCCGCTTGTATCCGGGATCGCGTTCTTTCGGTCACGACCCACAGCTCGTGACCATAGGTGACGGTAGGAATGAAGATCGACCGGTAAATTGAGAGCTTCGCCTTAGCTCCTTCTTTACCACAACGGAACCTATACAAAGTCCGCATCACTGCAGACGCCGCACCGATCCGCCTGTCGATCTCCCGTTCCATTCTTCCCTCACTCGTGAACAAGACCCCAAGATACTTGAACTCCTCCACTTGGGGCAGGATCTCACGCCAGCCCTTTTGCGACTGAGGACCATGGTCTCAGATTTGGAGGTGCTGATTCTCATCCCAGCCGCTTCACACTCGGCTGTGAACTGCTCCAGTGAGAGTTGGAGCTCACGGCTTGATGAAGCCAACAGACCCACATCATCAGCAAAAAGCAGAGATGCAATACTGAGGCCACCAAACTGGACCCTCTCTACGCCTCGCCTGCGCCTAGAAATTCTGTCCATAAAAGTTATGAACAGAATCGGCGACAAAGGGCCGCCTTGGCGGAGTCCAACCCTCACCGGGAACGAGTCCGACTTACTGCCGGATATGCGGACCAAACTCTGACTCCGGTCGTACAGGTACCGAACAGCCCGTATCAGGGGGTTCGGTACCCCATACTCCTGAAGCACCCTCCACAGGACTCCCCGAGGGACACGGTCGAACGCCTTCTCCAAGTCCACAAAACACATGTAGACTGGTTGGGCGAACTCCCATGCACCCTCGAGGACCCTGCCGAGGGTGTAGAGCTGGTCCACTGTTCCACGGCCAGGACGAAAACCACACTGCTCCTCCTGAATCTGAGATTCGACTTCCCGACGGACCCTCCTCTCCAGCACCCCTGAATAGACCTTACCAGGGAGGCTGAGCAGTGTGATCCCCCTGTAGTTGGAACACACCCTCCGGTCCCCCTTCTTAAAAAGGGGGACCACCACCCCAGTCTGCCAATCCAGAGGCACTGTCCCCGATGTCCACGCGATGTTGCAGAGGCGTGTCAACCAGGACAGCCCCACAACATCCGGAGCCTTTAGGAACTCCGGGCGAATCTCATCCACCCCCGGGGCCCTGCCACCGAGGAGCTTTTTAACTACCTCGGTGACCTCAAACCCAGAGATAGGAGAGCCCGCCTCAGAAAACCCACAGTCTGCTTCCTCATGGGAAGGCGTGTCGGTGGAATTGAGGAGGTCTTCGAAGTATTCTCCCCACCGACTCACAACGTCCCGAGTCGAGGTCAGCAGCGCCCCATCCCCACTATACACAGTGTTGGTGGTGCACTGCTTTCCTCTCCTGAGACGTCGGATGGTGGACCAAAATTTCCTCGAAGCCGTCCGGAAGTCTTTCTCCATGGCCTCACCGAACTCCTCCCATACCGAGTTTTTGATTCAGCGACCACCAGAGCTGCATTCCGCTTGGCCAGCCGGTACCCATCAGCTGCCTCAGGAGTCCCACAGGCCAAAAAGGCCCAATAGGACTTTTCAGCTTGATGGCATCCCTCACCTTTGGTGTCCACCAACGGGTTCGGGGATTGCCGCCACGACAGGGACCGACCACCTTACGGCCACAGCCGCCTCAGCAATGGAGGCCTGGAACATGGTCCACTCGGACTCGATGTCCCCAGCCTCCCCCGGAACATGAGCAAAGTTCTGTCGGAGGTGGGAGTTGAAACTCCTTCTGACAGGGGATTCTGCCAGACATTCCCAACAGACCCTCACAATACGTTTGGGCCTGCCACGTCGGACCAGCATCTTCCCCCACCATCGGAGCCAACTCACCACAAGGTGGTGATCAGTTGACAGCTCCGCCCCTCTCTTCACCCGAGTGTCCAAGACATGCGGCCGCAAGTCCGATGACACGACCACAAAGTCGATCATCGAACTGCGACCTAGGGTGTCCTGGTGCCAAGTGCACGTGTGGACACCCTTATGCTTGAACATGGTGTTCGTTATGGACAATCCGTGACGAGCACAGAAGTCCAATAACAGAACACCGCTCGGGTTCTGATCGGGGGGGCCGTTCCTCCCAATCACGCCCTTCCAGGTCTCACTGTCATTGCCCACATGAGCATTAAAACAGCAATGAAATAATAAAAAACAAGCCAAAAAAATAGTCATCCCAATGTCCCTCAACCTTTGAGTTGTGTATTTCTTTCAAATAAGTAGCCATTATTATGATTTTTTTTTTTTAAACCATCAAGTGACATTGCAACCACATGATAGCGGCTCATATTAAAAAACAAAAACAAACAAACCCCCCCAAAAGACAGGAACTATTGATTATTAACTACCCTAAGGAAATATATAATGCAAACACTTTTATACTGGTCGTTAACGGATTGAGTCCCTCGTTAATTTTGGACAGAAATTACTGATAAAAATATCCAAAAGTCGACATTATCAAGATCTGTTGACAAACAACGAAAACTGAAGGTACACAGTATTTCTTGTAAGTCCATTATACGCTACTGTGCGCAGCCCAAAAAATCTAATTATTTTTTGATTTTTTAGCTAGCTAGCACGTGCCGGTGAGTGTTGCTAGCATACAAAAGGAAGGTCAGAAATAACTTTAGTAAAATCCCAATATCATAATTCGATACTGTGTGGTCTTAGGTGCTACACGGCGCTCTTCGTGTTAAGTATTACATTAACATTGCTCAAAGATTACAATATTCAACGAAAGCAAAATCCTAAATTTACCCAGTCGGCGTGTGAACCTTTCTTTTAGTACTTTATGGATCTTGTAGTTTTATGCGGCCTCAAAAGAACCATTAGTGTGGGGTCATCGTAATTTTAAAAACTACATTTCCTACTGACACCAGAGGATGTAATTCTGGGAAATGTAGTCTACAAGGATGCCTCTCCTTATGACAAATTGGTTTCGCTATCGTCCTTAGCGCTGTTGCGTCTGCTACGATTACTTTGTATCTTTATGTAAGATAAAATGGGCTTAACGAGAGGCACCGATCATACGCGTTATAAATAGAATAGAAGACGTATAAAACTCACTTTTTGCTCAGTTTATCGCCATCCATCGCTGTTACGTCAGCCATGCTGGTCTGGTGCGTTGCGCTCGGAATCTGCGCATGCGCACAAGGAAGTGACTGCGATCATGTCGTGGTGCGTTCAGAGACAGTTGGGATTTCCACAAAAAATAAGTGCATCGTCAGTGTGTCACGTCAAACCACAAAAGCAAATGGAAAATTAGGGATATTGGTTACAGGACGTCAGGACGGTTTCAGAATCATGATCATTTGATGAACAAAAGACTAACTGTCATTCCCATGTAGGCTTGCCATGCAGCGCCTTTGAGGGATCACCGTCATCATGAAAACTCCGCAGAAACGTTTGAAGTCTCTGAAAAATGCATTTATTTTGTTCATTTGATGTACATGATTTTCCTTCCTTCCTTTGTTCCTTTACTACTTCATCCTGGCTGATGTCACAATGAACCGCTAATCAACAGGCCCACTAAGAGTTCAGATAAAAATATATATTATATATAGTCTCCGTATATATTTTATTTTCATAATCATAGTTAATTAAACATTTTGCACGTGTACTTAAATTGATGTCCATCCTGTCATTATGGGAAAAACGCCTCTTTGAGAAACCCTGTGATGTCTTTAGTGACATTTTGAACAGGATTTAGCATTTTGTCAGTCTTCAATGGAGGGTGAACTAATGGTTAGCTGCAGAGTTATTTCCACATATGTTTTGTAATTAGGTGGCTGTTGTCAAGCTCAACATGTCCACTCTCCCATAGCAAAATATCTGCTGATATATAAAACTTTCTGAAATCTAAAAATAGAATTGTTATAGAAGACAGTCAGCTTGCAAACATAATCATGTTGCCAAGTAAAATATAAAATGCTGATATGAGCAAAAATGTCCACCCTGTTAGCAAGCTCGCATACTTTGCTTTTTGCATGTACATTGTCTACTTGCAGTCATATATATATATATATATATAGATCTATATATAGATATATAAACAAAGGGTGAAATGGGGAAGTCTCAAAGGCACCTTACTGTGAACTGAAATCCACACCAAAATAATTTAAACTTTGATTTAATGGTATGAAACTCATATGAGGTTATCTTTTATATTTTTATTCCAAACATGCACCAATATATTCAATAACGGTGCAATGAAACCATCAAATAAGAAGCTTTACAACAAATGTATCTACGTTGTACAGGTTTAATACAGATAGCAGCAAGTTTACAGAAAATGAATCCCAACAAAGGCTGAACATAGTTTTTTTTTTTTTTTTTTTTAAGTGAATATAAGACAGTTGTTCACATGGTTTGAGACGAAAAATAAAATTTCACTCTCTCTTTCCCGGATTACAAAACATGAACTGGAGGAGTGCTTCAATTGCTCTGGGAGACTTTAAAGGATTCAAAGATGCGTTAAGGGTAGAAATCGTCAAGACAGAGAACAGATTATTCAAAAGCTTTTTTTCCCCCCAAACAATTAAAAATGAAATGAGACTAAGCACAAGCTTTTCACCCTCCCCAAAAATTAAAAATTAAATGTGATTAGTCTTTGCTGATTTTTCCTGGTCCCTCAAAGAATCGGACATCAAAAGCACCACTGCTCTGCTTAACACAGAGCCCAGAAAGTGCGGTTGGGAGGAGAAATTTCCACTGATTCTTATAGATTTTTTTTAACTTTACAAATCACTTACGGCAATCAAACAAAGCATCAGAGGAAAAAGTTCAATCAGCCTAAATAATGAGATGAAAAACTATTTTGGTTCCTTTGCATTAGTTAAAAACTGAGCGGCTATATAGAAAAATATATATTCAAAAACTTAACGGATCTACATTTACAGTTTCGCTGCATAGCAGTTTCAGAAAATATGTGCATCCATGTCCACATAAATGCGTTGGCTACTTCAGTACAAATGGTTTAGATGCATGACAGACATTTCATAACATAATTCATAATTCATCTATCCCCTCCCTGCTGAAGAGCATTAGCACATTTAAAGCGTCTCGCATGCACCGTCGCAACATCGAGAAGCGAGCGCAGTGTTAAAAAAAGCAAAATTTGCCTATTACATGCACATTTACAATACAAAATCTAGCAGTGGTGCCTTGAGATACCAGTTTAATTCCTTCTGTGACCACGCTCGTAACTGAAAGAACCTGTATCTCAATGAATCTTTTCCCACCAAAATAAATGGAAAAGGCCATTAATCCGTTCCCGTCCCCAAACAGAAAAATTGTTGTAATATGTATTTTAAGGAGGAAAAATAGCCATTGCGGCCATTGAGCTGCTCTTTCTGGTGTGCCCACCTTGGACCAGTATAAGACAGACAGACGCTCGTATCTCATGCCTGTGCTCACAAGTCAATGCAGGAGAGGGGGGGAAAAAATAATAATAATAATTTTTTTTTTCTTTAAAAAAACAACCCAACAATGGCTTGTATAAATAGTCACTCGTATCTCAAGGCACCAGTGTATTTGAAGTTCTATTTTGAAGAGAGCATACATTTTTGAGCAAACTGTAAGTAGTCAACCTGGTCAAATAAACAGCTTGTTCTATTGAGAAAGGGGAAAAAAAAAAAATGTATCAAAGATCTTCAATCATTTCTCCCTTATATAAAAATATGTACCTACCCAGTGTGCGTTCAATGCATCTTAATACTGAGATGCTCGCAACCATTCTGTACAATCACAATAAGTATTCATGCAACTCTGACATCTATCGGTTTGTGTTTGTCATAATACTGAAAGTTGTTCCTATTTCCAATATAATTGTGAAGTTTGGTGCCAATTTCTCCTGAATGTTGGGTCCAAAGATCATGAAGTGTTAATTTTCTCTCGCTCCAAGATTCACCAGAATGTAGTTATACACAGGCATGTATGTGCATTTTTTGGTAAGAACAACCCCCCCCCCCCAAAAAATAAAAAAATCACTTCTGTTTCAGTAAAAGGTTCCAAATGAGGTCAGCAGACGTGGGCGCCAAACCACAATGATTACCATCGGTCACAGTTCGAAAGATCGAAACCCAACTACACGTTTGAGGGTGACGCACAAATAAATACATATGCCAAACTATTGTACTAAACCGATAACAAAAGGCTTACAGGAGAGATACACGAAACAAACGCAAGGATAAATATTAAACACTTCGAGATCTTCAGTTTCACAATTTGAAAGAGAACCAATGACACGTAGCCGTCAGGTGTCCTTCTGGAGTAACGTCCGACTGAAAACAGCTCTGCTCAAATCAGCACACCGTCACACCATTAATCACATTAGTCTAGGTTACACTGTACCACTTACTTCTACTGTATACATCGTCCAAATAGCCTTTTTTTTTGCAGGTGGATAATTACAACTGTGTTGGGAACACTGCATTTCTAAATTTAAAAAAAATACTAAAATAAAATAAAAAATCACACAAAAACAAGAACATTTACCTTTTGTTTCGTATTTTGTCAGAGACCAGCCCCTGAAACGTTTATTAAAAAAAAAAAAAAAAAAAAAAAAAAAACCAGCAGAATGAAAAAGGACAAAGACAGGAAATGTGTTGCTACAGTATTTGATTTTTTTTACAAATATTGAATGAGAAAGACTGAAAAAGAAATATGTACGCAAACAGGCCATAAAACTGGCCGGCCATCAGGATTTTATTCATAGCCAGTCCACACTAGCAAACTAATTACCCAAGAATGAATAAAGAATGTTAATACACACAAAGTGTACTTTATCATTCAATAAATCTATTACATTTGTAAAGTTTGAAGGGGTAAAATACCCTTATCAGGATTTGACCCCTGACCCCCACGTAGCTCCGCCCCTGATGTGGCTCTGTTTAGGATTAACAGATTACATTCAAATTCACGGTTTTTATTTTTATTTTTATTTTTTTAGCTTTGGTCTAATTTTTTTTATATCACAAAACCTGGCATTTTTATGTCCACCTTTGTGTCTTTTTTTTTTCATATCCACGATATGTAATACATTGTTAGGGGGAGTGAAACACTGGCTCAGGTATCAATAATTATGTCCAGATTCGCAGCTCAATATAGTAGCCAGTGTTAAGGTAAGATAAGATAAGATGGCTGGCACAAGGTTTTATCCACTTCCTTATTTTTTTACTTTTCTCATTAAAAGCAACGCATGCTTTTCTCAGGGTAAGCATGCAAAACGGAACAGGTTGGGAGTGTTGAACTTCACCCAGTAGCTTGCGTGTGAACCCACACAGATTGTACCTAAAGCTGTAGCTATGAAAAATTGGATACCAAAATGACTTAAGCGCATGAATTCTCCAAACCCTTTTTAGCAGGGGACCGCGAAGCAAGCGGTCCGTCCGTCCTGGCAAAGGAAAAGCTTCCGAACCGCAACGACACTACACTACAATCCTTGTTTATGCGTACCTGACGCAGAGTGAGTCCATTCATGTGACTCCAAAGGACAAATGACACAATATTAAACTCGTTTACATTCGGTGTTATTTGTACTATCGGTAGACATAGTCTAATACAAGTAATTCTGTCTACGACATCATTTGAAACACTTTTGCTTCAAATGTTCAACTTCAGTGCTACCTTTTGCTAATAATGTTAAATTTTGAGATGTGACAGTAGTACAGCTAACAAAGGAATCCCACGAGAACGTTATTTCGCTCAGTAATTTTACCCGTCTTAAAAACACAGGTGCGGCAATTTAATCAAAATAACACAAGAGTTTATTTTTGATTTTTTTTGCTTAGATCACCCGTGTACCCCACTAGACATCTTACGGATGATTTTTTTTGCATGTTTTCCAATATGCACATAAATTAAAGCCCAGTTAGAGTGTATTTGATGGACTTAATTTCATCAACCCTGTGACAAAAATCAAGCCATAATTGGATAAAAACCGAAGGATTGACATTATATGGCCCATGGTGAGATCTCAAGTACTGTTATAAAGACACAAATGTGTCAACAATGTCATTCTGTATTATTGTACATGATAATCGCTGGCGATCTTGTTAATTTCTTTGCCTCATCTCCTTTGACCTCTCAATACACTTTCTAGACCATTTTCAACCAGACTGCCACCATATTACATTCATTCCGCACTCTCTTCAAACTTCCCTTTTCGCTTCTATCTCGCCTCCCCGGGGGAAAATAATGAAGGGGAAAAACATTTAAAATTTTCACATACAGACATCGACTGTTGCCGGTAATCTAGATAAATCTATTTCACTCTAGTTCACTTTGAAGGCGATTGTCTTTTTTTCCCCCTCTAAATACTGAGCACAAAAGGAGATCAAATCAAATCTGAATTGGGAAGAACACAATCTGTTGCTCAGTCACATGGACAAACCTCCAATTCTATTTTGACCCCTCGTGTACATTTGATAATATCATACAGACAAAAATGAAAGCGGAATCCATGAACTTCTCTGAAAATTAGTATGAACGACTTATGCTGCTGCCCGGCTCTTGCAGGCAACTGACGAGCAGGTCATTAATCTTTTCCATATTCTGGGAGACATTCAAGCCGTTCTGTGCCGTCACTGACTGTGACAGTGACTGGCTGAGCAGCGACTGCATGCGGGCCTCGCTCTCTCTTTGGTTCTGACCAGACTGGCTGATGGCTATAATCTGATCCGACAGCGTGTTTCCTGGTGCGTTCATCAGCTGACCACATTCTGCAGAAGTGGAGAAAAACAAAAGTTAATCGAGTTGCTGTTTTTTTTTTTTTTTTTTAAACAGACTTGCTCACACTCTACTATCAATACATGCTTTTGAAATGAAGTCAGTCTTCCGCAATAACCGAGCAAAGTAACCATTCACTGTCTCAATTTAAGTCAAAAGGTATACAAAGGAAAGGAACACTTATGAAATGCTTCATTTTGATGAACACAGCACGTTTTATATTTCATGAAGAAGCAGTCTATTTTGAATGCTTATTAAACCTGTCTCTTTGCTGACCTAAAGATTGTGGCTGGGGCAAGGTGTGCCCCGCTGAGACTGCTGCCACCGTAACCCAATCCCAGATACGAGCATGAAAATGGATGAAATGTATCACTATGAAGGACATCCAGCATTTTGGGCTCTTTCTTCTTGGCACGAGGCTTTTTAGTAGAAGAGGAAGACCAGTTTCCTTTTATTTAAAAAAAAAAAAAAAAAGTGGCATTTTGTCTCCTTGCTTGCAACTAGGGATGGGACGGTACTCGGTTCGTTATGGTCTGCACATGACCCAAGGGACAATAATGGACCGTGGTTTTTCGGTTTTTCGCCTCCGTCCATCTCTCACCCCCCACACACTGCTGCTCTCTTTGTTCATAGCCTCATCACTTCCCGCTTGGACTATTGCAACTATTGCAATGTTTGGCTATTGTTATTGTGCTGTTTGATTTCTTTTAACTATGTTACTACCTTGAGTGGTTTGAAAGGTACCATTCAATAAAATGAATTATCATTGAAATGACCCAACCAGTTGGAACAATGCTCGCGAAAGATTTGCAGCCCTTTTCTGTGGTCCAACACGTGTAGTTTGGTAACTTCATGAAAACACTCGACTCATGTTATCACGTTCCCGTGAACGTTTCAGACACATTTGAATTCCCAACCCAAGTGTCGATTGGTCATGCTTGCAGAGTGGGGTGCAGACATGACCAATCAATCCACGCTTTATCCAACTGTACTACTGTACAGTCACATGGACAGTGTATACAACCCCAATTCCAATTGAGTTGTGACGTTGTGTTAAACAAATAAAAACAGAACACAATGATTTGCAAATCATGTTCAACCTATACTTACTTAAATACACTACAAAGACAGATATTTAATGTTCAAACTGATAAACCTGATTGTCTTTAGAAAATAATCATTAACGTAGAATTTTATGGCTGCAACACATTCCAAAAAAGCTGAGACAGGTGGTAAGAAAGACTGTGAAAGTTGAGGAATGCTCATCAAACACCTGTTTGGAACATCCCACAGGTGAACAGGCTCATTGGGAACAGGTGGGTGCCATGATTGGGTAGAAAAGGAGCTTCCCTGAATTGCTCAGTCATTCACAAGATGGGGCGAGGTTCACCTCTTTGTGAACAAGTACGTGAGAAAATAGTCGAACAGTTTAAGGGCAATGTTCCTCAACGTACAATTGCAAGGAATTTAGGGATTTCATCATCTACGGTCCATAATATCGTCAAAAGGTTCAGAGAATCTGGAGAAATCACTGCATGTAAGCGGCAAGGCCGAAGACCAACATTGAATGCCCGTGACCTTCGATCCCTCAGGCGGCACTGCATCAAAAAACGACATCAATGTGTAAAGGATATCACCACATGGGCTCAGGAACACTTCAGAAAACCAATGTCAGTAAATACAGTTCGGCGCTACACCCATAAGTGCAACTTCAAACTCTACTATGCAACACAAAAGCCATTTATCAACACCACCCGGAAACTCCACCGGCTTCCCTGGGCCCGAGCTCATCTAAGACGGACTGATGCAAAGTGGAAAAGTGGTCCGACGAGTCCACATTTCAAATTGTTTTTGGAAATTGTGGATGTCGTGTCCTCCGGGGCAAAGAGGAAAAGAACCATCCGGACTGTTATGAATGCAAAGTTCAAAAGCCAGCATCTGTGATGGTATGGGGCTGTGTTAGCGCCAATGGCATGGGTAACTTACACATCTGTGAAGGCACCATTAATGCTGAAAGGTACATACAGGTTTTGGAGAAACATATGCTGCCATCCAGGCAACGTCTTTTTCATGGACGCCCCTGCTTATTTCAGCAAGACAATGCCAAACCACATTCTGCACGTGTTACAACCTGCGTGGCTTCGTATTAAAAGAGTGTGGGTACTAGACAACCAAAATAATGACTATTTTGAGAGACACCAAAAAAAAATTTTCTCTACCAAAAATGTACTGAACTGTGGCCCAAAAACAGAGTTATAGACCGTACCATGGGTTACCAGTGCTGTCCCATTCTTACTTGCCACCAATGACAAAAACTAGTATGGATACCTTATACTTTAACAACTTCAAATAAAAACAGTATGTGCCAAACTGAATTAACTGTACTGCTTGGTGGAGAAAAGGCTTTACTTTAAGGAAGTTGTGAAACCCTTTTGAATGAAGGGATGAACCTTGAGATATTTATGACTAAAGTTAATCTTAAATTCATTAGACTTTATGCCGATCCGATCGGCGTTCATCGGTATCGGCCGATAATTAGCATTGTATGTCATATGTCGCCGATCCGATCAATGACATCATCGATCGGCTCCGCACAAGACATTTAACGCCGCGTCTTCGTCGCGTATGAATCAGAATCAGATCAGATTCTCAGACAAACAACACATAAGTCATTTGCAGTCTGTGCACCACTGAAGTACGTCGTGGGGAACGTCATCTAAATGCTTCAACGCAACAAATGTGATCGAGCACCTGAAGTATGTACATGAGGAGCATGCCGCGTTCAAGCAACGCAGCGTGGGGAAGAAAAAAAAAAAAAAGAAAAGAAAAGTCTAACAGACTCGAACTCTGGACAACACCAGTTCATATAGCTGGGACAGTGAGAAAGTTAGAGTAAGCATGTCATTAACAGTGTTTATTAAAGTAATTTAATTGCAATAAAGTAATTTAATTACAGTAAGTTAGTACCCATTATTTCTGTCATGTAATGTTGATTGGACATAAACCTATGTCAGTGGCTACTCCTTGAATGCCCCCTAGAGGACATTGGTGTTTTAACTTTTGTCTAAAATGCTAGCGAATAATTTGAGCTGGGACGGACGGGCTCCAGCACGCCCGCAACCCTTGTGAGGATAAGCTGTACAGAAAACGGATGGATGGATACAGTACACAAATAATCTTCTTTTCCTTTCGGCTTGTCCCTTTAGGGGTCGCCACAGCGCGTCATCCTTTTCCATGTAAGCCTATCTCCTGCATCCTCCTCTTGAACACCAACTGCCCTCCTGTCTTCCCTCACGATATCCATCAACCTTCTCTTTGGTCTTCCTCTAGCTCTCTTGCCTGGCAGCTCCATCCTCATCATCCTTCTACCAATATACCCACTATTTCTCCTCTGGATGTGTCCAAACCATCGAAGTCTGCTTTCTCTAACTTTGTCTCCAAAACATCGAACCTTGGCTGTCCCTCTGAAGAGCTCATTTCTAATTTTATCCAACCTGGTCAATCCGAGAGCGAATCCCAACATCTTCATTTCGGCCACCTCCAGCTCTGCTTCCTGTTGTCTCTTCAGCGCCACTGTCTCTAATCCGTACATCATGGCTGGCCTCACTACTGTTTTATAAACTTTGCACTTCATCCTAGCAGAGACTTTTCTGTCACATAACACACCTGACACCTTCCTCCATCCATTACAACCTGCTTGGACCCGTTTCTTCACTTCCTGACCACACTCACCATTGCTCTGGACGGTTGACCCTAAGTATTTAAAGTCCTCCACCCTTGCTATCGCTTCTCCCTGTAGCCTCACTCTTCCCCCACCACCCCACTCATTCATGCACATATATTCTGTCTTACTTCGGCTAATCTTCATTCCTCTGCTTTCCAGTGCATGCCTCCAACTGTTCCTCCACCTGCTCCCTGCTTTCACTGCAGATCACAATGTCATCTGCAAACGTCATGGTCCACGGGGATACCAGTCTAACCTCATCTGTCAGCCTATCCATGACCACTGCTAACAGGAAGGGGCTCAGGGCTGATCCCTGATGCAGGTCCCACCTCCACCTTAAATTCATCTGTCACACCTACAGCACACCCCACCCTTGTTCTGCTGCCCTCGTACATATCCTGTATTATTCTAACATACTTCTCTGCCACTCCAGACTTGCGAATGCAGTACCACAGTTCCTCTGTGGGTACTCTGTCATAGGCTTTCTCTAGATCTACAAAGACACAATGTAGCTCCTTCTGAACTTCTCTGTACTTTTCCCATCAACATTCTCAAGGCAAATAATACATCTGTGGTACTCTATCTAGGCATGAAACCTTACTGTTGCTCGCAAATACTCACTTCTGTCCTGAGTCTAGCCTCCACTACTCTTTCCCATAACTTCATTGTGTGGCTCATCAACTTTATTCCTATATAGTTCCCACAGCTCTGCACATCACCCTTGTTTTTAAAAATGGGCACCAGCACACTTTTCCTCCATTCCACAAGCATCTTCTCACGCGCTAGAATTCTATTGAACAAGCTGGTCAAAACTCCACAGCCACCCCTCCTAGACGCTTCCATACCTCCACAGGAATGTCATCAGGACCAACTGCCTTTTCATTTTTCATCCTCTTTAATGCCTTTCTAACTTCCCCCTTACTAATCATTGCCACGTCCTGGTCCACCACACTTGCCTCTTCTACTCTCCCTTCTCTCTCATTTTCCTCATTCATCAACTCCTCGAAGTATTCTTTCCATCTATCTAGCACACTGCTGGCACCAGTCAACATATTTCCATCTCTATCCTTAATCACCCTAACCTGCTGCACATCCTTCCCATCTCTATCCCTCTGTCTGGCCAGCCTGTATAGATCATTTTCTCCTTCTTTAGTGTCCAACCTGCCATACATGTCATCATATGCCTCTTGTTTGGCCTTTGCCACCTCTACTTTTGCCCTGTGTCGCATCTCAATGTATTCCTTTCGCCTCTCCTCGTCCTCTCAGTGTCCCACTTCTTCTTAGCTGACCTTTTTCCTTGTATGGTTTCCTGTACTGTGAGGTTCCACCACGAAGTCTCCTTGTCTCCTTTCCTGCCAGAAGATACACCAAGTACTCTCCTGCTTGCCTCTCTGATCACCTTGGCTGCAATGGTTCAGTCTTCTGGAAGCTCCTCCTGTCCACCGAGAGCCTGTCTCACCTCTTCCCGAAAAGCTGGACAACACTGTCTCAGCTTCCACCACATGGTTCTCTGCTCTGCCTTTGCCTTCCTAATCTTCCTCCCCACCACCAGTCATTTTACACACCAGCATCCTATGCTGTCTAGCCACACTCTCCCCTACCACTACCTTACAGTCGGTAACCTCCTTCAGATTACATCGTCTGCACAAAATGTAATCCACCTGCGTGCTTCTACCTCCGCACTTGTAGGTCACCCTATGTTCCTGCCTCTTCTGGAAGAAAGTGTTTACTACAGCCATTTGCATCAAGTCTACCACCATCTGTCCCTCCAAGTTCCTTTACTGGATGCCGTACTTACCCATCACTTCTTCATCACCCCTATTACCTTCACCAACATGTCCATTACAATCTGCACCAATCACGACTCTCTCTCTGTCTGGGATGCTCAGAACTACTTCGTCTAGCTCCTTCCAGAATTTCTCTTTCACCTCTAGGTCACATCCTACCTGTGGGGCATAGCCACTAATCACATTACACATAACACCCTCAATTTCAAGTTTCACCCTCATAACTCGATCTGATACTCTTTTCACCTCCAAGACATTCTTAGCCAACTCTTTTAAAATAACCCCGACTCCATTTCTCTTCCCATCTACACCGCGGTAAAATAATTTAAACCCTGCCCCTAAACTTGTAGCCTTACTGCCTTTCCACCTGGTCTCCTGGGCACACAATATATCAACCTTTCTCCTAATCATCATGTGAACCAACTCCCGAGATTTTCCTGTCATAGTCCCAACATTCAAAGTCCCCACATTCAGTTCTAGGGTCTGTGCTTTCCTCTTCTCTTTCTGCCGAAGAACCCGCTTTCCACCTCTTCTTTTTCTTCGACTTCGTCGTACAGTAGCTGAATTTCCACCGGCGCCCTGCAGGTTGACGCCGCCGGTGGCGGACGTTGTTAACCCGGGGCACGACCGATCCGGTATGGAATTCTTTGGGTGAACGCTCATATTTGTTTGGCAAAGTTTTAAGCCGGATGCCCTTCCTGCCGCAAACCTCTGCATTTATCTGGGCTTGGGACCGGCCTTCAGTTTGCATTGGCTTGTGCCCCTCATAGGACTGCATTTGTATACAGCTCGTGATCGGATCGGTGATCGTTTTTATTTTTTTTTTTTTTTAAACTTGTTCATTGGTGATCGGCCCCAAAATCCTTATCGTGTAAAGTCTAAAATTCATTCTGCTTTGGATTATTAAGTGGTTAGAAAAGTTTTTGCTACAAAAACAGTTTTAAAGACAGCTATCAAATTTCTCACCGTTCTGAATTCCAAAAAGGAAGAGTTCAGGTTGTTGAGGCTGACTGGGCTGACTGATGGTCCCACCGACTGCAGACTGAAACAGAGTCCCTGGTTGCTGAACAGGAGATGAGGTGGTCGTCTGGAGGTTGGCCACACCGTTCGGTGAGCCAAACATGGTTGACTGTGTGAGCTCCTGAGACAATCCACTCTGCAGAGAGGCCATGTTCGGTGGAGGCATGAAGAGCCCCACAGACCGCTCTTGTCCGTTGTTTGTGGTGTTTCCAAGTTGCATTGGTTGCTGATCCTGAAACAGCACTTGCTGACGTGCATCATTAGGGTTGCCTAAGGACATGGGCTCAGAGCGGACTTGTTGGTTCACCGTCACCACGTTGGCCTGTGAGAAAAGCAGAGAAGGGTTCTGGGGCTCTGGGGAAACTAGACTGCTGGTGGTCAAAGGAGGAATCTGCCCCTGATTGCTGAAGAGGATGTTTGATGTCTGTTCTGTCGTGGGTAGGGTGTTGTTACAGAATAGTAGTCCAGCTGGCTGTTGTTGACCTGAAGATAGTGTGTTTGCAGGTGGATGCTGAACAATGTTCTGAAACAAAGATTGACGCTGACTTGTTTGAGAAAGGGCCTGAGGCTGTGAAGGCTGCTGTTGCTCCATTGGTGCACCTTGCTGAATTGGAGAGAGCTGAGTCTGAGCCTGAAACACAGATTGTTGTTCGGGGGCAGGTGTTCGTAGAGCATTGAGGAAGGCCAGTTGCTGTTGTTGGCTACTACTGGTTGTAAGCTGAGGTGAAAGAGATGTCTGAGGGAGGAACAGACTTTGCGTCGAAGGTTGCTGGTCTGGAGACTGTAGAACTGTCATGTTGTTTTGGAAGAGCACGGCCTGCACTTGCTCTGGAGTGTGGGAGGAGTTCTGGCTATGAAACAGACCCGCCTGGGGATCGTGTGCTTCTGTTATAGGACTGGCATTGTGGAACGGTGGTGGGGAGGGGTGGGAGGGTGTCTGCTGGAGGAAGTTGGTCTGAATAGAGAGAAGTTCATTGGTCTGCTGAAAGAGAGTTGCTTGTTGTTGTTGCTGCTGCTGCTGCTGCTGGTGAGCCTGTTGGAAAAGTGACCCCTGGTTTGGCAGAGCACCTTGTGAGGAGCCTTGTTGCTCCACATTCACACACTGCATTTGAATTTGTGATTGGAATAGCTGCTGTTGTAGATTCTCCAGCGCCTGCTGCTGATGGAGTTGCTGTTGCTGTTGATGAATTTGCTGCTGTTGCTGCTGAATGTGTTGGGTTTGGATCTGTTGGTGCTGCATATGGTGTTGTTGGTTGGTCATTGAGTTGTCCGTCTGAAGTGGCAGATTACCGAACGCTTCGGGCTTAAGCTGTCTAACTGCCTCCTCCAACTGGGCCACTTCGTCTGAAGGGAACATGGGCAACTGCTGCGGTTGAGGTGCAGGATCAGCACATGGCCTCACTACAGAACCACAGCTGTTGACTTGCCTTTCCTGCCCAAGACCCAATATTGGCTGGACTGTAGTTAAAGCCTCTGTGTTGGTAAAAACTGTGGCCTGGCTTTTGTCAGGTTCACCCGAGGACTGTGGCATTGTGTTGGAAAATTCTCTGTTTTTATTTAGATGGCCCGTAGACATGTCTGGGTTCTGTTGTGCTGGACAAAGGTCCACTGTCTGCTGGTAGAACCAATCAGAAGTAGAAACATTTGATGAGAAGTACCTTTACTATTACTAAGTCAGTTTTCAGTAATACTTTAAAATCATACGTGTGTTATATCAGGTAACAAGGTTATATTTCATCACCTTGAACACCCCAGAGGTTTGGAGGTTATTGGTGACCTCCATTGGAGTGACTTCTTCTTTCTTCACTTGAGGCAATATAGGAGGCATCAGAACTGTAACAAGATGTGTAGGAAGCTTAACCGCCAATTGTTATATATCTATCTCATGTTGTTCTTAAAACACGGACGCGCATCCAGGTTGAATTAAAATGACGAATTCAAACGCTCTGAAGACATTACAATTTAGATGAAACATTTCAGGAAAATACACCTCCAGTCACACCCCCCAAAAAAACTTGGTTTGAACCATCATTTTGCATAACATCACAGTCAATTTTGGTCATTATGACACACACCATCAAAGTGTTATTTGATGTCATTGATTTAATTACATTTTGTTGTAAGCGTCCTAAATCTAAATAACATTATTTTTTCATCACTATATAATTTTATTAAATCAAAGGAAAGGTTTTATTGTTTTTACAT
Organism: Phycodurus eques; assembly: GCF_024500275.1. Lineage (NCBI taxonomy): Eukaryota > Metazoa > Chordata > Actinopteri > Syngnathiformes > Syngnathidae > Phycodurus > Phycodurus eques. The sequence goes on from NC_084526.1 coordinate 40,711,455, forward strand.
CTTATTAACAGTGGTTAAACATTTATTGACTTAGATTTAGTTTTGATATTTGACCCTTAATGTTAACCTAAAACCTAAAACATTACACGTACTGTTTAGAGAAAGCTGTAATAAAATGAGTCTACAAAGAAAGAACCTTTACTTTGTTCATCGAAGGGACATGTCTTCACTGGGGAGGTTGTCTCTTTCTTCACAAAAACGTCAGTGTTTGCTGCAAGAGAAGGCAATCACACATATACTCATGACTACAAAATGGCACTGCTAGCTTGAAAGAGCCCAGATGACCTTTACGGCTCAGGGGGAAAAAAAAAAAAAAAAAAGTACTTTATTGTGGTTAAGAAGAAGCAGACTGACACAAACCTGAATCTGAATTGTAAGTAAATGATTGAACATCGTGGGACCTGCCAGCATTGGTGACCACATAGATACCCACACACACAGCAGAGGTGATGCTTTGGTTCTGGTAAGGTGGAACCTTCACTATCAAATGATTCTTGGGGTGTAACATGGAGTCAAGAAGAAGAATAAACATGTGTGAATAAATAAATGCATTAATCAACATATTTCTATGCACATACACATTATACAACACAGTACTGATATAGTTTATGAACACCTTCTTTGTAGTCTGTTTGAATAGCAAGACTAGAGTAATTTGCACAACACCTTAAGATAAAATACAGTAGGTTTCCTGTATGAGAATAGAGCTTTTTCTTTACTTAGCAACTGGACAATAATTTTTAGGTCAGTCATAAATTCTGAGGATATCCTTTATTGTCATACCACAAAACAAGCCACTTGAAATCAGCCGATGCAGGAGCACTTACTCATCACTGCGTTTTATCTGAAGCCTCAGTCCAACAATTGTACATTATACAACACAGTACTGATATAGTTTATGAACACCTTCTTTGTAGTCTGTTTGAATAGCAAGACTAGAGTAATTTGCACAACACCTTAAGATAAAATACAGTAGGTTTCCTGTATGAGAATAGAGCTTTTTCTTTACTTAGCAACTGGACAATAATTTTTAGGTCAGTCATAAATTCTGAGGATATCCTTTATTGTCATACCACAAAACAAGCCACTTGAAATCAGCCGATGCAGGAGCACTTACTCATCACTGCGTTTTATCTGAAGCCTCAGTCCAACAATTGTACTTCATTCATGGTTTCCTGCAATTGCTGCTTCTTTTCTAACATCCAAAACAACTTCCCGTCTTCAGGTAAATTTTACATTAAGCAGCCATTTTCTGTTACAATAAAAAAAAAGTCATCGACAGGATGATGCAAAGGACTGGCAAAATGTAATGAATTGGGAATGCAATGAAATGAGATTTCATGTTAACCGTTAACCCCTAGTTTATTGAGTGATGCGTACTGCTACGAGAGGGAATCTATCACTTCACAATTTGATTACAATTCAAAGTGCTACGGTGTCATTACCCATTATTAATGCATCTTGAAACATTGCATGTTTTTCTATAAAATGTTTGTCTTATTTATGCCTTATGTAACAATTTCTAATCACCCATATTTGCATGATTAAAGTAAATTTCAGGAAGTAACGGACATTTATTAGTCGGGAAAGAGTTACAAAGCCATTTCTAAAGCTTTAGGAATCTAGCGAATCACGGTGAGAGTCATTATTCACAAGTGGAGAAAACATTGAACAGTGGTGAACCTTCTCAGGCCCACAAAAATTACCCCAAGAGCACAGCGACGACTCATCCAGGAGATCACAAAGGAATTCAGGACAACATCTAAAGAACTGCAGGCCTCCCTTTCCTCAGTTAAGGTCAGTGCGCATGACTGGGCAAAAATGGGATCCATGGCAGAGTTCCAAGGCTAAAACAACTACTGACCAAAAAAAAAAAAAAGGCTCGTCTTACATTTACAAAAAATATCTGAATGATTCCCAAGACCCTTGGGAGAATATTCTATGGAAAGACAAAAAGATTTTGGAAGGTGTGCGTCTCGTTACAGCTGGCGTAAATGTAACACAGCATTTCAGAAAAAGAACAACACCCAAACATGATGGTAGTAGTGTGACAGTCTGGGGCTGCTCGCAACTCCAGGACTTGGATGGCTTGCTGTGATTTATGGAACGATGAATTCTGCTCTTTACCAGAAAATCCTAAAGGAGAATGTTCGGCCATCAGTTTGTGACCTCAAGCTGAAGCGCACTTGCGTTCTACAGCAAGACAATGATCCAAAACACATCAGCAAGTCAACTTTCGAATGGCTTAAAAAAAAAAAAAGAAAATGGAGGTTTAGTCAAAGTTCAGACTTGAATTCGATTAAAAGGCTGTGGCATGACCTTAAAAAGGCAGTTCATGCTCGAAAACCCTCCATTGTTGCTGAATTAAAACAATTCTGCAAGAAAGAGTTGGCCAAAATATCTCCACAGAGATTTGAAACACTCATTGGCAGTTATAGACAACGCTTGATTTCAGTTGTTGCTGCTGAGGATGGTCCAACCAGTAATTAGGTTTCGGGGGCATTACTTTTTCCACACAGGGCTAGGTAGCTTTGAGTCATTTTTTCCCCTGAATATACACAATCACCCTTTAAAAATGACATGTTATGTTTACTTGGGTTATCTTTTCTGATTTTCAAATTTGTTTGATATTCTAAAACATTTAAGTGGGGAAACTTACTTAAATGTTTTTTTTAAGTGGGGAGTTTTGGTCTGTGTGTCAGCTACACAGACCAAACTCAGGAGAAATGTCATCTGGTTTGAGTTTTGCATCACCCGATGTGGTTGACGGACTTAAACATGTATTCATTGTGCTCCCGAGAGGAGCTGCGCAACACGAACAGATCAATGGATGGATGGATGGATGGAGCCATCCATCCATCCATCCAATGCTTGCTTTTGTCTGGCTATGAATGATTGTCTCTTACATCATGCGTGTTAATGTTTGTTAGCTTTACAAACCATGTTGATCTCAGTGGGATTACCTTGTTAAACAAAGCAGTTTAGCATTACACAGCTTCAGATTCATACATTTTGTTCCTTGGAACCGACCGCTTTGTTTGTAAGAGCAAAGGTCAAAACTGTCAGTGTTGAAACACACCTCCCAGACTGTGTATTTAGGTCACAAGAAAAAAGAGACTACTCAAACCTTTGAACCAGCAGCCATATAAGATGATTACATCTAAACCGCCATACAAATCTCAAGTGGCTTCAACTTAGCCTATTAATGGTTGGTTCAAATAAAACAAGAACAATCAAATCTAACCTGGTGAAACATCTCCATGTCAATTTCAGCCTCTGTCTTCCAAGACGTTTCATCTGAAAAAGAAGATGCTTCGTGAATTGGAAACGTTGTCGTTCTGCAATTAGAATGTATTTTTAATTTAAAAACAGGTATTTCTTACCAGAGACATTCTCTTGAAATATGACTTTAGCGTCTTTGAGAAAATTCTTGCCAATGATGAAGAGTTCCTCTCCTCCCCTCACTGAGCAGCTGTGCAGTGATTTCTTCAGAATCTCAGGCACCCCTGCCGGCTGGGCTGTTGACACAGCAGGTACGTACAATACTGAAATTCTGAAAATAAAAGGCAGCCGGTAGCTGAAGGACTCAGTTTTCCGAACAGCCGTTCATGAGGTTTACATGCACAGGAAGAAACCAAACAATTGAAACCATCCATCCATCCATCCATCCATTTTCTGAGCCGCTTATCCTCACAAGGGTCGCGGGAGTGCTGGAGCCTATCCCAGCTATCTTCGGGCAGGAGGCGGAGTACACCCTGAACTGGTTGCCAGCCAATCGCAGGGCACATCGGAACAAACAACCATCCGCACTCACAGTTACACCAAACATTTTGTTGGTTTTTTGGGGGGAGGCTGGAACGGATTAATGGTATTAAAACCAGACTCATAAAATCCACGTAAATCTGACTGCTAACTCTTTGACAGTTGGGTAAACACTAACCTTTCAGAATACCGATCAGCTTAAAGAGAAATAATTTAAAAGACCATCTAGAAAATGTCGGTTTTAAAAATGTGATGCCTGTGCAAATCCACACTGGGTGGAAATGGGTCAAAGCAGTCGTATGATTACTGCATTTTTGTAGTCCATAAAAATAAACAAATAAAAAAAAATAACAATAGATCTGTATTGCGTTAAACTCATTTATTTCTAAGGTGCCCTTGATTAAGACGCACAACCCTTAACTTACTGCTCCGATATGTCAAGAGTGTATTTACTATTATGATGGGTATTATGCAGAGGTCACATTTCATGCGCTTAGGACAATAAAATTATCAAGTACTGAAATGCAAGAAATAATTGTCAATAAACGCGTCACTATATACTTGATAAGCTTTAAGTATTAGGGCTCTAACCAGAAAGTATTTCAAAGGATTTCATCCACAATTGCTTTTTATTCATTAAAAACACTTTCGGTCAAGCATGTTGTAATTATAACAAAAAAGACGCATCGGTTAACCTTTCCTTAATACTGTTTGAGAGTATCGTTAACCTGTTAAGTGGGAATAGATAAGATTTCATGTTGACATACAGCATAGCTAAAACAATGGTTCTTTCTCAAAGGAGATGTTCGATGTTGACATATTTTAAAAAACTCCCATTTCCTGCTAGGGCATTTCATGAACCTTTTTTATGACTGAAACACACCACCCAAACACAAGAAGATGTACGTCATCTTCTTGTGTGGAAAGATACTAGTGTGTTGCATGTTGGCTCATTGTAAATGGCACCACACTTCTATTGTTTTGTCCTTCCTTTTATTCCTCCCATGTCAGTTCTATATACTGAAATTACCTTCTTACGGCCTTAACCGTCTTTCCTGTTTATAAAGCCCACCACACCCTCATACTGTTTGCATTATCAGACATTATAATGAGAATGACGGGGTTTTACACAATGGGCTCTTATTTTCATAGACGGAGCAGCTGTGCTTCAGTGTAAACACTAGCACATCATGAGTTCCGTGCGAGCGCAAAACTCGCCGCGTGTTCGCCAATTTGGCAGGCGTGTCTGCGCCAAGCTGGGCGTGTCGGCGCACACAGGGCACACCCCTTGGAGATGTGCTTTGTGCAGTGAGATTTTGGTGTCTAAAAGTATGTCTAACCTTACGCCCACTGGCACCATGTCTAACCTTTGGCGCAGGTGATCCAACGTAATTTTGGTGGATTTGATTGGGGCACATACAGGCAGACAGAAACGTGAGCTCTTTATAGACTTGAAGTGGGGGGTGGAAACGAATGATTGTCGGTGGGGATCGATACATAAGGTCCGCGGACATATTTAAGTCGCCTGTAGTTTTCACTAGCTCATTCTGTATTTAGCAGGGGTATCCGCTAACGTTCAATGCTCCAATGCTGCGCCCTTCTCCGCATATAGAGAGGTCTCCATGGGAGAGAATGAGGGAAGCAGCTTCGATTGGAAAGTACTGAATTCGGTTGTGAACATGGCCAGACCAGGGCACACGTGCCGCTTTTAATTTCGCTGGGGGTACGCCACTCCACGAAATGACCCACACCGGGTCCAGCCAGCCTCTTCGCAGAGGTACACCAGATGTGAGTCACCAAAATAGAGAGCCCGATGTCTTCTAAAGCTTACATGAAAAGAATACAGAGCCTTCTGACCCAAGGCTGTATTAAACTTTAGACACGGAGGCATCTCCAAGTAAAGACAAGATAAGAGGTTAGGAGCCAAACTATTTTTGTGTGACATTCACATAGCTACCTTCATTATGTTCTATCCACAAGGACTGAAAACAAAGACCTTCACTTACTGCAAAGGATGGAAGACGACAGCGTTTGGAGCGTGAGCACTGAACCGTCTGGACGTGGGATGTTGACCCGAAACACGAGCCTCGCCCGCGTGCTCTTCTTTTTTGACCCCGCCACCCCAATTCGAGCCTCCACATCGGCATTTCGGAGCTTCAAGATTCCAACGCAGTCCACGCTGCAGAAAAAATCAATGTCAGCTTTGGAAAATATGCAGTCTAAATAACAACTCAAAATTAACCAATATGGGTGGCAGAATAATAAAAAAGGGCATAATTAAGCTGCCAAAATAAAAGACAGGATGGCTAATGTACAGTTACAGGAATAGTAAAGAGCATGTGAAGTCAACACCTGCACAAAATGAAGCCTCTCTTTGTTTGTGGTTTAACAATAAAACCCTTAAGAGCCATATTTTGTGCACACAAATGCTCAGTGGGCTCAGCCAAACAAGAAAGTACGTACGCTAAGGTCATGTTGGTGCTTGGGTCCAAGGGGACTTCAATGACAGTCGTGCCCCCAATGTCCACCTCTTTGCAGGCTGTGGTGTTGCGGCCGGTCACTCGACAGGCTTGGTAAAATCCATGGGGCCTCACGCGCTCAGCATCGTTCCCCACAAACACTTGCAAAATAACTGGTTCCTTCACACCCTCCAGCTGTAAAACACAACAGAACACAATAATTTGCAAATATAAATAGTGTATGGAAATGTAGCACACTGGTCACGTCGCATGGATTTTGAATTAGATCGGTACGACGAACACGACACTACGAAAATGGAGCAATTTTCCATTCTACGCAACTTCTTCAAGCTGTTTAATGGCACACCCTGTGAAATTCCCTGTCACGCTAAACATAAAACAAAGAATTATACGGCGTGTATTTCAAACAGCCACATGCCTTTGACTTAGAAAAGTTTGCTTGGCTAATGCTAACTAACAATGAAAATTGCCTTTGACGGAGAATAAATTGAATCGGTGTCGCAGTGTTATGACCCTTCAAGGAACGGAGATCTGACACAAATGGTGGAGAAACGTGAGCAGAAAATATAGCAATATTAACGGGCATATTTTCTCTGGTATGTGTGCAAGGCTTGAATTAAGCGGTCTCGCATCGCTGTTTCCGGGTCAAAATTAGCATTTTCAGCATCAAAAAACACATTGAAAAGCAAAACTGCAAATCAGGCTTACGGCGGAGATGGTTGAGAAGACAGCAGCGGCGTATGTGACACAACCCGCTTACGTCACCGATGTGTGAACGCGGAAGTGGAGCTTTTGGACTATGGAGCCCCACGACAGCCGTTGCAAAATGCGACGAGAGAGAGAAAAAAGACAAATGGCGAAAGTTTGGGTCGCATTTCAGAGAGCAAATTTGAAGCGCAAATAGGTGAGCTTAACGTTTACCTAACATAACAACGCCGCAGAGTGTCTCTTTACATTAAGAGCACTGTCAAATGTGTGTTTTTTTTTTTATTTTTTTCACCATGACAAGGCAACCATAACGGTAAAACGTTGAGTAAAGTAGTTGGAAAAACATGGCAAATATGACCATCCATCCATTTTCAACACCACTTATCCTGGTTAGGGTCACGTGGCGCTGGAGCCTATCCCAGCTGACTTCGGGGAAAAGGCGGACTACACCCTGAACTGGTCGCCAGTCAGTTGCAGGTCACATATAGACACGGACAACAATCCGCACTCACTTTCACACCGTCACTGAGTGGGAACTGAAGCCACGCTGCCCGCGCCAAAGTCAGGCGAGTGGACCAGTACACCATCAGTGACACGCAAATGTGACCAGTAAGAGTAAAATGAATCATCATGTACTCAAACAGGAGGATTTAGGTGAAGTGAAATACTTTTGTTTCTCGAGGTTTCTTCATTTTAGTTTGAACAAAGTGAACACTTCCAAAACTTGTAGTAGTACAAATAATATTTGTCATTTTAAGATAACACAAAAATATTGTACAAACAGTACAAAAGACTAGAGCGCAACAACTGTAATAAAAATCTGCAATATAGCGGAACTGTGAAGCAAGAACTGTGATGTAGCGGAGGATTACTGTTACTAAGTTGCAGGGACTCATTGTTCCAGGGCTGGGACTCATTGTTTGACGACACCATGAAATGTGCATCCCGAGACCCACATAGTCTCAAGTGTAAAATGATCTATGTACATGTATTTAACTTTTGTCCAAAGGCACCAGTCATAATGAAATGTTAACAAGTTCAGTTTCAAACAATCATGTAATCAAATCACAGTCATGTTCATTACCGTAGCATACACAAGAAGCCAGCTATCCCATTTTCCAGGTTTGGTTTTGGTTTTTATAAATTACAATATCATATAATGCTATTTTCCTTATCATAAAAAAAAAAAAAGAAAAAAAAAAAAAGTTTTTTTGGGGGAAGCTGATACGGATGAATGGAATTCCCATTCATTTCAATGAGGAAAGATTATTTGATAATAAAAGCATTTTGAGTTACGACCGTGGTCACAGAACGAATTCAACTCGTTTCCAAGGCACCACTGTATCTACCGCTGCAACACCAGATGAGTTAAATTTGGCTGGTTGATCTCATGTAATTACATCCATTCATACATAAATGACCTTCTCAACCTCCTCTGAAGAACCCTATTGAACCTAAAATAGTCGAAGCTTTCCTTTTTGTCAGTGAGGTCAAATTGCTCATCTGTATCAAAAAAGTTTAAGAACATGTCCAACGGATTAGTGAGTTTTGCGAGTCTCTCAGTAGCACGAACACATCTTGACCACTGAATGTAATTTCTTAACAAGGCTGTCTGTTGATAAAGGAAATGACTTAAAGGGAAGATGGAAAGGATCGGCTGAAATTATACATCTATCATGAACGGAAAATATGCTTTATTTTGATATATCAATTACTATAGTCACAAACAGAATTACATTGAAGTGGTCAAATGAAACCTGGTCATATGGAGTCTCACCAAACATATAACAAGAATATGAAGCATTCAATTGAATTGACACAGTGGACACACATTTAGCGATTTACCAAGAACACGGATGAAATTATGTATTGATATCATAGGGTACATTCTTATAATGTACTCATGTAAGATGCTTATATTATACACTAGTCCACCAACGCTAGCTGTGCACGTGTGCGTGTGTGTGTTTTCATAGCAAACAAAGACTCTCAACTACGAGCGGCGTTGGTTTACAGTTTTACTCGTATGGCTCAAACCGGTAGGGACATAACACATGATCATCTTCATTGCCGTCAGTACCACGCTCTGATTCGATTTCAGAGGAAATATCGCTGATATCGTCGCTGAAGTTACTGGCAGTCTTCCTCACGTTCATCTACGCTTGTCAACACAAGCGACAGCCAACGGCTCCCTCTGACGAAAGCATTCAACCGCTGACGTCACGACATGGTTGCCGCATTTTGAGGTGGCTTTTTGAATGCCCAGACGGTGATTTATCATCAGACTCGAAGAATGAATCGCCATGCGTCTGGTATCATGTGAATTGTTTTGTACTCGTTTTGTATCGTTTATAGGAGCGCATCTCATCTACTCCCAACAGTTACCTTTAGAGTAGGGAAGCCCTGCTGAGTGCGGTCCTTCACTGACCCTCTGCTGCCCTCCGTCAGGTAGCGAGCCCGATGCTGAGGCTCAGGCTGAACAAGGATCTTCAGTTCCTTCTGTTCACTCTTTGATGGGTACTGCATCGATAAAACTCCTTTTTGATGAGGCGTATGAGCATTTTCTTGCGGACTGAAGAAAAATGAACAAAGAGAAAGGTTGGCACAGCTACAAAAAGTGTTTCACTCATTTCATCACCTCTGGCCTCCTGTTTGAACGACACGGAAATCATGTTCATGTCTTATGCAATATGTTCATGTACGCTGGGACTGTATTTACTACTTGAGTTTAGAAGGCAACGCGGTGTAAGCTGTAGCCGAGTCCCGGTCGTCTTTTATTTTTGTGTGTGCATATTTTCCCTTTTTATTCTTTGCACTTCTACACTGCACATACTTTCTTCTTCTCGCAGACTTATTTACTTAAAAGATCAGCTGATTGCGATCTGGACCAAGGCCAAAGCCGACAACAAGCCTTTGTTTTCTCACCAGAATTTCCGATGGGATCAATAAAGTATCTACTTACTTACCTAAAACAATCAGTGGTTAAAGTTCTCCACGGTTTCCATGGGGCGCCCTTAATCAAGCAAATGAATTGTATCTGTTTATGTAATCAACACTGCTTATCCTTGGCCTTTGAGAGAACTGCTGTAAATTCACTGTTGGCAGCAGTAGCCAGTTCCTACTGTTTATGGCTGTGTTTTAGACACTGGGTGCAGTCACTGTACTCAAGGCGTGGATAAGTGTGGTGGCCTGATCCGAGCCATCTTGGGCTCTATCAAGGGGCTGTTGTCATAGATACCATATTTACAGTAATACAAACCTTCCTTTTTGTCCAGTCTTGTTGTCTGTGCTGAGCTGGGAAAGAACAAAGTGTGGCCCTTTGGCACTGTCCGCATCAAAAACATCCATGCTGGCTTCATTGGTAAGCAAAGACTTGGGCCCTGGCCTTTGTCGTGGGGTGCGTTTTCGTGACTTTCGTGGCACCTCTGTGTTGTCGTTGTAAGACGTTGTGCTCATCAGACTGAAGTTTGACAGCGAGTCCTCCATCCAGATGCTGTTGCTGTGCTCCGAGTCCAACGATGTTTCCGCTTGACAGGACATGTGACTATCACTGAGTAGGTCTTGCGGAGGCGGAGAGATGTTCAGTTCGGTGCGGCGCTTTGGGGGCATCATGTGCTGATGTGGCTGGTCCTCCTGTGATGTCACACCTAGCCCTCCTCCAACCTCATTGGAGACCAGGCAACGACCACCGCCATTGCCGTTCCCACTCCCACCTTCGGCACCAAGGCTTTCTGGCACAGCTCTGCAACTCCTGTTGTCCTCTGGCTCAACATTGCCACTGACAGGGTCACTGGCTGAAGAACTGCAAGGTATGGTGGAGCTGGAAGAGGTGGAAAAAGCACTGCGGGGGCCATCCATGGTCATAGAGGAGGACATGCCATCTACAGTGCAAATAATTGGAAAGTTAATATCGTCTCAAGTAGTGCTATCTATTTGTCCCGTTTTAGAACTTAAATTTGCTGAAGTTTGTATATTCTTATACCACTACGCTATCTTTTGTTCAATCCATTACAGGGTCTTGTCTTTCAAGTGGCCCTTATATGTGTATGGTGATGGCTTCTGTCCATTGGCTCACTTGATGAATAATTTTAAGAAAGATGATCCGATGATCCACCCTTTTAAATAACTTAAAACTGAGGTGTTAAGGAAACAATATTTAAAATTTAATCCACTTTCTACAGTGCGATGGGCGATGTGACAGTTAGAGAAGCATGTCCACCAGCAAGTACCTGAAATCACTACCTACATCTCCATACAAGTAGGGATACACCGATACCAGTATCGGTATCTGTATCGTTGCCGATACTGCATGCTCTAACACATCAATACCACTTTACCAGCCTAACATTTAACTTCCAGGCAGGTAGAGTAGGAGCCATGTCAGCCATGTGGAGATGCTTTAAGGTAAACATGGATGACAACACTTTATTAACCGGCTGCAAATTATGCTCTGCAAAATGCACGATGAACTCCGCTGCGTCAGGCCGTCCGGAAAGCACCAAAGGTTCTTCAGACCCATCGCTCCACACTGCTCGGCAGGAAGTCGCTGCAGTGCGGCACGTTGTGTAAGGACAATAAATAAATAAATAAATAAATCAAATGAGAAGTAAACGGTGGTGTGATAAAGTTCAGTTATCTTCTCAGTGTTTTATTTTATAATTTGTGGTATTCTCAAGATGAAGTCTTGTATTTCTCTTTATTCACTAAATTTTGTAGTCATGGCATATGTATGGCTATTTGTATATCCAGCGGACTACATTTTTCTTCATCTCTGATCTACTGTATGTACTCTGGCATAGTGCCCCCTAGTGTTCAGACTGAGACACCACATAACTGCCTTGTGCTACAGGCAACATTTAAGTGAAATGTGTGGCAAGACTGAGAAAAACATGCAGTTGGACTTTAAAATGTCAGTAATAACAAGTTGTTACTCTATAAAGTGTTATATTTGTGCTATGCCATGTTTAAGAAAAGTTTGCGTTTTTGAACAGTATTTGATTCAAATAAAACACATTTTCATTGCAATTGCAGGACGTAATGGCAAGTATCGGTACTCGGTATCAGAGAAATCATGAAAAAGTGGTATCGGTGCATCTCTACCTACAAGTAAATGTTATGAAGGAGATTTGTTTCATATTAGTATTCCAGATAAAAATAGTAAATGGAACATGATGTTGTTCCAGTCATTACCTGCAAAGACAATTCCTAAGATGATTTTATCCGAATTGTATGATTATAAAAATGCTTGCCAAAGAAGAAATTATCTTGACAACTACAACTGAGTCTATCCAGAACTCAAGTAAGCAAAAACTCTCCCATCCCCTCCAACTCCTACTGCCTCCCCAGTGACCATATCATAAAAGTCAAGTTTATGAAAATGGGAACAATCGCCCCGTGTGAGTATCAGCGGTGATGATGATATTTGAGGTCGTGGACTGCAAAAAAAAAAAAAAAGAAACCAAAAAAACAAAGCATTAGCATTGCTATAAAAAAATAAAATAAAATATATTATGACCCATTTGTTTAAATGATTGTGTGATCTAATGGTGGAAATTAAAAAAAACTATTAAATTAGCACTAGCGAATGCTTTATTTTCTGTCACAATATGATGGAGGTTCAAAATGAGCAAAATGTGGCACGCCAGTTATTGGAGCTTGAATTTAGGTTACACAAATTGTTTTGCCTGGTGGGGACTGAACGCAGCCACAAAGACAAAATAAACAAGCTTCTGACCTATGAAGCAGAGAACTGCAGACCATTTTATATGAAGACCCTCCCTGCTTCAGAGAGAACTTCCTGGAATAAAAATGAGACAGCGAATGAGCAATATGGGCTGAAAGTGAACAGTATTTTTTTTTTTTGTCAGATTTCTGAAGAAACAAATACAATATGTTTTGCTGTAAAATAAAAAAAAAATAATAAAAAAGTTGCTCCAGCATGCCCGCACACTGTAATTTTGAAATAAGGGTCTGTATGAGAAGTGGGGAAGAGTGAGACTAATTTGCAGACTATGAATGAAGTAAAACTGCTGCTGGCATTATCAACTGTTGTGGGATTCATTAGTTTGCGAACGAAGCAAACTGTTAACAAAAAAAAAAAAAGACCGAGAGACAAAGAGAGGGGCGCACAGTAAAATATGTATTATCAATTAATACACAAATACTGTTGCATGAAAGAGAGAATCACTTAAAGTGGAATCCCTGCACTGCATTAACAAAAAGAATGATAACTCAGTTTTTGTTAAGGAAAAACATAATCCGTTTTCTACTTCTCATCCTGTTCAGGCTATCGGGAACTGTGAAAGAAGCAGCACAATTTTACTGAACATTAAGTACAATGATTCAGTAAAAAATAAGGTTGTTTTAATATGACAAATGGTTGGTTTCACTGGATCAGGCTAGGCTACAGAGGAATGCGTGTCTATTGTTCTCATTCTCCTTTTATTAGTCTTTCTTGGCAACTCTGCCTTAAAAAGCCAGAATCCAAGTCATGTTTTCAAGGGCACTGGGCCTTATTGTGTTTTGAAGTAGTGAGTTGAGAGTTATTGGTTTCCTCAAACAAAAGACTCACTTGTTTACACTATGGCCTTTCTGTTTTGAGTGATTTTGGAGATCCAGTCAAGTGCTTTAATTTATGAAAAGAAGAACATACAATGCTTAATGCTATCTCCAGGTTGTGGACTTGCATGGAAAGTAGTGCAAAACGGACTAATGGGTTTCTTTTTTAGTAATGAACAATTATTATTCATTTGTTAATTATTTGAATTTATGCAGCAAATCTCACATTTTCAAATTATTAGCTGTTTTCAACACAGTCAATTTTGAACTAGTCCAAACAGCTGTTACTGTCAGTTGCTGTCAAACTGCCCAAAAAGTTGATAAAAACTTTTGAAATTTGCAATAAAAACTTTATGTTAGACAAGTTTAAACATGCATGCTGCATATTCTCTCTAGCAAAACCTTAACCTGTTGTATAATTACTTCTGACCACATGTGACATGTTTTTTTGGAACCCATGTATGCATGAGTGCCAGAATAAAGACAAGAATGTGGGGAGCGGAGCACCATTTTTTCAAGCACAAAACCACTATTGTTTTCGGCAGCCATAGATGTTTTGCATTTGCGAAACATCATGCAGGGATGCAATATTTCCAATTAAAAACATTTATTTGAGGCTGTGTTCGGAATCGTTCTCTATCAACCATATAGTGAGTTTGCCATTATGGAGTGCTGTTTAATGTGCAGTGAGTATACAGTGCTGTAAAAAAGAAAATATTGCCCCCCTTGTCAAATGCTTATATTTTTGCAGTTTCTCCACTTCAATGTTTAAGATCAACAAACAAATGTGCCCCTCCTTGAGCCGTCACCTTATCATGGTGGAGGGGTTTGTGTGTCCCAATGATCCTTGGAGCTAAGTTGTCTGGGCCTTTATGCCCCTGGCAGGGTCACCCATGACAAACAGGTCCTAGGTGAGGGACCAGACAAAGCACGGCCCGGGCACAGCGAGCTGGGCGGTGGCCGAAGGCGGGGACCTTGGCGATCTGATCCCCGGGTACAGAAGCTGGCTCTAGGGACATGAAATGTCACCTCTCTGGCAGGGAAAGAGCCCGAACTGGTGTGTGAGGTCGAGAAGTCCTAGACTAGATATAGTCGGACTCGCCTCCACTCATAGCTTGGGCTCTGGTACCAGTCCTCTTGAGAAGGGTTAGACTCTCTTCCACTCTGGAGTTGCCCACGGTGAGAGGCGTCGAGCAGGTGTGGGTATACTTATTGCTCCCCGGCTCGGCGCCTGTATGTTGGGGTTCACCTCGGTGGACGAGAGGGTAGTCTCCCTCCCCCTTCGGGTGGGGGGGACGGGTCCTGACTGTTGTTTGTGCCTATGCACCAAACACCATTTCAGAGTACCCACCCTTTTTGGATGGCGGAATCCCCTGTCAGAAGGAGTTTCAACTCCCACCTCCGACAGAACTTTGCTCATGTTCCGGGGAATGCGGGGGACATCGAGTCCGAGTGGGACCATGTTCCGCACCGACCGGAGCTGTGGCCGTAAGGTGGTCGGTGCCTGTCGTGGCGGCAATCCCCGAACCCATTGGTGAACACCACCGGTGAGGGATGCCGTCAAGCTGAAGAAGGAGTCCTATCGGGCCTTTTTGGCGTGTGAGACTCCTGAGGCAGTTGATGGCTACCAGCTGGCCAAGCGGAATGCAGCTTTGGTGGTCACTGAAGCAAAAACTTGGTCATGGGAGGAGTTCGGTGAGCTGAATCTCAGATTCAGGATGAGCAGTGTGGTTTTCGTCCTGGCCGTGGAACAGTGGACCAGCTCTACACACTTGGGGGTGCATGGGAGTTCGCCCATCCAGTCTACATGTGTTTTGTGGACTTGGAGAAGGCGTTCGACCGTGTCCCTCGGGGGGTCCTGTGGGGGGTGCTTCGGGGGTATGGGGTACCAAACCCCCTGATACGGGCTGTTCGGTCCCTGTACGACCGGAGTCAGAGTTTGGTCCGCATATCCGGCAGTAAGTCGGACTCATTTCCAGTGAGGGTTGGACTCCGCCAAGGCTGCCCTTTGTCACCGATTCTGTTCATAACTTTTATGGAAATAATTTTTATGCGCAGCCGAGGCGTAGAGGTGGTCCGGTTTGGTGGCCTCAGTATTGCATCTCTGCTTTTTGCTGATTATGTGGTTCTGTTGGCTTCACCAAGCCGTGACCTCCAACTCTCACTGGAGAGGTTCACAGCTGAGTGTGAATCTGGGATGAGAATCAGAACCTCCAAAGACCATAGTCCTCAGTCGGAAAAGGGTGGCGTGCCCTCTCCAGGTCGGGGATGAGATCCTGCCCCAAGTGGAGGAGTTCAAGTATCTTGGGGTCTTGTTCACGATGAGGGAAGAATGGAATGGGAGATCGACAGGCGGATCGGTGCAGCATCTGTAGTGATGCGGACTTTGTAACGATCCTGTTGTGGTGCCAAGTCGAAAGGTGAAGCTCTCGATTTACCAGTCGATCTACGTTCCTACCTTCACCTATGGTCACGAGCTGTGGGTCGTGACCGAAAGAACAAGATCCGGGATACAAGCGGCTGAAATGAGTTTCCTCCGCAGGGTGTCCGGCCTCTCCCTTAGAGATAGGGTGAGAAGCTGGGTCATCCGGCAGGATCTCAGAGTAGAGCCGCTGCTCCTCCACATCGAGAGGAGCCAGATGAGCTGGCTGGGGCATCTGCTTCGGATGCCTCCCGGACGCCTCCCTGGTGAGGTGTTCCGGGCACGTCCCACCGGGAGGAGACCCCGGGGACGACCCAGGACACGCTGGAGAGACTGCATCCTTCGGCTGGCCTGTGAACGCCTCGGGATTCCCCCGGAAGAGCTGGATGAAGTGGCTGGGGAGAGGGAAGTCTGGGCGTCCCTGCTAAAGCTACTGCCCCCGCGACCCGACCCGATCCGGATAAGCGGTAGAAAATGGAAACAAATGTATATATCAGACAAAGATAACCCAAGTGAACATAAAATGCTGTTTTTAAAAGGTGATTTTATTTATCAAGGGAAAAAATATTCAAAGCTACCTGCCCATATATGAAAAAGTAATGCCCCCCCCAAAAAAACATCTAAATGATTTCCAAAACTTTTGAAAGAATATTCTATGGACTGATAGGACGAAAGTTGAATTTTCTGGAACGTGTGTGTCTCTCGTTACATCTGGCGTAAGTATAACACAGCATTTCAGAAAAATAACAACAGTCAAATAAGGTCCTGGAAGACTTGCCGTGATTTATGGAACCATGAAGTCTGCTCTTTACCAGAAAATCCTGAAGGAGAATGTTCAACCATCAAATCGTGACCTCTACCTGAAGAGCACTTAGGTTCTGCAGCAGGACAATGATCCATAACACACGGGCAAGAAAACTTCTAAATGGGTTAAAAAAATAAAAATGGAGGTTTTGGAGTCGCTTCGTCGAAGTTGAATCTGATTGAAATGCTGTGGCATGACCTTAAAAAGCCCGGAATTTTTCCTGAATTAAAACAATTATGCAAGGAAGAGTGGGCCAAAATATCTCCACAGAGATTTAAAAGACTCGTTGCCAGTTATAGACAACTCTTGATTTCATTTCATAGGGCCAGGTGGCTTTGAATAGTTGTTTTTCTAAATAAATAAATGCAATATTAAACATTAAAGTGGGGAAACTATTCAAAAAAAGAATTTATAGTGCCGTCCATGTATCCCACAATGCATCTTGAAAAGTAAGCACCCAATGGTCACTGGAAAAGCAATATATCCCATGATGCATTTCACCGAGATGGAAAGAAAGTTAAAAAAATGTACAGAGACTGACGAGGGGGCGCAGTGGAGCTAGTGAAAATACACGAATAATTGACCCCCCCTAAAAAAAGGGTTTTGTATAGTGTATCTAGATGTCATAAGATGGTGTCAAAACACCTAAAATGTAGAGGACCATAAAGCACCAACACCATGGTGCCATGTTACATAACTCCATTCAGTAGTTATATAATTTAACACAAACAAACCACTTAGCTAAATAACACACTCGCAAAAACCAGTGTGAAGTCATTAAACGCAACTCTTGGCATTTATACACATTAATAAACATTCGGGAAAACTGGAAAATTGTATTTAAGGACTGCCAACAAAACAAGACATTTTGAATGTAGACAAAAAAACAAAACAAAAAAACACCACTATCAACGAATTAAACCTAACAACACAAAGATTTTACCAGGTGGAATATATGAGCATTTTTTATGTAGAAATAACGGGGGATAGGTTCCCCCCAAAATATATACACTATATGCGAATTTGCGAATGCCATACCACAAATTTGCGGGGGTTCACTGTAGTCCACTGTATAATATGCCCTACAAGGTATCGTAATTAGGGAGTAGGGAATGAGTGAATGATTCCAAACACAGCCTGAAATAAAAATTAAATGCAAAAATGTTGTTTCCCTAACACATGAGGTGACAAAATATCACTGAGATAGCAGATACATGTCTTCTGTTTTGAAGCATTTGGGCGCAATCTATCTTGCTCAAAGAGGAGAAAATAATTATCCTACCTGCAGCTAAAGCAGCTGAAGGTGGCCCGGCCTCTCCACCGCTGGTTTGGCTCATGCTTAATGGGTTCAGATGGATGTTGGAAGAAAACTGCAGCTCTCTGGGCAGAAAGTCATACACTAATTCTGGGGGATACAAAAGGGGTAAGATTGGATTGAACCAATGAACACATTCAAACACAAAACACTCAATAACCAACTCCAGTGTTCTCCAATTTAATCAGTTTTAATAAATTCTCCTGGAAAAATGGTCCCATCTGTAGTAGGTTAGATGAATTGATTGATTACTTGGACAACTCCAATTCCAATGAAGTTGGGACGTTGTGTTAAACATAAATAAAAACAGAATACAATGATTTGCAAATCATATTTAACCTATATTTAATTGAATACACTGCAAAGACAAGACATTTAATGTTCAAACTGATAAACTTTATTGTTTTTAGCAAATAATAATTAAATCAGAATTTTATGGCATATTCTAAAAAAGCTGGGACAGGTGGCAAAAAAGACTGAGAAAGTTGAGGAATGCTCATCAAACACCTGTTTGGAACATCCCGCAGGTGAACAGGCTCATTGGGAACAGGTGGGTGCCATGATTGGGTAGAAAAGGAGCTTCCCTCAATTGCTCAGTCATTCACAAGCAAAGATGGGGCGAGGTTCACCTCTTTGTGAACAAGTGCGTGACAAACTAGTCGAACAGTTTAAGGACAATGGTCCTCAACGTACAAGTGCAAGAATTTTAGGGATTACATCATCTACGGTCCATACTATAATCAAAAGGTTCAGAGAATCTGGAGAAATCAATGCATGCAAGCGGCAAGGCCGAAAAATGCCCGTGAATGCCCGTGACCTTCGATCCCTCGGTTTTTGATGCAGTGCCGATCAAAAACCGACATCAATGTGTAAAGGATATCACCACATGGGCTCAGGAACACTCCGGAAAACCAATGTCAGTCAATACAGTTCGGCGCTACAGCCGTAAGTGCAACTTGAAACTCTACTATGCAAAGCAAAAGCCATTTTTCAACAGCACCCAGAAACGCCGCCGGTTTATCTGGGCCTGAGCTCATCTAAGATGGACTGATGCAAAGTGGAAAAGTGTTCTGCGGTCCGACAAGTCCACATTTCAAATTGTTTTTGGAAATTGTGGACGTCGTGTCCTCCGGGCCAAAGAGGAAAAGAACCATCCGGACCGTTATGGACGCAAAGTTCAATAGCCAGCATCTGTGGTGGTATGGAGCTGTGTTAGTGCCAAAGGCATGGGTAATTTCACATCTGTGAAGGCACCATTAATGCTGAAAGGTACATACAGGTTTTGGAGAAACATATGCTGCCATCCAAGCAACGGTTTTTTTCATGGACACCCCTGTTTATTTCAGGTAGACAATGCCAAACCACATTCTGCACGTGTGACCACCAACACACGTTTTCCCCCATTTTGTCCTTATAATAAAGTCGGCCCGATCCACTCTGGTTGTCGTCGCCACGGTAACGAGTGTATCCAGTCGCATTTGAGTTGACAAGATAAAACACAATGATCCTAAAAAAAAACGGGATACGGTGCTATCGGAATACAAGATTTTATTGCAGTAGTCTGACATAGTGCAATCGTGAAAGAGCAAATTTGTCTTGTAGTCTGATCCGTGCATTATGTGTTGTCTGTCCCACACCGCCGACGTCTTTATTGGCCGTCAGCTTTTTACAGTACTACGTCAAAAGACATGCTACAAGGCTAAAAATAAACTAGCTTTTGGATTCAAATATACTGTGCACGATGGCGACGAGGAGTCAATGTCTTTTGCGCAGCCGATCAATGACATGATTGATTGGAGAATTATGACGTTAAAGCCGATCAGCATAAAATGCTAATTATCGGCCGATACCGATCAGGCCGATAAAATCGGTGTAAAGTCTACAGTTTTTCAGCTCTCGGTTGTACTTTACTATGAACCAAGATAACAACACACATTATACACACTCACTCACTGTCTCTCTCGCTCTCACACGCGCACACGCACACACACACACACACACACACACACAATTAAAAAATATAGATGCCGAGATACAGCGTAGGACCAATGAAAGCAAAGCTGTTTTCCATATTCAAATTAAAGGAGAACAGCGATCCAATCAGAGCAAAGCTCATTTACATAGCAAATATTAATGAGAAATACAGCCATCTCATCTGCCAAATACTTTGGACCAATTTAAATAACTTGGAAAAATGGAATTATGGGCATTTCCAACCCAAGTTATCCTGAAAACCTGATAAAAGTACATCAAAGATGATAAAATAAAGAAATAAAATAGGCGTGGCATGGGATCTTTTTAAGCCCCAATTAATATTCCCTTTATTGTGGCTCTTTGTGTTAATATTTAAAAAGAAAATTGTTCTTATCCTCCTATTGATACATTTGTTTTAATTTGATTCATTACAAGGGTCATGCTTGTTTTATGGAACTATTTATTTTGATTAATGTCAAACATGACACTTTATTTCAGTTAGTAGTTTTGTTGTTTAAAATGAAAAAAAAAAATTGTTTTGAATGTTACAGTATTATCGCATGAGCTCTGACCAACCTCGATAAATGGACTTTTAACTCATTGAAGAAAAAAACCAAACAAAACAAAAAAATAGAATTGTAGCACTGATACAAATTAGGATTGTTCGACCTTGGCGCAGGTCTGAGCTCGAGTGAGTGTTTTCCATTCTGGTTATCATGAGCCAACATTTCTGAAACAATAAGTTATAGAGCTAAGATAATAAAGTCTATAGGGATGTCCACTTGAGTCCAGTGAGATGATCAAACTCGTATCAAAATGTCAAAACAACTCAGGTGCATGAACAAAAACAGATCTTATTACAACAGGGAGCAGGGCTGCACAGTTCTCATTTAGACATTTCTCTGTACACTTCATGCCTCGGGTCAACACATTTACTGGTAGCCTGATTCACCTTCCAAATGTTATGGTATGAACCCAGAGAATCCATTAAAGTTGCCCGACTGTCTTTCCTGCCAACTGCTAGCCTTAATTACTTGCAGCTGCACCCTGGGGTTCAGTGTAAATATCAGATACTTAACGCTCTCATTGTTACCTCTTGCTAAGTACAAAACCCAAACCCGGGACGCACTGAAAACAGCCTATGCTTCGTCATTCCCAAAGCCCTCTAGTCTCTTACAGCTCAGACCAGATGAGCAGGGAATGCTGATTCCCAGAAAGGGGGCTTAATTCAGAACTTCATACAGTATACTCAGGGATCGACTGCGGCTGTGCTGCCTATTTCTCCAAGTTCTCATACCTGCCAGGCTGCCACTTCCTATACAAAAACATTCTCCCTGAGAATATCTCCGAATAAAGCTCCAGTCTTCTTGGGGCTCGCTCGCAGACTGCACATGCAGAAACATGTGCTCCAAGTGGGCAGCCCTTCCTGTAAACACATTGCCAACCGCACAGGCAGAAAATATGTACACTTCGCTCCACTCACTGGTCTCACATCACTGGCTGGACTGTTCCAAGTGTTTCCACAGGCCCTGGATGTTTTGAAAGAGTGAAAACTGCTGAATATTTGTTTCCTTGTAAGCAGACAGAGTGCAATTCTTCGTTCGCACGTGACAAAACACTCACCCTTTCAGGTCAACTACGGTATGTAAACAACAAACCACACCGCTTCAAATTTGGGATTTTAGCTTTGTCGTAGTGATGTTTCAACCAGTGAGGACCGCTACTTTCTTCTGTCCGTCTCCGGTCATCATCATAAAGGACAATACTCATTTAACAGATTAAAATTTACACTCGTAGGCTTGCTGCTCAAGTGGGTAAAATCAGGTTTTCGCATTCCCTGCACTAGCTTAGTTTGTGTTACAGTGCAGTATTCACACAGAAAGTAAATATGATTATTTATATATTATTTCATCATCGTACCTTGTGTCATGCTGTGTTATGGTAAGTGCTGCAAGCTGAAAAAAAAAAAAAAAAAAATGAATACACTCACCATGTAACTGGCAGGACACACTCCCACAATCCCATTCATTCCGTTCACATTCCTGCTGCTTGCACTTACTAGCCCCGACACCAAGGGCGTGGCACGTTTTTTTGGGGATGATTAAAACCCCTCCTCCACTCCACCTACCTCTTGCTCTCTCCCCTGACTTGTTTACTATGATTATGGAACCATGTCTTTACTCAAACTTGCCCAACAGGTTAGCACGAATCACATGTAGAATTCTGTCAAGCAGAAAGACAGCAATAGATTGAACCATAGGTTTTTAAATTTAGCTATATTTATCTTTGGGATTTTGCCTAATTTGTAAAGTTATTAGACACACGAAGTTAAGATCACTGTGTCAATATATTGGGGCTGGTGGTGGTCTACAGCAAAGCTTGTACAACAACCCTGAAATGTTTACAGCCGAGCCTGCATGACGGCTGCCAGGGGCTCCATAGCAACACAGATCACCGGACAAGTTGAATTCATTCTCGTGAGGAAACCAAATTGAAAAATCTAATTCAATTGAAGAAACAAAAATAATCAAATTTGTAAAATCTCCCCTCACATTCTTTTAATATAACCACAATATTGATACACCGCTCATGAATAATTTGTGTGTTATTTCAGCGGTTTCCTGTGTTTCCATATAACCACGTTACGCAATCGATATTATTATTGTATTTTGATTGAACATTCTTGTACTTCTCTTGCAGTTTTTCACCAGGATGTCCATGTTTTGCATTGTTTCAAAAACCAACCTGAAGAGCTGGTTTTCTACCACCACATAGCACAGAGCAAGAGCTGATAAAGGTGCACCTTGGAACCTCGGTTTGTATGCCCTACTTTGCATATGATTTGGTTATTCGTCTAAATTTTGTCCAGGTTTTCGCACATCCGCTCAGTTTTCATACCAACAAACGTGTGAGTCGCCCATTCCTTTCCCGAAATCCATGCTTGTTCATCCGAAGCATTTCTTAAGTTGTGTATAACGGGTTCAGCAGATGACAAGGCTTATTCCACAATGCAAGCTTTTATTAACAACTCAAGGCAAATAGCCCTCGCGGCCTGCTCTGCAACACTCGGGCATCATCAACATAAAAAATTCTGTCAAATGTTTGACCTTCAAAATCAAAGTTTCACCACACTCAATAAACAAGCACACAACAGTTTGAGTGAAATTGCTAAATAAGACACCATGGGGAAACAACAAATCGATAAAATAAATAACGCACTTCATTATTGAGTCAATGTGTTGTCAGATTATTACGCCAGTCTGTGCTGCTGTTGTGCCTGTGCCTTATATTGGAGAGAGTGTACTGTTCCTCCCGTGTGCGCTTTGGCCTCTTTGGGACAGTGTGGCGCATGCATGCCGATAACAGAACTTCATCAGGAGGCCTCTAACCAGAAAAATAAATTTGCGATTGAACGGCATCAAAAATTACTTGTTTGTCACAGAATAGCAAGAATATGCCTGTGAGCATTGTTATGTTTTCTGTATGTACTGTATATGTTGCTGCAGTGTTTGCGTGCGAATATTCGTTATTTGGAGCTAGACAAGTACCACTACTTTAGCACGAGCTCTGTTAGCTTGTCAATAGGATTTTGCATTGAGCTGTTAGCGTTAAGATGGCAATGTTTCTAAAACAAAATGTGCTGCATTAAAATATACAATGTGTATATTTTTTTTGTTGTAGGTTTAGTTTTGCATTCAACTTCTACTGGAATGTGTATAGTAAGTAATTAGAAGCAAAGTTGGACTCTTTTTGAGGAACACTCAGGGGAGGTTGCATGGCAACACACGATGCATTCAACTGTAAAATGATTGCTAAAATAAAATAAAAACATTGTTAGGAATGTGCTAATGGCTGGACGTACTACACTATAACAGTTAAATTGTCATATATATTTTTTGACTTGAAGTCTGGTATTGAAAACATTATGAAGGGTATCCAAACTATTTACAGAGGACAACACACAAACTCATGCTGGATCACCAGATAATGCCACCTTCACGTACACATGCATACACAACTCTCTAGAATGGGGGGGGGGGGTGTACACAATACTACTACTGTCAGTCCTATCAGAAAATATCAACAAAGCAACCACAGTGTAACAGAAGTGATCAAAAACGGAGTCTTGTGCCAAAGCAGCTTTTTCTGTATGATTCACAGGGAAGTGATGCTGAAGCAACAGGAAAAGCCTTGAGCATCAAAGGGACACATTCACCAACAGCATGACATCATCAAGCAACAATATAAACTGCTTAATTGAGTCAACATTAAGGAGGTATTGTTATGAAATTTTGCGCAAAGGATCTGTCCAGCTCGCGAGTACAGTCATAACCCGTCTTACATTTAAATGGCTTACTGCTAATTGCTTTAAGCAAATAGTCATACATGACGAATGAACAGTAAAGCTTGCCGATATGTGTATATATGAAAATGATAGGAAGGAAACAGGAAGTCAAACTGACTCAGACTTGTTCCTTAGATGGCACCAGTAAAAGCTTAAGCTTAGAATATTTGACCAACGGCTATTCGTGTACGCCCTAGTTTGATACACTGAAATCTTCCCAAATTGATTTTGTTTTTAAAAACGACCCATTACATTTTAAAAACAAATTGTGGCACAGAGAATGAATGCTTTAAAGCATGTAAACAGATTCAAATAGCAGTTTATCTGGAGCAGTCAGTTAACGACAAAAAAAAAAAGTACAAACTAAAACAATAGCTGGTAAAATAAGTGGAAATTTAGCTCAAAGTAGGACGATTACATTCAGTCAAGGCACTCACTAAGTCACAAGAGAAGAGTGAGAATTCCATCATTTAGAAATGTAAAATGTTCAGTGAGACACCATCTCACAACCATCACAGCCTTAAAAGGTAAAGTAGAAGGATCAGGTTTGCCGCTCAAACAGGCGGCAAGCCTAGAGGACTTTAAAGAGATAGAATTGAAAAATTCTCTCCCTCACCCGGCTTTATTTCGGGAGTACTTTAAAAAAGAGCTGCAACAAAGTGCTGTACCTGTATGTACAAATAAATCCATAAATACAAGATTATTTACGAATTAAAATACACAGTGTTCCCTCGCCACTTCGCGCTTCACGTTTTGCGGCTTGAGTGCTTCGCGGGGTTTTCCAAAATAATCATCAAAAAAACAAAACAAATTCATCAAAAATGAAAAAATACAGTCATATTTGCAGCCATATTGCGGAAAGACGCGTTGTTTCATGTTGATGCGTGAGAGAGAAGGTTTCCCTGCATGCCAAACAAAAGAGATGAGTTGACTCAGAGGCTTTGTACATGCCTGTACTGTACTGTACATGCCACGGGCACTCATACAAGGCGCGTGATTGGTTCCCGGCGCGACATCGACCAATGAGAGCACGAGTGGATTTATCCCGTGAGCTGATTGGCTGCGCATCATCGCAGCCTCACCCAGCATCTTCCCTTGTTGTGTCTCGCCAGTCTCGTCCACGCTGTTGACTGTCTCGCATACTCTTATCTTAGTGTTGTGTTCGTAATTAATTTTTTTGTTTAAGCAATAACTTTTTGCGAAAAAGTGAAACTGGTCTGGCCTTTATGAATCATTTTTCAGCATTGCCATAACTCCAAGTTGGTTTGCGTGAGCGGCGTCAGGATTGAAGCTTGTCAAAACGTCAGACTGCTCTACACTTTTTCATGTCCTACCGCAAAGTTGGTTTTATATTGTACCACATACATAGTGAGGATTTTTTTTTTTTTTTTTTTTTTTTGCTTGTTTGATAGATTTAACTACAATGTGTTTAGAGATGTGGCCTTGTCTGTGGTGGCACGCTCTTGAGCTGGTCAAGAGCGAATAATCCGGGTTAGTGATTCAAATATTTGCACTGAAATATGAATCACGAGTCCAAGCCCTCAATTAACACGTATCCTATGAGCCCTCAGGCTAGCAGCTGCTAAGTACACAAGCCCAGTTAGCGGACTCACGAAAGGCGACGAGGCTGCTTGAACACACCGCAGACTTAGATGATTTGGTTGCATGTTGTGATAAAATCTGTAAGAAACGAGTAGACCCCGAGAGAACAGAAAAGTTAAGTCAAATTCAATCAAGTTTGGGCTTGCCACGGAGGGATGGACCCATGGACGCTGTATTAACTCATCAAACAAACCAACAAAAAAAGGCACGGTACATGTAGGTCAACTTTTGTGTAGTGCGAATGATTTAAATTCAGTCAAAACATATCTGCCTGCCTATCATCAGTACCTGCACAGGAACGCATAGAATTATATGAAATTATATCGTCTTAATCAGTTTGTTTTTAGTACTATTTTGGTACCAGCTGATATATTGGAGAATTTGCGACGCGGTTTCTGTCTACCATTTTAAGTCTAGTTTTCTGAAAATACAGTGGTGCCTTGAGATACGAGTGACCCGACTCACTGGTGTTTCGAGATACGAGCCGTACTTCGGCTCAGTTTTTGCGTCGACTTGCGAGCGCAAACTTGAGATACGAGCGCTGTGTAATGGCAGTGACTTTCACAACAAGCAGCAGTTTAGCAAATAGTTGACATTTCATCGAAAAAGGGGGTTCAAGCTGTTTAACGCCACTACCAGTTGAAGTTTACTCTAAAACTGAACAACACGAAGATAATTACACTTTGTATATTTAATATAAGAAAACGGTGTTCCCTTAAGAACAGAGCTTAATGCTAACATAAATGGAAAATGCCAATGACATGCTAAAGGTCAGCATCAATAGTTATGGTTTTACAACCTGTGAACCGCTCCCATTCCCCAAATTTCACAATTTTTCAAAATAAAGGCCAAAATTCAAAATGTTTACACATTTAGCTACAGTTTCCTTATTTCTCAAACGATTCGCACCGTTTCAACTTCTACGTATGCAGCTCATTCAAGCCAACGTGAACCATTCCCATTCACCAAATTTCAAAATAAAAGCTCAAATGTATTTTTTTTTTTTTTTTTTTTACAAATTTAGGTAGTTTCCCTAGTTCTCAACCGATTTGCACCTTTTCAACTTCTACATGTTCAGTTCATTCAAGCCAACCTGTGAACCACTCCCGTTCCCCAAATTGCACAAAATTTTAAAATAAAAGCGCCCAAATTCAAAATGTTTACAAATTTAGCTCGTTTCCTTATTTCTCAACCGATTCGCACCGTTTCAACTTCTACGTGTTCAGCTCATTCAAGCCAACCTGTGAACAATTCCAGAAATTTCACAAAATTTCAAAATAAAAGCCTGAAATTAAAAATGTTTACAAATTTAGCTACAATTTCCTTATTTCTCAACTGATCCGCACTGTTTCAACTTCTACACGTTCATCTCATTCAAGCCAACCAATTCCCGAAATTTCACAACATTTCAAAATAAAAGCCCGAAATGACATTTTTGTACACATTTAGCTACAGTTTACTTATTTCTTAAGCGATTCGCACAGTTTCTGCCTTGCCATGTTCAGCTCATTGTCGCCATCCTGTGATGTCGCCATCCCATTCCCCAAATTTCACAAATTTTCAAAATAAAAGCCAAAATTCTTACACATTTAGCTACCTACAGTTTCCTTATTTCTCAACCGATTCGTACCGTTTCTACCTTTACATGTTCAGCTCATTCTAGCCATCCTGTGACCCACTCCCATTCCCCAAATTTCACAATTTTTCAAAATAAAGCCTTCTATTCAAAATGTTTACACATTTGGATACATACATATAATTTACATATTGCGCATCATTCCCTCCTTGTACATTTTGAACTGATTCAAACAATTCTAACTTCAACATTTTCAGCTCATTTCATTGCATTCAATATCATTGCACATTATTACATATCATTGTATAGCATTTAACATCATTTGATATCATTCCATATCATTCAATAACATTCCACATTATTTCATTCGGCATTTCAGCATTCACACACAATTTCTCCAGCAATTGCACAGCCTAGTCACTAATATTACACTGGAACTTTACTGACACACCTTGTATGTTTTGTGTGTAAAAAGTGAGCCAGTGCCCTCATACACCCCTGCTCCTACTCATTTCAAAACAGAATCAGGATTATTTTGACGATGGCTATCGCCTTACAAGTCAACGATAGTACTTAACAAGACTCTCCTTTCAACTACTACAGTTTTTACCGCTATGCCCGCAGGGCCGTTAGATCACACCTTGCTGCCAGTAGACACAGAAAAAAAAAGAAAAAAAGGGTAGAGAAATATGGCAACTATCTATACTACTGACAGCTATCCAAAATGTTTGCACTTGACGAAATACCTCGCCATACAATGAAATAAGGGCCTAAACTCCCGAGAGGCATTGTAAATCAACATCAAGTTGCTAAAGAGGTGTTCTACTAAAAGAATAAGTCATAGGCAGATATTCAATGTTCATGACATTGAGATTTTACACAACTATAACTATTCTAAGTCAGTAAGTGTTACACAAATGGTTTTATAAACAGAGGACTCTCATAGACTAACAAACATGTTATTATTATGTTGTTATTACCATAGAAAATGGTTTTCTTTTAAAGAAACCACTGCATAGCAACTGGTTTTCTTCCGAAGTTTTTATGACTCAAATATGCGTATAAATGAGGTCGAGGTGAATAAAAACGATTAACTGTCCTCTGGCTCAGCATCGCACCAGATAATTATCTATCTTTCCTGTGATTTAATAATAAGTATTTGTTAAGGCTGGGCGATATGCTCTCAAAATCAGATTTAATATTTTAATCGTTCGTCGTCTATACTGTACTCGTAAACAGAACCCCGGCTAAGTGCTTAATTCGTTTGGGTAAATTGCAGTATAGGGCAGATTGTATGCAGTTTATCACAACACCCGCTACCATCATTGACGTAGGTCTCAGTATCTGTATGGGGATACAGGATTGATTTGTATTATATTTGTATTAAACATACTGTCAGTATGTCAGTACAGTAACAGTCATTCATCATAACAGAAGTAAATGTAAAAGATAATACAAGAATATCAATAGATGTCTTCATTCAGCACAGTTTTACATGTTCAAAGGGAGGAGGAGGAAGTAAAAAACTATAAAACTCTATTCTTACCCTTTATCTATAAATCTTCACTCATATCATGTTAATACGCAATAGATTACAGTGTTCCCTCACTATATTGTGTGTGTGTGCAAATTCAGTGCATTTTTGTTGTTGTTTGTTTTTATAATTTTCATATCACGCATAATTCGCCATATCATGGGATTTTGAGCGTCTGCTGTATTTTACGCTTCCTCTGACCGTCCCTCTTTGTCCAGACGCCGCTCCGCTTCTCTCTTCTTCCGAGAGAAAAACATTGTTATAGGTAGCTGTTGCCGCTCTTTTTTCTTCTGGGCGAGAAGATTCACCTTCGATAGTTAGCACCTTCCTTTGCCTTTTGGGTGCGACCGCAGGTGCCCTTGCCGGTTTCACGTTTCGTCGACATTGTTGGTTATGTCTGGGAGAAAACTTGCAAACAAGAGGCACTTTAGAGGTACACTGCTAGCAATCGAGCACTAATTTAAATTTAGCAAGCCGAACGCATTCTGTGCTGTACAAGTGACATGGCACGGAGGAGATGGATTCAAATTGGCTTACAGCACCGTAGCCAATCAGGACGCAGCGTACAATGCGGGATTTGTACGCTGTAAAAGACAGCATGCAGAATTGCACTGTATAAAATCTGCGAAGTCAATTAGGACGCAATGCGGGTTCGTACGCTGTAAAAAAAAAAAAAAAATGCATGCAAAATTGCACTGTAAAAAAATCCGCGATAGTCGAACCGCAAAGTAGCGAGGGTTCACTGTACATACATATATTTTCATTCGTCAAGCTAACACATCCAGAAGTTCCAACCATGTTTACACCGGAGTTATATATTTTTTAGTACTAAATTTTTAAACCTCTTTGTGAACGCAGAGAGTGAGTAACAGCTTTTCAATTATGTTTCATAATTGTTCCGTAGATTAACGCCTCCAACCGAGACAAGGCTTCATGTTTGTTTTTGTCTTTGTTTTGTTTTTAAGTGACTGCTTTTGCAACATACTGTAAAAATGGGCAACATATCTTAGACAATGTTCAGATAGCCTCAGTAATTGTCTTCCACTGGGCTCCTTTCTTGTCATATGTAAAACAATGTGAAAATGATTCCATTCACGTTGTACGTTTCTTAGTGGGAGTTTTTCCTTCCGTGTAGCACAAAGAACATTTGTTGTAGTGTCTCGGTTTGAAATGGTGAAATAATTCGGCCATACTATTTGTTTTGCTTTGAACAGCCTTTAAAAATACAGCAGACTGCTTTTGCTCCTTGTCTTTGACGCTGAAACCACGAAACTATTCCAAATGCCTAGCAAAATGGTGCTTCCAGCAAACTAGCTCTCTCTGTTCGCTGCCATGTCTTTAGTGTAAACAGTGCGTCAGCAGGCTACAGAAGCCTCTAAGGAGAAGTTGTTAGCTTTAAAAAAAAAAAGAAAAAGGCGACCTTAAAATAAAATCAATGAATCAATTTAATCGATTAATCGCCCACTAGTCTGTGACAACAGTCTTGTTCAATTAAATAGGTGTTTTTCATTTTCTTTGTCAGTTTGTGACTCCAAATTTGTCATCTTTCGAAAGATTTTTTTGTCATTGTTTTTTATTGGATTTCTTGATCGTATCAAGAAATCATGAGTTGAACCGCCACCTTTCTCGCTGAGTCTCCACAGCACAAAGGCACCTCTAAGCGAGGCTTTATTTCAAGATGGGAACATTAGGTTGGACAGCAGAGAACACATGAGCTCCTGCCTCCTGACTGCAGCCTCGCACCTGCCAATGGAAATTGCCTTGACGGCCAAGCTTGCCCCCACTTAATATTTAATGACGTCAGATGCATCTCGCTGTGGAGGGAAACCTGAGGATGAGATGTTACATCTCACAGGTGCTCTGGGTTTTTCGCAGCTGATTGTCAAATCCAATGCCATATGATGGGTATCTTTATGTATATTAAAAACATTTAAAATGCCAAACTCAGGCTTGTTACGAATGGCATAAAACACGACTCAACACAACGTGAACCTTGAGGAGGAGTTGAAACAGATCCTAACACATTAACCACTGTGGGACAGCTTGCTCCAAAGCAACTTTCCATGAAAACGAATTATGTTCAAAGGAAAATAATATGATTATGTACCAAAACAACAGTCGCCTTCATTTCGCACAAACATCACGCAGCTGGTGGACTGGAGAAAAGGGCCAACACTCAAGGCACAGCGCCTGACCACGAGCTCAAATTGGTCTCTGATGGGCTAATTTAGGTGCCATAAAACAGTTTTATAAAATTGGATACACTTCTACAGTGGAACCTCGATATTAAATATGTTGTGTCATTTGGAAATCGACAAAGATTTCCAGAAAAAAAACTAATAATCCCTCAAATCTCAGATGCCCTTAAGTTAATGTTAAAAAAACAAACAAAACAAAACACACAAAAAAAACAGATGCATGAGGCGGCAACTCTGTTATGAAGGCCATCCTCATTCATCATTAAAGTTACCGGCGTTTAATTGTTCTAACATGATTAACTTTTCACATTTGTGTGACTGTTGAGAATGTAGAGATGTTCTTTAAGAGGATCCGAGGTCCATTAGAATCCCGCAAAGGGACTGTGTTCGATTGTTAAACTTTCCTTTGTATCCTGCATAATGTCCAAGTGCATCCACAACAGGTTAAACCACTCGTATACCGAATTGCGCGGCTGAAGCAAAGTCACAAGTGTGCAGTAAATACCAGAGCAGTTGATATTTTGACCTGAACCAGACTCATCTTTTTTTACTAGCGTTTGTTTAAAGTCAATGATTAAATCAATGAAATTCACAAGAAGGTAGCGATGGTGAACAATCCCCAAAACCTTCTTTGGCATAAAACACTGCCAGTCACCGAAAGACAAACCTGTCACATTCGTTGAGAAAACGCAAAAGATTTTGTGATTTGTTAGAAAAAAAATAGCATAAAGATCTTAGCCGGGACCACGTTGAAATGTCCCCGACAAGAGAAAGTAGTAGAAAAGGGGGTCTGCGGGGGCCTAAAATGGAGTGAATTTAGGTCCGTATCGCTTTAACGCGCCGTACATTACAGGAAGTCATGTTTGTCGAAGCAGACCACAGCGTAATACGTGGGACTAATGTTAAGCAAACTCATTTCGGATAACAGCTTTTCAGATTTACATCAGAAATACAGAATCATTGCAAACACAAGGCCAAATATGTTGTTTTATCTCAAGTTGTATTTTTCCCCAACATATAAGATATCAACAACTTTTCTAGGAAATCGAGTATTTTGAAGCGCATGCCTGTCAGTTTGCTTAACACAGCAGAGTCAATATTAATACAGCAATTTAAGCCTGGGTTTACACACGCACTGCGCGGCCGGCCCCTTTAATGATTGACCAGCCTTTGGTTGGGTGTCAATAAGAGAACACTATTTCGAGAGATTTGCTTTTGCAATCGACAACTTCACAGAACACACGGAAAGCTGCGATACTTCAGCATTTACTGTGGAAGATATTTTTGATGTCCATTAAGTTGACAGAATGGGCACACCACGGATTGGCACACCAATCGTGACTGAATACTTCCTATTCATCGGGGTAAAAGGAACTCAATTAAATAAGTGCGTCATCTAAGGGTGTTAAAACCAATTGATCCTGTGAATGACCTTCGCTTTATGCCACAAATGTGAAAACGTTTTTTTTTTTTTTTTTATATAAATACTTTTGTATCACTTAAGGTTCCAATGTTCACTGGAACGGTGGTTACTATACTGATGATAATCCCTCAAGAGGAAATTCACAGTGCTGTGTCATAAATGTTTGAATGACAACTACATGTTACTCATGAGCCAAAACTACTAGTGGGCATTTTGGTGCTCGCAAAAGGGTCGTGTTATTACCGTCATTCGATTAATAGTTGCAGACCTAGTTAGTCTCCTTGTCCTCACTAGTAGTGCAATTTGGCATGCTAGTAGGACAACTACATGTTACTCGTGAGGCTAAACTACTGGTGGGCAATTTGGAGCTACTCGCAGGGCCCAGGAGGCTACTAGTCCATGACTCTTGGTCTACTTGTTGGACCTAGGAGTGTGACTCGTGCAGCACAGTGGTTTAGTAGTTAGGTTTAATTGCATAACAGTAGGCCAAAAGTGACACTAGTAGCATTACATTTTTTTAAACTAGTCAGACAGTCATTCCCCTAGTGCACCCTTGTCATTTAACTAGTGCTCCGAATAGTCTTGCTCGTGAGGACAAAGTACTAGTGCACCTTAAATCTGATTATCGAATAAATACTCAAACAGCTTTCCATGAAAACAGAGCTTCACTTCCTGAGCTGTGGTGCCTTGCTCAAGGATAGCTCAGCAGTAGCCAGGAAGCAGACTAGCATCTTGCCAACAACTAGTTGCCATTTTAGCATTTTGTCGCCAGCGGGACTCGTACCAAAGCCCAAGTCCTGACAGTGGAGCTACTTTGTTTTTTTATATATAATTTGTATTTCCATTCGTTTGTACAGGATTTTTTTTTTTTTTTACAAAATTACAAATATGTATCCAGAAAGATTTCTAAATGCTAATCTTCCCAGTACTGCTCGGTGACATCTAATGCGGTACAGTCGTGACTTTCTCACCTGACTGGTGGTAGAGGTTTGCATATGCTGTATGTTATCGTGAACCAGCATTCTTTATTTTTATTATTATTTTCGGCACTTTTTCCACATTTCTCAACGGACTCAAATCATTCAAACGTGAAGATTGACAAAACTCAGGACAACTGGGGAACGATTTTTGCACACTTTTGACACACTATTTGACATAACCAACTCCTCTTTCCACATCTCTTGACCAATTCAAAATTCAACTCTCACGTTCCACATGACAACAATTGTGTGTTTTTGGACATCCTTGGCAAATAAAGATGATTCTGATTCTGAATTGATTCCACAACATTTCAGTTCAACATCAGCTCTGGAACAGAACTGGACACAGGCTTTATTAACTGTAGGAAAAGATGGGCACTGACACCAGCTTGAGGTCCATGTATTAGTACCTACTTTGTTCTCACTAGTAGGACAACTACTTGATACTAGTGCACTGAAAACTTTGCACTATTAGACAACTGCGTGCTAGATATTAACTAGAAGAATTTGATAATGTCACTAGTAGTGCGCAGATGTCAACTAGTGCTCAGTTTTGCCTCATTGGTAGTAGTGAGTAGTTGTCCTACTAGTGTGCAGAAATGTCATACAGTAGTGTGGGGGGGAACTAGTAGTGTGCAGATTCAACTGTCTTACAAGTGAAAGCAAAAAGCATACTCCTACATGAACCTTAAGCCATGTTATAAGGACAACACTGGCATACATATTGCTAGTAAGGCAAAACAGTACACTTTGAAAACTGTGTGCTACTAGCAATTAAAGTGACATTAAAAATCCCAACTTGTTACCATCTAGTGCTTCACTAGTAAAACAAGGGGCGTGCAGACGGCAACCCGTGCACGTTTTGCCTCACTAGTACTATGTAGTTGTTCTACTAGTCTGTCAGACTTGTCCTGACACAATATGTCTTGCACTAGTGAGGAAACACATTACCAGTAGAGCAGTCGTTCGACTTAACCCTCTGCTAACCAACCCACCTGAGGGCTTGTTTGGGCCCACATGCCGAGCACATGCTCATGTTTACAAGTCAACTCGTGTACAACCTACATTGTTGTTGTTTTTTCAGTCCAATTAGCGAAACTGGTCTGACCGGTGGTGAGTGTAGCAGCTCAGGCTTCTTTTTGTGGAGGGGGGGGGCGTTCCACGTCAGGTGTCATAGCGTAAGCAAAATAATAATATTAAAAACTCGACATTCAGCGTCAAGAGAGAGATACTGTTACCTTTGGAGGAAAGGGTTCCGGGCAATTCGAGGTCGAGGTCCCCGCTGAAAAGTGCGACAAAGTCAGAGGGCATCGCAATCCCTCAAGAGGGCGGAAGCCGGGCACTGTTTGGACCAAGCGTGACGTCACGGCTACTCTGTCCGTTTGTGTGAGGGGAAAAAGTGAGTGGGGGGGGGAGAAAAAAACAACAAAAAGTGTCCAAACATGTGTCCACGTCGTTCCAGCTCGCCAAACGTGTCCAACGAGTGTCTGTCTGGATCCTCTCGCTCGGGCTCGCACACCGTCGCCTGCCCTCACCGTCGTCTCCGCCCCTCAGTGCCACCGACGACCCCTCGCCTGAGGCACCGGGGGCCGCGCCCACACAGGTGACGCAAAACGTCACCAACAACAACTTAGACGCTTCAATACGTAGACTTGCACAATTTCAAGCGGTACTCCCCCCCCCCCCCCCCCCCCAACATTTACTGTTTTAAGTCAAGCAAGCCATGGAAGACACATAACAATTTATATATTAAAAATAATCATAATAATAAACATGGGACAACAATGGCTCATTCCAAAATTGGAGGGCAAGTTAGAGACCAACATCTTGAAGAATGGACTATTCATTTATTTATTTTTTTCATTTTAGTTTTGTTTTTGTTTTTTGCCTGTTTCCAAGACGAATAGGTAGTGCCCTGTGGCGGTCAGAGCTTGAATGGGACACTGTGCGAGACCCCCCCCACCCTCCACCCATCTCACACGCACACACAGATGAAAACACACTAGACTATTTATTTTCTTTAAAATAGATACAATTATATATATCTTTTTTAAAAATAAATCAATAAGAATACAGCAACAGATTTAATAATTAAATAATTTGAAATGAGTACAATTTAAAAACAAAACTGCATTGCACAA
The DNA here is from genome assembly GCF_024500275.1 of Phycodurus eques. Lineage (NCBI taxonomy): Eukaryota > Metazoa > Chordata > Actinopteri > Syngnathiformes > Syngnathidae > Phycodurus > Phycodurus eques. The sequence continues at coordinate 40,747,278 of NC_084526.1, forward strand.
ACGGTTAAAATTACTTAAAGGAACATTTTATCGTAATAATGTTGGTTTTGTTGACTATCATGCTTGCTTTCTTTTATTTTATTTTATTTATATCTGACTGCTCGCCCTATTACATTCATCTATTCCATGTTCCCCATCCTGCATCTCTTCTACAGAGGGCAACTCCACAAGGGTACGCAAATTCCCCATAAGTACACCACACAATAAAAAAGCACTTCACGTTTTTTTAGTAGATCATAACGCGTTAACTTGAAAGCAAACTTACTTCAAGGATTTGTTTGTACAATCTGATAATACCATCAAAATAAATGCCACATAATACTTAAATATATGTTTTCATCTCTTTTCAGCAGCTATTGTTCATGTTGCACAGTAAAGACATTGGATTTTTTGTGAATACATTTTACTCTACTGAAGAAGTGGTTTACAGAATAACAAAAAACATTTTCAGCATCTAAGCGGTCACGCTGTTATAAATACAAAATGGCACTTTGAGCAAATATTATTCTACTCAATAGAATCACTGTCATGACCCAAGTTGGCTTTAAATATACAGCAGCATAAATTGAGTGCTTCAATGTGTACGATACATATTAATTCCTACAATTTCTAACTGATTCGGCTTCTCTTACAATATAGACATATCTGGAGGATATAGTTAATAAATAAAGCACTTACTTGGGCTGTGACATGCAGTCAACAGCACAGAATGAAGCAAACGCTGAAAAGCAACAACAGTAGCAAAGCACACATGGTTTTACATTCTATATTATAATAAAGTTGACTAAAGTAGCACATACGAGTCGTTGTCAACACGCCCTGGAGAAATTGTAGCGATTCCGTTATCGGAAGCAGATGAAAGTCCGACCTTCTCGGTCAGGCCGTCGTCCCCTTGCTTGCTCTTACATTTAATTCCGAACAGACTACAAAGTTTCAGCATCATCAGGTCCACTATCTCTTCCTCCTCGGATGGCTGTAATGAATCACAATCAATTCAGTGGCAGTAACAGTATTGACAGATCATTTTGGATATTACTAAAATCGGAGGTGGGTAGTAACGAGCTACAGTTACTCTGTTAGATTTACTCAAGGAACTTATTTGGATAAATTGTACTAGTGATTAGTTTTAATGCAACATCCTTTCTAATTTTACTTGAGTATTTTTTTTGTATGTTAAAAAACACTACTTGTATTCAACCACAGCACGCAAATGCAAATTGTAGTTGTGCGCATTCAAAAGGAGCACGAAGAAAAAGCAATCTGCAATAAAGATAAACATGTAAATTGGCAGATCTACATTGCTCAAAATTCAATATAATTATATAATTAATCATATCTGCCTGTGAGCAAATTGTGCTGTTTTATTTTTTTACATTTGTAAACAAAGTAATTTAAGAACATTTATTATGGACATTTGCCTTAGTTTATATTTTATTCTAAAAAGTATTGTTTTAAAGTGCCATTGTTTGCCATCACTTGGATTGTATATTCCTATTTTATTCATTTTATTTTTGTCTGTTTAACATTCATCCACTATTGAAAAATTAAATTGTAATTAAAAAATTATAATTCTAAAAATTATAATTATAAAAATTAAATTACTCATCAGTTATTCGGTGTTTTTCGTTTTTCAATCTTCGATCCACATCTGATTGAAATAACTATCTAAGGGTAACTGAATAATCATACCAATAAATGCAATTTTTAACAATCACTCTGAAATACTGTATACAATGTTGACAACCGTATTCGTACTGTAATTTGGGATTTGTTTGTTGCTATTGTGAGCGAGTTACCTTGTGATGTATCTGTTCTTGACTGAAGGCCACAAGGATGACAGAAATGAAGAGATTGAGCACCACAAACGTCATAAACACGATACAGGAGCCAATGAGGAAGGCACCCAGGATGGGGTTGTAATTGAGAATCTTGCAGACACAGCAAGGAAGACAAATATACAATTGATCAAGATGCAGCAATCACATGTCATAATCTGAGGGTTTTAAAGTTGAAAGAGGCTGGCTTTTACCTCCTCGTAGTTAAAGATGCCCAGCTGCAGGCTGACCATGGTCTGGGCAGCGTTAAATAGAGTGCGATAGGAATACAGCTTCCACCCATACATCAGGTTAGACTGACAAACAGAATAAAAACATTATGTACAGGGGGGTTGCAAAAGTAGGTATAAAGTATAATATACTGTACCTAGGTGTTTATTATTGATGACATGTCAACTCACAGGAGTGTCAAAATGTGCTTGAGTGTAGAAATTAGACTTCGGGAATGTGTAAATGGTATAAAAGCCAGTAATTTAAGCACATAAGAGATTGTACTTAACGGTCATTTGTGTGTTATTAACTGTGACTTACTAAAGCATTTGCTTTTTGATTTAAAAAAAATGTATACCTACTTTTACAAACCCTTTGTAGGCCTACATTATGCTTTATTTTGTGAATGCTCAAAGACATAGGCACAGCTAATACCGTTTAAAAAAATACAAATTAAAAAATGCAATATGTCCTCATGATGGCCGATACCATTGCCAATCCTAACAAAAAAAATATTGTACTTTCCTTCTAGAAAATCAAAGCTGCGATCATTAATAGAAAAGCAATGAACAAACAATTATGTTCTGGCCTCACCACAAGTTCATGTCACTTACAATCCTACCAGATTGCTCTGATGTCTTTCGAAATGAGCTCAAACCCCTTAGGAAAGATATTTCCATAGCATTTAAGGGTTATTATGATCGAATTTGTTTGGCTTTGTTCACAGAACGTCAACAGAAAAAAGAAAAACATCATCTCTAGCAGTGTGGGAAACGGCTCACAGCGATGGAGTAGGCCAGAAACATGATGGTCAGGACCACCAGGAAGCCAGAGATATCAGTCCAGGCTCGCTGGAGTGTTGCTGTGATCATGTGCAACTTAGGGTTGAGTCTCAGCAGGTGCCACAGTTTCACTGTGGCCAACAGCACCAGGAAGGCAATCAGATAGCCCAGCACTGCATCGGCCTTGGCTGTCTCGTGAAAACTGGCATATCTGGAGACAATGCAGCATTATTTTACCATTTGATTCAAGTTTAGTTGTTGAGTTACAATGATATGGTTTATTATTTTTAACTTCCACAGAATACTCAGTTTAAGTTGCTTGTGCAAGCAATTCAAACACATTGTGGACTACGTAGTACTGTATTTGCTACATTTAAAGGTAAGTACTTCTCCAGTGTGCAACAATGTTTAAAACTTACTGGTCTTTGTGGTTCTGGTAGTACTCCATGTTCCGCTTCCCCAGCAGAGTCCTCTTGATAAAGACGGCGAGGGCGCTCCAACTGAGAAGGATGATTGCCAGCTCGAGCAGGTTCAATTTACTCTTGAAATAAGCCCATCTCTGTTGCTTCATCAGCTTTGCCTTCCAGGAAATTTGAAATACTATTAACACTTAATTTACTATAGCAAAATACAATTTGAACGATTGAAATGAATTGAAATTACATGAATCCATTCCAATCCCCCCGCCCCAAGCTAGCATCTGTTAGCTTAATGTACAATCCTGCTCCAAATTTGCATTGACTGTTGAAAATCTTGACTGTGAAAGTTTACAGATATTTTAAGACAATGAGACATGTTCTAGAAAGTATAGTAGTAGTTAAAAAAAAAAGTTACTGAAATTCCATCATGTGGAGTCTTTTATTCAGGAAAATAATCTCAATGTAATCAAATGTAACACGTTATATTACTTTGAGAAAGTAATTGAAATAGTTACATCGCTTTTACATTTTCAACAGCATAACATCTAATTGTAACCAACTCCATTTCATTGGGAATAATGCACATTGGGAAGTAATCTTCCCAACTCTGGGAGTACAGTAGTGTATTGTGGTATGTTGTGGTGTGCCTTTGAATGGTGTGGGTGACATTAGGAGGCCTGATTTCAGCAGTGGTTGGCCTTGCCACGTGGTTACATAGTTCAGTTTTAGCGTCTGCTCCGTGTTCCTTTTTTAACGGTAAGATGTACACCCCTGTTGTATTGTGATTGTGCAATGATTGGTTGGGATCGGCCAAATTTTTCATCAGCAACTGGGGGGCGGACTCTAAGGGTGTCGCCATTCAAGCCAGCACCATTATTGAGTCAAGGTACCACTGCATTATGAATACAAAGCTATCGATAATGGACATACCTGAACAAACATATAATAAATAATGAAGAGGAAGTAGATGGCTTCGGAGACCATGACAAAGATGTGCAGGCCCCCAGTCGATTGGTACAGCCGAACATTTTGGAGCTCACTCCGGAACTGGAAAGCCCCTGATATTAAAAACATGAGTGGTTGAAGTGTTCATTTCTCAGAGCGCATGGTGGACACTTTACCTATGGCTGTGGTCTCCAGCATGAGTCTGACAATGCAGAAGAGGTTGACATTGGCGTTGTACACGGTGAACTCAACAAATATTGCTTGGGTGTACGCATCGAACCAGCGGTTTTCATAAAGATACTGGAGCGATCTAGAAGGAGAACACAGTTGATTTACAACTATTATACAGTGAATGGTTCATGACTTTAGGCGTTAAAAATACACATCGACAACAACCTGCTGGAGTTGTCTAAATCTGGTCCAAGAGCCACCACAAAGCCTCCGCCCCCGTAGAGCATCATGCTTCCCCAGATGGGGTAGGCCCTCAGTTTACTCTGGGACTGGTACTTCCAGGGACTGGGAAGGTTCTGTGATGTGTTATCGGCCTCCGAGTAATTCCAGCCTGGGCTGTAGGAGCCCATGTCCTCTGACTCCCATGAGTACAGCGCATGACAGTCATGCACAGCCTGTTGCATGCGGCGTGCCACGTGACAAGAGTTGTTCTGTACCCTCAGCTGGCGGAGACGAGCGTTCCCCACTAGCTTTGAGTTTCCGTCTGTGATGAAGCCTGTGAGCGGCAACATGAACAAACCCACAATTGCTATTAGTGTTCATATTTTTTTTCTTCAAAAATTCTCAATTTGCAGTCTTCAATGGCATACACTATTTACAAAATGTTAGGGGTACATTTAAGAATGAACCTGCAATGAACTACAACCTTTAGAGGTGTACTTAATTTTACCTTCGCTAAACTTTTGAATGCACTTGTCCAACTGTGCACAACTTGCTGTTCTCCAAAATTAGCTGAATGGCAAGTCACAGGTGTTTGATCCATGAATGGGGCAATACATTTCCTGTTTCAATAAGAATTGCTAATTCAAAAGTTCTCCTCATCATGCTGTTCACATATTGACGTACGTTGCTATTGTGAGGCTTCGAAAAGGATATTTGTAAAATGAAAGCATCACTGATCTTGGAGTGTAATCAGAGGGTTGCTAATGAGATACAGAGAGACTAGAAGAGTCACAGAAAGGCATACAACTGGATCCTTAGAAATGTATTTGTCAATTCATGCATCTTTGTGAATTTTGCTCATTCAACTCCTTGTTAGGAAAAGTAGCAAGTTGTGCAAAAAGTACTGAAACACTGAAGAGTTAGACATGCACTCGAAAGTTTTGAGAATCTCCAATTAAGTTCATTTTTTTTAGAGTAAAAATGATATCAAGATGGACGTCTTACTCTCAATTTCGCCACATGGACAAGAACACTCTAACATCACCTGGGTGTTCTCCGAACAAGTTGCTCAGCAGAGTTGTGTTTGCCCAGTTGAACACATCTTGAATGCTCATCGTGTCAGAGATGCCTTTGCTAAAGCTCTGTCGAATATGCTGGGTCAGGAAATAAGCATTGGGATCCCTCTGTCCATATGCCACCAGGAGCAACATCCACATAAACCCCATGTAGGCTGCATGACAAGCAAATACCTTATAATGGCATCTTCTACAGCAATGTTTTTATATTCTGAGATTCCTACCAAGAATCTCCCTAATGAGAGCAAATACTTTCTGCTCTTTAATCATGTTGTTTCTCATCTTCTCTATGTCTGTCGGAGGTGGTGGCTGGTAGAAACTGCACGTGCTGTCTCTCCGTGCTGCTCGCACCCCATCTGGATCATCTGAGCATGACATTAAAATCATGTGCTTAGTCTTTGGTGTTTGCAAACAACAGTACAGCACAAATGGAATGCATCAAGAAGGTACCAGAATTCTTGAGGCTCTCGTCAATCTGAGCCTCTCCGTATTCCTCCTGATCCACTTTTTTCAGAACAAGAGCGAAGAAAGCAGCGAAGCCAAGAACCTGTAACAGATATTTGCTTGCGTTATCTCACAAAAGCGAGTATACCCGTCACATTTTTGGAAATCATGTACTATATCGTTTCATGGGACAACACTGATGAAATGACAGTTTGCTACAATGTAGTCAAGTGTACAGCTTGTATAAAAGTATAAATTTACTGCCCCCTCAAAATAACTCTACACACGGCCATTAATGTCTACACCACTGGCAATAAAAGTCAGTCAATATCTTATATATCTTATTATTTTTCAACACTGGGTGATGCCACTTTTGTGAGATACTGTATACTGTAAAGGCCACACAAAATATTGACACTTTGGGCCCAATTTGGACATTTACACTCAGAGCTGTACTCAATTTTGTTGCCAGCGGTTTATACAGTGAAGGATGTGTGTTGAGTGACTTTGAGAGTAAAGAAAATTCAATTTATCATACCATGTTATGATAGTATTTAAATTGATTAACATTTTAGACCTTGCTTTCATTTGTACAAATCAATAAAATATTTGTTCTGACCATGCACTGTACTGTCCTCACCTTAAGAGGTTGTGTGATGAACAAACTTTCAAAAAAGGACACCACCATGGAGATCAACCAGCTTATAGAGCGATCTTTCCCGTAGGTCAGCCCATACATCATGGTAAAGTATCCAGATACACCGCTGGTTGCTATCACCAATATCCAGCCAACAAAGACAAACCACCAGGGCAGCCCGCCTTGACAACATTTCTTGGCAGGGCCCTTGTTGACACTCTCTTCTGGACTGGGACTACGCTCTGATTGTTCTCCATCTAGGCTGTGAGATGGCAGGTGAAACTCGAGCAGATTCTTCATCCCCTGAACTTGCTGCATGGCTTTGTTATAGATGTCTGGGTTTGGAAATCGAGACGATCCCAGAAAACCCAGCTTCTTCTCAACATGACGCAGCTGCCTGTACAGATACCTGCTGTTGTTGCTCTTCTTCTGAACCCCATCTGAGGTCTTCTCTGGACTGCCCCAAACGCTCTTTTCTGCACATTTGGAATTTCGTAAAGAAGGGTATTTGCATGTACTAACAACATGATTGTAGATAGCAAAAGCATCGTCACATAGAGTATTGTAGATTACCTTGAAGATCGACTGCCCCTAGACTGAGGATTGAGCGTTCTCTTTTAGCGGTATCAGTGTAGAAGTCAGAGGAGGTTCGGTTTTGCTGCCTAATGATGTCTTCCACCAGAGACAAAAGAGTGTTGATATCAGTCTGTTGACCAGGTCGAAGGGCCAAATGAGGGAGGGGACTCTTCATGGCCTTTGACAGTGACTGGGCTATCCTTTTTATGTCCTGTTGGAAAAACCGTTAAGGTGATAAAGCAACCACTCTTAACAAATTGTTTTCATATAGCATGTGTGGATTGTCATCTCTGTAAACACCCAGGACTATTTGACTACATGCCAAATTTAACTTTAAACCTTTCGCTGCTACAGTTTGTTTGCATTGGGATCAAGAAGGGCAGTGACCCACCAGATCAACAGATAAAGCTACGGTGGAAAAAGGCTGCACCAACTTTGTGATGTGCAGCACCGACTGAGCTGGAGTAGAACAGTATCATCACCCATGAGTTTTACAATCCAATGACTCAGGCAAAGATGTCAAGAATCGTTTGGTTTGGTGGTTTAGACGAGTGCCTTTTTACTTTCTAATCTGGAATTCTGTGTGCCCTGCTGATGCGACCCAAAATGCAATTAGTCGAACAGTGTTTAAATTTCATAACTATTGAGGATATTTTAGCACTTTGAGCTCCATTCAGTTTGAAAAAGGACAGATAAATCCAACGATTTACTAAACTATTCCAGACTGTTCTTTAAACTTTTTCAACAGCAGATATGGACAAAAATGAGACACACTGCAATCCTACAATGCTATAAAAATAAAGAATCACAAAACAACTGATGTTTTCTTTTCACTTTGCAAAAGCATATCATTCTCAAACATCCTTCGGAATAATCTTACGTGCTCATAAAATGCATTGCCGAATACCACATTATTCTTAAAAAGTGAAAAAGAAGGACTAAAGAACCCTTTTTGTTGTTCTGTCACCTTCAGCACTGTGTCTGGTGTGATGTCCTTCTGCTCTTTCTGAGGAGAAGAGGTTTGCGAGGGAGACACTCGAACAGTCTTCCCCTGCTTGGTCTTGTCAGATTTCGGCGCTTTTTCCCGAGGACGAGTGTTTCTGAAGATGCTCACAATGAGGAGATTGATAGGAAACATGATGATCGAACTTTGAATGCCAATCATGACCTGTTGCCAGGTGAATTCGATGTGACCTACAAACACATACAATGGCTGATTGTGTTAGCAAGAAACCTGTTGATACACTGACCATTAAAATCTTTGCAACTACTAAAAGCCATGTGCAATCCGATCATACCCAGGTCCATGGTCTGCTCTGAGGGATCCGTAGGGATGCCCCAAAACATGATGCTAGTCAACATCGTGCAGAGCAGCAAGGAAAAGCAGCAGGACACTCGCTGTACACGAGTGAAGGTGCTGCATGGAGGTCGACTGATGACCGAGAACCAGATGTGTCCATCACGGAAATCCTTAGCGGTCTTCATAAAGAACAGATTGCTAGAAGGGCAAAACATCAGTATGGAAATAACTTGAAACCATTTTATTTGTGGATGGTGTAGCATGATCAGACTGTTGGTTTGTCCTACCTAAATCTCTTCAAATCCTCTTCAGTGGCCACTGGGAAGACCTTGTCGAGAGTGCACTCCCCGACGTCGACAGCAAACCAGGAATTACAGAGAAAGTGCCACTTCTGTCCAGTCTCCAGATCTTGCACCATTACTTTGTTGACATACCTGCATGTTGGATTAATATTCTTTTGTTCGTCACTTTACCCATCAGCCATCAGGACCAGCAAGGCTTTCTCTGCTGGCCTCCACCCTATCAGAAGCCCTGACCTACATTTACAACCCGAGTTGTTGATGTTTGTTCCATGAAACTGCGTGTCACGGTCTATTCTCTTCATTTCATAGCATTTCTCTCAGGTGCACTTCTTCCAGTAGTGTATGTGGACGCTAGGCTATGTTTCAACTATGTTCCCGGCGGCTATGGCAGGCCCGTTTGCCAGAAACGTAGCGCAGCATGGGATTTTGGCTATTTCTTTCTCCATATTCAAGTTTTGCTGGGTTTTCTATCACGTTTTCTATCACGTTTTCTATCACATTTGTCCATCCCGTCCCCCAGTGTTGTGTCACGACCATCCCGTTTTGTCCACAGAGGCCGGAAACGGGCTTGCCATGGCCGCCGGGACTATAGTTAGATATTTTTGTGCAATCAGATTTCAGCCTCTATATTGTATCATCGATTTGATCAAACCTGGGCTTTCAGAATAAGTAGCGCTGACTGATGTGACCTAAACTATATTAGGAATAGGTTGATTTATTTAACCAATCATATTTTAAATTAATCTAATTGGGCCAGCTAGCAGGCCTGCAATAATGTTAATATTTTTCCGTCCTCTGATAGGTTAGTCAGAGCAGGGCAAGCTTGACTACCTCTGCACACATTAATACATTTATTATGCTATGTATTATTGATGCATTTTATTTTAATGTTTTATATTTTCTAATGTCATGAGATAAATATTGATTCTGAACTGCTCCAGATGATGTACTGTGCATGGAACAGTTGTGTGCCTTTATAATGCGTTTTTGTATACTATTGATGGTTTCTACTAGTGAGACGTGAGATTGGTGATTTTAGGAGGTGGATTAAGTCGGGTGAGTCCCCACTGAAGGTCAGGGTACCAAATGCACGGCGTGCCACTGACTTTAACATCTCCATCTGAATGCTGTACCATGCAGGGTGTGTGCCTGAGTTGTCGTGCCACAGCCTGATGCTCTGCAGCTCTCCAAGGGAAAAGTGTGTGGTCAAGAGAAATACATCCTCCCCGCCCCTTTCAAACACAGGTTTCTCTCGATCACTCAGGTGGTGGGGTTCACTTTCACCCTCTGTCCCCAGCAGGGTTAGCGTCACCTGGAATTGGACATTTTCCTTAGGAGACACAAAGATTCCCATTGCCAATTTTCAAGGACAGGATTATGTGACTAACCTGTGAGGAGGTGGATGCACCATGCCGATGCCCTGTGCCGATAGTCAGCATATAGCAGTATTCTGCCAATGGGTCGTTATCTTCAAGCACGGTTATTTTGACCTTCAAGATAATACGTACAATATTATATTTGACAGGATGAATAAAAAACTCATTTAAAATCTTTAAAAACATATAAGTACATATTGAAATATCTAATAGTACACACTGCACTCTCAGAAAAAGTAATTATTGTACAAAGCCCAATTCCAATTAAGTTGGGACGTTATCAATCCATCCATCCATATCCATCCATTTTGTTTACCGCTTATCCTTACTAGGGGCACGGGCTGCTGGAGCCTATCCCAGGTCTTCGGGCGGGGTTCACCGTGAACCGGTCGCCAGGCAATCGCAGGGCACATATAAACAAACAACCAACCATTCGGACTCACATTCATACCTACGAGCAATTTAGAGTCTTCAATCAATCTACCACGCATGTTTTAGTGATGTGGGAGCAAATCGGAGTGCCCGGAGAAAACCCACCCAAGGCAAGGGGAGAACATGCAAACCCCACACAGGCGGGGCCGGGGTTTGTTGGGACGTTATGTAAAACGTAATTAAAAACATAATAATAATATAATTAAAAACAGAATAATAATATGATTTGCAAATTCTTTTCAACCAATGTACAACGTTATTGTTTTTTTGCAAATTTTCTCTCATTTTGAATTTGATGTCCCTAACAGATTCCAAAAAGCTGGAACAGGGGTAACAAAAGACAAAAGGGAAAGTTGAAGAATGCTCAAAAACACCTGTTTGGAACACGAACAGGTTAATTGGAAACAGGTAAGTGTCATGATTGGGTATTAAAGGGGCATCCCCGAGAGGCTCAGTTTTGACAAGCAAGGATAGGCCGAGGTACACCATTTTGTGAAAAACTGCATGAGCAAATTAGTCTAACAGTTTAAGAAAAATATTTCTCAACATACAATTACAAGGACTTGAGGGATTTAATCATCTACAGTCCATAATATCATCAGAAAATTCAGAGAATCTGGAGAAATCTCTGCATGTAAGTGCAAGGCTGAGAACCAACATTGAATGCCTGTGACCTTAGATCCCTCAGCTGGCAGTGCATTAAAAACTAGGCATAATTGTGTAACGGATATTGCCATTTGGGCTCAGGGACACTTCAGGAAACCATTATCAGTTCACACAGTTCGTTGCTATATTTACAAATGTCAGAAAAAAAGTAAAAACTCAAACATGGAAAGCGAAAGCTATAGAGTATATCAACAACACCCAGAAACGCGGCCGGCTTCTCTGGGCTCGAGCTCATCTGAGATGGACCAACGCAAAGTGGAAAAGTGTGGTGTGGTCTGAAGAGTACACATTTAAAATTGTTTTGGTAATCATGGACATCGTGTCCTTTGGGCCAAAGAGGAAAAGGGATCTGGATTGTTATCAGGTCAAAATTCAAAAGTCAGTATCTGTGATGGTATGGGGGTGTCTTAGTGCCCAAGAAATGGGTAAATTGCACATCTGTGAAAGCACCATTAATGCTGAAATACAGTTTTTGGAGCAACATTTGCTGCCATGTAAGCAATGTCTTTTTCAGGGATGTTCCTGCTTATTTCGGCAAAACAATGCCAAGCCCCATTCTGCACGCTACAACAATGTGGCTTCGTAGTAGAAGAGTGTGATGACAAGACTAGCCTACCAGTGTCCATTAAAAATGTGCGGTGCATTATGAAGCGTAAATATGACAACAGCGATCCCAGACTGTTGAGCAACTAAAGTTGTACATCAGGCAAGATTGGGGAAGAATTCCACCTACAACGGTTCAACAATTTGTGCCCTCAGTTCCCAAACGCTTATTCAGTGTTGTTAAAAGGACAGGTGATGTAACACAGTGGTAAACATGCACCTGTCCCATCTTTTTGGAGTGTGTTGCAAGCATCAAATTCAAAATGAGTGAATACTTAATACAAAAAAATAAAGTGCAATGGGAAATTGTGAGTTCTAAATGAGGAATGTCTGAAAAATACAGCATATACACAACCAAAGTTATTATTATTATTATTTTTTTTAGGTTTAGGGTTTACCTTCGCTGAGTCCTGTATGTCTTTTCTGCGCGCCCATACAACCACCAGAAGATAAGCACAGAAAATGGCCCCCACAAAGCACACAACCACAGGATTATTAAAGAAAGTGGTGAAAAGCTCTGCGGTGCGCGTCACGTCCACTAAGTTTGGCATGACAAAGAAAGAGCTTCCAAAGAAAGTTAAGTGGTTACACAGACACTGAGTGAGCAAAGGCGTGGTGAGTGGGCCAACCTGCAGAAAGAATAAACAAAAACCAGCAGTGGGTGATGTTTTGGAAAATTCACCTTTCTCAGATGGAACAAAAGGTTTCACATTTACCCTGCAGCCCTCTTCACTCCAAGATGACCCTTCTTCATCCCAGTACTTGCACTGGGCTGCAATGGTTACAATACTGACTGTAGCATTAACAGATTTGACACCTGGTTCTACTTTGGGCTTCAGGACGAGAAAGTGGACGCCAGCATCTCCTGATCTTTCTTTCGGACTGAGGACCCAGGTATATTTTTCCTCTGTGGTAAATGACATGTCATGACATGCTGATTACTACAACACACGTGCAGTTGGCAGCAAACCTACAGTACAGTATCACAAAGGTGAATATGACAATATGGAGACTAACGCTAAGTTTGTCAAAATTAAAATATATGTTAATTTTCCAATGAAAAGCATGTGTCTCAAACATTTCCACGTGGATTAAAAGGTCCACTATTTGAGGAAATACAGTACTGTATACTTTTGATTGGCCAGCGACGTAGGGGAACCCAACTGGGGATGATAACGTGGGATGTGAAAAATGCCAATTTTCAAATGCAGTATACATTGCAAAAACTATTTGCATTTGTTTGCCTTTTTCATCTTCACAGAAGGTTGGAAGAACATGTTTAAAATTTTCTTGGTGTGTGGCACATACAAAACTGTTGCGAACGGCTGCAACCATAGCTAGAAGACTAGATACGCCAGCGCGCTGTAGCACCCTGGCTAAACGATGTGCCTATGTGGCGGCCATGTTGGGGAGGTTGACGTTCCCATCAAAGGCAATGCATGGATATTGAAATTAAAGTCGTAACTTGCTTGTCTCTCAAACGATTTTCATGAGATTTCGTGAAAGGTCACCATTCATTCATTCGTCTTCCGTTCCACTTATCCTCACTAGCTAGGGTCGCGGGCGTGCTGGAGCCCATCCCAGCTATCTTCGGGCAAGCGGCAGGGTACACCCTGAATGGGTCGCCAGCCAATCGCAGGGCACATATAAACAAACAACCATTCGCACTTACATTCATACCTACGGGCAATTTAGAGTCTTCCATTAATGCATGTTTTTGGGATGTGGGAGGAAACCGGAGTGCCCGGAGAAAACCCACGCAGGCACGGGGAGAACATGCAAACTCCACACAGGCGGGGCCGGGATTTGAACCCCGGTCCTCAGTACTGTGTGGCAGATGTGCTAACCAGTCGTCCACCGTGCCGCCTGTAACACAAGGCGGCACAAATTTGAATTGCAGGTAACCTGCAATTCAAATTTTGAATCACGGCAAAACTAGTGATCGCATTTGGCCTGATCCCTTGGTCTGTGGCAGGCCTTATGTAATCTAAGAAAACTGGATTTTATTATATATATATTTTTGTGAAAATTAGATATTTTATTCAAAACAAAATAGAATAAAATATTTTTTAACATACCTTCTTTCACATTCTCAAGAGGCATCTGAGTTTTGGCCACATACTCCTCAGTTGTTGGATAATTCTTGTACCCCAGGAGTACCATGAAGGTAATGTTTTCAGAGGGATCCATTTTCAGCACCAATGTAACGTCAGGTGAAGGAACATCGATTATTAACGTGCTGAAATTGGCCAGGTCCAGAACTGTACTGTTCTCCAGCCCAACATCCAGCCTGGGGAGGATAATCTTAAAACCCCAGTAACACAAAAACAGATTAGCGTTGACACTAATACAGATTTGTAGTATTTTAAATGTTGCTTCTTTATACTACCTCAATTTCCTCAGGCAAATTCTCAACAGGGATGACAGTGCCATTCGTTCTTGTGAGAGACACAGATCCCACAGTTCCCGAAATGTTTCCACCTTTCCACGAATACGGGTTCTTTTCAAAACTCATCATCTGTGAGATATTACATTATTATTTGCTCTTGTGTAGCTAAATAAGGTAGACCAAACATTAGATATAACTCTCAATATGCAGTGCAGTACTACACCCATGTAAACTACAAACACAAAAATAAACACTGTTAAATTAATGCCTCTAAGCTGAGCATTATTCTCTTTGCCAGGCAGATCTTTTTTTGATTATTATATCTCCACGACAGAAATGGTATGCACTTACTCTGACATCCACAGGCTCATCTGATAAGAAAACATCAGAAGGCAGAGTTGGAAAAGAAAATCTAGACGCGCTGCCCCTCTCGATGTTTATATCCTGCATCTGCATGTTTTCTGGAGAAAGTCTGGAGAAAACTCAAGCTTATTTGCAGTTTAGCACGAGGGACTTATTGCCCAATCCAATTAGACCCAGTAAATGAGCTGTATCGAAATCTTTATGATGATCTTTGTTAATTTTCTCTGGGCATTAACTTTGGGAAGTCAGAATTTCTTATACCGCTTATTTGATTCTTTTTTTAACATTTTTTTTTTTTTACTGGATTTCATTATTTGGTCCAAAGGTTGTGGCCTGTGTGTATATGTTCAATACAATCACCTCTTACCTGTTGACATACACACTGATCTGATGAGAGTCAATGATGATAGGATCTCCATTCAACTTTTTATGATTCAACAAGGCATTCTGTACATTGTTTATCCCAGTCAGAAGGGAGTTGGAAACCTTTTGCTGAAGAGAAAATGTTATTTAAGTTAGGTCTTTAAAAAAATGACAACAGAGAAGCTCAGCAACGGTAGTGTTACTCTTACATTTGACGAAGCATTCAAAATATTACTGGCCGCTTCAACTATTGGTGCAGCTCCATCCACAACTTCTCCATCGTCACCGCTAATATCCTGATTAACACTGATAGTGTTGAGGGAGGAGCTTAGGTCCACCAACAATGAACTTGCTTCTTCCTAAAATGGAAACACAGAAACAAATTGGAGTTGATCTGGCCTTAATAGTGTACAAAAAGCATTCCTCCCCCACACCCGAACAATCTGTACCTGGGCAGCGGGGCTGAGCTCATCTGAGCGCTGTGTGAGTTCAGCCACAGCTCTGGCTGTCACATGTACCTCGTGACTGGTGTTTGATGGAGAGTCCAGCAGCACTGCGGTCATTTTGGTCAGCATCTGCTCTCTAAGCTGAAAGACAAGAAAGGGTGGATTGATATCACAGCGCTCCACTACTACAGGCAACAAAGCTCTCCTTCCTGCATACCTTCTTCCTTGCGTCCTTCTGATCCTCGTCAGTCTCGGTGTTGAGCAGGTCAGCTACAGAGGTGACTATTTGGCCGAGGGCCTCGCCAGAGAGAAGACCATCCTGCTCTAACTGGGAGACTGTGTCTTCTAAAACTGACTGCAGAGTCTCCACGGAAGCACTGGAGTTGTTGTTCCGAACCTTTAAGAAATATAAACTTTATAAAAAAACTAACATCACCTGTGCAAAAGCTTTTTTTTAGGTCAGTCAAGATAAGTGTGTCTGCTTGTTCTGAATGTCGTTCCACCTTTCCATTTCTTTCCATGGGTGATTACCCACCTGAGTGTGGACGGCCGTGGTAACTTCTGTATATTTATTTTTGACAGTCACCACAATAGACAAATTGTAATTGTTCTTCTCATCTCCAACGGGCAATAAAACAGATTTCACCAATTCTTTATTACTGCAACGCAGATGTTTGCCTTCAAGACAAATGAGGCAGTTTGGTTATAAATTGAAATCCCCAATTCCATCCAGCACACATCTGAGTTTCATGTTCTTACCTCTGTCTGTCTTGAAGCAATACAGACAGCCCGAAGAACAGAAAGAACCAGCTTGGCAGATGATATCGAATGAGTCAAGCACAGTGCCTGATAGTGGAAAGATGCTGCACGTCGGAGGGGCGGCATCTGAAGGGGCTTCAGTTGGCTCCGGATCCGGTATGGGTAGTGTGTACTTGGCATAGCCTAGCTCTGATTTTCCTGGTTAGACAAAGTCATATTGTTTATTGAGTGCATATAAGGGCGTCACACAAAGCTACTCTGCAGGTTTTAATAATGACCTAATCTTTCATAGTTTCACCAATTCTTCAGGTTTTAATAATGACCTAATATCTTTGTTATTAATATTCTTATTTATTTATTTGAAAACTACAAACCAGTCACCTTAAAGTCCAACAATTATCCCTGTGTAGTGCCTATTGCGCTTTAATTAGAGGACAGAAAGTGAATCTATTTCTGACAGTGTATTCAAAAAAATGTGTTTAGAAGCACACCTTGAACAATCACAGTGATGTTCACCAAATTCTCCCTTGAATATTTCAGCTGTTGGATGTTTACAAGAAACTCTGAGTTGCCCTGTTGCTTCTTCATCAGTGGCCTTCTTCTTTCGTGTGAGTAACAGTTTTTAAGATCACCCTGGGAACAGTAGAAAATCCCTTTTTGCAGTGTTCATTCAACAGAGTGATGCTGAACATTGACAAAGGTGTGTGATTCAGACTTGCCCTCAGAGGTTTTGGATCCTCCATGTACCAGTTGACATCTGGGCAAGTCGCCACACAGCTCAGTCTCAGCTTTACAGGGTTGCTCACATTAATTGAAGTGCAATTATCACAACTGTATATGTAAATGTAAGTAATCAAACAGCAAAATATTAATTTCAACTGTATTATGTAAAAAAAAAAACTGGCACATATACAAACTGTACTGTACTAGGTCTATAGAACATGATTTTACCTGACGGTGACATTTTTTAATTCCTCTGGAACAACAGCAATGCACTTGGAAGCAGAAGCTAGTCGGACCCATTTTCTAAACCAGGCCGTTTTCTTCACAGTCACAGTGTAGACGGCCATCTCAAATGGATTCGGAAGACACTGTTTGTCAATCACGTGTGTTTCGTAATTTGTTTGATTGCTGCATTTGCAGTCCCCTCCTTTACAAGAAGACACATGTAAATCACTGCATAGATAAAGCCGGGAAATACCAGCAGGTTCAAGCCACAACTTCCAGGCGTCATGTTGACAATGAAGCACATGACTAGAAAAAACTAAAAAGTGAAGTGAATGTAAAATATGCAAAAGTTTATTTGTAATTTTAAAATGGTAAATGTGTATTTTAAAATTATTTATTTGACTATTTTTCATTCACAATAACTCAATAAACAAATTACTTAATGCGACACATAAATACAAATAAACACAAATGAATACATATTTCACTTAAAATGTCATTATAGGGGGAAAAAAAGCTAAGTTAATGCAACAAATATTACATTACTTACTTGTCTGTATAATGTAAATAAATGCTTGATGGAGTAAAGAACGAAGCAGGCCGTTTATGGCCATAGTTTGCGCACGCTTGCTGTACATTGAGTGAAATTATGTATGTTACAAAACTCATCCAGAAAGGGGAGCAATTGCACTTACTACAATTCCACTTATATTTGAGTCCTTTGCTGGGTAATGAAACACTTCCATTAATGCTGAGGGTGACATTGTGAGTGGAGTCAACCACAGATTCTGGAGTAGAAATTACTTTCAAGTCATAAGATTCACCAGTAGCCTGAAAAATAAAATACAAGCATTGTAACAGCAATAATAGAGACTTTGCTACCCACAGATTACAGTGAATAATCAATTAACCGCAAATGGCCAAAACATTATGACATCAACCACAATCAAAACAGGTCCAATACAAGAACTGTATGAAAAATGCTGAGCAAATGCTCATTTTTAATCAATATTGTCACTGTCAGATAGGTATTAACTTAATATGTTTATTATTGTGGATGTAGTTTGCAGAGGATGTTTTTTCTAATTTTGGTTGTATTATAAATACAGCAGATATACTGTCAATGTCTACACACTTGTTCAAATGCGAGACCAAGATAAATCTTGCTTTGGACCAAATCAAAATCTCCCAGACACATGTGGGAAAATGTGATACCGGCATTACCAGATATCTAGCAACCCTTTATTGCTCAGTGACTGTTTTTCTCAATGTCTTTATGTCTCCAAAGTGTTCTCTGTCAATTGACTGTCTGTTGTCCTACTAGAGTGGCTCCAATTACCGGAGACAAATTCCTTGTGTGTTTTTTGGACATACTTGGCAAATAAAGATGATTCTGATTCTGAAATCAAGTTTCAACTTTTTGGACATATTCCAAAAGGTATGTTTGGGGCAAATACAATAATGCTCATCACCAAAACAACACCATACCAAGTGTACAGTGAAGCATGGTGGTGGCAGCATTATGCTTTGGGCTGTTTGTCTTCAGCTGGAACAGGGGCCTTAAATAATGTGGAAGGAATTATGAACAGTTCAAAGTAAAACATTTAGGACCTCTCTGCTTAAAAGCAAAATAAATGTCTGGAAAGGCCTACTAGAACACCTACACTTTAATTGGGTTTAATCAGAGGCACTGTAAATGGTGGCAGGTGTACGCCGACTTCATTTCACGTGACTTTATATGTGATAGGTTCATTCTGAACATAGCCACATCTCGGTTATAGGAGAGTGTGCACACTTGTGCAACCATATTATTTCAGCGGTTTATTTTTACTTACCCTCACTCAAAAACATTTTTTTTCAATTGAATTGGACAGGTGATAGGTCACATTAATGGTGGAAAAAAATGTTGAAATGATTGATTTGATTTTTTTTTTGTCACAAACACCTGACATTTGAACTACAACCAAAACCTAAAATCTTGTCTGACAATGTCAGACAAGATAATGACAGAATTATCATCTTTTAAAGGCAAAGTCTGATACAGCTATTGTAATTAAGGAACTCAATAGAAGTCATGAGTTAGTGTGTGACAATAGATGTTAACAAAGTACTACTCTTACTGTTTATGACACATTACATACCATGTTTTCAAAGTCAGAGTAGTTCTTGCATGCCAGGAATATGCTTTCTAGGCTCACGTTAAAATCGGAGGCCGAGAAAGCATTCAAAGCTTGCACAGTCAATTCAAACAAACCTGCATTAAAAAAACAAAAAAACAAAAATGTTATTTGGGAGTTTTGTGCATGCACAATATGAACCAATGTTGTGCTTTAATTCATGCAAGTCGGAGTACCTTCAACTGGCCTTCCAAAGGTATACGTTTGTAAGCTTCCATTGAGCATGTCTCTGGTCTCCAGGTGAGTGACATTGTTGACAGTCAGTGTAAAGAGAAGCTGCACAGGGGCTCCACGCTCCAGCGAGACACCAACGATGAGGTCACTGGAGTCGGGACACTGGTCTTCCTCTGCTATCACTGAGGCTTGCAGCCCCTCAACAGGCTCCAGCAGACACAGTTCAAACTGGGTGGACACTGCTTGGGTTGTGACCTTATTGAAGGCGCTTAAAGTCAGGTTGTTACAGCCATGCCTAAGCTGCTCCACTGCACTTGAATTCAATGTAACATTGTGGGGTGTGATCCCTTGGTCAGCCGAGGTGTTTGCAAGTATAACATCCTCATATTGAAGTATGTAGGTAACGTTTGTGCCTATTTGGAACAGAAAATATTGGCTGATTCAGTGTTATTAAACGTGAAAATATGGTTAACCTGCAGTGTAATAATAGACTCACCTGTTTCCACTGTGACCTGAACTTCAACAGACCCTCCGTTGTAAAGCAGGGTGCAGTTAGTGCTACCGTCTGATGTGTTGGTACTATGGCACTTGATGTCTCCAAACTGACCCACAGGCTCCTGGATGCTGATGGCTTTTTGGGCTGTCACATGCCAATCACTGGTAGAACACTCCATTGTGACCACAAAAAGTCCAGGGGTTTTGAATTTGTGCATTACTGTGCTCTCCGTCCTGCCAGATACGGTAAAATGAGTTCAACAAGGCTACCATTGACTGCATGTTTGTACAGTATATGTCCTAAACTAGTGTTTCCCAACCTTTGTTGAGCCTAGGCACACATTTTTAACACTTATCTTGACCAGGGTCGTGGGGGCAAACATTTTACATAATTTCTCTTGTATAAATGGCAACCAGTGGGTATACAGGTGGTTTATACCTTCCGTATTCTACCTTCTGTGCAATTAACCTTGTGCAAGAGCAGGTAATTGTTTTGCCCGTCACAATACGTCGCTGGCATATAACCCCAATTCTAATGAATAAATAAAAACAGAATGCAATGATTTGCAAATCATGTTTAACCTAGATTTAATTGAATACACTACAAAGACAAGATATTTAATGTTCAAACTGATCAACTTTATTGTTTTTAGCAAATAATCATTAACTTTGAATTTTTTTGGCTGCAACACGTTTCAAAAAAGGTGGGACAGGTGGCAAAAAAGACTGATAAAGTTGAGGGATGCTCATCAAACACCTGTTTGGAACATCTCACAGGTGAACAGGCTCATTGGGAACAGGTGGGTGCCATGATTGGGTACAAAAGGAACTTCCCTGAATTGCTCAGTCATTCACAAGCAAAGCTGGGGCGAGGTTCACCACTTTGTGAACAAGTGCGTGAGAAAATAGTCCAACAGTTTAAGGACAATGTTCCTCAACGTACAATTGCAAGGAATTTAGGGATTTCATCATCTACGGTCCATCATATCATCAAAAGGTTCAGAGAATCTGGAGAAATCACTGCATGCAAGCGGCGAGGCCGAAAACCAACATTGAATGCCCGTGACCTTCGATCCCTCAAGCGGCAACATATGCTGCCATCCAAGCAGCGTCTTTTTCATGGACGCCCCTGCTTATTTCAGCAAGACAATGCCAAACCACATTCTGCACGTGTTACAACAGCGTGACTTCGTAGTAAAAGAGTGCAGGTACTAGACTGGCCTGCCTGCAGTCCAGACCTGTCTCCCATTGAAAATGTGTGGCGCATTATGAAGCGTAAAATACAACAACGGAGACCCCGGACTGTTGAACAGATGAAGCTGTACATCAAGCAAGAATGGGAAAGAATTCCACCTACAAAGCTTCAACAATTAGTGTCCTCAGTTCCCAAATGTTTATTGAATGTTGTTAAAGGAAAAGGTGATGTAACACAGTGGTAAACATGGCCCTGCCTCAGCTTTTTTGGAACGTGTTGCAGCCATAATATTCTAAGTTAATGATTATTTGCTAAAAACAATCGAGTTCATCAGTTTGAACATTAAATATCTTGTCTTTGTAGTGTATTCCATTAAATGTAGGTTGAACATGATTTGCAAATCATTGTATTCTGTTTTTATTTATGTTTAACAGAGCGTCCCAACTTCATTGGAATTGGGGTTGTAGATGAACAAAGATACATTTTGTATAAATATATAATTGATTAATTCATTCAATTCATTTCAAACCAATTAGGTCAAATTGGATAATTTCTCACTACTAAGACTCGTGTCGTGGAGCAGTGGTTGGGAATCATTGCCCGACATAACCTAATGAGATCAATCCAAAATTTCAAATTATTATTTTAAATTAGAATTGGCACTGTGAGAGAGGTAATAAACTTTTAAACTTGTAATACTGTAATGCTAATCACAAATGTTGTACCACTACTTCTCTGATGTTTGATCTTATTGGGTTGTACAGGTAGTCATAATGTTATGACCATTTGGACAATATAATACGCGCTGCATGCCTCCACGTAGGTCATTATGTTCCATTTTGATTGACTGTCAGTGAACTTTTTTTTTTTTTAAATCATTATTTATGTTGAAAAGGCAGAAAATATTGTCACCATTGGGTGGAAATGTCCAATGTCTAAATTTGGTAAATTCCATATTTTTTCACAAATGTATACTATTGCTCAGTCCCCACGTGGGTTTGTTATTTTTACAAATTATTGAGCAATCTAAAGTGTTGAAGATGGCTTGCTCTCTTTGATGACGCAATGTTAAGGGTTCAACAAACATGCCGTGTTTTTGGATTCCTGAAAAGTGGTATACGCCAAGCGGGATATCCTGTACAGCCCTGTTATTGATTTTCATTATGTGTTGTAATTGATCATAAAGTTGCGGCTGGCAGGTGTGTATCTAACATACTATAATACAAATATTAGAGCTCACTCTTCTGGGGTGATGGCATCAATAGTGTGGCCATCTCCAGCATTCAGAGCGCATGTAAGGTTTCCCTCATAAGGTTGCAGGAGCCACTTGATATTGATAGTAACATTATCAAATACCGCTGCCAAGTTACTCATCAGCAAGTGGAGTCCTGAGAAGAAATCACATCACTACATTTAAATACACACACAATTTGATTTCTAAACTCATGAGTTACACTCAAACTGCTTGAGCATTTCATCACTAACATGTAACTTTTATTGGAGCAGAGATGTTAGAGGAGTATATCTGACCATCTTTGCAGTGGTACTCCACAGACAAGTAACTTCCTAACAGAGGACAGGGTTCACCATAAGACTTGGCATCTGCTGGAGCTTGGCAGGCCTGTAGTCCGTGGCAACTCCCTGGAATGACACGAAAGGCCAAAAGAGTATGCAGTGATGTTTCAGAAGTCAAGGAGCATATCATTTGTCCATTACAGTGGAACCTCCAAAGTCAAACACCATCTACTCTGTGATGCCGGATGACTTCAAATCAGATTTTCCCATAAGAAATACAGTAACGTACTCAATTAATTTGTAACACGGTCAAACTGTTTGATTAATTATATTTCTTACAGTTTACTGAGCACTGCAACACTTTCATATGTCGCCATAAGTTCCAGGTTCTGGTTTTACGATTATCGCATCATTTATTTTTGCCATCATTGTCACCCATCTGTGGTGGCATCACAGAAAACACATCAGTGGTTCTCAAACTGTTTACACCAAGCACCACCTCAAAAAAATAATTAGCTCTCTAAGTACCACCATAATTAAAACAAAATTAGGTTAATCAAAAACAAAGCAAACGTTTTATTCCTAAAAAATATATTTAATATGATTGTAAGCCAGTGCAACAATTATTATGCACAGTTTGGACATTAACACTGTGTGTAAATACATGTTGGAAAATCCATCCATCCATCCATCCATTTTCTGAGCCGCTTCTCCTCACTAGGGTCGGGGGCGTGCTGAAGCCTATCCCAGCTGTCATCGGGCAGGAGGCGGGGTACGCCCTGAACTGGTTGCCAGCCATTCGCAGGGCACATAGAAACAGACAACCATTCGCACTCACAGTCATGCCTACGGGCAATTTAGAGTCTCCAATGAATGCATGTTTTTGGGATGTGGGAGGAAACCGGAGTGCCCGGAGAAAATACCACACAGGCACGGGGAGAACATGCAAACTCCACACAGGCGGGGCCGGGTATTGAACCCGGGTCCTCAGAACTGTGAGGCTGACGCTCTAAGCAGTCGTCCACCGTGCCGCCTGTTGGAAAACAAACAGTTCTAAAAGATTAAATACAACTGCATTGTACTTGTAAGTTCAACACAACTGAACTCTATTTAAAAATGTACTGTACTGGATTCAAAACAAAAAGTGTGAAACAGTGTAAAATTATGGAGAGTTTTAACATTTAATTCAGTGATTCTTTACAAACCACTAGAGGGAGTCCACGTAGCACACTTTGAGAATCACTGACATAACAGTATCATATTGCTGGATCAGCCAGGACATGTCTCGTGTTGTGTTAGCTGCAGACTAACATGTTTAGACCAATTGTATTTCAAGACATCTTTCCCAACTCTCATCAGTTACCTGCCCCAAGTGTGTGACTGAGAAGTAATGTTTTGATCACTATTTGTTGCTTGTGAGGACTACGCATTCACACAATATTCAATTGATTCCCATTTTGGACAAGTACCCAGACAAATGTGAAGATACATTAGTTTGATTTCCCTTTTGGGAGTTACAGTTTACTTGCATTGGAGGACAGGACTAGAACAGTAGCCTAGCATGTCATAAAGACTGACGTGTAGGATTGTTAGGCCTTGGCAAAGGCCTGTGGCTTTAGCTTCTGAACATGCCTTTGTACATTTCAGAACACCTGCAACGGACAAAAATCTCTGATGTAGCAACCCTATACAATACAACATATTTTAAAGCTTTATGCATAATACTAATACAAAATATGCATTTGAGCTGCAGGTATTATTTGTGTCCCCTTGTGGTAACAGTCCTTACTTTCTTCACTATACTATCAGTAACTTTGAATGTATGTGACTTTGAAAGGTTAGGCCTGACCTGGTGAGTGACAGCGAATGAACGTGTAGCTAGCTCTTGTTAGCTCAGGTTACCCGTGTCTGCATGTTGAGACACTGGATATCTATCGGCTGGTGTACGACTGTGCTTGTTACGTGTTAATTTGGTTCCCGTTTATTCAATAAAGCGATTGAAAGTGCACTGGTGGCTGGTGCCTATCCTAGACCACCTGTCAAGGGTAACGCTGTTGTAACATTAGTCCTTGTAGAAAAAGAATAATTGCAAAATCCCGCAACATAGCAAAAATTCTTCAACATAAAATTTTATATTTAGGATTTAAAAATCCACGATAGAGTTACACCGCAGAAAGTGAACAGCAATATGGCGAGAGGGACCACAGTAAATTCAACTACACAGATGTAATGGTTGCCAAAACAGTAATTCATTACTTCTATTTGAACAATAAAATGATATTCTGAGCATCTTGACTACAGATGTGACCACACAAATACCTTTCACCGAGTCTGCGACATCTGTCCAGGTGCACTTATCCTGAGGAGGTGAGGGCGTGGTGGGGAGTTTGGTCCGGCAGTAGTGAACTGTTTTTCGACCATAGAAGCTATCATCTATTTCTATGACTTGACCAGAGCCGCACTGCAATGTGGCGTTTTGGCCGTCACAGGCAATAGATCTCCTAGAATCTGAAAGCAAACCGAACAAAAAACTAATTAATCAGAATTGGATAAAACATCATCAAAAACACCACTATAGTTTACATACCAAACTGGCAGATAAAGTTAAGTTCCCGAGTACAATTTTCTGACGCTTCCCACCGGAAGCCTGACATTTTGACAATATGTCCACAGGATGCTTGTGCATCAGGCTTGTTCGCCCAATTATCGTAGCTGACATCTGAGCCATCCAGCCACGCCAGAGAAACTAGAAGAGAAAAGGGAGGTGGGGGTGGGGAATCACATTTATTATTTCATTGGATATAATAACGCTTCAAATATGCTCATCTGAATTACAGGTAAGAACATTTTGTGACTTATAACAACAACACAATAAAAGGAAATAGAAGCAGTACACATTATTGATGACTCATATTTTGTCCAGCGAAATAAAGAGGGAGTTGTAAATCAGGGAACCTGACAGTAAGCCTCCTAATAAGGCAAAGTAAATGAAAACTAACCGCTGGCTCATTCAGGGACGTCCAGTATGTTCTGGCGACATCAACCTGATAAACTTAATTATGCCCCTATGATGACAGCAACATATTCAAAGAGATAATGACTATTGTAAATTCCTAGGTATAATGCAGTCATTTTTAATCTGTTTATTCAAAGATAGGACTCAGTGATTTATCCTACTGTGAGGACATTATTTTCATTGTTAATTATTTAAAGGGCACTTATTGAAATACTTGGAAATTCAACATGTCATGGATAAAAAAATAGAAAAAAATAAAATAAAAAAAACAGATGACAGCAGACCTAACTCAAAACATTCATAGCTCAAATAACGTTGAAATGAATGGAAATGCCGTTAATCTATTCCAGCCGAAGAAAAATAAAACTCTATAATGCACTTTATAAAACTATACAGTAATAACATAATTAAATAGAATGTAAAAAAATAAACAGTTGTTGTCACTTTTTTTGCCTCAATTTAGTGGGCATTGTGTTGCGCCTTCTGGGGTGCATGTTGGCCAGTTGGGGGGCAGTATATTACAGACATAGAGACACACACGAAGAAGAGTTTCACAATTGACTTAAATTGCAGTGGTATTAGTCATTTATCGCAAAGGATCAACAATATTTGCCTGTGTGCAGACAATATAACAATATTGTCTTTCTACATGTGTTTCTCCACCATTTGTATTCAAATATGCGTTGCTTAAAAGGGTTAGAACACGCCCGCTGATGCTATTCGGTAGCTCGCCTGTGACGTTTTAAATTTTTTTGTCAGCATTAAGCTAAACAGACATTCCTTAGGCAGAGTTGTGGTAGTTGTAAGTACACAAATGTATTAATTCTCTTCGTTTCATGCTTAGTTTTGACAGTAAACCTCATCAGGGAATGGCAATAAAAAGCTTGTAGCTTATATTCAGAAGAATTCTTCACTATCTGCCGAACTGATGCTAGTGGTTAAGTGACCGGAGTTGAATTCACTGCCACCATCCAGCACTTGTATCCCACATTTTTGCTCTTATGTCAAAGCAAAAAATCGACCGAACGACGGCTCGTATCTTGATAATCTCAGTCGAGTCACTCGTATCTCAAGGCGCCACTGTAATTACAAACCACAGTATTATGCATTTTCATTGGCATCGAGGCACGTGTACAGACATTTTGGAGGGCAGAAGCTCTCGCCAAAAAAAAAGGGCACTCATCGCCAAAGTTATTTATAAAATTAAGAAAAAAAAAACTTTTGACTCATGCATTTAGTTCTGTTAACACAATCAACACAGTCAATAATACAACTATTACCAAAGGCTGCGGGAGGCTACAGTGGATATAAAAAGTAAACACACGCCGTTCATATATGTACAATTCTCCCAAAGACTCAAATAAATACCCGTCAGAATTCAAAACACTTTGGGTAAAATTAATAACAGAGAGGGTCATTTTTTCCTATTTTTGAATACTGACAATTTTTTGTTTTTGTTTTTAAAGGGCTGTAGCAGAAAACGGCACTTTTTTTGGTTCAGGGCAAAAAGGACAGGTGCTTGAACACTACCTAGTGGCTATGTGTGCCCATGCCTGTTGCTTCATTTCCAATGTTTGCAAATTGGCAGGAATAAATATGAGTTGTAGTAATAGTGAGGCATGTGTTGCAGATTTAAGAGTTTAGGATTAAGTTATACTCTTAGATCTACCTTGCAAGACGTACTAGATATTTATGTTTAAATGAATTTGAATCCCGTGTCCAATTTTCAAATTTTGAAGCAGACCCTATTCTTTTGTAATTAAGACTGCAATACAAACCGCCCATTGTTGATTTGTCAATTTCACAATTCTCTTTGAAGCTCAGTTTGGGATAAATAAAGGATTATATTGCCCAAGCATTTATGACCATCTTTTACAATTTAAACCAACTCTCCAATCCACATAAACTCACTAAAAACACAAAAGATGTGCAGCAAACAAAGCTATATGTATGCAATGACCAGTTAGGTTTATGTGACATGCCCTCTCACCCGCAGTGGCATCAGTTTCCAGAGTGAGGTTCGGTGCAGCAGGCGCCAGTCCGAGCCACCAGTCTTTCTTTGGATCGAGGTGCCTCTGAAGGAACCGCTGCGTCTCGTCATTCAGGATGAAGGCTACGTGTCCTCCTCGTCTCTCGCACCATTTCTGGGCACCGAGGAAAGGACGCTGCAGACCCACAAACTTGTAGCAGGAGCCATCAAAGCCCTCCTGATATTCAGGGCAGGAGAGAGCATCTAGTTCTCCTGCAACAAAATAAGTCAAGCTGTAAAAGACAAAAAATAAAGTCAGGACAGCAAAAGCGATACGGTCCATCTCTGTCTCTGCACCTGCACATTGCTTGTGCTGAATGTGGTAACAACACGACTTTAAAGGACAATGACGTCAGTGGCTCTAACAAAGGCCTGCTCTTTAGGGTAATTCTGACATACGGATAATTTACTTGATGGCTGTCTGGCTTTGCGCTGTGCATATAACTCCTGTGCACAAACAAAGATGAGGGCTGTCCTGAAAGGAGACAAAAGCCAACAGTCAACAGCCACTAATGGCTTCACAACCTGCAGAGAGAGATATGGTTGTCATTCAAGCTCCTACAAAATGTTGATTTTTACCATTAAAAGCAGGAGGCATTCATCTGTCTTGTGGCTGTTTTGTTGCAGAGACCGATAGCGTTTATTTGAAAACATTAAAGTTGACATGCCTTAAAAATAAAACTATTCAGATTTCCAGGGCAATTTTTCATATATAAAGCAGCACGGAAATAGCTGTAATAACAACAGCCGTGCAATGTGACTTACCATGACAAAAAATTCTCTTTTGATGGAAAAGACACAGTTTATGTTCTGCATTTATTTTTATACTATTTATACGAGAAAATATATGCTGTATAGACAAACATTACCCTAACAAAAAAAACATGATTTTACAAAAAAGATGCATTGCTTTTATGTCTCCTCTTTAAAATACATAAACTGTGTCAGTGTTTTCTATGATGATGTATTTTTGTATTTTTTTAGCTAGTTAATAGATTGCTATCTTAATTAGCATGATCACATCACATCAATGACGGGTACTGCAGTTTTCGTATTGTAATACATATTCTACAAAATGGTGCCCCAGTGAACCAATAAATATTTCTGAAACAATACTTGCGGCAACAAAACTCAACTAGAAGGGTTTTTTTTCGGACTGGTTTCGAGTTGTTTATACACAGTAGCCTCAGTCGCTGGAAAAAATAAAAAATAAAAATACCCGGATGTGTGGCGTCATCTAAATGGGACGCAGTTGTGTAAGGACATGTTAGCCGTTTTCGTAAACAATTTGTACTAGTCTCGTGAATACATACACGTACACGTGCAAAGGATGTTCGCTTGTAAGGGTTCAGGCACTGGCGTAACCGCACTCCGGATTCTTTGCAGAAATCAGGTAACCGAGAAGTCAACCTGAAAAAGGTTAAACGCCGCATACAAAATGACTTCATGCTCAGTGTTTGCTGCGTCCACAGGCTGTCGTCCATGGGCAAGCGTGGAGGTGTCGGTCCACCCAAACGGACGGAGAAGTCCGCATCGCCAAAGTACTCAGGGAAAAGTTTCCCCAAGCGTCATCGCTGAAAGTTGTGGATATATCTGGTTCGTCCGGTGAAATCCATAGTAAATACATTAACGGGGTCATTTTGAACTAAGCTTGACAGTTTACATGATCATCAACTAAATATATTGAGGCAGAAAAAAATCGTTTATTTGCAACCTCCCCGACCTGGTGAAATAAAATGGGAATAGAGCAAATCTAAAGCTTTAACAAGTTAGTTCCGTTCGATGTGGAACTGCTCGCTAACTTGTTTCTTGATGGTTACCAATGGTGAGATGTAACGAAGTACAAATACTAACAAGTGCCAATACTTCATTACACTGTCCTTAAGTTGATTTTTCAGGTATCTATACTTGTTTTTTCTTTTTGACGATTTTACTAGGGATGCATTGATAACTTTTCTATGTTCAGAAAAGATTGATTGAATCCGATGTTCCATCAGAAAGCCCTAAAAGTGAATATACATTTAAGTAGTTTACCAATATACACAACATATCTGAATACATTTTTAGAGCAAATTATTAATTCCTTGAGTAAGGCAAAAGAGCGAAAGAAAGAAGTGATATTAACCACAAACCATGGAAGAGAAATCTCCATAGAAATGGCTAGGTGATATTTTCACAATAAAATCTGCTGTTTGCATTTGCAGCGCCTTTAAAGAGATGGGTAGTACTGATGTTAAGTTAATATGCATGCTGTGGACCTTACTGTTAACATTTATTCTTTACCCAACAAGTTTGTTTGGGTTTTTTTTACCCACAAAAGTTCTCAGTTGTCTATTCCTCGGAGGAAAAGGTGAAATGTTTTTGGGCATGCTTCATATTTCAAGTCTTCAGCATGGATTGGAACTATTTGAACGCTAGGTCTGTACAATACGCTTACTTGAAAATTCTCCGACGCTACGACACCAATACCACTGTACAGCCTGACATTTCCTTTCGGGGCAGGTTGTGTAGGAGCCATTGGATACACCCTCACCAAATAGCGCATATTTGTGTGTGTATATCTCGTGTCCAGGCGGCTGTGGGGCCATGTACGAAGTTCACATAGAATCTTGTGAGTTCAACGGGAAGAGGACTGTTCAGCAACACCAGCTTGTCAATCGGGTAACAATTAGTACAGTTAGCTCAGCATGTCGCCCATTATTATATATTTGCTCGACAGTTTATTAGGTACACCAGCAAAATCCAAAAAGCATCCAGATTTCACAAGTGTACCTAATAAGCTTTACATGATCAGGATTTTTGGGGCCGATCAGCGAGTTTAAAGAAAACGGTAACCGATCACCGATCCAATCCCAAGATGGAGCAATGTGTCTATTTAAATGACCTGTTCATTTACTGTATATACTTGTGTACTTAATTGCTCAAAAAATTATATTTACAATAAATAATGTATCTGTGGTCCTCTATTTATGCCAGTGAGGCATAGTGACAGACAGAACAAATGAATGGTCTTCTATTAGATGGCAGGAAGTAAATACAGTAATTAATGTATCCACTTTTTGTGACATTTTTGTTTGTTGGTGTGCCGTGCGATTTTTCCATTGTAAAATATGTTCCTTGGCTCCATAAAGGTTGGAAATCACTGATCTAGTCAGATCGTGTATTCTAATCAGTCAAGTCAAATTAACATTGCGTGACAGAAATAATGGGCGCTAACTTACTGTAATTAAATGACTTTATTTTTAATTAAATTACTTCACCCACACTGAAACTTTAGCGCACGATTTGACAGAACGGCGGCACGTTTACGTCCAACCATTCGTAAAACCCTTAGCTTGCTAGGCTACATAACATTTTATTGCCTGCTTGTGAGCCGTATCGTATTAAAAGTACGTGAACATACCTCAACAAGCCTTAAACGAACGTCCTCTCCTGTCCTGAGCACCTGTGACCCAATGATCGTAAAAAACGTGATGCTGTCTCAGACGTGTTGTCTGTCCCACAGTGCCGAGGTTATTTTTTTTTTTATTTTTTATTTTTTTTTAAATAAATAACTTCTTTGGCCGTCATATATTTACAGTACTACGTCAAAAAGACATGCGACAAGGCTAAAAATGAACTGTCTTTAGGATTCAAATATGCTGTGCGCGCGGCGACGCGGAGTAAATGTCTTTTGCGGAGCCGATCAATGACGTCATCGATTGGATCGGCGAATTATGACATTAAAGCCGATCAGCATAAAATGCTAAATATCGTCCGATACCGATCAGCCCGATCAAATCAGTGTAAAGTCTAGTACCTAATGTTGTGGTCAGTGTGTGTATAATGAAGTGGACTTCTGCATGGATATGTGTTGTTTTTGACTGATGGTAAATGCCCCTACCTGCCTGTAATATATTGTTGTTTTGTTTTGTACTCCACAGGCATTGAAGGAGGAGATTCAAGGAATGCATGGACTAAGAATATTCACAGATATTCCAAAACAGTAATTCCACTGAAGCAAAAAATAACTTCAATGTTCATAATTCATGCTATGAATCAACAATGTAGTGCTGTAATTTCTCGTGTATAATGCGCACCCATGTACCCTTCTGTACCCTTCTACCCATGTATAATGCATTTTTACAATGCATGATTTTGCTTCTACCCATATGATTAAAACATGAAGTCCGTCCATCCATCCATTTTCTGAGCCGCTTCTCCTCACGAGGGTCGCGGGCGTGCTGGAGCCTATCCCAGCTCTCATCTGGCAGGAGGCGGGGTACACCCTGAACTGGTTGCCAGCCAATCGCAGGGCACATATAAACAAACAAACATTCACACTCACACCCACACCTACGGGCAATTCAGAGTTGTCAATTAACCTACCACACATATTTTTGGGATGTGGGAGGAAACCGGAGTAGCCCGGCGAAAACCCATGCAGGCACGGGGAGAATCAGAATCATCTTTATTTGACAAGTATGTCCAAAAAACACACAAGGAATTTGTCTGCGGTAGTTGGAGCCGCTGGTAATGCCGGTACATTTTTTTTTTTTTTGCAAACTTCACACAGGCGGGGCCGGGGATTGAACCCCAGTCCTCAGAACTGTGAGGCAGACGCTCTAACCAGTCATCGACCGTGCCGCCTAAAAGTATTATCTGTATTTTGTTTAATTTTTTTCAAAGAATTATTTATAGTTAAGCACTTTATTTGAACACGTAATCCTTTTTTTAATTATTTACTTGCTCTCATTTTGAAATTCACAGCCCTACTTTTATTTAGTAAATTAGAAAACACACAGTTGTGCTCATATGTTTGATTACCCCGGCAGAATGTGTAAGATGGGTACAATTCTTGAAAGAAAACATGAAGGACCAGGTGAAACACATTTAATTTTATTTGAATGAGATTCAAATTAAATGGTCGAGCATTTCAGAACAGCATTATCATTCAACAAATCATAACCATAAAGAAATGGAATGATGGTTGTTGTTCAGTCATCAGTCATATTTAAAAAAAAAAAAAAAAAAAATATTTGACAAATTCTGCCAGGGTAATTCAGGAGCACAACTGTACACATGCAGTCATACGTACCCCTGTCATATTGGAATGAAAGTGTAGGCTACACGTTTTTTATAACCACTAGGTGGCGGTGGAATTTTGGAATGAAAGTGTACAGCTTTTTCATAACCACTAGATGGTGGCATACATTTATATAATGTGAATGTTTTTTCCCCATTTGCCCCTATACCTATGTATAATGCGCACTATTGACTTTTGACAATTTGGGGGTTGGGGGAATGTGCATTATACACGTGAAATTACGGGTAATTATTCAACAATGTAGTACGGTAGTTATTGTCTAGCTCAGTGGTTCTCAGATCAAATGTATTTTACTTAAAAGTCAACTACTATGGAGCTGTACTTATATGTACTTTTCTGGACTCTGGATTTAAAAAAAAAAAAAAAAAAGTTTAAGCCACTGTAATTGTAACTGCACAGTTTTGTAGATGGTGATTCGTTAGCGTACCACACTTTGAGAACCACTGGTCTAGCTAATCACTTAGTACAAGTATAAATGTGAAATTCATGCAAAATTGAATAAATTTCCCATGCTATCAAAATCCACATTTTTCCACTCTGTTATGCATAATGTTGGTCAAAATGCGTCCGTGAC
The DNA here is from genome assembly GCF_024500275.1 of Phycodurus eques. Classification (NCBI taxonomy): domain Eukaryota; kingdom Metazoa; phylum Chordata; class Actinopteri; order Syngnathiformes; family Syngnathidae; genus Phycodurus; species Phycodurus eques. Next base: position 40,780,803 of record NC_084526.1, read on the forward strand.
CTTGTTTGACATTTATACGGTTTGTCTATTGAATGTTTTCGCCTTTGAACACCAAACCGCTTGCAAAACAGCAAATATGCTATATAAAAGCATACGTGTTGTTTACAACAATACTTAACTATATTTATAATTTATAATGTAACTGTGGATTGAATAGCAAAGCTTGTGCTAATTGTCACCAAAATGCGAACGAGCGATGCGCCGGTTACGTTAAAGTGATTGAATGCGAGCGTAGGACCATGCTCTCGAAATATCCTCCGCTTTGATTTTCACCCACGTCGCCGCCTCTGTGGGGTTGGGAGTCGCCAGCTGTCATTTCGGCTAACGTTTCCTATTATTAAGGACATTTTGGCCGTTTTCAACCCAAATTGTCTTGCAAACCCAATAAAGGGACATCAAAGATTATAAAAAAGGAATTGATGGCATGGGACCTTTAAGTCAGCACATTTCTATTACAAATATCACATTCAATACTTTGGAAAAAGAAAAGGAAGCCTGCATATGCACAAAATGTCCGATTTCTCTTTTAGTCTCTCTCATGGGTGGTAGATATATTTATGGTAGTCATGTAATTTTTCCATGTTGCCTGAGGCTGCAGGTCAAGTGTATACATTCAAGTCCCAGTATAGTTTATTTTATTTCATGAGTGGCCCTGTTGTACTTTTGCACCCAGCACTAATCATGCAGGTAATGTAGTTTGTTTAATAAAGCCTTTTATATTTGACTCGCAGTAGCTATTTTGTGCCACACTATTTGAAGTATTTCATGTAATTATTTTAATCGCAAACAAGGTTGCACAGCCTATCAATTTATGGTGAGTCTTTTGACAAGTAGATAGACTGACACGTAAAGTAGTACTGTATATTCTAATAGCGATAATAAAAATAAAAAAACACACTATTGAAACACTCAGACACTACTGAAATGCTCTCACTGCTGCTTTATTTTTCCTTCATCCACACTATTGAAATGCTCTTGCCCACAAGTGAGTTTTTTTTTTCACTCACTGAAATGCTCTCACACCCTATTGATTATTATTATTATTTTTTTTATCATATACACGACTGAAACGACCTCATACACTAGTGAAATGCTTTCATACATACTGCTACATTTTCCCCCCATTCATACACTACTGAAATGTTTTCACTCATGCAACTAAAGTGCTCTCACACGCTCCTGTCCCCCCGCTCACACACACACCACTGAAATGCTCTTACACATTATACTGAAAATTCTTCGCTCATATGCACTACAGAAATGCTCTCATACACACGACCGTAACGTATTTCAGTATGATGTGTGTATCGGTTCTGAGGTAATTCTGAATTACGTCTATGCCGGCTCCTCACACAATCAATGCACAGTTGACGCATGTGGGCAGGATGTTTGATTTCCAAGCGTCCCTGAAGGCGTCACACTTGTTGAATGACTGGCCGCAACCGTGATTTATAAGTTCCATTAAAACTGTAGATGGCGCTTTTGTTTTTTTTATTTATTGATGTATTTATTTTTCTTCCAACAGATGGCGCACTCACACTCAAGCGAACATGCGCCACCAATTGTTCATTCCGATTGACTGATTAACGGAGAGGTAGCATGACGATAATAGTAATAACGTGATGATCGATCGGCGTTTTCGGACACGCATGAGCGAGCGGATGTGGCATCAGACGACGGGCTGAGTGAGGTCGGGCTGCCGTGGACAGCGACGCTATTGCAGGCTGCGGCGCACGTCGGGCGCACAACACAGCCGGGCTCCGACATGGCTCAAGAACTGGGCGCACACATGACGGAGGAAACCGAGTGCATGATCGACAGAGACGCGGGGAGGAAACCGGGAAGCGGGCAATGTTCCGGGAACGTGAAAGAGATGCGGGCGGTGATGTTGTCAGGCTTCGGAGGGCTCAACAAACTCCGAGTGACCAAGAAGCTGATGCCCGAGCCTCAGCGTGGTGAAGTGAAGATCCGCGTCAAAGCATGGTAAATACTGCATGGCCACTTTACTACTGCGTTATTTTCATGATATTGCATTTTGGAAAATTACTGTTGCACACCTCGCATACATTGAGTACGGTACTGTAATAATATCGCAGTGGAAGCCACAGATTCCCAGCCCCCCCAGCCCCCCCAACCCCTTTTCAGTGTTTTCCACTGACATTTTTCAGTCATTCACTGTTTTAGCTGAACTGCTGGATTTGACTTTTTACACCAAATGGTGGCAAAGTTTAAAAAAAAAAATACAATTGTAATATTTAGTATTCGGAGAGACGTACTGACTGATGAATGTGGCCTTGCATTCACTCATTGTTTCTAACAGTTGCCTCAACGTGATCATGTTAAACATATACTGTACATAGCCTACTGTACAGTAGTGACTAATGTAGTATGTCTCTACGCTCACCTGCCACATGATTAGGTAGTGTATCACAGTTTCTCCAAAGACAATGCCCACTTGATGCTGCAGCAATAGGGTTTGGTATTGGGTAAAGTGGCAGTGGTGTAGAACTGCATCATACCGAGGCTGTGTTTGAGATGATTTTAATCTCCAGCAAATGAGATAAGCAAAAAAAAAAAATAACGCTGGAGATGCCGATACTGTACCTCGGTACTCGTACGACAACAACAACAAAAAGTGCTCTGATACTCACCAGGCATGGGTTGATATCAAATTCTGACGAACTGATAACTGGAAGCCATGTCTTTATTATTTATTTTTATTATGTACAACCCCAATTCCAATGAAGTTGGGACATTGTGTTAAACCTAAATAAAAAACAGAATGCAATGATTTGCAAATCATGTTCAACCTATATTTAATTGAATACACGACAAAGACATTTCATGTTCGAACTGATACACTTGATTGGTTTTAGCAAATAATCATTAACTTGGCATTTTATGGCTGCAAAAAAAGTTGGGACCGGTGGCAGAAAAGAGGGAGGAAGTTGAGGAATGCTCATCAAACACCAGTTTGGAACATCCCGCAGGTGAACAGGCTCATTGGGAACAGGTGGGTGACATGATTGGGTAGAAAAGGAGCTTCCCTGAAGTGCTCAGTCATTCACAAGTCAAGATGGGGCGAGGTTCACCTTTTTGTGGACAAGTGCGTGAGAAAATAGTCGAAACATTTAAGGACAATGTTCCTCAAGGTACAATTGCAAGGAATTGAGCGATTTCATCATCTACGGTCCATAATATCATCAAAAGGTTCAGAGAATCTGGAGAAATCACTGCATGTAAGCGGCAAGGCCCAAAACCAACATTGAATGCATCAAAAACCGACATCAATGTGGAAATGATATCACCACATGGGCTCAGGAACACTTCAGAAAACCAATGTCAGTAAATACAGTTCGGCGCTACACCTGTAAGTGCAACTTGAAACTCTACTATGCGAAGCAAAAGCCATTTATCGACAACACCCAGAAACACCGCCACTTTATCTGGGCCCGAGCTCATCTAAGATGGACTGATGCAAAGTGGAAAAGTGTTCCGTGGTCCGGCGAGTCCACATTTCAAATTGTTTTTGTTCGTGTCCTCTGGGCCAAAGAGGAAAAGAACCATCCGGACTGTTATGGACACAAAGTTCAAAGGCCAGCATCTGTGATGGTATGGGGTTGTGTTCGTGCCAATGGCATGGCTAACTTACACATCTGTGAAGGCACCATTAATGCTGAAAGGTACATACAGGTTTTGGAGAAACACATGCTGCCATCCAAGCGACGTCTTTTTCATGGACGTCCCTGGTTATTGAGTAAGTTAACATGGTGTTCATATTCTTCCCTGTATAGCCATCAGATCTTTGTCGTCTCTTATCTACCGTATGTGCTCCTTTTACATAGTGCCCCCTAGTGTTCAAACTGAGACACCACATAACTGTGTTGCCTTGTGTCACAGGCAACATTTACAACATTTTTTGTAGTGCTCGTCCTCATTCGGGTTGCGGGTGAACTGGCGCCTCTCCCAGCTGACTTTGAGCGAGAGGTTCCTCTCGGTCTGGTTGCCAGCTAGTTGCAGGGCACATTCTGGATAAGCTAATAACCATCTATGGACAATTTATAGTCTTCAAATAACCTAATATGCATGTTTTTGGAATGTGGGGTGGACCCGGACCAAACCTTGGACATGGACACGCCAGACAGAAAAGCCAGAGCCAAGATTTGAACACACAACCTCAGAACTATGAGGCAGATGTGCTAACCACTGGGGCACTGAGCTACCAGCCATAATAATTGATGAGTCAATGATTTGGTCTTTAATAATTCTGGCAGGTTTATGGAATTGATTGAAGAAGAAGAATATGACTCCACCATAGCGCAGCACGTTATTTATCACACGCAATGATCCTATGTATTGGATTTTTCAGTGGTTTAAACTTCCTGGATTTGATGGTACGTCAAGGGACTATTGATAGTCCTCCTAAACCTCCTCTTGTTCCTGGCTTCGAATGCTGTGGGATCGTGGAGTCCGTGGGTGAAAACACAGAAAGGTTTGAGGTAGGTCAAATTAAAGCATGCTACAGTCTGTTAATGTACAAATATGGCCTGAGAAATACTGTTAAGTGGATGCAAATTATTACTATACACGCAGTACGCGTGCAGTGTCTGTCTGCAGTGGTGGAAAGTAGCAAAGTCCAAATACTGTACGGTACGATTTTTCTGGCCTCTGTACTTTTAACTTTTTACTTTCACTACCTACATTTAAAAGCAGATATCTGTACTCTGTATGCCTTTTTTTTTTTTTTTTTTGTCAAAATCGGCTTGTTACTTTGTTCAAGCTCCATGGATGAAAACACAACATGAAAAAAAAAAAAAAAAACGGGATTCAGATCTTGGGGTTATTAGGTGGGTGGAAAAATGTATGTTACTTCAAGTAGCATCTTTATGATGCCTACACATAAGTACCTCCTCTCCTTGCTTTTTTATCTTTTTCTGCATAACGTACACGCACTCATGGCTGACAATGAGGCACTCCACGGCAGAAAGATGTACTTTCGGGTTGTAGGCCTGGCTCGCTCTAACTGCACGTCGCAGTTGCGACAGATAACCGCTGATGCGAAAGAAGGCGCTCAAGTTCTTGTATAGGGAAGGGAAGGGCGGGGGGGCAAAACTTAAACAGTTTAACGCTATGTTTCCACATTTGAGTTAGTTGCCTTTGCACGTTTTCCGCAATTATCTTCAAACGCATATAATGTATTCCGAAACAAATCTGTGATGAGTACTTTTGCCACCTCTGTTTGTCTGTGGCATGTTTCTTTCAGATAGGAGACCGAGTTATGGCTTTTGCCAACTACAACGCCTGGGCAGAAGTCGTCTGCACCCCAGAGGAGTTTGTGTACAAACTGCCAGATGAAATGAGTTTTGCAGAGGCCGCAGCGTTCGCGCTGAACTTCGTCGCTGCCTACATGATGCTCTTTGAGGTGGCCAACCTCAGAGAGGGAATGTCGGTGCTGGTGCACTCAGCTGGTGGTGCTGTTGTAAGTCAACCTGGATAACTGCCAGTTCATACAGACCACAAAACTTCCTCCAGTTCTTATTATAGCTTGATGCGTCAGTTCGTGACATGGCTCAGTTTATTTCGACAAAAGGTGGGAAAACTATGGCGCTGATCATTCTTTTGTCCGGCCAACCGAGCATTTACATGACCAAGAGTCCTGTGATATTTGTTAAATTAATATAACGTTGTTGTTTTTTCTTCATAAAATTGGTTCATTAAAATGTATTGATTAATTATCATTCATTTTGTAGTAATTGATCTCATTTAATGATTTATTAATTTATTTTGAAAAATTTTACCTATGCACTTAACACTTGTTCTTTTATCAGCTAATTGGTCAAAATAATATAGTGGAAAATGAGCATGATTTTTTTTAAAGCATTAACAACAACATTTTTGTATCTGCAGTTAACTTTGATTTAATTAAACAATTGGTTAATAAACTACGTTTAAATTGATTTGCATGAATTATTAAATTAAACTTTTGTTGCATCAATTTAACAATATTTTTCTGAAATTGGTTAGTTAAAATACTTTTCCCATTTATCTAATTAAATAACGTGTTAACACAGTTCTTATACATAATACAATAAAGTACGAGTAAAACAAACTATTTTATATATATACATTAAAAAGATTTAAAATATTTAATTATTTACAATTGCATTCATTATAAATAAAATGTAAAGATGAGCTTGAATTATTTTGTTTTCGAAATAAACCTTTTTTAAAAAAATATTTTACATACACATTTTTAACTTTTTTCCTTTATTTTATTTTATTTTATTTTTTTTATTTTTTTACCTACACGAATAATCTGGCCCATATGTCTAGACTCACTGAGTGCTAGTAGCACTAATGTATCAATTAGTGCACAGTTTTGTCTCACTGTATCTAATAAATGCTCGAAGGCCATTATGCCGTTTGAACATTTATTCGATATGCTAGTAGTGCTACGCTATTTAAAAGAATAATAATAATAATTTATACCAAATGCCATCGCGCTTCTGAATTCAACAACGTGAACAATCCACACGAATGACCTGAACTGCTCCAAGCTTGTGTTTTACCGATTTAAAGTCAATATCATTTTACTATTCTCAATATATCTTCCGTTTTAAATGTGTTTAACATAGGTTTTATGTATGTCAGTATATGTATTTTCTTGTGCTGTTTGTCGTCAATGTTGGTAAGCCAAAGACAATTTCCCATCTCAGTGGACATTAAAGAATTATTCTATTCCATTCTATTGTAAACATCTGTTCGTTAATCACTAAGCCAGTCACGGCAGTGTTCCAAAGGGATGCCACAAATTACAAGCATTTGCGACATACACCAGTCTTTATAATGAGGATAAATGTGGTTTTATATGCAATTATGCGTTCTGCTCAATTGTGCATTAGCACTCTGGCAGCTGCTGATAAACAGTTGCACGTCATTGTTCTCTTCAGGGTCAAGCTGTGGCTCAACTGTGCTCCACCCTACCTAACGTGACCGTCTTCGGGGTCGCTTCCAGTTCGAAACACTCCGCCATCAGAGATTCTGTGACTCATCTCTTTGACAGGAACACTGATTACATACAAGAAGTCAAAAAGTAAGCTTGAATTACAACAGGTTACCATGAGGCGTTATCATGCAATGGCAGCCTGTTGCAATAGCATACACTTTACCGAGCCAGGTTCACCTGTCTAGCGGATTGTCGTCATGGTCCCCATAGCAACAGAGGACTTAACCCAGTGGAACAATGGAGGTCCGCAATTGAGCCAATCAGGTGCTGATTTATGATAGCCTGGAGATGGAAATTTTAACATCAAATGAGGTACTTTACTTCAAAGCTTGTTCCACGTCTTACAACTTTAAAAATAAATGCAATACAATACAAAATAACACATTTCCTCTCAATACAATTGTCCAGCATACTGTATGGCCACCATGAATATATAGATGTATTATTAGTATATAGTTTTAAGCAGCAATAAACTGTTGGTTTGCGCTTGCCGCCTGCATATCAAGAGTGGTCGTGGATTAATTTGCCTTTCATCCCGCTGCACCACACATTCCACCCAGGATCAAGACCAAAGTACAATTAAACAAGTGTGTTTTACAAAAAGGAATCACAAGACCACCAAGTAGTTTAGGTGTCCAGGCCTCCGAGCCTCAAAGCAGAAAGTAAAGAATTTAGGCCCCCCATGAGAATGGCATGCCTTTTTTTTTTTTTTTTCTAGCCCTGATTGCAATCATTCTAATTTAGGGCTAATGATCACTTGAGGTGTAGTTGGCATGGTGTATTTGTCATTCAACATACAATGTATATATACAATTTTGTCACACAAGAACTCGATCCAGTGATTCTCAAAAGTGTGGTATGAGTACCACTAATCGACTCCAACTAAAGCAAAGCAAAGCAAATGTATTTATGGAGCACATTTCCTACACAATGTAATTCAATGTGCTTTCCATGATTGAAAGCATTTTAAAAAGCAAAGACAAACAAATAAAAGACCGCTTAAGATTATTCATCTTAAGATCCTCGTACCTATTTAACTTTGTAACTTCAATACATTGTTAGTTTTTCAACATGAATTTTGGCACAATTTTCATTTGTTTATTCCAAACATTCCGGAATAAATGTTAGATGTTGGCATTTGCATATAATTTTATTATTTCCTTTCGCCCTAATGAAACTTTGCATTGATTGTGTTTTTAGGATATCTCCAGAGGGAATAGACATTGTGTTGGATTGTCTATGTGGGGAAAACACAGGGAAAGGCCTCAGTCTCCTGAAGCCATTGGGAACGTACATCCTCTACGGTAAGAACTACACCAATCACTTAGATTGAATGTCGGAAAATAAATAAACAACTACCGTACTTATGTAATGATCCAATTAATAATGTATTGCACGTCAAAGTTCAATAAAAGTTCTTGTTAAATATATATATAAATAAAGCAATTAAAGATTAAGGGTAAATGTATTGTACTTAAAAGTTAAATACAACTGAACTGTACTTCAAAAATCTATTCTGGATTTTTAAAAAAACTTTCAATTCATTCTATTACATTTGATTTTATTTCCTGATTTAAATGTAGTACATTTTGCTTTTACAGTCGTGCCTTGAGATACAATTTTAATTCGTTCCATGACTGTGCTCGTAATGAATGGCATGCCTTTTATTTTTTTTTCTGCCAAACATTTGTATCTCAAATCATCTGTCCCCACTGAAATGAATGGAAATGCCATTAATTCATTCCAGCCCCCCCCCTCCCCCCCTCAAAAAAAAAAAATCTAATGTGTTTTTTAACAAGACAAATAGCACTCTTTAATATTATGTTACAAAAACATACAGTAAATACAGAATTAAATAGAATGCCAATGTCCTTCCTATGGTGTGCGTGCCATGGACACCTGGGGACAATATAATACAGACATATTATTAAAATATGAGTCATTCTTCGCAGAGGATAACGAATGAATGCCAGTGAATATTGTTATATTTTCTGTCTACCTGTGTTGCTCCGCTGTTTGCATTCAATCTGTCGCTCAAAAGGTTATAACATGGTGACAGATACTGTTTGTTAGCCCATCTATGGCGTTTTCCATTATGTGTTTGTACGAAGCTAGCGGACATTAAAGCAAAGTGATGTGGTTGTTTTACATACACAATATGTATTTCTCTTTGTTTTGTGTTCAGTTTGACAAGTAAACTTCAACTGGGAGTGGCAATAAACAATTTGAAGCCTCTTTTCTTTTTTTAAGAATTCTTTACTGTCTCAAGTTTTTTGCTCGCAAGTCAAAGCAAAAAACAGGCCAAACTACAGCTCGTATCTCTAAAGCTCATAAGTCGTCTTGTATCTCAAGGCACCACTGTATCTCATTTAATGATTCTTTCACGCTACAGTAAAGGGAGCCCGCATATTAGAGCGTCAAACGAATGAGTGGTAATTCAGATTCGCTTGAAAAAACGAATCCCGAATCATAATTTTCGCATTTTATTAGAAACAAAGCAAAATGCATATTTTATTCTGACACGAGCTGCAACGCTGAGAACGTCCTTTGTTTACATCCACTGCCATTTTGACTTACTGCATATGCGCAGTTGCAGCTGTACTAGCCAATCGCATCCATCACGGCGCCGCGCTCTACCGTGACACGAGAATGTCTGGGGAATGAGGTGTCTGATGGCGGTGAGGATCTGCACAGATGTTCATGTCAGACTGCGAGCATGGCAGATGAACTGGATAAAGTTATGCAAGGTTCATTCAACACATCGTGACAGATGATTGACGAGAGCTAGCCTCTAGCTAGCTACTGATAACTAGCAGCTAAGCTAACTAGCTGGCTTACTAGAAGCAGATGTTGTCAGCCAGTCTGGATCTACACATTTTACAGCACAGAGACTGGCGCAAAACAGACCACGGCAATGATGCGGCAAGGGATCCTGGTTAAAGTAAGCCATTTGAAACTCAAAAGCGTTTTGGAAACCGCTTTTTCCTGAGGCACTAAAGCGCACCTGTCAGAATGCGTTATGTGCCTTTTCTGGTGATGTGACAAAATCTGCGACCCCAAAAAAATACGTGCGACCAGGCCTTAACGTGGAGGTATATAGAGAATTTTCAAATAATGAAATGGGATTTTTTACTCGTTGGACAATGTTGTGTTTCTTTCAGAATACTACAAGGAGTAATGTTTCGATTGTGATTGGCTAGTGATTCGTTACCGTCAATGCGAATAGCGAATGGGGATTTAGGCGGCGAGTGCAAGCTCTACCACATACCACTTGTGGTACTCATACCACACTTTGAGAATCCCAGCTTTAGCAAATTTTAAAACGTTTGCATTCCCTTATCCTGATAAAGTGTAAACAACTGAAGTTGACGCTGACGGTGAAAGGCGTCATTGCCAATTAAACTTGTTGTTTGGAATGAGAAACTCGATCGAGTGTCACCTGGCTAAGATTGAATAAGTAATGCTCCATACATAAAACATAGCCTGGAAATGAAATACAGTATATTCTCAGTCACAGCTGAGCTTCTTATCCAGCCTCTGTTAATCACTTTGATTCTCATCAAACCTCATGATTTAAGCAACACAATTACCAGCCAATTACCATTTATTGCCAGTTACATGTGCAAAGGCATGCTTGCACAAATCCCGAGGTCTAAAGGTGCCAATTGGTCCTCCCCCTCCTCAGCCTTCATGCTTTGCTTGTTATTGTCCAGTCACCTCTGCCCAGCCATGAGCACAGGACACAAAAATCCTTTTATTTTTGTTTTTTCAGGCGCATCGAACATGGTTACTGGGGAGACAAAGAGTTTGTTCAGCTTTGCAAAATCTGTGAGTCAGCGATTCAATCTGTCATTGTCATGTGAAGCAAACGGTTGCCCCAATTCACATTTTACAACAAATGAAACACAAAACCTTCCACTGAATTGTGTCTCTCTGACACATGCTGTTGTTTCTTCCAAGTGGTGGCAGGTGGAGAAGGTGAACCCTATTAAACTGTATGAGGAGAACAAAGTCATGGCAGGATTTTCGTTGCCCAACCTCCTCTTCAAGCAGGGAAGATCTGCTTTGGTGGAATCGGTGATGGACAAACTCTTGTGCCTCTACAATCAAGAGAAGATCAAGCCGGTGGTGGATTCTCTGTGGGCTCTGGAGGAGGTAAGAGTCATAATCAAATTGAAGCGGTCTGTTGTAAAACATCAATCCTCAATGCCGCTAATCATGTTCAGGGTTTCTGCAAGCGGCAGGAGCATATTCGGGCGAAACGCAGACGACGTCCTGGAGTGATCACCAGTCAATCAATTGTGAATAGGGCATTGAGTGCACAGATGTCAGCTATAATAAGCCAAGAGAGCGAAGAGATTTCCTAAAAGTAATGCACAGTTGATATCAAAAGTCTAAATAATTTCAATACTTTTCCCATCTTTTATGTGACCTTTAACCTGCCCAACTCAATTAAAAATAATAATAATAATTTTAAAGATGAGAAGTAAAAATAAACAACTGAAATAATGTAGTTGCATACTGGTATGTGTGCACACCCTTGCATACTGTAACTTGGACGTGGCTGTGTTCAGAATTAACCAGTGGGATTCAAACTCATGCCGTCTAGCTCTTGGGCCCAAGAATAATAGCAGTCAATGTTAGCATAAAACCGTCAGGATTCTTCTCGAAAGCAAGAAAAATATCAGGAGAACCTACGAGAACAGCTAAACTTTATTTGGGGTTTATGAGAGGCACTTTAAATGGTGGCGGCTGTCAGGTTCAAGACACCTAGAACATTTGTAAAAACAAGACAGACACAGAGGCAGTTCAGTTTTCAGACTTGCAAGGAGGACGGACGTTACAATCTGTACTTAGTTACAATCTCCAACCCGTTCTAAGTTCACTCTGCCGAACCCTCTCTTTTTATTTCCTTGTTACATACGAGTTGCAACGTCTAAAAGGTGGGGGCGAACATGCTTGTTGCAACTCATGTGATCAGAAAACCGGAAACTCCTCGGCTCAAGTTTGTCCATGCACCTGCAAGCACATGACTCATCCTGTGGGAAAAAGCTTTGCACGCAGTTATCAAAACAGCCCTCTAACTAGAAGTAAGCAGTAAGCACAACACATGATAACTTATTTACATTTTTCTATCAGCGGCTGTGTGCTGACACCCATTTAACTTGACTTTGAATGTGATTTGTTCATTCTGAACACAGCCACATCTCGGTTACTAGAGGGTGTGCACACTTGTGCAACCACATTATCTAAGTTTATTTGTAATTCCTCTCTCAAAATGATTAAAAAAATAATAATCCAATGACGTTGTACAGGTTATAAATCACAATGATGCTGCGAAAGCTCTTAAAATGATTGATCTTGGTCTCATTTTTATATTACAAAAACCTGACATTTGAACAGGGGTGTGTAGACTTCTTATATCCACTGCCTGCACACACCGTGGACAACAAATAGTCTGATGTCACTCGTGATCTGTGTGGGGTGCTGTCAGCTGTGGACGTTCTCCCACAGATGGTGGGTAGGTTGTGCATCTTCCCGCTGCACAATTCCTTCACTCCCACACAAAAACCGACGAAGCACACATCAATCACTTCAACACGAGTCGTGAGTCGCTAGAGTGAAAACACCTTAGTGCATCGTTTAACTCACAACTCCAATTACGTACAACTCGCACGATATCTCGGAACTACGATAAACTTGCATGGCTGTTATTAAATATGAGTCACTTTGATTGAATCGATCACTTCTCAAACGTTTACATCTGCGGCAATCGTTAATTTTATTATAAGCCGAATGCCATTAAACAACAGACGGCGGACCGCATATGGCACATGGGCCATAGTTTGGACACCCCTGATCTTTGTTGGCAACTATTCCCTTTGCAGTCTTATATCTGAGGTGTTCTGAAACTCAGGATGAGTCATCACAAATGTCAACGCAATTAAATTTGAAAATGTGAAGTGGCGATCTATTTCTGGTTTAATGCAGACATATTCTTAGCTGAACGTGTGAGGGATTTGTGGGGAAAGTATCACCTATACGTAGTTGTGGCTGTGAGGGTGCTCTGGTACCGTCATTGAAAATACCATCCGACCATCTCATTTCCATACCACCTATCCCAGGTGATTTTGGGTGATAGGGTGTGTACACCCCGGACTGATTACCTGTCAATCACATTGACAGGTAATTGCGATTGGGGGCATGACATTGACCAGGAATTGCATCAGGCCTCAGCAAGCTGCTTAAAAGTCAGCTGCTGTATGTGAAACGCTGCACTACTAAATGCCATGAATTGAAAACACTCAACCATAAAGATCCAGATGATCTCAAACACATATTACCACTTTTTTTCACTGATACAGCTGTTTGAGCTGAGATTGAAGTTTTTCAGTATTGAGTTTTTAGACCTTGAAAAAGACCATTTGGTGGAAGAACCAAAATAGGGATAGCCTTGCCACTAATGGGCAATTTAGTCCTCAATCAACTTTCCATGCAACCCAGGTCCTATTATATGTATTGATTCAATACATTATAAAAGTCTGATGTAGTTTCAGACCATTTGTAACAGTATGAATACAATATTAAAAACATTGTGGCTCGTCTCTAGCTTTATTGAAGAAGAAATACGTGGTTTAGAAGGTCACCTTTTGATTCGCGTGACAGACAACACTGTTGGGAATGTCGTATATACAGTATCGTATAACAGTTACATAAAAAAGAAATGGAGACAAACTCATTCTCATGCAATAATGTATTTTATTTTATTTTATTTATTTTTTTTACAGTCTGTCTGACTGACTTAACAAATAGCCCAATTCCAGCTATTGGAAAGCAGACATTTGCAAACAGTGTTTGATAAGGTGTCCTGTCGTAAACTGGCATTTAACTAGATTGAGCAGACGTAATGGCAATGAAAGCAACCTGATACTGCCAGCGTTTTTTGTTGTTGTTTTTTTTAATTTAAAATAAACACAAAAATAAATTTATGGACATTCATAGGGTGGGCTTGAGCCCACCCAAAAATAGGGCTGGCCTTGCCACTGATCAGTACCCAAGACGTTTTTCTGTTTGACAAATGTTGACGACCCTCCTCGAGGGAATCTGACCACCAATCAGTCCACATTGCCAATATACAGTAAGGATTGCAACAGTTGGTCTCAGACACAGTGGAGGCACTGCAGGAGTGTCTTGATTTCACTGAGTGGTTTTATGTTTTGAAAGTAGTACTACACCTTTTTATTTAAAAATACTTTCAGCTGTGGTTGTTTTCTGATGGGGCTAACTCTTGGACTCCAAGGTTGCTGCTTTTACCTTTTCCAGGATGAAAAATGTGTCATAGGGAGTTACCATGATTACCTTGATCGATTATGGGACAATCAGTGACGGACACACCTTGCTCCAGTATGTCACTATTGAGCTTGGTCTTACATGCATGTATTTTTTTTGCTGACTTCAGGTTCGTGTTTTTCGTGGTCGGAATCCGTTTTGTTGTGGTCATTAGACCTTGGCAGAATGCGGCGGCCATTCATTGAACAGGGGGAGGATCGCGTGGGATGCATTGTCAGGCCACATTCGGCCTCATTTGTTCAGATGCCTGGAAGCAGAATTTAGAGCTTGATTGTTCCTGTGTTGACGATGGTAACCTTTTCTTGCTGCTGGAATGAAAAGCTGTGCGTCATCCATCGCATGCAACCGGATGCTCCATGACGTTTTTTGACAAATCATCAGCTTTCGTCAGAAATGATGAATTCCTGTCATAGCACTGATGAATTTAGAAATAGAAACATGTTAAGATAAAATGATTTAGTGTTTGTTCACGATTAAGCGCATTAGACTAAATCATTCATTCCGCAACAAAGCATGAGAAAACGTTTTTGACCTACTTTACTGGTCTATATTAGTGGATTATTTAAGACCAGTCATCAGTGCTAAATTTCCTGTTCAGATATAAATTTACGTGTTTTGCACTCACTGTACATTCATTTGCTTTGACTTATGACCACGTTGATTTATTGAAGTTTATTGTTTACATCACAGCTGATGCCCAGCCAGTGTTCTTTGTCTTCTACATTTATTATTATGTTATTTAAATGACATTGACTTTTTTTTTTTTTTTTCCAGGTTAAAGAGGCCATGCAGAGAATTCACGACAGAGGCAATATTGGAAAACTCATTCTGGATGTCGAGAAGTCGCCTACTCCCTTGGTAACAGCAATTTCTTTAATAACAAACATTAAATTCCAAAATCTCATTGTCAAAACACATTCACGTGTTAGAGCAAGTAAGCTTGTAACTTCAAACATATTTCATATCTCAAATCATCTTTCCCTTTTGAAATGAATGGAAATGTCACTAATCCGTCCCAGCCTCCGAATAAAACACGAACAAAAATCTTTGTGTTTTTAATAAGAAAAATAGCTCTCCACAATATTGTCCTTTCATAAAAACATACAACAATAACATGATTGAATACAATATAAAGAAAGATAAATATAATGTGCATCATGATCCTTCTGATGTGTGTACCGTAGCCACCAGGAGGCACAATATATGCATATTTTCAGTACATAAGGATATAAACGAAGAAGATGGTCATAACTGCTCAGTAAGCTGCAGTAATATTAGTCGTTTTTTCACAGAGGATAAAGAATATATGCCTGTGAATATTGTTATAGTCTGTCTCCACGTGTTGCTGCACCTTTTATGTTTGATTTGGTTCAATTTGTTGCTAAAAAGGTTTTACACCAAGACATCAACGCTATTTTCTTTAGCTCATCAAAATTATGAGATTCTATTAAATACGCAACAGGTAATTCTCTTTGTTCCAT
This sequence comes from Phycodurus eques, assembly GCF_024500275.1. Classification (NCBI taxonomy): domain Eukaryota; kingdom Metazoa; phylum Chordata; class Actinopteri; order Syngnathiformes; family Syngnathidae; genus Phycodurus; species Phycodurus eques. The sequence goes on from NC_084526.1 coordinate 40,796,640, forward strand.
GTTTAGTTTGACAGCAAACTTCAACTGGGTGTGGCAATGAAAAAGGTGGCCGATGTTATTTATTTTTGGCGGCTTGTATCTCCAAAAACCCGTAAGTCAGGTCACTCATGAATTGAGGTACCACTGTATATGCACACAATATGAATATGTAGACGCAGTGTCTTACGAAAAAAGTAAAAATGTGTGTGTGTGTGTGTGTGAACGAATGTGTCCTTGTGCTTTTGTGTTGAGTGAGTACTTCACTATTGAGTGACTCCTGCACCAGTAAATCCTTATTTCCCCCCCCCCCAATCAGATGGCCAGCGACAGTACTGAGACCAGCGAAGCGGGGGAGGAAGAAGAGGAGGCGGAGGGGGACAATGACAGCAAAGAGCGCATGCCTTTTATCCATTAGAGCTAACCGAACATGCCGTGAGGCAGTCCCTTACAGGTTTACCTCGTAAGGTCACGCTGAGCGAGTTGTGCAGTGTTTGTGCATGTTATGTACTCATGTAAGTATTCCTCTTGTTCGTTACCTGTTGTTACTTGCAGATAGAGTGTTGGCGAAAAGACATTGTGATGCACGTGCAAAGTACGAATTGCATTGCTACGTGACGTATTTTCTTTTTGGTTTTAAAACAATCTAGTGAGTCACTTTAATTCGTAATATGAGTTATTAATAGGCTTATCTAACCCGGCTGACTTGCTTTGAGCATTTAACTAATAGTCAATTTTAGATTTAGTAGAAAATCTAACAAATTTAACAAAAAAAATGTTTTTTTAAATATCCTCCCTGTACTTGATGATGGCGGACGAGGTGAAATATTAGTAAGGGCAGAAATGCATACATACAGAAAATGTTATTTTTAAGCCTCCCTACAGGTGCCAACCACGTTATATTAAGAGATCACATGTGCCTTGTGTTTGATAATTGAAATGTTTTCCCTAATGTCAGGCTACCAAGTGAACACATTTACTGTATGTATAACTGGAGTATTAAAACTCATCCAAACTACCGGTAATCATGCTGTACCCTGAGAATGACGTTTAGTGAGATCTTTGTACACATCAATTGGATTGATGAAAATCAGTTTTATCACGAAACCTTTACCAACATGAGTTTTATTTATTACCTGGTTACATATGTGGTGATGTTTATAAAACACTGGGATCCATCAGGAGAGGATTTGAAAAGACAAAGTTTATATACGTGGCACAACAAAGATGAGAAATGAAAATAGATCAGAACCTCTGGAAAAAATGTCTTAAGAGGAGAATGATGATTTCCTCTGCCATTTGAGAAAACTTTTTATTACCTGTCTGACCAAAGTTACTTTCTGGTGCCTCAAAACAAACATGGCCTGAGAGAATGCTTATTTTTAGAATAAACACAGCCCATCACAATGTGAAATGCAGGGAATACTATAAAGAGGCCCTGATGACTTATACATTTGTATCATGTCACGTTTTTAAAGATGGGTGTATAATGCAACAGCAAACTTGAATCACTTTTCACAATACCAGATGTATTAAGCGTACAGTACGTACCGACTGACTGAAAACAAGCTGTTAAACACACCATCAGCTCATTAAAATCAAAACTAACTAAGGAAATAAGGATTATGCTAGAAATTACCTTGAGATATAATTAAGAAATATGTGTAACGTAGCTCATCACTTTTTAAATTAATCTCGGTATTAAGTAGAAATATATATGATATGTGTGTTTGCAAGAGAAAAGGAAAAGGTGCATGTTTTGATCATTTTTGCATATGTTTGTGTTCACGTGTTTGTGTTTGTTTGTTTCTTATCTGTGGTCGACTATTTTTGTCCAGTTTTGCCAACTTCAATTGTGCATTTTGTTTACATGAAAATAAATGGATACGCAAAGAAACTCTTTTAATGATCCCCAGAGGGTAAATTCAGGTGTTACAGCAGCCCACGGCAGGTTGTCAAACATTATTTCAACAGTATTATGAATCAGTGAGGATGCACCATTGAGTTATGCATCCTTTGTAAATGTATACATAAAAATGTAAGTTGTGGCAGTGCATTGAAAAAAAAAACAACCCAAAAGATTCAAACAAACCATCCTCTTTTTAAGTGAAGCTTTTGACTGAAATTTTGTATTTCTACATGAGCTATTTATTTTCACAGAATTGTAGTGTGAACATGGCGCACAATTTTATATTAGTGTGCTCCTGAAAGTGCATCAATCTCATTTAAGTGTTGTCAGTGCACCCTCCAGTGGGCAAAATTAGCAACAGCAGTTGCTTTTATTGAAAAATAGCAGTGACTGTGTTCTCCATCCCCACGGGCCGGATTGGGGCCTTATCTTTGACCCCCCCCCCCCCCCCCCCGTCGTCGTCGTCGTCCACAAACTAACAAGCTTGCTTCCACCCCAGAGAGTTTTCATTTTTATGTTGACAAACAAGTTTACTGTGACTTTTTTTTTTTTTACTCGCGGAGAGCAGACATTTGCACATCGAAAATATCCCGGAGAAAAGAAGTGCCAAACAGTCAAATGTTTCCAGTTTGTCAAATGAAAGGACACACTGCTCAGTGCACCGTGTCCCAAGTCAATATTTCTCACAAATCCCAACACAAGGAAGACATTATTTGTCCCTCCACCCCAATATCTCCCTGACCTCCTCCTCATGTTTGGAAAAAGAAACATCATGTGGGCCAATACAGAGGCAGCCTCCAGAGCAACACACAGAGAGCTAGTATATACCGGGCCGTCCTCAGACTTTTTGACTCCTTTCACGGCAGCACAAGGTGCAGCACTGCGCAGCCTCCAACATGGCACGTGTGGGCTTCCACGTCTACCTGGTCCTGTACTTTTCTTTGCTCCACTCCAGCTCCGGACGCCCGCCTCGCATCAGGAAGGCCGTGTCGCCTCGGGCAACCGGTAACCGGGCGCACTCATCGGACGCAGCGTCTCCGCCGCACATCTTGACCTCTCCTAATATTTCCTTCTTCTCCGCTGCGCTGCAGATGATGATGACGTGAAGGGCCAGCTTGAGAAGTTGTGGCGGGAGGTGAATTTACTAAAAGAGATGCAGGCCTTGCAGACAGGTACCAGTCTCCCAAAATAATGTCTTTAGACGACTCTTCCTCATGAGTCGGTTCCTGCACTGCATATCACTGGTACCCTCGCCACTTGAGAAAATACCTCGACTTTAAAAGTCGACATATAGATTTTTCATTGAGTAATCGCCCCCACCCCCAAAAATACAACTCTTTCTTTCCTTTTTTATGATTAACTTACATTTTATTGTCATTCATGAGGGCTGGACTTCTATCCTTAAACTGCACATGTTGGTACAGAGTGTATGGCATAAACTCTCTACGTAATTTGAGATGACAAAATCGGCCTTTGCCAAACATTTAGCATCCGCGATTAGCATTAGTGCACGAGTGATTACCATTTTAGGTCAAACAAATTAAAAAAATAGCTACCATTCAGCTCACTCATGATGCATGAGTGAAGTATAAAGTCACATAAAGTATACACTATTCCGTCGTCCGATAGAAGCACTACAACACATTGTCTTTTGTTCTCAGTGTGCCTCCGTGGCATCAAAGTTCACAGGAAGTGCTATCTCACTGTTGAGGAACCCAAACACTATCACGAAGCAAACGAAGACTGCATCGCACAAGGAGGAACTCTTGCAACGCCGCGAGATGCGATGGAGAACAACGACCTTCGAGACTATGCCAAGAGGAGTTCCCCGGGCTCCAAGGACTTCTGGATCGGCGTGGCGGACATAGTGAAAGAAGGCCAGTACGTTGACGTCAACAGTCAGCCCGTCGGCTACCTCAACTGGGACCGCTCCAAGAAGCAACCCACAGGAAGCAAGAGAGAGAGCTGCGTGGCCCTTTCAGTGGCAGCACAGGGCAAGTGGTACGACGAGGTGTGTCGCAGTTTGAAAAAGTACATTTGTGAGTATGTTATTCCCTGAAGGCCACACGTGTTGGATGCTCTCCTATGCAGGTCAATGAAAGAAAGAGAAAGTACTCGATTTCCCCAAATAGCGTCTAGCCGTCATAATTAAGACAAGTAAACACATCCCTCAAACAGGTGCCTTCTTTTTAACGGCAGAAATAAAAATGCGTAGTCAGTACAGTGGTGCCTTGAATTATGAGTTTAATTCGATCCATTAGTCGTTTTTCGTAAAAGGATAAGTACGATTTTTTTTCCTTTGAGTATTATCTTTTCTGTCTACACGCTTTGCTGCACTGCTTCTGTTCAAATAGTCATTGCTTCATGGGTTGTCACGCTGCGACAATCGCTGCTGGTTTCGTTAGCCCGTCTATGGCGTTTTGTATTGCGCGTTAACATTCAAGTCAAGTCAAATTAGTCATTTGCCAATTGCTCCAAAACTGATTGACATTCTTGGAAATGACTGCCAGTTTCATTTTCTTGAGCAATGTAAGATAACTTTGTGTGGTTGTTTTAAAATACATAACGTGTTTAGTGTGTTTAGTTTAACAGGGAACTTCATCTGGGAGTGGCAATAAACGGCAGCAGTAAGCCGTGCGACGGATCGTACCCCGAAAAAAAGTCGGGTCACTTGTAAGTGAATATATGTTCTTAGATAGATCTTTCACACACGTAAGACTGTAAAGTTACCATTCTCAATTATGTTGCTAACCCAAACAGCAGCACCTACTGAAGCACATATAAAGCCTATTAGATGATTTAAAGGGTGGAGACTTAATTGCATGTACTAAACGAGTTCCCTGCACAGTTTTAAAGATGATCTTATGTTATATCTGAGTGCTCCGGTAGATTCTGAACTCGGATCACTCTCCAATGTGTAAGTCTCTATTTGTGTTGCGTTTTACTACATTTCCTCACAAATGTCCCTGTTCTTTAAACACCAATTTAATTTGACATGAATTGTAATATACTGGTAACATTGTTACTGGTAACATTTCCCCTCCAAAAGGTTACAAAAAAAGGCCTCCCTAATAATAATATTTGTGCAAATAGAGTGGCTACAGTTGTTGAAAATGGCAGATACTGTAATTCAAAATAATCTGATAGGACTATATTGTCTGTAAATCCGTACAACCCAAACAAGCCAAGTGTCTATTTCTTTTTATGAAATTTAAGATGCGTATCTAAAGTCGTTAGTGCTCAAAACGAAAATAATTTTTAGACTAAATGTATGTTGGTGATGTAGTAAGACATTTGTTTTTTTCTTGTGATCGTCATAGATGTAGACCCTCATGCAACCTATTTACCTTTCCATTGATCCAGTTTTTCAAGGTGTGCAAAGCTGTTTACTTCTCTATCTATGGCTGATACCGCTTAGGATGAGTGCGATGCTAATGCTCATTATCACCATTTAATTGCAGCGTCTTTAAGCAAGCAAGCGTCAAATGTAAAGCAATAAGTGTATTGCATGGAGAATAAATGTGAGTACCAATTCACCTACTGCGTTTTCACTGTTTCCTTGCCACAGTATTTACATCAGCGCAAGAAATCATCTTGCTTCTTCCAGACTGAAAAATATCATTATATTAATATACTGTTATTCCAGTTTACCCAGTTGTTCCCTGTAATTACAAACCCCAATTCCAATAAAGTTGGGATCTTGTGTAAAACATAAATTAAAATAGAATACAATGATTTGCACATCCTTTTCAACCTATATTTAATGTTCAAACTGATAAACGTTAATATTATTAACATATATTTTTATTTTGTTGGTAAAATGACTCAAAATGACTATCTCTAAATTGTCTTTTGGCATGAACCTCAGGGTTAGGTGACTGCTCCCTCTACACGCGATAAAATGATGACATAGGTGAGAAGCAGATTGCAGTTTTGGTTTGCATTTTTGGTGAGTTGCGGGTGATATTAATTTAGGTGTCATTTAATAAATACGAGGACTCCAATAGACATTGAAAAAAGATGTCGGGTTAAGGCTTACTTTTCAATAAAACCATTTTTTGTTACAAATATATAGAATTTTGCATTCTCTGTAGCAGTTAACTTTTTTCATAAATGCCGAACACTATGAGTGGTTTTTATACGTACAAGTAAAAAAAGAAAAAATAATAAGAAATAAAGTGTTATCCTCACTTTAGATGTCAAAAGGGTTTTGTCGCTCGAGGTGTTTATTTATTTTGTAATTTTTAATTATTATTATTAAAAAAATTTAAATGTGGGAGATGATCCTGCCGAGCCTTGCTATATATTCATCCATTCCGTACTGTAGTATGTATTCATTTTTTTGAAGAATGACACTTCCGGGAGGAACCACCAGGAAGAGTGCCGTTGCGCTACCCAGTGGCGAAATGTGAGAATTACATCGGAATTAAGCCTTTGACAAACGTCATTGAATTCGTGATCACATTTTTTTTAAAATTTTTTTTAAATAACACCCAAAATGTTTTAAATAAAACTGATAAAAAATAATGTTGACTCGGGAGATTCAGGCAGCACATGCCTACGTCCTGGTGGCCACGTGACGTCAGAGGCGGCTGAATGAAGTCTCGCGCAGGCAGAAACACACCGGCCATTTTTTTTCTCAGGAGCACTCCGCTGCTTCTTCGCCAAGTGGAAAAGCGCTTCGTACCACTTCGATAAGCCTACAAGTTTGGACAAGTGTCACTCGGCTCTGTCACAGGCTTCGGAAAAGTCAACACAACGGGACGCCAACCATGCTGCCGCCGATGAGTGCAAAGTTATTTCGCTGACATCCTCGTCCGGGTTGGGCTTGTCTAAAGTGTCGCACAAATGGAAATGGTGCCCAGCGAGGAGAACCAGTTCGTACCCAAAGAGGTGAGCCGATCCGAACCGAGAGCCAGCGCGAGTCGGTCGCACACTCAACCGCTCTCGGGGCGTTTAGCGATCATCGTTACGTGACGCAGAGAATGCGAAAATACACGTATGTGAATCATGTCAACGCTTTTAGGTGTTAAAAGGAGCTCAAAGGAGCTTGTTGTTTTGGAGGCTAACTTAGCTGCTAGCTCTAAACATGACTTGGACGGCCTATCGTGACATGGCTAACTAACTACGAGTCGTACCACATTGAAGACAAAGAAAGTGAGCTTTTGTCACAAAAACTGGAGTCTTCGTGTCAATTCAATGACGACACTGCGAATTCCACTGCACGTCGTTTGGAGTTGACAAGATTTCCTCCAATTCAACGTATTAGTCAACTGACAAGTAGCACCCAACAGCTTGCTGACCAGCTCGTGTCGTCTGGTAAATCCAAACGTTGGCAACGACTCTATTCTAATCTAGCATGAGATGCTTCCAATCTAAATGTAAGAATTGCAACGCTGCACTTTGTATAACTGTGCAGAATATTGCATTGTCATTTTGCGTCTTTGATTTGAAGTGACGTTTTCGGCTGCGTGTTCCCTAAGGTGTGTCGGATACACTCGGAGAGGCTCATTTGGGTCAATTGAACACCAGGACTCTTATGCGTACTCTAATGTTACCTTCTTTACACATGTTGCCTGTTCAAAGTGTTCCCCTTCGGCGATCCTGCAGGCGCAATCGAATTAGCCATCAGCTGTAGGGCAGAGTAGCCAATAATTTTGTACTCAAGTCAGACTACTGCTGCTTTTGCAAAAACATGGCTTAAGTGAAAGTAAAATGTAGTCCTCCATATAATTACTTGAGCAAAAGGAGACGAAGAAGAAGAGCCTGCAACTTCCAAGAAAAGGAAAACTGCATTCAGGAGACAATATCAACGGTCCGAGTAAGTACGGGGAAAAAAAAAAACCTCAAGTACTGAGTGACTGGTGAGTTATGCAGGATAAACATTAGTTTTAATCAGAGCATGGATGTCAAATAGACAAATAGGAATGTGCAACTTAAAATACTGCTCCTCAATACTGCTCCTCAATATCACTTCAACTGCAACGACGACAAATTAAATCTTTATAAAATAACACTAGGAGATATTCAGCCACAAACAAATGTATTACATTAATTATTTTTACAAAAGTGAAACCGCACAATAGGCAGAGATTACATAAATTCAAGGTGGAGTTCTTGTAGGCTGAAATATGGGAATTTTTAGGCAGACCGATGACAGTGCTTGCGTTGTAAAAATGATATTCTCTAAAGATGTACGCAAATAAATGAAAAAATGACCTTTTATCCCTAAAATAAGTGGGGGAAAAAAGTCTGCCAATGGAATGAATATGAGTTGGCTTGATACGATTCTTAAAATAAGATCTTGTATCTTAAAACAAGTTTCTTTGTCTTGCTGAAAATGTAGAAAAAAGTCAAAACTTTCTGAAAATACATATAGTAAGATGTTTTCACTAGAAATAAGATAAATTCACTAGCTAAGATTTTGCGTTTTTACGCTGTGGCGTAGCTGTTGTTTTCCGTAGTGTGTAAGGTCAACATAGATTTAATGTCAGGCCAGGCATATTTTGCCTGCAAGTCGCACGCTGTTGTGTCGTCTGTTGCTTCTGACGCGCATCACGTAAATTAGTCACTGCGACTTTGTGTGCGATCATCTGACTTCCCGGCTCCGTTTAATTGGTGAAATGGTGTCAAATGTTGTTAGTGGTTGCGTTGGTGGAACAGAGTCACATGACTGCCTGAGGCACAGCTCTCTCTGATGAACCAAGATAGATGCAAATAAAACGAGCGAACGGAATGTAGATCACTGTAACGGATAAGTACTGTTTTGTATGTCAAGATACGAGGCCATTTTTATACCTTTTTCTACGTGCGAGCAAAAATTTGAGAAAGGATATGCAAAAACCCATAGATGCGCTAACGAATAGCATCAGCGTTACGGCAGCAATCAATAGTTGAACATGAACGGTGCAGCAGCACATGTAGACCGACAATATACCAGTACTCAGGTATGTATCTTTATCCTATAGAGATATGCTTGTGGATGCTTGTAGCGAACGGGAGCATGCTGTGATCGGAACATCTGTGATCCACTAGACTTCAAATAACCTATTTCATCTATAACTGCTTCAAACAAGTGTATGGATGGACAACAAAGGATTGTATTATTATTGTTTTATTTTTTTTTGTGTGACAGTGGGCCTTGAAAGAAGGCCCACTGTCACCTCAGCCCCTCTATATGTTCTGCACATATTAAAGTAACCATACCACACCATCTTTTGCTAAAAGCGACCATTACTACTACAGTTTACTGTGTCACTTACTGCTGTTGTTGTTTGCATTAAGCGCTTAAATGTAATTTTCCCCATTATTTTGGTTTAACAAAAACAAAAACAGGGTTTTGTAGAAATTTGTCTGTTCCAGGATGTTGGTTGAACCACAAAACAAAATTTCTCACAGATTTTATTTTGAATATTTCAGTGTCCAAACTGTCACTTATCACAAAAAAACTAACTGTACAGACAATATTTTAAGTAACATTATTTACTTCTGCTGTTAATCAAAATAATAAATTAACCAGAATAATTAATGATACCATAGAAACAATAAAATACTTCAATGATGAATAAGAAGGGGTGATAAAACTAAACAGCAAATTTCTTTTTAAACTGTCACACGGCAATAAAATTAATGGAACCACTAACGTAATGCAAAAATATATATGGCAGCTAACCATCCATCAGACAACCATGCCATCAGACAACCAGTAAGAAAATAATCTAACAGGTTTATATCCTTACTCTTGTGCTCCTTCTTATCAACCAGGCCGCAGATGTGACTCAAATTCACAGTGCAGAAGATAAAAATCAAAGTCCTTTGTCTGCAAACGCTCATCAATACCTCCTCTGGCTGAGAGTCCTATAAAGCCACAATTAATGGTAACAAACACAGGAAGTAGAAACCTACCAAAATAAAACGATAGCAGTGTTAAACTAATCAAGACTTGTGAAAAATTTGTATGATATTTGAGGTTTTTTTCTCCCCCAGTGATGGTTGAGCTAAAGGGGCGGGGGGCACAAAGTTGTATAACAAAATATCAATTTTAAATATGGGCTGTAACATATGGGCACTTTTCTTTAATTGAACCAATGTACATCACATTATTTAATATATTTCATGCTCAGATGCATGTATAAATCCACAAAATAACCACAGATTGTAATTTTAGTTTTATTTCCTCCCCCCCAGTGCAAAGGGCTCTCGTGCATCAAAATTAACCATTCAAAGATGGCACAAAACTGCTCAACAGCAAACCAACATTAAGTGCAATAATTAATTTTGTACATCTTTTCTCACCAAAATCAGTTCACTCAAGAATTTTAATGTGTTGCTGCAGGTCATTCAAAAATCCCCAAATGATTAGGCCAACTCACTGTTCACTCTGCTTTGTTGAGGGAGCCTGGTGCGTCTTCCCTGTCCTGCCGCTTGTCCAAGCAACCATAAAGCGTTCGCAACACTGTTAACGATGTTAAAGATGTCCATGTTTTTGGAAGACACACAGGACACAACTCTTCATCCATTTTAAATGAACGATTCTTGTGAATAAGAAGGAAAAAAAACAAACAATCGCTGTTGTTTGTGTGCTTTTGTTGAGAGCAACCAATAGATCGTTTGCTCTGTCTTCGGGATCCAGCATGCATTGCGGCATGCAATGCTCAACTTTTTTCCATCATAAGGATGTTAATTATTATAATTTGTGTTTATGCTACCTGTTAGTTCATATAATGTGTGTCTTGATTAAGTGTCAGGTTAAATTTAAGGTTGCACTTAATTAACGTGGAACCGTGACTTGTGCGCTTTATAGTAACATCCCGGTCAGTCCCTTCGATTGTTAAGCAGAGGTTAGCATTAGCTGTTGTCTCATCTGGCTGTGCTATTGTGCACGTCCGAGTAATGACGTGATATTTTCTCCTTCTCCGTCTTGGCGTTGGCGCTTCCTTGTGTGACTCACCAGTGCCACAAAATCAACCATCGTTGACAGTCTCTATATTATATAAAGGGGACGAACCAGTGAACGCGCTACTAAGCAATGTCTGCCATCTAGAGGTAACCGTTGTTACTACAACCAAAAACTGATCACGTATGGTGGAGGAAGCATTTTTATAGTTTTCCAAAATTAATCAAGGGTCCACTCCAGTTGCCAATCCCTGCTCCAAATTGTTTGAGTGTTACCAATTGTTGGTTCCATGATTCTTTCCCCCCGTTATTATTGATGATTATTTAACAACAGCATGCAGGTTTAGGCACAAAATCATAAAACATAAGTGATCTATATTTTCTCGCGTGACTTGGTAATGTATCCCAATTTGGAAACATGAAACTTGTCTTTCTCTCAGAAGTCTGTTGCTGTTTAAACAGCTGTAGCATGATGTTACCACAAATGGAACCTGACCAGCCAACTTCACATTTTGCAATGTGTTCCATGTACCTCTCTATATTTATGTTTTGTTTTGGACATCCCCAACTTTTACGGGAGTTATTTCAGTGCCGTTGTTTGATATTTGGGCGGTACGGTGGACCACTCGTTACAGCGTCTGCCTCACAGTTCTGAGGACCGGGTTTCAATCCCCGGCCCCGCCTGTGTGGAGTTTGCACGTTCTCCCCATGCCTGCGTGGGTTTTCTCTGGGCACTCCCGTGGTTTCCTCCCACATCCCCAAAACATGCATGGTAGGCTCTAAATTGCTCGAAGGTGTGAATGTGAGTGCGAATGGTTGTTTCTTTATGTGTGCCCTGCGATTGGCTGGCAACCAGTTCAGGGTGTACCCCGCCTCCTGCCCAAAGATAGCTGGGATAGGCTCCAGCACTCCCGTGTCCTTTGGTTTCATTGGGAAATTTTCTAACTTTTCTGACGTTTTAGCATTTGGCTTTATTTTATCAACTGGTGTTTATTTCTATTTCTATGCTAATATTATCTTTACTGCCTTTTGAATGAGGTAAATCCATTAAAAAAAAAACTTGGTTGTGCTGCATTGCTCTGCGTGTGTCATGTTGGCACCCAGTGATTATATCCTTGGTAAAAATAACCTTTAATCTCATCTCACTTGTGTTGTCAGCTGCAGCTCCTTTATAGAACATGTCGCTCTGATTTTGCCACGATCACATCACGCATGTTGCAAAATCATAAAAAGAATGTCACTCCCTCACTACTTGAACAAGCCACTATTTTCACAAGCAAGGGTTTCACCAGTCTGCTTTCACATGCTTTGTGTAAGTCATCCTTGTCTGTGTCCCATCTCATTAGGGTATGTTTTGGAGTTGCAGACAGAGTCTTTTTGATGAGATGAAGAGGATTTCTCAGGTAGCTGTGCCTTATGTTTGCATGTGCAGTGGGCATTGAACTGTCATCATCAGCATGTTGGTAGCTAGCTGCATGTGATCGCATGAGGACCATATTCGGATGGGGTGTACAATGACATCATTGAGAAGAAAGGCCCGAAAAGTTCAGTAGTGCGGAATTATTTTGGTTTTGGATAATACAAGAAACACTAGTTTTCCACGACTGCAGCAGTAAGCTAGTACAAACGTTAGCGCCTGTTGTGTCTCACTGCCGATGGGCTATGTGCGTCAGTCTAATTGGGATGTTTATTGACGCCGCATGATTGGTTCAGTGCGGAGCGACTTGCATTATTATTGGCTATTCGTATTGTCTGTCAAAACATGGACAAATACAATCTATCGAAGTCTTTTGACCGAGTCTCAAATGTTTATGAAGTACAAGTTATTTTGAGAGAGCCATCTTTATCGTTTTATTATCGCTTAGCTCCTATTCAGACATATTTTGACAGACCGTCGTAGCCGCTAAACAGTGAGTGTGAGACTGAGACGGCCACCTCGTTGGTAGCACCTCCACGCTTTATCCAGAGAAGCGTGCGCTAGCCACTGTTTTTGCTTGCGTCATCACGCCATCCTGTTTTGGCTGTTTTGTTGTGACGATAAAAGTCTTTCTGACGACAACTGAAATGGCACTTTCCGGCCGTTTTCTGCCGAAAATCTTCGGTCACCAAATTTTCAGTGCATCCCTAAAATTGGTTGAAATGTTATTTTATTTTTTAAATTTCCATCCCTTTATTCAAAATCACTATGTTATTTCAAATTGCCAGTGCAGAAAATGACATTAGAGAACATCCATCCATTTTCCGTACTGCTTATCCTTGCTGCAGCCTATCCCAACTATTCGCGGGCGAGAGGCGGGGTACACCCGGAACTGGTCGAAAGGCAATCCCATAGCACAGGGATGTCAAACTCAAATTCACGGTGGGCCAAAATAAAAAATTGGGACAACGTTGCGGGCCAAACTCAATATTTAAGGAAAAATCACTGCAATGTGCATGTTTCCCTTCACTGCAGAAATGTAGCGTTAAAGTTTATCATAAGGCAACAAACTAAAATTTTGCTTAAACACTGAATCTGGAATAAACAAACTTTAATATGATAAACACATGAGAAATCTAATTTGCGATAAAAGACATCAGTGGTATTTTTTTTTGTATTTAAATAGATAACATGAATTCTTCTGTCTCTCTATCGTCTATTTATCCATCTCCAACTACCTTTCTTTTTTATGTAAATCTTTTTTCAAAGGCCAACTGCAAAGCAACCCAAAAAATAAGACTAAAAGATAGATAAGATAAAAATCCAAACATCAAATTATTAACAGTCCCTGTCTAGGGGTTGCTAAAAGACATTAAAAAAACATTAATTCAATTGTATTATATTTTTTGTTACCGCCACATTGCTCCGCACATGACAAAGAGGTCAGTCTTTTACTTTAGTGAACAGATAATCTGCCTCCCACCTGTCTTGGAAGTTAACTGTTCTCCATCTTTCGTTTCGCCCTTTTCGGGAAGTGGAAGTGTAAATTTGCCAGAGGAGACTGGTCGCATAGTTGCTAACGACTGCAACAGAAAGGGAAGGGACTCTCGCCAGTCTAGACTGATGGGCCAACACACTAGCAAAGCATTCTGGGATTTGTAATATCAGTGGTGCATGTGCTATATACTGGCGGGCCAGCTCTAATACACATTTTATATGGTCTTGCGGGCCAAATATAATAACATTGTGGGCCAAATTTGGCCATATATGCCATAGCAAATATAAACAAACAACCATTCGCACCCACATTCACACTTTAGAGTTCTCATTTAACCTACCATGTATGTTTTTTGGGATGTGGGAGGAAACCAGCGTACCCGGAGAAAACCCACGCAGGCACGGGGAGAGGAATGCAAACTCCACACAGGCGAGGTCGGGATTTGAACCAGAGTCCTTCGAACTGTGAGGCAGATGTGCTAACCAGTTGTTTACCGTGCCGCCTAATTGATTAATCGATTATCAAAATAGTTTTCCCTTAATTTGATAATCAATTAATTGTTGCACCTCTAGAGATGTTCCCAGCAGAAGAGAGGATACTGTTGAATGAAAGGACTTCCTTCACTGAGTCTACGCTTGATCACAGTTAAACAAATTGCCATTAAGGGATGAGCTTTTACATGTCACCCGTCATTTATAATGTGCAATATTTAAGTATATTAATAAGTATATTACGTATTTCCTACGCAAACCGTTACATAGTGGCCTCTACATTCCCTGCATGTGTGCCATCCTCATCCTACTCTAGTGTGAACAAACAGTATGTTGACAAATGTTGTGCCCTAGTGCATCATGGCATCACTTCCTGTAGCCTCCTCACCACCGTCTTAGTTAACCATGCTCGTCTCTGAGAAATAGGGCTGGTGGCCAAATCATTTCCCTCAATGAGTGTATTTCACATAACCCTATATATTTTATTTTTTTGTGCCTGTCTAATTGCGTTTGCATCTTGCCCTGTTAGTAGATTGAGAATGTGAACAAAAAAATGTGATGTGAAGACTTCAAATGGTGACATCAGAATCAGAATCAGAATCAGAATCATCTTTATTTGCCAAGTATGTCCAAAACACACAAGGAATTTGTCTCCGGTAGTTGGAGCCGCTCTAGTACAACAAACAGTCAATTTACAGAACACTTTGGGGACATAAAGACATTGACAAAAAACAATTGTGCAAAAAGATGCAGAGTCCTCTAGCACTTAGAGCAGTTCGAACGACTAATATTGCAATAGTCCGGTGCAATGACCATTGTGCAAAGGGCGCTGAGACTTCAAGGAGTGTATGCGGTTTAAAGTGACGAGTAGTGCGATCATCTGGGACAATGTCGGTTGTGCAAATGTTATATATTTGTACCTCTGCCATTGGTATAGTTTGACGCCCTTGATGTGTGTGAGTGTGTGTGTGTTCGTGTGTGTTGTTTGGTTAATTAGTTTCCAGTAAACTTTGTGAACAATTTTAGGTCAAATAAAAATATTTTCCATTTTCATGCTGCATATACAGTAACTGTATAAAGCAAGCAATTTGAGTCACTCACAAGATTCAAAATGGCACCCTCTGTCCATTTTTGGTCATCTTTCATCAACCCAGATTGTGATTACTTTTTTCATTGCGTGTTCCTCATCCATCATGATTAAATTTAGATTTACATGTGGAATGTGGGTCTTAAAAACAGGACACCATAAACAATATTTAGACCTCCAGAAAACATCAGAAATCTCTAATGTGCAAACAGGGAGTGAAATAAAAAGTCCGAAGTTTAAGCCTGTCATCTGTCCTCTCCGTGCCAAGGACTTATTTGAATATGGCTGGATAACCTGCTGTATGTTTTTCAGAAATGTCACTCAACTTGTATTAGT
This sequence comes from Phycodurus eques, assembly GCF_024500275.1. Taxonomy (NCBI): domain Eukaryota; kingdom Metazoa; phylum Chordata; class Actinopteri; order Syngnathiformes; family Syngnathidae; genus Phycodurus; species Phycodurus eques. The sequence continues at coordinate 40,812,249 of NC_084526.1, forward strand.
AGGTTTGGGCCGTAACACTGCATGACATGATGTGTCTTCTGACTCATGTTGAACGAGCATTGTGCAATAAATGGAAGTTGAAATGTACACCAGCTTTGAACAGACTAAACACAGGATGGAAAAAAGGGGCTGTCCAGTCGTGCCGACCGTTTTCCCATTGTCTTGTATTTCAGATCCAAAAAGCCGCAGAGGAGCCCAGAGTGTTGTGTATAATCCAGGACATCACCTGTGCCAAGACTGTCAACGAGAGGTTGACCTTCAACCTTCCTGCGTCCACTGCCCTCTCTAAACTCTATGAAGATGTTGCCCATAAAGCAGGATATGTCAATGGCTCCTTTGAACTTGCCTGGGGAAACACACAAGACATGGTTGGTAAATTTTACTAGCTGCACACCACACGATTAAAATAAATTAAATCGTAGTACCAGTCTAGTGTTTCAAATTATTTTGAGAGTTTACAGTCTCTCATGACATCTGTTCCCTTGAGGCTGTGCTGTATCTGAACCTTAGTTAGTGTTTAGTTAATGCAGTGTTTGAAATTCACACATGGCCTAACAGTTTAACGAAATAGTGGATTTGGACATACCATCGTTCACTTCTACAAAGTAAATGGAGTATGGGAGTTTTTGCCTATTGTGATTGCTTGTATTTGCTGATGTTGAATAATAATGAAGGAAGACAGTATGTGTGCTCTTTTGTGTACATACTGGCCCCTTTTCTTAGAGGAGCCCAAACTAATCCCACTGCTGATCCAGTTCAAAGCCTAGGTGCTGTGCCTGTTGTTATCTCACTGAGTAGGTCAGTGGATTTAGCTACTGTACGTTTCCACTGCAGCTCTTTGCTTGCTCATCCTCAGGATGGCTATCAGGTGCCATCAAGTGTGCACCTTTCCTACAAGCTATTGTACATTCTTTATACGCATGAATGGTGAGACTTTTTTATTTATTTATTTAAAAAAATAATAATTTCAGTTACAAACCGCATGCAAAAGTTTTGTTTGCACGTTGGCATAATACACAGCAGAAGGCACGCTTACTTGCTTCCGTTCGCGCTTAAAACTGAGAGGACCATAAAGTATCAGCTCCATGCATCTAGCATGTGCATAAACATAAACCCATGTTGTATAAATGACTGCACTCAGTCGGGAAATTATGCAGCGCAAGCAAACCACCTTCATATGAGGCTCATCAGTAGTATGAGCTGGGTAAACAAATATGCGCCCTAACACTTTACTCATTAAACTCACCTTTTGGCATTTACACACAATAATAAATGTTAGGGAATAAAGCCAATTTTAACCAAAGGACACCCTGTCGTCGAAAGACAAATGCTGGTTAATGTAAAAAATTGATGTCTGAATCTTCCTCTCCTTTTGTACATCTAGACACCCCTGGAGCACAGTGGAGAGGTGTCGCTTCTGGATTCTGGGTTTGAGCCCTGTGGTAAGAGGAATTTCCTCCAGCTAACAGACAAAGATGGAGAACAACCACATGTTGCTTCGGTGAGTGGTGCACAGGTTATTAAATGAAATGCAGTGCTCGACTTTAACCAAGCAAAAATGTAAAAGTTCTTCCATTGAGTAATTACAACTGGGTAAGTTGTTTGCTTCACATTTATAAAGCGTCCAGAAGTAATTTCGGGGTCAAATATTGGCCTCTATAAATGAAATGAATCAATTGAAGAGGTTACTGAAACCATAAAATTGGTTATTACATTATTGCAGTCTGTAAAGATAGCGAATTTTTTTTTTTGTATTTTTATTATTTTTTTTAAACCGTAAAACTCACTGCGATGTTTGCTAGTGAAAGCTCACACATTTCCCTACATACAATGTAACAGCATTTGTGGGCACATCATTTATTGGCTTTACAGACCAGCTGTGTCTTGAGGCAATGGCTTATAATTCAGGTTTAATGAAAAAAGGCTACACTTTGATTGCGAGTGTAAAGGTTGGACTCAGGCATAGTGGAAATTTGTCAGGCCACATGAGTCTCGAATGACTCTGTTCTAGTGTCTGATAAACCGAGAGGTTAATAATGTAATACAACCATCATGCGTCGTGTTTACTGTGCACACCTATGGGGCTAGTGTTTTGATCAATGCTTGTTTCAGTGGATCAAGTACAGGTTCAGCAGTCATGTAAGTTTGACAGTACAGTATGTTGATGCAATAACTAAGATGAGGTTGTGTTTTTACTTACTGAGAAAACGTAAGTTTCTTTCTCTGTGTATTCACGCATTCAGGATGAGTCGGGAGCAGCCGATAGCACTGGACTGGATGATGGCTCCCAGGAGCGATTCATCGGGCCCCTGCCCAGAGACGGCACCGTGGGTTGCAGTGGTGACTGCAGTAGCCCCTCTTATTCTTACACTTCCATCCTCAACAAATCTGAGACAGGTGAGGTATTGCCATCTGTAAAATGTGTAGTAATATTCATCCTGTACAACTTCAGCTGTCTTCTTAGTTTGGCTCTCTCAACCACTCTAGGTTACGTGGGTTTGGTCAACCAAGCAATGACCTGCTATTTGAACAGTCTCTTACAAACACTGTTCATGACCCCGGAGTTCAGAAATGCCCTATACAAGTAAGTAAAGATGGATAGTAAACAAACACATATTTATCACGGGTGATGCATTCCAGATCGAGCCACAATAGGTGAAAATCCAGACTATAGCGAGAGTGAAACTATGTTAAATCATTTTATAAAAATAGTTTTACCCCTCCCTCATGCTTTAGTCACATTTAAAGTAGTTAAAACACACTTTTAAACACTTTGTAAACATATTTGCTAAAAAAAAAAAGCGTACAATGTCTAAAAAAATACTTTGAATTGTAGAGTCTGTGTACAGTGGTGCCTTGAGAAGCCATATGTCAAGTTTGCTTTTTCAGTGACTTTTTAAAACATTTAAAAACGTTTGTTGTCAACTTCAGCTGGGAGTTTGAGGAATCTGAAGAGGACCCAGTCACGAGCATTCCATACCAGCTGCAAAGACTTTTTGTTCTTCTCCAGACCAGTAAGAAACGTGCCATAGAGACCACGGATGTGACGCGGAGTTTTGGATGGGACAGCAGTGAAGGTAAAAATTTTGCACTCTCCCATGGCTGGGGTTACGTTGTTTGAGTGGAAAACATCACATGCCATGGACATTTATTATCTTTTTTTTATTTTTATCCCAGCTTGGCAACAACATGATGTGCAAGAACTTTGCAGGGTCATGTTTGATGCCCTAGAGCAAAAGTGGAAGCAGACAGAACAGGTGGGAGTAAACACAAACCGAAAATCAGCCCCACAGCACAAACAAAACAAGATTTTTTGTGAGAAAAGGAAAATTGGTGAATAGGACACAGGAGGTTTTGACACTTATTTTTTCATTTTTTCTTTCCTTTCTTTTTTTAGTTCACGGGCCAGGCAGAATTGTGAACACACGTGTCTCTGTAGACCACATGGCTGCTCATGAGACAAATAAGCTTGTGATTACACATTGAAAATAATGCGACTTACTAAGTATCCTGTGTAAGATTAGATGGTTTTTTTTTTTTTGTTTTTTTTTTAACAGGTCATTCTTCCTCCTTGAAAAATAAATATACTGTAGACTCCAGTAATGTCATATTTACCAAATGTCAGTCAGAGGCTTTAAAAATGTTTTTCGGTGTGTTTTGTGAGTAACAGAATATGTGCAAAAAGATAACTCGAGTGCACAGAGTTCGAATCCAAACCCCTTGCAGAAAAGTTTTTTATAAAAACTGATTTTGATAGCCAAAGGGATGTTTATTTCAGTACCAAATTTGCGGAAACACATTTTTTTGAGGTTGCACACAAACAGGCAAACTAGGTATTAACACCTCTTGAAGTGCAAAAGAAGTGTAAATTGAATTTCCACCCTGCAGAATGGTTAAAGGATTTTTCTTCCAAAATTGGTACCCCACTGAAAGCAAAAATGGCATGCTGACATGTATCAAGACTACAGGCTTCATGAAAATGTCAGTGCTGCTGCTTTGTGAATGTTCCTGTCATGGGGCAAACAAATGGTGTTAAAATATGTTAAATGTCAATAACTTTTTGTTTTTTTATTTTATTTTATTATATTTTTTTTTAAAACCATGCCTGTCTTCTATTTCTTTGTTGGATTTTCACCATGAATCATGTAAGTGAAGGCCTGGCTGCATTCTTCTCTTCAGGCTGACTTGATCAACCAGCTGTACCAGGGGAAACTCAAGGATTATGTCCGCTGTCTGGAGTGTGGCTACGAGAGCTGGAGGATTGATACTTACCTGGATATTCCTCTTGTAATAAGACCCTTCGGGGCCAGCCAGGCCTATGGCAGTGTGGTATGTTTACGTCTGTTCATTTTTTTCACATTGCACATAATGGTGTCAACAAGAGTGCTAATTTGAATACAATTTATATCAGTATTTAATTTTGGTATTCCAGGAGGAAGGTTTGCAGGCATTCATCCAGCCAGAAACTCTAGATGGGCCCAACCAGTACTTCTGCGAACGCTGCAAAAAGAAATGTGATGCCCGGAAGGTGAGCTCACCATAAATGACATTGCACAATCTCTATGCAGAATGCAGAAGAGCCCTTCTGAAAATTCAGTTATTCCTGAAATCCATCTATTTTTCTACAGGGCTTAAGGTTTCTGCATTTTCCTTACCTGCTGACACTGCAGCTGAAACGTTTTGATTTTGACTACACCACTATGCATCGGATCAAGCTCAATGACAGCATGACTTTTCCTGAGGAACTTGACATGACTCCATTTATTGATGTGGAGGATGAGGTGAAAGTAGTAGTGTAGTAACCTGTATTTACAGATTGTAACCTACTGAATGTATTGAAATCTCAAATGTCCACCTCAATATAGCTCCCAAATTGTTTTTATTATAGATGAGCACATGGTGTATTTGCTTTGAAAATCCTTTCCGTTGTGGTCTGTTTGAATGGCATTTGTAGAAGTCTCCTCAGACGGAAAGCTGCACTGACAGTGGAGCAGAGAATGAGGGCAGTTGCCACAGTGACCAGATGAGCAATGATTTCTCCACTGATGATTGTGTGGATGAGGGCATTTGTCTGGACAGCACTGGCAGCGGAGAGCGGGTCTTGAAGGCAAAGGTATTTGCTTGACAAATCTGAATTGTTGTAAGAAAAGGCGTGGAAGCCGTCATCTTATCGTGGTGGAGGGGTATGTGTGTGTCCCAATGATCCTAGGACCGAAGTTGTTTGGGGCTTTATGTCCCTGGCAGGGGCACCCATGACAAATAGGTCCTAGGTGAGGGACGAGACAAAGCACGGCTCAAAGACCCCTTATGATGACGACAAACTATGGACTCAGTTTTCCCTTGCCCGGACGCGGGTCACCGGGGCCCCCCTCTGGAGCCAGGCCTGGAGGTGGGGCTCGAAGGCGAGCGCCCGGTGACCGGACCTGCACCCGTGGGGCCCGGCCGGGCACAGCCCGAAAGGGTAACGTGGGTCCCCCTTCCCATGGGCTCACCACCTGTGGGAGGGGCCATAGGGGTCTGGTGCAGTGCGAGCTGGGCGGTGGCCGAAGGCGAGGACCTTGGCGATCTGATCCCCGGCTACAGAAGGTGGCTCTAGGGACGTGGAATGTCACCTCACTGGCAGGGAAAGAGCCCGAGCTGGTGTGTGAGGTTGAGAAGTTCCGACTAGATATAGTCGGACTCGCCGCCAGACACAGCTTGGGCTCTGGTACCAGTCCTGTTGAGGACTTGGACTCTCTTCCACTCTGGAGTTGCCCACGGTGAGAGGCGCTGAGCAGGTATGGGTATACTTATTGCCCCCCGGCTCAGCGCCTGTACGTTGGAGTTCACCCCGGTTCGAGTGGGTAGCCTCCCGTCCGCTTTCGGGTGGGGGGACGGGTCCTGACTGTTGTTTGTGCATATGCACCAAACAGCAGTTCAGCGTACCCACCATTTTTGGAGTCCTTGGACGGGGTGCTGGAGAGCGCTCCCGCTGGGGACTCATCGTTCTGTTGGGGGACTTCAACGCCCACGTGGGCAATGACAGTGAGACCTTTAAGGGCGTTATTGGGAGGAACGGTCCCTCCGATCAGAACCTGAGCGGTGTTATTTGACTTCTGTGCTCATCACGGATTGTCCATAACGAATACCATGTTCAAGCATAAGGGTGTCCACACGTGCACTTGGCACCAGGACACCCTAGGTCGCAGTTCGATGATTGACTTTGTGGACGTGTCATCGGACCTGCGGCCTCCGACAGAACTTTGCTCACGTTCCGGGGGACGTAGAGTCCGAGTCGACCATGTTCCGCACCTCCATTGCTGAGGCGGCCGACCGGAGCTGTGGCCGTAAGGTGGTCGGTGCCTGCCGTGGCGGCAATCCCTGAACCCGATGGTGGACACCAACGGTGAGGGATGCCGTCAAGCTGAAGAAGGAGTCCTATCGGGCCTTTTTAGCCTGTGGGACGCCTGAGGCAGCTGATGGGTACCGGCTGGCCAAGCGGAATGCAGCTTTGGTGGTCACTGAAGCAAAAACTCTGGTGTGGGAGGAGTTCAGAGGCCATGGAGAGAGACTTCCGGACGGCTTCGAGGAAATTCTGTTCCACCATCCGGCGTCTCAGGAGGGGGAAGCAGTACACCATCAACACTGTGTATAGTGGGGATGGGGTGCTGCTGACCACGACTTGGGACGTTGTGAGTCGGTGGGGAGAATACTTCGAAGACCTCCTCAATTCCACTGACATGCCTTCCCAAGAGGAAGCAGAGTCTGGGTTCTGTGAGGCGGGCTCTCCTATCTCTGGAGTTGAGGTCACCGAGGTGGTTAAAAAGCTCCTCGGTGGCAAGGCCCCGGGGGTGGGGGGGGATGAGATTCGTCCAGAGTTCCTAAAAGCTCTGAATGTTGTGGGGCTTCCCTGGTTGACATGCCTCTGCAACATCGCGTGAACATCGGGGACAGTGCCTCTGGATTGGCAGACTGGGGTGGTGGTCCCCCTTTTTACGAAGGGCGACCGGAGGGTGTGTTCCAACTACAGGGGGATCACACTCCTCAGCCTACCTGGTAAGGTCTATTCAGGGCCGCTGGAGAGGAGGGTCCGTCAGGAAATGGAATCTCAGATCCAGGAGGAGCAGTGTGGTTTTCGTTCTGGCCGTGGAACAGTGGACCAGCTCTACACCCTCGGCAGGGTCATCGAGGGTGCGTGGGCGTCCTCCCAACCAGTCTACATGTGTTTTGTGGACTTGGAGAAGGCGTTCGACCATGACCCTCGGGGAGTCCTGTGGGGGTGCTTCGGGAGTATGGGGTACCGAACCCCCTGATACGGGCAGTTTGGTCCCCGTACGACCGGAGTCAGACTTTGGTCCCCATATCCGGCAGTAAGTCGGACTCGTTCCCGGTGAGGGTTGGACTCCGCCAAGGCTGCCCTTTGTCACCATTCTGTTCATAACTTTTATGGACAGAATTTCAAGGCGCAGCCGAGGTGTAGAGGGGTTTTATCGGTCCTTTGTGGTAAAGAAGGAGCTAAGCCGAAAGGCAAAGCTCTCGATTTACCGGTCCATCTACGTTCCTACCCTCACCTATGGTCATGAGCTGTGGGTCGTGACCGAAAGAACAAGATCCCGGATACAAGTGGCCGAAATGAGTTTCCTCCGCAGGGTGTCCGGTCTCTCCCTCAGAGATTGGGCGAGAAGCTTGGTCTTCCGGGAGGATCTCAGAGTAGAGCCGCTGCTCCTCCACATCGAGATGAGCCAGATGAGGTGGCTGGAGCATCTGATTTGGATGCCTCCTGGGCGCCTCCCCGGTGAGGTGTTCCGGGCACGTCCCACCGGGAGGAGACCCCGGGGACGACCCTGGACACGCTGGAGAGACTCTGTCTTTCGGCTGGCCTGGGAACGCCTCGGGATCCCCCCTGGAAGAGCTGGATGAAGTGGCTGGGGAGAGGGTAGTCTGGGCGTCCCTGCTAAAGCTACTGCCCCGGCGACCCGACCTCGGGTAAGCGGTAGAAAATGGATGAATGGAAAAGTAGATGCAATTAAGTTCAAAGAATAACTCAAGACTATTTGCTTCTACAGATAATACTGTGAAAAAGTATTGGCCCCCTTCTCAAATTCTATTTTTGCAGAGTTTCCCCACTTTAAGATCATCAAACAAATGTTAATATTAGACAAATATAACCCAAGTGAACTTAAAATGCTGTTTTTAAATGCTGATTTCATTTATTAAGGAAAAAGAAAAACTATTGTTACCTGGCCCTGTGTGAAAAAGTAATTACCCCCCTTTGTGAAATTAGGATTAATTGTGGCTCATCACAATTTTTGGTTAATTTTCACTGATCACACCCAAGCCTGATTACCTCCAGACCTGTTCAATCAAGAAATCACTTAAACAGAATATGTCCCAACAAAATCAAGTTGGACAAATGATCTAAAAAAGCTGCAACAAAATGACACGGTCCAAAGAAATTCTCGAACAGTTCAGAACTAAAGTAATTGACATCCATCTGTCTGGAAAGAGTTAAAAAAGCCATTTCTACAGCTTTAAGATTTCCACCAAACCATAGGGAGAAGCAATATGCTCACATGGAGAAAACATGGAACAGTGATGAACCTTGCCAGGAGGCTACAAAGTAACTCAGGACAACTTCTAAAAAACAGCAGGGCTCCCTTGGCTCAGTTAAGGTCAGTGTTCATGATACAATAAGAAAGTTGCATCCATGGCAGAGTTCCAAGGCAAGAAGACCAGAAGGCTGAAAGATCATAAAGGTTCGTCTTACTTTTGCAAAAAAACAAAACAAACATCTGAAAGATTCCCAAGACTTTTGGTAAAATATTATATGGACTGACAAGATGAAAGTTGAGGTATGTGTCTCTTTACTCTGCTTTACACGATCAGGATTTTTGGGGCCGAGCAGCGAGTTTAAAAAAACGATAACCAATCACCGATCCGATCACAAGATGGAGTAATGTTACTATTTAAATGTTAAATGTACATTAAATAATGTATCTTTGTTCCTCTATTTATGCCAGTGAGGCATAGTGACAGAGAGAACAAGTGAATGGTCTTCTATTAGATGTCAGGAAGTAAATACAGTAATTAATGTATCCACTTTTGTGACATTTTTGTTTGTTGTTGTGCCGTGAGATTTTTCAATTGTAAAATATGTTCCTTGGCTCCATAAAGGTTGGAAATCACTGCTCTAGTCAGATTGTGTATTCTAATCAGTCAGGTCAAACCAACATTACATGACAGAAATAATGGGTGCTAACTGAAAGTAATTAAATTATTTTTAATTAAATTACTTCACCCACATCGAAACCTTAGAGGATGATTCGACAGAACGGCGACATGTTTACGTCCAACCGTTCGTGCTACTGCGAGCTTGCTAGGCTACATAACATTTTATTGCCTGCTTGCGAGCCGTATCATATTAAAAGTACATGAACATACCTCAAGCAAGCCTTAAACGAATGTCCTCTCCTGTACTGAGCACCGGTGACCACCATCACACGGTTTTCCCCATCTTGTCCTCATAATATAGTCGGCGCGATCCACTCTTGTTACAAGTCGTCGCCACAGTAACGAGTGTATCCGGTCGCATTTGAGTTGACAAGATAAAGCCCAATGATCGTAAAAAACGGGATGTGGTGGTATCAAAATACAATATTTTATTGCAGTAATCAATCGTGAAAGAGCAAATTTGTCTTCTAGTCTGAACTGGGCATTACGTTGTTGTCTGTCTCAGACGTGTTGTCTGTGCCACACCGCCGAGGTTTTTTTTTTTTTTTTTTTTAATTGGCCGTCTGATATTTATAGTACTACGTTAAAAGACACCCGACTAGGCTAAAAATAAACTAGCTTTTGGGTTCAAATATACTGTGCACGCGGCGACGCAGAGTTCATGTCTTTTGCGGAGCCATTGATTGGATCGGCGAATTATGACATTAAAGCCGATCAGCATAAAATGCTCATTATCGCCCGATACTGATCAGCCCAATCAAATCGGTGTAAAGTCTACTCTTTACATCTGGCGTAAATGTAGCACAGCTTTTCAAAAAAAGAAAATCATACCAACTGTCAAACATGGTTATGGTAGTGTGATGGTCTAGGGCTGCTCTGCTCCTTTAGGACCTGGACAACTTGCTGTGATTGATGGAACCATGAATTCTGCTCTTTAACAGAAAATCTTGAAGGAGAATGTTCATCCGTCAGTTTATGACCTCAAGCTGAAGCACATTTGGTTTCTGGAACAGGATAATGATGCAAACACACCATCAAGTCAACTTCTGAATGGCTTAAAAAAAACAAAACGAAGGTTTTGGAGTGGCCTCGTCAAAGTCCAGACTTGAATCCAATTGCAATGCAGTAGCATGACCTTAAAATGGCCGTTCATGCTCGAAAACCCTCAATTTATGCTGAGTTCAAACAATTCTGCAAGGAACAGTGGGCCAAAATATCTCCACAGAGATGTGAAAGACTCATTGCCAGTTATAGAAAACGCTTGATTTCAGTTGTTGCTGCTGAGGATGGCCCAACCCAGTTATTAGGTTTAGGGGGCCATTACGTTTTGACATAGGGCCAGGTAACTTTGAATATTTTGTTCCTTAATAAATGAAATGACCATTTAAAAACAGCATTTTAAGTTCACTTGGGTTATATTTGTCTACTTACATTTGTTTGATGAACTTGAACATTAAAGTGGGGAAACTATCCAAAAAATATAAGAATTTGAGAAGGGGCCAATACTTTTTCACGGCAGTGTATTTTAAACTTTGTTCTTTTAAGAATTAAGTTTTTATGAGGCATACACTAATATCACTTCTTCTTCGACAGAGTATGAGTACAGCTACCTACATTTAAGTACTCGCGGATACGGAGTACCGATACCTGATAATACTGTTATGTTTTGTGATTTTGCTAAAATTTTTTTTATCTAATATTGTTCAAAAACACAAACTTTTTGTTGTACTCAAATATGACACTTATTATACATACAATTAAATGTTCATAAACACAAAATCTAAATTTGATTGAACATGGAATTAATTTCATACACATGGAATAATCATAAAGAAAAAAATAGAAGTGCCAAACTGCACAGCGTACCCTCAGGGACGACAGAATATTACACTAATTTCTATCCCTGAGGAGTAATTACACGGTGTGTTGAATTCATTATGCAGTCAATCTCACTATTTTTTTTAGTCTGAGTAAAATCATTTTCCAACACTTTTTGTCAGAGTTTGCCGAGCTTTGAACTGTTCTCCGTCATGGTCCATTCGGGAAGTGCTGCAGGCGGCCACTATTACGCCTGCATCAAATCCTTCAGTGATGGCCAGTGGTACAGTTTCAATGACCAGCATGTTAGCAAGGTCAGTATCATCCACTGGGCGATATCTTGTCCTCGAGATTAATACGAGAGCGTCATTGTCACAAGTGTCAAACGTTCCCTGTATTGTTTTTTCTCTGGTACTAATCATCCGCACTGTCGTCTCTCTTCACTCCTTGTTGACGTGTATTCTTTTTTGGATAGATCACCCACGAGGACATCAGAAAGACTTATGGGGGGTCCTCAGGGAGCAGAGGATATTATTCTAGTGCCTTTGCAAGGTTGCTTTTTTGTTTTTGTTTCTACTACAGTTTCAATACCTGCACAGTAAAAGAACTTTAAACTGTTTACTGTATTCCAATGATAAACTGGGTTTTTATGTGTATATGTTCTCTCCCAACAGCTCTACAAATGCTTATATGCTGATTTATAGATTGAAAGATCCCGCAAGGAATACAAGTAAGAAACCTATTAATTTGCAAATAGTGATTCATGTTACCAGTGCCATGACTATAGCTTTTTACTGACCCAGTATTAATCATTTACATGTAAAACAAATGTATCTTTGATTTGCAAGGGACTCTCCCGAGTTGTTATAGACATTCTTGGTTTGAGATTCAGTAACAAGGCTTCAACCCTAGAAACATTCCACATATATCATTGAGACATCATGTGGAAGCAGTTAGGGCAGAACTATTCACAATGTGATAAAACTGGATAGTCTTATTGTAACGTATACGATTTACATGACGAATAGCACATCCGACCCCATCAACTTGTCAGGCAACTCACTTTGAGCCCAAACATGAGTGAACAGCCTGTCAGGTAAAGGGAGAAATGCAAACTCGTTTTACCACTCAAGCAATATCGCATTGTGGAGTGCACAGGCTATCGAAGCGAAAGTAAACAAAGAAGTCCACAGAGCAAAGCTCTCGCTATTCAGTCCATATGAAAAGAAAAGCAAAAGGTAAATAACTGAAGTAGTTACGTCCACACTTTCACAAGAACACTGAGGGAAGGTGGCTGTAAAGTGTAGACCAATAGTGCTTTTATTGTTAGAGCTGACACGTGTGGCAAACTGATTTTCACGCAGCGCTTACAAATCTGCAGCAGAAGTCTTTGGCAAGGTGGCAACATACTGGAACAAACAAAAAGATTGACTATTACTCGGCTTTTAAAGTATCGCATTCTCAAACACTTATAATTAATTTCGTTTCAGAAATATACTATAGCTGTTAAGTACAGTTGCTTAAAATGTAACCCTTATCTACTGTATGTTTAAAATACAATTGTATTAAAGTCATGCAACTCTTAATAAGAATAGGCTCTCCCTATTTTATATTAAATGTATGTTTGGTCATATTAAAATCATTAACTGTTGTTGGTGGTAAAAACATGATGAACTCTAAAAATAAAAAAAATCATATTTCAGATAGCAGTCACAATATTAGGGTAATAATCAATAATTAAAATGTTCCTAAACGTTAAGGCATAGAAGCAGTGTTTCCACTGCTGTTTGTTTCTGATCCTTAAGGCTTAGTTCCTAAACTCTTGAATGAAGCTTTTAGGCAATACCCCATAGCTCTTGTCTGAAATGCATTAACTATAGTCATATGTGGTGTGATTATTTCAGCTGCCTTCATGTTCATGTCTTCATGTTTGAGTCAATACTGTACATGGTGTGTCTCCTTTTTGAAGAGTATTTAGCTGTGGATGACTTCCCAGAGCACATAAAGAGTTTGGTTCAGAAGGAGAAAGAGTCTGAAGAGCAGGAGAAGAGACAAAGAGAGATTGAGCGAAACACTTGCAAGGTAAACAAATGGTTCCACTGACTTGATTTAATATCTGCTCTTCTGCCTTTGTAAAAATCCCGAGATTAATTGCTTCTATATTTCTTTTGTCGATCACTCGTATTCTTTACTTTAGATCAAGCTTTTCTGCATGCATCCTTCGAAGATGATGGTAGAGAGCAAGCTGGAAGTGCATAAGGACAAAACTCTTATGGAAGCCACTGAAATGGCCTACACGGTTTGTTTGAAATCCTTGAACAGGGTAAAGGTGAGGAGCTCAGATCAACCTGGTCATGTACTGTATTTCAGCTGATGGAGCTGGAGGAAACAGTCTCCTTGGACTGTTGTCGCCTGGTGAAGTATGATGAGTTCCACGAGTACCTGGAGCGCTCCTATGAGGGTGAGGAGGACACACCCATGGGTCTTCTGCTTGGAGGTGTCAAGTCTTCTTACATGTTCGATTTGCTGCTGGAGACCCGCCGACCCGAGCAAGCGTTCCTGCCTTACAAACCTGGAGGTGAGGAACTCTGTAGCAATGAGACACTTTTATACGCAATTGTTCAAAATCCTTTTGATGGTCTAATGAAACCAAGTACTTTTTATATCCACTGGGTACTAGAGCTTTTAGTATATGTATTAGTGACCCAATAATTAACGGTAGTGAATTTTCAGTTATTCGAATTCTGGGAAGGGAAAATAAGACCAAGGTGAAGTTCCTAATGAAAATTGCATTTTCTTTGTCAAGTGTTTCTATGTTTGGGTGGTGTTGTTTTCCCACAGAGGTGATGGTGAAGGTTCATGTTGTAGATCTGAGAACTGAAACCATCGCCGCTCCCATAAGTGTTCGGGCCTACCTAAACCAGACCATCACTGAATTCAAGCAACTTATTGCACAGGTTTACTTTTCCTCTCTATTTCTTCTGTCATTTTCCTAATCAAAGTGTCTAATCAGGGGCTGAAACGATTTATGGAATAAAACTAATAATTCGATAAAAATAAAAAAGTCGAGCAAAATCTTTGCCTCGAAGCTTCACATTGATCATTTTCCGACACTGTTACGACAGATTCACGCACCACTCCTTGTAGAAATTAGTTGTTGCAAAGGTAGTGAGCCAGGTGGAAAGAGTATGTAAAAGACAGAATTTCTCACGTTTGGGATAATTTCACGAGTTGAAATTTTAATGTAATAGGTAAAATAAGATCATGTGCAATGTCTACGGCAAAGCTAACTTACTGACCACAACAACACATCTACAATCATCAGCATCGATGTTAGCTTATTTAACATAGCCCACCACAGCTCGTTAATAATAATAATAATAAACACGTAATAAGCACGTTCATCTGCAAGCTGTTAAAGCCACAACCGAAATCCAGGCATTTAACACGTAGACTTGCTAATGGTTAGCCAGTTAACAGCCAGCTCCTAACCTGCGCTAACAACTGCCAACTATAGACTCTCATTAGCTGACTCCCACGTCACTCACCGGGCCAGGCCCCTCCTTTAAAAGCTAAGCCCATCCAGTCACGGATATTATAGTGTGGAACTTTGTGATGGCGACCCTAAGTGGACCGCAATAATACCTGCACCTCACATGTATCTGATTAAGCGATAAGATAATCATTAGAATAATTGATTCTGAAAATATTCGATAGCTGCAGCCCATGTCTAATCACAAAGAGACCTGTAATGTGTTCCCTTAAACAAACATGTTTCTCCAAGTCATATATAATAATTTATGCTTCCATTCAGGCTACCGGCCTATCTGCAGAAACAATGCGTGCGGTTCTGGAACGTTGCTACAATGACATCCGGCTCCTGTATGTTCCAAACAAGACACTGAAAGCGGAAGGTTTCTTCAGGAGTAACAAGGTCTGTATATACATTTGGCATAAAAAGATGATGATTGATTACTACCTTCTGTCCTTCTCTTGTTGTATTTTGTGTTCTATTAGATTTTTGTGGAGAGTTCAGAGTCAAGTGATCATCAGGTGGCTTTCACTGACTCGATGCTGTGGAAGCTGTTAGATCGCCACGGGAATACTATCAGATTACTGGTCTTACTTCCTGAACAGTCCCCTGGCACTTTGGCCAGCAGAACTCTTTGCCAAAAGGTTGGCAGTGACTCAGATGTGCCCTTTGAAGGGTCAAAAGGCAACAGGAAATCAGTGGAGGCTATCCTTGAGGAGAGCACAGAAAAGTTAAAGAACCTGTCTCTGCAGCAGCAGCAGGGCTCCAGCGACAGCCAGAAAAGCTCTGACGCCAGCGACTTTGAACACATTGAATCCCCGAGCCAAGAGGCAGACTCAAACTCACCCTGCGTGGCCGCGGACAACCGAGAACGAGAAAACCGGATCGCGGCCACAAGTGGGTGCAGGGGCAGTGCTTCGTCTGACCCAGAGAACCACTTTGCCTGCGAGGAACGCTCAGACTCTGAAGTAAACAATGACCGCAGCACCAGCTCAGTGGACAGTGACATTCTGAGCTCTAGTCACAGTAGTGACACACTGTGCAATGCGGACAGCGGTCCCATTCAGCTGGCCAATGGCTTGGACTCCCACAGCATCACTAGTAGCCGTCGCTCCAAAGCCCACGAAGGCAAGAAAGAGACCTGGGACACTGCAGAGGAAGATTCTGGGACGGACAGCGAGTATGACGACCATGGGAAGGTTAAATCAGAAGACCATTACTTGTACTTCAGGACAGAACCTTGTTCCCAGGATGACTCTGCCTGCAATTCACAAAAATGTATGAACTCTCTATTCATGATGTAGTTAAAAGAAGCTATTATGTTCAAGTAGTTATTTTCTCTTATTTTCTCTCAATAGTAATGTAACAATTACAGTGCCCCCCCCCCCCAGGGGATAGGGACCGAGCCCTGTCACGGATAGCAAACATTCGCGAGTAATTGATGCCCCCACCTCCAAAACAAAGCATTATCATTGCTTTTAGATGCCACAAGATGGTGGCAAAGCACTTTTTTGTCTAACTGAAGCTCCTTCATTTACTTGAACATAGTTCCTTGGCACCGAGATGGCACCAAAGTAATACATCGAACATAAACGTCTATGTTAAGAAGCTAAACGTGTCCTCTAGATTTGATTCAGTTGAGTTGATTAGTGTGTGTTGTTTGATGCTCAGTTACCTATTCAGTCTGTGCGTGCCTCGCTGATAGGGCCACAATTTGTTTGTAAATGTGAAAAAAACAAAAAAGTGTGGTCCTGTATCAGACATCATTACTGAGGGTATAATTGTGGTTTCGGGCGATCCGTTCAGCTTTATCTGTAACCTCATCACTGTTAAATTTCTTTGCTATCAGTTATACATGAATCTAACAATCTTAAAAGAAAGGCACTCACGTCCTATCTAGGTCAACGTTTAGTGCTGTCTGTCTGCAATGAGCCACACCACCTAGAACAGGACATAAAAGCCTCTTCAAACGCATAATATGCGGATCGTATGCATGTCTGAGCAGGACCTTGTATAGCTTCTTAACAAAGATAGTTGTGACTTTTAATTTCCTGCCAAAAATAGTCAAGTTCCACAAAGGGTGCTCCAGAAGTCAATATACCTTTCTTTTTGTCCATTTTGTTTTCATCTATCGTTCGGAAAAGCGTGAGGTCACCAGCATTTGACAGACTTGCCTTGCCGTTTTTGTAAGCATATCATTCCCTTTCCCTTGTCAATTGACAGTAGAGCAGCATTGTAAAATTGCTGCCTGGCACTAATATTTTATGTCCCTGACTACAGTTCACGCCAATTTGAGAAAAGTTAAAAACGTGGTCATGTCCCCGGATGCATCACGGAAGAAAAATTATCCAATCAGCCCAATAACATGGCTCTCACCAAAGTGTCAGTTTCAGAGAGTCTGGTTCATGCTCAAGAATTGTTGCTGGGATTGATTTTTCCCAAATTATACAGTTGTTCATTTTCCCGACCAGAGAGATAAAAGATGGATTTGTGGCTGAACCACAATTTTTTTTCCCAAGCGCTGAGGGTCTTTTTGCGTATAGGAGTAGTTCACATATTTCCACACGAACATCGTCTTCTGCTTGAAGCCTTTGAACAACCTGACATTAAAGCTTTATCACTTTCTGAAACATCCACTGAATCAAGCTTTTGTTGATGCTGAGTTCCAATGCAAGCTTTCCGGGTAGACTTACTCTGGCTTTGCGTGAACGCCTGCTCTATGAGTTCAATGTTTTCATCAGTGCTGGTAGTAGCAGGCCTGCTGTGGTTTATCAAGAATAGATCCTGTTTTGAGAAGCTTGCCATGGGTGGTGTAAAATATACTACATGTTGGAGAAGTGTGATGTCAAGTGGCGAGCCATGGGCAAGAGAAAGATATGCTGACACAAACTTTAAAGTGGTAAAATGCTGATGGCCTCCTGTGTGTGCGCGAGTGATACCTAAAATGAAAAAAGGAAGTGTGGGACACCTTGTACAGACCCTGTGTTTTGGGAGGGAGAGATCTGCTGGTGTTGAATTGTTTGCTGTGCTGTTCCTCAGGTTTAGTGGTTCATGTGGACAAGAGGATAACATTGGCAGCGTTCAAACACAATCTGGAGCCCTACGTCGGCGTCACCTCGGCCCAGTTCAAAGTGTTTCGGGTTTACGCCAACAACCAGGAGTTTGAGAGCGTACGGCTTAACGAAACACTGTCGTCATTCTCTGATGACAACAAGGTCAGGATCCATTTTCGAAATCGATTCCGCTTGGTTGTATTAATAACACATTGAACTTCATTGCATCCCGCAGATAACCATTCGGCTTGGGAGAGCCCTGAAAAAGGGCGAATACCGAGTGAAAGTGTATCAACTGCTCGTAAATGAACAAGAGGTGGGAGGGAGAGCAAAAAAGACTGATGTTGCAAGTGAGCTAATTGTAGAGTTAATGATTGTCTTTCACATGTGTTACGTAGCCCTGCAAGTTCCTCGTGGACGCTGTGTTTGCAAAGGGCATGACTGTTAGACAGTCTAAAGAGGAGCTGCTTCCTCTCTTGAAAGAGCAGTGCAAGCTTGACCTCAGCATTGACCGGTAAGCCCACACATGGACAGTCCACAAATTAAAACCGAATGAGGAGGAAATGATCACGCATACCAAACAAATGTATTGTTTCGTGCCCAGGGTGCGTCTCAGGAAAAAAACATGGAAGAATCCCGGCACAGTATTTCTGGACTACCATGTTTATGAGGAAGACATCAGCATCTCCTCCAACTGGGAAGTTTTTATGGAAATCCTCGATGGTATTTATCTCCGTAATAAACAATACTGTGCTAAAGGCGCGGGCCCGCCCCACACAAGAGCAGCGCGGCCAAAAGTGACTGAACTGTTCTCTGCCACTTGCCTTTGGACGTTAGGCTCTCTGTCGCCAAAATGCATGGGTGCACTTAGTGAATGGGGGCCATCGATCATTGCCAACTGCCTCTCATATCCACACTGCTTTAACCCCGGTTTCGTCTCTCTGTGGCAATCCGCTTCTTCCTCGACAATTGTGCCATTTTTGTGGTTCAATTTAAAAAAAAATAATAATAATAAAAATAAATAAATAAATAAATAAATAAAATACAGTACATACAACAGTGTGCGTGGAGCCTCAAAACCTGATACAGGGTCGCAGTTTTTCCATTGCAGCACGTCCGTAGTGTGTGGTTCTCAATTGCTTGATGTGCGGCAAAGAGTCGCCGACTGTAATTTTTTGGCAACGGTCCACTTGACTCGCCTTCGGTCGCATTGCTCTGTATGCAGTGGGCCTGAGGCCGCTAATAGTATTTTTATAATGTTTTTCTACGGCAGACATTTTGACATAGTAAAACAGTAAATACAACAGGGGTGGGCAAAGTCCTGATGCCGCTAATAGTATTTTTATAATTTTTTTCCACGGCAGACATTTTTACATAGTAAAACAGTAAATACAACAGGGGTGGGCAAAGTATGGCCAACTGGCCATGTGCGGTCAGCTCCTTTCTTAATTGGCTAAATTAAGGCAAAAAATATTGCAGGACTTTTAATAATGTAAATGCTTAGTGGGCCAGATTTAATTAAAATGTTTTTTTAAACGCATTTATTAAGTTATCTGTAGTTATGTATTATAAATATTAATTCGACGTACCGTATACATGTGGGGAAAAAATGCTTGATTTATTTGAAGTTAGTTATAAATGATAAAAAAAACGAGTGGGTTTATTCTTAAAAGAAAGTATTTTACATTAAGAAAAATGTTTACCCTCACGTACAAATGCCCTGGCCTATATGTCCAATTTAAAACAAAAAAATCAAATGCGGCCCTGGAGCACGAATGTTGGCCCACCTCTGAAATAGGACAGATACAGTCAGCAGGATTATCCAATAAAACAAAACCAATATTGAGGTACAGTTAAAGGTAGCAACTAATTACCTCAATACATAGACAAAGACTTTAGAGTTTACTGTTGAGCTGATTTCAGCAGTGTTCCAGTGACCGTGCTGCATTGTTGTGTGCACCTTATTAGTTTTGCCCAATTCATGCCAGTCCAACCTTGGTGGAGGTCTGCACTCTGGTAATTCTCATTGTGGCTTTTTATGATAACATATAACATTGTCAAACAACAATCCTACTGAACACCCTGACGCTTGACTAGAAAGCTGTGATGAATCTCAAAAGTTGCACCCAAAGTGTTGTTTGGCTGCTCTCTAAGGTACTGACTGCCCTTTGACCACTTTTTCAGAACATGAGAAGATGAAGTCAATGTCGCAGCTGGCTGTTCTGACCCGCAGGTGGAGTGCATCCACAATGAAACTGGGTTCCTTCCAAGAAGTGATTCTGGAGAGCAGCAATGTTGAGGAACTCAAGGAGAAGGTATGCCCTGCTGCTAAATTCAGGTGGTTCACTGAAATCCGCATTTGTCAGATTGTTGCGAACATCCTACTTCATGTTGATGTTCAACTGAGTTTTTTTCTTATCATGGCAGCTCAGTGAAATGAGTGATATCCCTCTTGAAAAGCTGGAGTTTGCCAAGGTTTGTGGAATTCCTCCTAAATCCTTGACCTTTCCTCACTTTGCCTTTTTTTTTTCTTACTGAGGGTCCTTGCATGCACTGTTTGCAGGGTCGAGGAACATTTCCCTGTGACATTTCTGTGCTGGAGATTCATCAGGATTTGGACTGGAACCCCAAGGTGTCAGCGTTAAACATGTGGCCCCTGTACATCTGTGATGATGGGGCTGTGGTCTTCTACAGGTAGGAGATGCTAACAAAGGTGTCCTTATACTGTTAAAATAATATAATACAGTATAGTCAGATTACATTTGGAGGCCATTCCAGTTTTTGAGGACACTTTTGGCAGCAGAATTTTAGGAAAAAACGGACCATTTACAGTTGTGCTTATGAATTCACATACCCTGGCCGAATTTGTAAGATGCGTACCGTTCTTTAAAGAAAATGAGTGATCAAGCAAAAAACCTTTATTTTATATTTAATAGGATTTTTTAAAATAAGACATTTCAGAATAATGCAATTGTTAATCAAAATTTAGCAATATAGAAAATAATCAGATGATAGCCGTTCATTCATCAGACTAATTTTCCCAAATAAAATATTTCACATTCTGCCAAAGGAACGTGTACTTATCAGCACAACTGTGATTGATTTTTTTTTTTTTTAACGTTTTCTAGATAAACTGGTAATGAACTATCATTTACAGTGCCCCCTTTGTCAAATTCTTATATTTTTGCATAGTTTCCCCACTTTCAGGTCATCAAACAAATGTAAGTATCAGACTGATATAACCTAAGTGAACTTAAAATGCTGTTTTTAAATGGTGATTTCATTTATTAAGGAAAAACACACTATATAAGTTACCTGGCCCTGTGTGAAAAAGTAATGGCCTCCTAAATTAGCCTAAACCTAAACTGGTTAGGCCATCCTCAGCAGCAACAACTGAAGTCAAGCGTTTTCTATAACTGACGATGAGTCTTTCACATCTCTGTGGAAATATTTTGGCCCACTCTTCCTTGCACAATTGTTTGAATTCTGCAAAAATGTGAGGTTTTTTTCGAGCATGAATGGCCTTTTCAAGGTCATGCCACTGCATTTCAATCAAATTCAAGTCTGGACTTTGACAAGGCCACTCCAAACCCTTCATATTATTATTATTTATTTTAGCCATTCAGAAGTTGACTTGCTGGTGCTGCTGGTATAAAATTCTCATTATTGGGTCATGACCACTGACCTTAACTGAGGCAAAGGAGGCCTGCAGTTCCTTTGTGGTCTCCTGTATGAGTCATTACTGTTCTCTTGGGGTAATCTTTGTAGGCCAGCCACTCCTGGGAAGGTTCACCACCGTTCCATATTTTCTCCATGTGAGGACAATAGCTCTCCCTATGATTCGCTGGAGTCCTAAAGCTTTAGAAATAGATTTGTAACCCTTTCAAGGCTGATGTCAATTACTTTATTTCTCCTCTGCTCTGGAATTTCTTTGGATCGTGTCATTTTATTTCAGCTTATTTAGATCTTTTGTCTTGTCTTTTGATCTTGTCGGGACAGATTCTGTTTTGATTTCAAGTGATTTCTTGATTGGGGAAGTCTGGAGGTAATCAGGCTTGAGTGTGATCAGTGAAAATTAACCAAAATATTTGATTAGCTACAATTAATTCATGATTTAACAAAGGGCGTGGATAATTACTTTTTCACAAAGGGCCAGGTAACTTTTAATAGTTTCTTTTCCTTAAAGGAAATCACCACTTAAAAACTACTTTTTAAGTTTACTTGAGTTATATTTGACTGCTATTTACATTAATGTGGAAACTATGCAAAAATCTAAGAATACTTTTTCACGGCACTGTAATCATCCAGCTCAACATTCAACAGTACAGCTTTTATGAGAAATTTTATATTAAAAACATTTTCCCAAAATACTGCTGAATAACTCCTCAAGTCAAGAAAATACCAATTTTAGATTAGTACTGATTTAATTTTAGTATTCCTCTAATTACAGTAACAGTGTTGCATATCGAGTCCATGCTAGCAATGTTAGCTGCTACGCTAATTGGTCAAGAACAAACTTGGTAAAGTAAATTTGTGTTACTTTGATAAATTGGTCATTATGAAAGGAGAGATGAGCAAAAAGCTGTTTTAGGGATACTTTAAACAATATTTATTAATCACTCTTACTACAAATACAGTTACAATTTGTCTCAGGACAACTATAATTTACACAAAAGTGCATGTTTCTGTAATTTGCATATGGACTATTTGAAATGTCATGAGTGGGACAAAAAATGTCCTCCAATTCTGGCATGACCCGCATTTGAGGCCATCATTGCTGTGATTGTGTGCGCATGTATGTGCAGGGACAGCACAGAGGAGCCAATGGAGCTGTCAGAGGATGAGCGCAATGAACTCATGAAGAAAGAGAGCAGCCGCCTGCTCAAGACTGGACATCGGGTCAGCTACTCGCCGCGGAAAGAGAAGGCACTCAAGATCTACCTAGACGGGGGTCCGGCTAAGGATCCAGCCTAATCCCTGTGTCATTCGGATCTTCTGGCGACTGTCTGGGACTCGGCATGGGTGAGAGGTCCTGGGGGGGAGGGACGAACGTCAAGCAGCGTCATGAGGTTGAAATGCTCTCACCCTCCGCTCTTAGCTCGGAAACCCAGTTGTGCACTGTTAGTTTTTATTGTACTGTAAAGGGAATTTGAGAAGCTATTCCTGACAGAAAATGAATTAACACCTTTTAAGACAAATCGTCGTAAAACGTGGAGATGGTCAAGACTTGAACGCGTCTCATCAGTTAGTCTCCCTCTGCTTGTTCGGGTCATCTCGATCATACCGATTTCTCAGAGATCATTAAGTGCTCACAGCTCATTTTATCTTCCTCCATTGCTCACCTTCCTTTGAATTCTATCAAAGCGAGCTTAGTAGCCACCAAAAAGGAATCCTGGAGATGCAAGCTTCCACTTCTCACTTCATCTACAAGCTTTCTGATGCGAAGCATCACCACATGTCATGCTACGCTATACTGTGGTGTGTGGTCACAGGTTTGCACGTCTGAGCTTCTTCGCTCGTCATCGCTTCCACTAGATTTCGTCCAATTGCGCTCTTCAATTCTCCCCTTGAGAAAATCAAAGTAAAGATGAATTTAACAACCGTTTTGTTTTCGTACGTTGTTTTCCTCCGATTATAATCATTCTTTTGAAGCTACGCACACACATGCTTCCCTGTTGTCTGTATTAACATTTCATTGATCTCTTTGTCTGATCCGATGCGACAGTGAGGGGGATAGACGCTCCCTCCTTGGGTTTTTTTGGCCGAGAGCGTGAGGTGAAGTTGGCACTTTTACCCCCTGCTGCTTAATAGATGGACATCAGTGGGTGGAGAAAGTTCGCCAGACCACCCGTGTCTTGGCCCGCCGGGCTTTTGATGCTGCCACCAGCCGTTCACCGTAGAAATGCCAATGTCTGATGAAATTCTCTTTTTCCTCTGTTGGTGTTTATTTCTTTTGAGATTCAAATCCTGTGTGAAAATAGTTTGAGATGATTTTAAAAATGAATTAAAATGTTTTATTTCATAACCTCAGCTTTTCTTTTTAAAAATGAGACGACTTTCAACTTTATTTTCTGTCAGGTCCGCCGCACACTGAGCGACGCGGCCAAACCGAGTGAACTATCAAGCAGTGTGCGGGTTTCGGTGCCTAGTTTTAATGAGTGGCCGACCAGAGGCGTTCAAAATTTCGAAATTAACGTCACAACGTTAAAGATATAACGGCCAATCAGAAGAGTCAGAGTCAAACTCTATACAGGGGAGGCCGGATTTGAACCCGGGTCCTCAGAACTGAGGAAGATGTGCTACCACTGTTCCACTAAAGTATAATACTATATAAAATAACTATTTAGAACTTCATATATACCTGTGGATGAAAAAGTGAAGCGTCTATCACCAGTGCACGCAAACTTTCGCAGCAGAAGATTTTCCGTGTAGGAAGCGACATCCAGTCGGCCCCTGCCAAACTCTTAACAGTACAGTAGGCCTATTTGTTATTTTACAGTAGGAATTAATTATACAGTGGCCCCTTGATAAGAGTTTAAAAAAAAAAAAGCCTTTTATGCTGTAACAGTTTTGCTGTGCAACAGGGGAGTTTGAAATACTCAGTCTGCTTATTATTATTATTTTAATTCTGATGTTTATTGAAAATGCAGCCTGACAGAAAAGGGTTTTAGGGGACAGACCAGACAAGGTTGCTGCTCGACACAGGCAGAACTACTTTTACGGAGTTAAAAGTCTACTCGTTGAGGAGCTACTGACCTGCAGTCTAGTCTGACTGCCTACAATAACTCCGACCCGCACTCCTGCATCGCACCCACAGTTGCAGACACTGAGTGTACGTGTGACGGTCACTCGCCGAATGTGCGGTGGGGACTCGCCTGCTGTATATGTTTGCGATTGTCCAGTTCAGCCGACCTTGGACTAAGAACAATATGACCCCTCCGAATTTAGGTCTGGTCTACTGGGATATACTCTGATGATTAAATACAGTGGGAAAATGACTGGATTTCCAAACCGTGTGCAGTACGTTTTTATTGCTCATACAGTGCGTGAAGCTTTAGTGCATAGTTCCAGTGAGGTTGCAAACACGTCATGAACTTGATAACCTGCCCTGTGATGACTTTAATCCACCAGGCAAGTGAGCTACTCATGCAGTCAACTATCTCCTGTTTGATAAGACTTCTAAAACTCCGGTAAGCAAGTACAACAATTTATTTTTACATTCCATGCTGTGTGCAAACAGAAAGAGAACACAGTTCCTGAGGATTCAAGGTGAAACATAATTGCAATGTGACTAAAGCATTTCAGAGGATGTAGTCTATGGCCGAGTAAAGGCTGTCTGTCAGGCCTTCTTCACTCGAGTCGACCGCTCGAAGGCACATGGATCCTCGCCTGGAAGAGGGGAGAGAAATCAATTCGGAGTATTTCCAAAATTCCCCATTGCAACTGCACATGAAAAGTTTATGGAAACTTTCCAGAAATTTAAGATGCGTTTTCTTTCAAATGGTCATTTTTAAAGGCATTGCCCTGTCCTCGTGGTTAGAACATCTGCCTCACAGGTTTTGGGTTTGAATCTCAATTCCAGCCTCCGGCTTCCTTCACTATTCCAGAATGCATGTTATGGTCCTTGGAAGACTCTAAATCCATCCCATAGCTGAGTGTGAATGGCAGTTGGCTGGAAACCAGTCCAGGGTGCACCCTGCCTCTCGCCCAGAATTGCTAGTTTTATATACTTTTCTATTAGTTCTTTGGCCTGAGCACAAAGGTAGGTGACTTTTTTTTTTTTTTTGCGACTAATGGACAGGTTTAAAAAAAAAACAGAAATCTAAATCGAGTACAGTATTGTTACAAATCTGATGCTATATGAATATACGGGTTATCAACCATATTTAATGCAGAGTAAATGTTTAAAAATAAAATCTATAATCGAGCCAACCGTTGCACACAAGCACAAAATAAGATGCTGAAATCGGTCCATGTAGGACACACTATGGCCTTGGATGACTGGATACTCACCCCAGGTGCTGGCAGTGGAGGTCCCCAGCACAAGGACAATGTTTTCTGGGTGTGTCATCCTCGGTCAGGTGGTTGGAGGCAGGAAAACAGCGCTCGCGTTCGATGGGTTTCGCAGAGCAGACTGGGAAGAGCAGGGCTGAACACAACAAATTAATACAATAATAATATATATTCCGACATAATTCAGTATAACCTCGCACACTATTGAAATGCTCATACACACTTGAGTGCATTTCAGTATGTGTGTGAGGCGTTCTGTAGTGTACGTGCGACTGCATCTTTTTTCACAATTGTCAAAAATTAATAATTTGTACCGGCATTACCAGATAACTAGCAACCCTTTACTGCTCGGTGACTGTTTTTTGTCAATGTCTTTATGTCTCAAAAGTGTTCTTTGTCACTAGCAACCCTTTACTGCTCGGTGACTGTTTTTTGTCAATGTCTTTATGTCTCAAAAGTGTTCTTTGTCACTTGACTGTCTGTTGCCGTACTAGAGCGGCTCCCAACTACCCGAGACAAATCAGAATGCCTTGGTTAAAACTTTTTGTTTTAATTCCTCGTTTGAAAAAGACCATTCAAGCAACACGTTTTTCTTCGTGTTTTTGAGATTGCACGGTAAAATCTGCTGCTGGCTACTAGTGCGGACTGAATGAGAGGCAACAATGAGAAAAGGAAATGCCAGTATTTTAAGGGCAATAGGCCATCAGCAATGTGTTGAGAAAAAACAAGAACTATGAACTAGTTCATTTTTAAAATGGTAAACTTTGTTAAAAATGTTGAATTATGAACTGAACTTTTAACTAGTTTGCGTAGAACTAGAACTTTCCCAACACTGGTTTCGGTAGTGGTTATGAGAGAGTTTGAATCTTGTGTGTGTTATCAGAGCATTGAAGCGGTTTGTATGAGCGCGTTTCAGCCGTCCGTGTGTGTGATCCTGACTTATGTTCAAGACGGCCCCTCATTCGTTTGCTGCAGTGGATCCTGAGTGAGCGTCACCTGCATGGAAGGCACAGCAGAGGTCAGGGCTGCAGTGCGCCTGAAGCTGACACGTGCTGCCAGCTTGTCCTTTGGTTGCATTTGGACTGCACTGACCCCAAACACACAAGTGTACACCGCAGCACTCCTCATCCTCAGTGCAGGACTGCAACAACATAATAATCATTTTAACTATCACTGCAATATTCTATTTGAATGTGGATCATCAACAACTGTAGTCGAACGAGTAACTGGCGGTGTAACGATTAATCGATATGCAAGTTAATCGAAGACTGTTTTGATCATCGATTTATCGTGTATAGCCATCGTTTAAACTTAAAATGGTCAAATTTCAGGATCGGCAGTAAGGGGCGGGATGGAGCTGACTAGTAAGACAGTCAGCTTTCTCGCGAGTAAGAACAAATCTTGTACTAATAAATGCTCAAAACAGGTTTCCATACAGCCAGCTACACTGTTGAAAATTAGGCAATTTTTCATTCTGTCCATATTATCCAACCAATTGAAATTATCGGTCCCAGTTCACTCACCACGTCGATGCCTTTGCAAGGCTTACACCTGGAATTGTGGTTCTCGTGCAGACAGTAGCTCTCCTTCCCACAATCCTCAGCGGTGACGCAGCCCTAAAACAGGAACGTTTGCATCAGAGCTTGTTGTCATGCAACTTTGAACGCTAAATTATACCCTTTAGCTCACTTTTTTTTTTTCCCCTCCATATTTAAGGTTAAACTATATTGACCAACAATGTATTATATAGTTATTTCAAAATGGACCCATGTATATACATATAAAAAAAAAAAAAAAATCATCATTACAGTGATTAACCCGTTAAAGCAAAGAGAAAATAAAAATTATAATAAAACATCTAATTAGCCAAAACACATTACAATGCAATGTCAAATTGAAATGAATTACGTACAGGAAGCACAGGTTTTTATTATCATACATTAAGGTGAGAATTGCTGAACATCACATCATCATAACAAGAATAAGCCTCTGGGCTCTATGCTGGCCATTTCTGTCCGCCTTCTTTTTTTCTAAACATTTTAGCTGTGTTAATGAAATCTTCCCAAGCGTTGGGATTTTAGTCTGATTTTATCATTTCCAATTTGAGCTCTCTAAATACATCCGCAAGACACTGTTTACATCACATCGGATACCACTTTAGGCTAATTGAAACGCAGGAAAATGACTTTTTTTTTTACACATCCATCCTTTATCAACACCGCTTATTTATGTTTTCTGCCAGATTACATTATATTTTTGGGGACAAGGGAGAAAAGAGGCAATATCTTATGCCAAAGCAGCAAATGACTGACCCAATTTTGATTTTAAGAAGTGGCGATACACCGTGCTGGCTGGAGAAATACTTGACTAAAAAGGTGGTACTGAGAATCCATCCATCCAATTTCTTCCAGTTATCCGGGTTAGCGGGGGCAGCAGCTTCAGCAAAGAAGCCCAGAC
This sequence comes from Phycodurus eques, assembly GCF_024500275.1. Lineage (NCBI taxonomy): Eukaryota > Metazoa > Chordata > Actinopteri > Syngnathiformes > Syngnathidae > Phycodurus > Phycodurus eques. The sequence goes on from NC_084526.1 coordinate 40,840,332, forward strand.
TTCCGTTCTTCCAACTCTTCTGGGGAATCTCGAGCTGTTCCCAGGCCAGCCGGGAGACATAGTCTCCCGTCCTGGATTGTCCCCGGGCCCTCCTCCCAGTGGGACGTACCCAGAACACCTCACCGGGGATCGGGTTCTGCCATTGCTGCCGCGTCAGGCAGCAACGAGGGGCGCCGAACAGTTGGGAAAATCTTGACCGTGACCACTTTTTTGACCATCATTTAAAGTGCCTCAGATTAAAATCAAATAAAGTCCAAACGTTCTAGTAGGCTTTCCCTGACATTTTTTAATCTTATATGACAAGCCATTTGTAATTGATGGTGGAAAAAAGTTTTGAAATTATTAATCTTGGGTCTCATTTTCATATATATATATATATATATATATATAGCGGCAGAAGCTCTAACCAGTCGGCCGCCGTGCCGCTTGCACAAACATACTGGCAATTTTTTTTTTTAATGAATGGATATTTTATACTAATGAGAACTGATGTGAGTTAGTTCGCAGTAAATTACGGACTGGCTGTATGCAGCCATCTGAAAGGGTCGTAAAATGGAACAAGGCCTGTAGGACGACAATAATAACAATCGTGTGGTTGTACATTGCAGTGGTCTACTGCACTGCACCATATTGAGTGTTTACACTCCTAGAACCTCCATTAGATGAACATGAAGTACTCACAGCGTCAATATGGTTGTCCAGCTCAGTGGGCTGCACAGTTGCTGTAGCAAGGTTTGTCTCCTGTGTGGAAAGTACACATCACATTGTAGCTTTATCACACACAAAACACGCTCCACCACACATGAACAAATTTAAATCCACACACACACACACACACAAAATAGTGCTGTGTCATGTTTTCCTTACTTGCTGCACAGGGATTTGCTGCTCATCCTCGGCCAGCTGCTCCACATGCACCGCCGCGCGTTCCTCTTCCTGCGAGGAATTGTCCAGGATGAGGTGAATTCCTGGGTGCACTAACTCGGGCAGGATAGCATCGGAGGGCGCCAGCAGAGGTAAAAGTAGCAGGACGGCTTGCATGTTGGCACTCAGCGGCATCTTCATCGTTAGGAGGAGGCTGCTGCACTAGGAGGAGGAAGAGGAGGAGGGCAGGGCTTGATGCTCAGAGCCCCCCCCCCCACTGCGTCACATGACAATGCGCAATATCTTGCTTTCTGATCTCGTAGCACAGTGGTTCTCAAAACTTTTGACACCAAGTACCACATAAAGAAAATATATACTTCGCGCTCCAAGTACAATCATCATGATCAACATTCAAATATAGTAGCATCAAAGGGCAACGTGGAATTCCCAATGCTATTAAAGACAGGATCAATTCAGTAACTTTGGTATTCATATATTAAATTAAGGAACAATCACAAGCTACTTAGGTGGATATCATTTGACGCTCAGTTTTGTGCCAGGTTTAGGGGATTGCACTTCCAAGTAGTGGGCAAGGAAAGGTATCAAGGCAATAGTCGTAGCGGTAATAGAAAATAAGGAATTGCTCAGCTCCCAAAGCCTAAAAGACAAATTTAGCCTACAAAATAGCGATCTGTTCAGATATTTACAATTCAGGGATTACTATAATAAGGGAGTGAAAATGTGAGGTACACAAACAATACATCCAGTGATAGAGGTTATGCTGAATGCATATAAATTGTACCATAGTCTTATGGAAATGAACGGCAATTCAACAATATCCCTGAAATCAAAATGGGAAGCTGAATTAGAAGTGGTAATCATATAATGAAATACAGTAGCGCAGTGAGACATAAGTTTAACTTCTAAAGAGGATATTGAATATTATTGTAAGCCACTGTAACATGCAGTTGGAACATTAACACTGCAGTTAAATGTAGGGGGGGAAATTACTTATATAAAGTAAGTACTACATGCATGTACATGCATTCAATTAAGGTTTATTGCATATAAAAAATGTAATAGAATTTTTTTCAGAATCAAAATCGTGAACATTCAATTATAGAATCGACGTCAAGCTTTGTTTTTCTCTCAAAAATCGATGCTGATGCTGGAAAAGCTGCGGCTAACCGGCGTTAGCAACTGTAAGAAGTTCCCAAAAGAGGCCCGAGAGCACGGGGGGGGGGGGGGGGGGGGGGGAATATTCCTGATGCAAATGAGACTGACAGGTTGAACATTTCTCCAGAACAAAACCTGTGAGACGGAACTTGCCTTACACGATACACGAGCATCTAAAAAAAAAAAAAAAAAGCAAACACATTGTGGCGGATTCAATTACTGACAATCAGGGGCCGTCATCTCGATCAGCCATTTGCCGAGTTCGCTGCTAATATTACACATTAGTGAAGTTGCATGATTAAAGCAGTACACAAATAGATTAGCTTAAGGCTATAGATGACGGTTTTATTAGCCTTAGCACACAGGTTATGTGTTTGGTGTAACATTATAAACACATATATGAATAAAAAAAACTAGATATGCCAGCGTGTTGTGCCGAGTGACGTGGCTACCTGGCGGCCATGTTGCTGGGGGCAACGTTCCCATCAAATTCAATGCGTGTACATTGAAAACGATTCTCAATTTGCTCATTTCTAAACCGATTTTCACGAGGTTTATCCATTTTTATTTTTTTTTTGTCTACGTCAAAGCATGTACAAATAGACAAAACAATATCCCAAAAATATTCTTACCTCGGAAAGGTTATTCTCAGTTGCCTTGTTGTGATAGTGCATAGTTTTGTTGTTGTTTTTGTTCCATTTCAAAGTGCACTTAACATTTATACCGACAGCTAAAAACGTTCAAACCCAGAGTATCGCCTTCATTTTCATTTTAACGATCATGTATGAACATCATAAAACCCGTCAGGAATCCTGGTACAAGCTGCAAAGTTTATTCAAAGTGAAATGTACTGTTATCCTAATTGCCTTAAACACTTCAAGATGGAAGCGAATGAGGGTACAATAGCATCTGTTTGCCGATTAGTGGATTAATCGCAAAAATAATCGGTGAATCGTGGATTATCAAAATAATCATTTGTGGGAGCCATGATTTTTGTGTTCTCTCGCTCCAAAAAAATAAAAATAAATTACAAAGAGCACGCGACACTGGAGTAGAACTGGTTGCTGTGCTGCTTGTGTTTTCCCACCAGGTGGCACTATTCCCCAAAATGCAAACGCCGCGGTTCCCCACACGTGGCTGCTCGATGGTGAGCTCGAGTGGGACTGCGCTGCTTTCTTCCGCGTCCTGCCGGAGGCCATTCTTCGGCTGACACGTTTGGAATGTGTCACATATCGTCGAAAGTGTCGATAAAAGCGAGCTGGCGCCACGCGTCGCACTCAAGTCTGTCCCAACATCATTCGTCTCGCCACCTGCTCTGATTTGAACGAGTTGGAGGATGCGTTCAAAGACCAGTCAGGTGCGCATGAATTCGTAAACTCTCCCTGCTCTTGTACTTCAAAGAGCGGACAACTAATGTGGTTACTTTGTTGTCAAAAATAATACATGTATATCTATATAGAGAAGTGCGATTGAGTTTAAGAGAAGGCGTGTTTGTGAAAAGGGAAGAGAAGTTGGCGAGATCCGGCTCTCCCCTGGAGTGACAGCTGAGCTATCCGGGCCAGAGATGGCAGCTGTGGGATGTGTCCACGTCCGAGCACCGCCCTCGCACCACACCGGCTGACGAGGGAAGTTGCTCTTTTTTTTTTTTTTTTTTTTTTTTTTTTTTAAACTCGTCGACATGTGAGTGAATTTTCTTCACGTCAGTGGCTCCTCTGAGGCTGAGACGCCTGAACCCTTTTTATTATTTTTTTATTATTGTTGTTGTTGTTGTTGTTGTTGTTGTCGTTGTTGTCGAACTGTTCTCAAGGCGGCATCGGAAGCGGCAGGTCGTGAAAACATCCCCACTGCGTCCACTGCGAGGTGAGGCCGTTGGACTGCTTCATTGTCGCTCTGTGGGTGGGTCAGACTATCGGTGCTTCTCCACTTCATGCAAATTGGCATTTATTTATTTTTTTGTCTGCTGAGGTGTTTGTGTGCCATCCGTCACTTTGAAGTAGCTTTTCTTCAGCTTCGTTGAAAAACGGAGGGACAACCTCTCATTTGCTCATCACCTCCTGCTTTTCAAGCGTTTTGGTTCAAATCTATGGAAAGCCATTTGAGCATTTATTCCACATACTTGACATCCAGTTTGAGGTCCATGTGCTAGTACGCTCTTTGTCCTTTACTAGTAGGACAGGTACCATGTTACTAGTGCGGTAAAGCTATGCATGGATTGACAACTGTGTGCTACAAAAGTGTTGATAATTCTTTCATCAGTCTACTTTCATGGAGGACTACAGAAATCGGAGAATATTTACTATTTACTATCCGAGGATTTAGCCAAATTGCAGCTAAACGGTGGCTTTAAACGGTTAATCGATTATAAAAAAAAAAAATCGTTATAGATTAAGTTGATCATGTATTATTTGTCGATGAATCGTTTCACCTCTACGTTCTACTAGTGTGCTTAATGGTCTTTCTAGCGATGACATAGAGCATACTAGTACAGCGTTAGATGTCAACAAGTAGAATTCTATCATGGTGTTAGTAGTACACCAAGCACGCAGTTGTCAACTAGTGCACAAATGTCATACAGTAGTGGGGGGGGGGAACATTACTAGTAAGATACAATCATTCTACTAGTGCACCTCCCTTTACAAATGACTAGTGACTTTTGCTCAGCAGCAGCTCCTCTCACGCTGTCCTTGGGTGGTGGCGGCATCTGCACACTAGTCTCCAAAGAAAGTGTGCGGTGTCGCCATGCTACTCTGTCCGCTCGCCCACAAAAGGCTTCCCGAGTGACGAGTCGGCTTGTTCGTGTTTTCGAAGCGAGACTGCAGGACGAAATCCAGCTACTGTGCTCGCAAAGCTCCCTCGCGGCAACCAAAGATCACGTTGTCTTGTCAAACGACGCGATGATTACCAATGAACATTTGAAAAGAAGTCCATTTTATTTGATTGACCCCTTTCGAGTGAACTTTGACCTCAGACCCGACAGACAATCGGCACAAAAAATAGATATATATATTTTTTTAAATCACCAAATAAACTTCAGCTGTTCCCGTAAGCTTTTCCTGACATTTCCTGGCTATTAATAAACCAATAATTTAATCAAATGTTGATCTCATTAAAAGAAAGTCTGCGCACACTTGCCACTATGTAAAGTAGTTATCCTCAAATCAAGTGCAGTTGTTCTCGTCGAGCTTGTCCTGACATATCCTGACAAACAAAATTCTTAAATAAAATGTTTACTAACATCAGTTTTTTTAAATTTCTAATAAATCAATCAAGCCAATTCATAGCATAAATGCCAAAGTCTTAGGAGATTAGGTGCCGTAGCGCATTATAACGGTTTGCTGTGACTGCTCCTAAAACAACATGACAGGGATTATGTGGCAACTTTATTGATACATGCTCATTTTGCAATAAATCAGCACAACAGTGCTGCTCAGCGTTGAATATACAAAACCATCTGGGCTCGGGCACGGCCCGAAATTCAGCGTGCTAGTTTCCACCTACACCCGTGCTTGAATCTTTGATTCAGGCCAGGAACAAAATATTGCTTTTGTTTTTTTTTCTTCAACATAACTCTGCATTGGCTGTGCAGTATGACTAACGCACCTCCTCCACATTTGCCGTCTGGAATGATTCACATGTCGTGCGAGATAAGGAGTCGTGTCTTGAGCAACCTATCGCTTTCTCAAATACTTATTTAGTGTTTACTGCAAAGACTTCCATTGACCTCTTTTTCTTTTTTTAAATTCATTCCACAGCAGAAGTGCTGGCATCTAAACATTGTCCAACTGCCTGTATAATTTACTCTTGCAGATGAGATGATCACTTCCTCTGTCCATAACCACTCAGCTGCTACCACAATATTTCTGGAATTCCCTTCAGTCATTCAAAAGAAAGTTAGGACCCATCCGATTTTGTTATAACAGCCCGTCTGCTATTATTTTAATGGTATTTATTTCTGCCAAATGACCACATGCTTCTTGATTACTGTTTTTTTACTCTGATTTACATCTTTCCTCTTTTCCGTGCACTACTTGCCCGGAGGAAAAGTAATATATGCAAAATCTTTTCTAGGAGGAGATCTGGTTGAACTAGAAGCTGCTGTAGCAACACAATTCAGATGACATTTACATTACAGTAGTGCCCCCCCCCCCCCCCCCCCCCCCCTAAAGTGCTGATGGAATGTGCAAGTGAAACCTTTACTCGGAGCCACTTCTGCTGCAGATTGTTATGCCAGCCTTGTGTATTTTACCGTGACTATACGGGCTTCACAGCTTTTTATCTTTCTATCCGCATGTGTGAATGAAAATGACAAGCGGGCGAACAAAACTGCAAAGACACCGACTTGCATGAATCAAGCAGCAGGACTGACGAGTAAATGAATCGTAAAATTTGAGTATTAAAGACACACCCGTCACGCTGTGGGCGAAGCGGACGACTGCGGTCACGCTGTTTCATGTGGTCCCAAAAAGTCGGCGTGAGCGAGAGCTTGTGCTCGTTACTGCCTGGGAGGCGTCGGCAAATGTTGTCCTTCCGCCCTGCAATGTTTCCTTCCTCGCTCAATGTCACCAAAATGGACTTGTGCGCGACGAGGCTGACAAAACGCTGCCTCATGTTGTCGTCTAATTGTGCAAGTTACGATCACCACTGTAGAATACAGCAGATCATCTTGTGGCACATGTCGGATACACAGTCTACACATAAAAAAAGTCTACACACCCCTGTTCATATGTCAGGTATTTGTGAAATAAAAAATTCAAGTTTGATAAAAAAATAAATAAATAATAATAATAATGTTTCTTGCTGTGTTCAGAATTAACCAATCATATTCAAACTCATGTTAAACGGGAGTCAGCAAACACCTGCCACCATTTGAAGTCCCTCTAATTAACCTCAAAGTTCAGGTGTTCGTTTGAATGTGATTGATTAATTCTGAACACAGTCACGTCCCAGCTATAAGAGGGTGTGCACACTTGTGCAACCACATTATTTCAATCATTTACTTTTACTTGCCCTCTCGAAAAATATAAATTTCAACGCTGTAGATTTTTGATAAAAATTTTTTCTTTAAAAGGTTTTTCTTGGTCGTCTTTGTGTTTTGTTAATATCACAAAACCTCCCATTTGAATAGGGGTGTGTAGACTTTTTATGTCCACTGTATAATACTTTTTTTTTTTATGTCCACTGTATAATACTTTTTTTGTGTCCACTGTATAATACTTTTTTTTTTTAATGTCCACTGTGTAATGTAATTATAAGGGTGTCCACACGTGCACTTGGCACCAGGACACCCAAGGTCGCAGTTCGATGACCGACTTTGTGGTCGTGTCATCGGACTTGCGGCCGCATGTCTTGGACACTCGGGTGAAGAAAGGGGCGGAGCTTTCAACTGATCACCACCTGGTGGTGAGTTGGCTCCGAGATTCCGAATTCTGATTCGGATTCGGATTCTGATGGTGGGGGAAGAGCTGGATGAAGTGGCTGGGGAGAGGGAAGTCTTGGGCGTCCCTGCTGGGGACCTCGGATAAGCGGCAGAAAATGGATGGATGGTTTTTAAATTACATTCACAAAAGAAAACAATTGACAGATTGCTTCAACAGTAGAAAAAAAGGCCTATTTTAAATGAACTTTAGTAGCTTCTCATATCAAGTAATAGCTTTTATAGTAAGTAAGTAATATATTATTTTTTTTATTGTCACAGATTCAAATAAAATGTCATGCTTTTTTGGGGGGGGCTAGCAGAAATAATTAAATATTCTATAAACATGTATTTTCGTAAATGAAATTCCATAATTGACAGCAAAAAGAATGTTTTATTTTATAGACACTAAAATGATGTACAATATGAAATAGAGACAATGATATAATACGTGATATTGTTTACTCCAGTTCAACACTTGCCTGCCAACAAGATGAAGCGTGTCCAATGTTCGTTTCTCGTTTCCAGGCTGTCTTGTCGATGATATCGTTTACAGGTCATGTGTAGCAACCCAATAATACTTGTCTATTCTGAGCCTGCCTCAACTCATTGTTGACTGACAAAATGGTCTATTCTTGGCAAACATCAACACCGTTGACCCCGTTACTGCTATAGAAGGTAGCATGAAAGATTCCCACCAGACCTTGAATTTGTTTTTATTGTGCTGCAACGGATATTTGCGTACCGACGGCCATCGAAGCCTGATCATCCTGAAAAGGGGATCCCTCCATCTTTTTACACCGAATTTCGAATGCGTTGTTTACGCCGTTCAAAACGCAAGGGAGCGTCAAAATTGGCGTTTACCATTGCGGCGCTGCGCCTCGAGTTTAAATGCTTTGTTGTTGTTGTTTTTTTTTTTTTTTTTTAAACGATCTTTATTGGACAAATTTCAACGATACAGTTGACTTGAGTAGCATTGCTGTGCCGTCAGACGGCGCATCCAATGATAATAAAAAAAAAAAAAACCCCAGCCCAAATGACCAATGAACCCTTTTCGAGGATTGTAGAAATAACATAAAGAAAAGGAACAGACTTTGTTGTGAATTTCCGTTCCTCTGATATGAGAGTGGCACTTACCAAGGGGAATGGCAACAGCAACATTCACCTACAGCCACCTCCCAAAAAAATGCTATTTGTTATTATGTAACGGATTAATGGCACATAACAGGACCAGTGTAAACCAAAGACCCCCTGAAAACGGATTAGTGCTTCATTCATTAATGGAAAACAAACTGTATCCATAAGACATCTACTGTAGTTTTCCAGACACTCGGCTTGATATCAGAGCTGAGATAATCTTCCTACCTTCTGTGACCTTCATTTTGATGGACGCAGCCCCCTTTGGCACCGTGGTTGCTTATCAGGCCGAACGGATGGTTCCTTCCTGGTTTTCTAAGGCCCGGGCTGTAATTACGTGCGGTGGCTGGCTGGCTGGCTGCACTGTGTGCGTTTCCCAGCACTCCCAATGTTTTCCTTTGCGCCGCCAGCTTCCTATTGTATTCTCACGGCGACTGCGTCACTGCTTGCTCACTTGATGATCACGTCTCCGTCTTCTCCTGTGGTTTCTTGGAGTCGAGGTTTCTGTTGAAGGTCTTCATTCAGGAGGTGTCGGGTCAATTTTGATGACCTCTTTTCTCGCCCTCACTGTCTAATACTACCACTATATTGTGTCCACTATTTTATTCTGCAATTGTACTTTTTGTTATTCGATAGGCTCAGCGTTCCAGTTCAAATTGCCTTTTAATGTTTGAATGCTGCCAGAAGTTATCCGGAAGGATAAAGAAGTATAAGGATTACATAAGTCCTGAGTCCAGTTTTGGGCTACAGTGCACTATGTCTTATTTCCTGGTGGGGAGTGGACCTTTTGTTTTCCAATAAGCCTGTTAAAGAAGAGCACAGTACATCCACACGAATATTTGTTTTAGCTGCTGTGTTATTAAACTGGAAGTCTTGGTGGGGGAACATATTGTCAATATTAAACAAAAATGTATCAAACAAATTATTATTGATAATAGATGATGCCGTAGCCCATATTGCATGTCGCTGTTAGGAGATCTTGAACGACATAGAGGGGTCCCCTGTCCGAACGTTTTCCACTGATGGCTATACAGTAAACTGGAAGGAAGACGGGGGTTACGTCATTTTGTGTTTCGGACACATGCTAAAATGCTAAAAAAATAAATAAAATAAATTAAAAAAAAATATATATATATATATACCTGCATCTGAGCTTTGTGCTTTCAGTAACAAAGCAAGGAGTTATTAGTATTGGTGGGAATTTGTCACATTCAACTTTTCACATTTTTAAAAAAATCTTTTTTTCATTTATTTATTTTTTATTTGGGGAACTAACATAGCCAGTAACAAACTTAAAAAAATTAAAAAGTAGTGCAATATCTTGTACATTTTCTTTTAAATAGTAAGAAAAAAAATCCATATAACTTTAAATAATTAAAAAATGTGATCTTGTGACATTAAATTTTTTTTTTTGTTTTTTTTTTTTTTGCATTTTTATTAAATTAGAAAATAGTGCAAGAATATCTGTCAACATTTTAACTTTTTCTTTTAACCTTTTGTAACCCAGCCTGCCGGATGTTTTATTATAATATTTGTCCGCTTCTCTGATTGAACACAATACGTGTTCTCATTCTTACAAATGTTGGTTTTTATGGAATGTGTCACAACACAGTGCGCACTGCACGCACGCATGTGGAGTCTATATGTTTACTTTGTATTCCTTCTGCACAGCAGTCCAGGTGCAACAGGTGCATTCTTAACATTCCAGCGCATTGTGAGCTGATGTCTGTTATGTGTGGACGTGCCCGCGCGGCCGCTCTGTGCAACGGCTAATACTGCACTTGCATTTCGGTTGTGATATTGCGCTATTCATGTACATTGACAACAATACAAATTGGAAGTTTTACACTGTCCGGTCATTAGATGGATTACACAATGCAAGAAAAAATGATGTCAACCCCGGAATTTGGTAGTCAGTCAAATGAATGTGACGAGATTGGAGGTATTGGTGTTTTTATAGAGCGCGGCAGTTTTTTAATTCTCAACAAGCGTGCATTGTTAACACACAAGCAAATGTCGAGGCCGGTTGGTTTGGGGTAACTCAAATCCATTACGGCGATGGACTCCGATTGAGATCAGAAACGCGTCACCCAATGGAAACTGTCCGACGCCGGGAGGTATTCCGCGCTCCGGCTGTGATGTGCGCGGTATGTCGGCCTGTGTATTCTCTCCGCTTCGTCTGTCATTAAGTCGTATTTTTACAGCCGCGCTGCGGCCTCGCCGCGTCTGCCCGCAAGTGACTTTTCCATTCTGTGAGCGTGCGATGGTCACAGCCACGCTGCTCGAGTTGAGACCATCTCGAGTTAGCGACAGCTTCGACTTGGAAGTGGTAGCGTTTCATTAGCATTCTCTGCATATGGTTCCACTCTTTTTCATTTTTGAACTGAATAACAAAAGCAGACTGAGTGCTGTCAACAGGACGTTTTATGAACATTCAACAACAGCCGAGAGATTTATGAGCTTTGGTAATAATGAGGAATAAATCAATTATGAATATGGTAAGTTGAGAGCTCACATTTGCTCACGACCGTTCCTTTTCTTGCTTGTCATTTTCTTCATCGCTCTCTGACTTCAATGTGACGGATGTTATGTCCACCGCATAGTATGCACTTTTTCCTCCAAACTTGAACGCACCTGCATCATTCATCATGTCTGGGCAGCGGTCATGTAATAGGCCGGTGGTTGAAGGAAATCCTTTCATAATATTATTGTAGTCAAGCAACAAAAAGTCTATTCTTTAACAACTATTTTTAACTGCAGCTTGCTCATCTTAGTTGCGATCAGTCGCACGAATAACTGTGTCTGTATTATACTGACCCCAGGTGACCGAGCTGCGCACGCTTCATTATTTTTGTGTGTGTGTGTGTGTGTGTTGCCAGCTCAAAAATTTGAGGCGCAAGCGAGCTTCGGATACTTGAGCTTCACTTAAGTGAAAAGACATTGAGCAATGAAGGTACTTTCATGCCCTCTCGTGTGGGCAAGGAGAGCCATCTATTTTTACATGCGTGACGGCATATGACAAAAAAGAGTTCATGTTTGAATATATGATACCATTCCTTTAGATTACCCTTAATTCCCAGTTTTCCGAAATTCCCCCATCTTAACTTCCCGTGGAATTTTACCGGCGACGTTTTGGAAATGTACCTTTAAAATTTCCACCCCTGTGCAACCCTTCTCGCGTTTAACATTTGAGCAGAACTTGAGTAATAGTGGGGGGCGGGGGGTTTGGGCTCCTGCTGATGGAGCAGATCAGAGCCGGTTGAGGCACGTGGTGGAGGAATGTGCTCTGGCTGCGTTTGAATGTCTGCTCTGAGAGGTGAAAGGTCTTGTTTGGCAGCAGGGGAGGTCCAGGAGGACAATGGTATAATCACATGAAGCAGGCTTTGTCTTTGAATGTGGCGGCTCAGGTTTGCCGGACGCGTACGCTGGTGTCTGGCTTAAAAAACGCTCCATAAGCAGTTTCATTGGCCCGCCACCTGAGGCCCAGGGCGGGGTGGGACAGTCGGAGGGGATTAGTTTGGGAGGGGAGCGGGTGTCGGTGTCCCGCACGGCCGGGCCCGTGCGGCTCCACAGGACGTTGGAATATCAAAGGCTTTACACTTCACAGAAGTTGTTGTCTCCACCTTTTTTGGCAGAGGGTTCAAAACGCTTGATGGTCGACTGCTGCGAGCACAAAACTGAGTTGAACATTTTCAAATTGCACGCGTTGGAGGAAAACGCTTTTATACCAGGTTTTTTTTCTTCACATCACTTCAAAATGAATGTGTGAATGTATATTTAACATACAATTCTTGATTTAATTATTTTATTTTTTTAAATGTAAAATTTGGGTTTTGTTTGTTTTTTCCACGAGGCAAAGTCAAAAGAAGATATTGTGGTTGTGCAAGTCTGCACTGATCTGATGAACAGATTTTTATTTTTTAATAGGACAGCGTAGTGTGTCTGTGTGTTTTAACCATACACCCACTTCCAATATACAATGTGACCTTTTCAAGAAGTGCAAAATACCTCTTGACTGATCAAATAAATACAAATGAGTCAGAGGAGTCCAATTTCAGCTATGTGCTCATCATTAAAATAAATAAATAAAAAAATTAAAAAAAAGTCCCAAGAGACATCTTCTGTAGTAGGACTAAACATTTGTGTTTTTACCACTTTTTGATGATACATTTTACATACACAGCCACAGGCATTTTTCAAAACACCCGTGGACACTGCAAAAGTAAAGAAAAATGTTAATATAATATTAGAGCGGCGTGGCAGATGAGTGGTTAGGAAGTCTGCCTCACAGGTTTGAGGTTGGGGGTTCGAATCCGGGCTCCAGCATTCCTGTGTGGAGTTTCGGTCCTCCCCCCGTTTGCGTGGGTTTTCTCCGGGTTCTCTGGCTTCCTCCCACATTCCAAAAACCTTCATGTTGGTTTCGTTTAAGACTAAATTGTCCTAAGACGTGAATGTGCATGTGAATGACTGTTAGGCTACATGTACCCTCTAATTAGCTGGCGACAGGTCCAGGATGTATCCGGCCTTTTGCTGAACATTTGGTGGGATAGGATCCAGGTCACCTAGGAAATCGGGCTTCTTTTTTGGGGGTAATATTTGGCCCTGAAACATTTGCGGATTTGTAACCGCAAAGTGTTCTCTATTGAAAACCCAAATATGGTCACCACTGCAGCGATGTAAGGAAGGCGTCTCTAGATTGTCGGCCACCAGATGACATCAGACTGTGCGTCTTTCCTCCTCAGACTGGGCATGACGCCGCAGGCCAAGCAGAGGGTGTAGCCACATCTGGCAGAGCGCTCGCAAGAAGCACGAGACTCGGCGCACCGAAACGTCCACCGCCGTCTGGAGAGATGGGAGAGCCTGAGGACGAGAGGGAAAGCGACGTCGGGAAGCTCTTCGAGGACTTCGTCCAGGCTTCCAGCTGTAAGGGAACGCTGCAGGCCTTCAACATCCTGTGTGGACAGTTGGACCTCGACCCCGCCGACCACGGCACCTTCTACGAATGTCTGAAGGCCGAGGTCACCTCCTGGAAAGCCAAAGCGCTATGGAGCAAGCTGGACAAGAGGATGTCCCACAAGGAGTACAGGAAAGGTGACGCCTGTGTGGCCACCAAGGTAAGATTATTCACAGTTTCGTCTTGCGTCTATTACAGTTATGATGGCGGCTTTTTCGATGCGTACCGTCCTTTCATTCCCCCCGATATACAGTGCTGTAGATGTTTTCATGCAAAGGCTCATTAAAAAAATGTGTGCACATCTGGAAAAACTTGTGTTTTCACAGTTAGGTCTAAAATAGGCATGTGACCTCATGGCAATCCACGCGTGACTAATTCAATTGTAATTACGTTGCTATAGAGAACAACTGGAAACTGTTAATCCATCAAAGGTTGCAGAGATGGAGAGAGTTGCATCTATTTATTTATCTACCTATTGATCTAAAATATGGACATATGCACACATGACATATACATTATTTTTTTGGACAGTAATGAAATGCATGCTTACCACTTGTGATCCTAAAAAGAAATTACACTTCACAAGGCGAGTCCAAGCACAAAATGCAAAAAGGACTGAATGAATTTTATAGGATCATTTGACAATCTTAATAACGTGACTTTGACATACTTTCTCTATGCATGTATGAATGTCTCTATTTTTTTTTTTTTTTTTTTTTTTTTTTTTTTTAAATCCTCTCGCCAAGATGCTAGATTGATTGCTTCGGATGTTTGTTATTCATTTGTTTGTGTTGACGGGGCAGAGGTGGGTCTCGCGCAGGGCGCCGTTCAAGCTCGGACCGCTTCCGCTTTGACGGCAGGAGCACCCTAGACTTTAGTGATGGGTGGAGGTGAACTCGTGTAAAAATGAATGAACGGGCATCTAGACCAGGGGTGTCAAACTTTATTGTTGAAGTTACTGTCGAAGAAGGGTTTGGTAACAGAAAAATGCAATATCTCAACGTTATTGTTTATTATTGTAACAATTTGGAATGTGGGTCCAGATTTGAGCAAAAATCACGGAAGTTGACGAGCATGATTTGCTTTCACGGGCCACGTCAAATGATGTGGCGGGCCGCATCTGGCCCCCGGGCCTTGAGTTTGACACCTATGATCTCGACGGTAAAAACAGTTAAAAAATGCTGATTATTGGCGCAAGGTCTTATGATGCACATTTGCACAAAGGACCACAACACCCGGATAAATACAATATGACTGCCATTGCTAAAAGTAAATGGTTGTAAAATGGTTACAAAAAAAGAAAGTAGAAAAAAAGCAAGTGGTATATGAGACTTCTGAGTTATGAGCCCCAGAAAAAACTACTTGTACATGACAGCTAAATTGTCTACGACTTTGCTTTCTGCCAACTTTAATAACAACACGTGATAACACTCAGCGTTCACATTGACTTGATTGCTGTCGAGGATGTGTCGTCATCCGGCGTTGACGGCCGGACCGCGCCGGCGCGCTGAAACGCTTGGCGAGAAGTAGCGTCCTCGTGCAATGTGTTCATTCAAATTGGCACTGACGTTTGTATCGGGCCGTCGATGGAGTCGATCCGTCTTGAGCCGCTCCACGGGTTTACTACTCGTGTTCGCCAGTGGGGCAGTGGACGTTATATGTTACGGTTTATGGGCAGGGTTTCCTCCGTGACAGTGAGGTCGCAAGTGCCACAGGAAGTGTGTCTGACTCAGCAGATGTGCAGGAAAAAGCCTCTTATGTGTGGGGGAAAAGAAATACACCAGTCAGTTGAAACGAGACTAACTAAACAATGTGTTCTTCTGTGTATCAGTCGAAAAATGACATTTTCATTACTTTGCCCACTCAAATGGCTTTTGTATTGATTGTTAGATGTTAGATATTTTGTCAAGCTGGCAGCCGAGAGCGCTGCGTGCGCCACCTGTGTTGTCTGACACCTGAGGATACGTCATGCTGATAACCTCTGGCTGCACGCGGTGAAACATTGTGTCATCATCCTTATTCCCCTGTGGAACAAGATGGGAAAACATGGTGACTAAAGCCGAGTCATCACCTCCGGCGCAAAGATAATTACTATCCACACAAATGGTCCTGGCATTTGTTTGCCTCGTTTTTCTCTCAGCAAGGAGCAGCAGGAGACAAACCCATATCCAGGCACAGCGGTACCTTGACTTGCTTTTTCAAGTTACGAGCCATCACTTGGTCATTTTTTATTATTGATTGATTTATTTTTTTTGGCTTGGTGTTGCGAGACAAAATTTGACAACGAGCGAATTGCAGGTATGCCGTTTTTAAGCAGGATGAACAGTCAAACGCACAAATGCAAAACGATAACACTCGCAAGGAGCATGGAGCAGGAGCAGAAAATGGCTCCTGCCGTCACTGACCAGGCCACGCCCACCCCATCAAAGGCACATGGATTCCACACGCACACAAATGCGAAAATGAAAACACTCGCCATGTTCCTGACATTACACAAAGCCACGCCCCTTACAGGCACAGATACAGCACTTCAGTTATTGTTGTGACTTGGCTTGTTCCAGTGTACACTAAGTACACTTTTTATAAAACCAGTTTATTTATTTACATTCTCTTTTATGATCTTTTTAGACAATACAGTGTGATTTTTCTTTATTAAAGACAAGAACGACAACAAAAAAGCTTTTTTTTTTTTTTTTTGTGCGAGCTGGCACGGATTAATGGGATTTCAGTTCATTTAAATGGGCAATACCGATTTGAAATATGAGCAATTTGGGCTACGAAATCGGGTCACGGGGAAAAAAAATTCAACCCGAAAGTCAAGGTACCGCTGTATTGCAAAAGTATCACCATGGTAAACTAAGATCAAAATTGTACCTGGACATGCTTCTGTGAAATGGCTGTCTTAAAATATTCCTACACCAGGTGTTCCTTTTCACGGAACTGTCGTGCAAATGTGGCACCGAATTTTATTCCAGGTAAGCCTGCTTTCCTCCTCACGCTTGGCATCTTGTGCATCAATGTCAAGGCGTGAAATCCTGAGTAGCAGGCAATTTCAGAATGTCATTGAAGTGGTAAGTGATCATTTTAAGTGCTCGTAAATGTGACCTCCAGTGGACAAAATTAGCTACTTTTATTGAAAAATTCCATTTTGTTATGGTGGTTCTTCTGTCGACCGCAGAGTGCCGACATTGAGGCCTTTTAAATTCCTCTCTATACATTACAGAAGCAAAGACAAAGTGCGGACACGATTGTTAAAATGGTCCGGGATTTGACGATCTAATTCTGCATGCGTTTGTCTTTTGCGCTGCGATGTAAGAGAGACATACTCGGGTTTCTCGAAACTTTTGTCCACATTGAATCTGCGGATCCCTTCAGTAGCTAGAAAAACCATCAACATTTATTTTCCCTCTGCATGATATGCCAAAAGGGGGGGGGGGGGGACATACAGTTGAACCATATACAGTTGTTTAAACGTTTAGAGGGAAAGACGAAGGAAAAAAGATTTCCCGAAAGAGTACTTGACACTTGCGTCACTTCTTTCATCTATCATCCAAGAAGCTGATGTCATGTTCGGGCCCGGTTTTTAGACAAAGGCAGATGCACGTAGCTTCGCTGGAGGTGACTTCATCATGCGCTTTGTGGCCGACACACGAGCAGGGCAACGCATCTGCTAATGGTGGGCTGTAGTCATGGCTCAAGCTGATACAAGATTTTGGCAGATGTTCATTTTGGCAACCACTTCTAATCTGCTATTTTTTTTTTTTTTTTTTTTGCTGATGTCATCTTGAGACAGTCCTGACTGTCTTTCTTTCTTTTTTTTCCCTCCCCTCTAAGCGGTGCGGCACAGTAATTGATCATCTTCGCATGTGTTTTAACACTCAGCGTCCTGGTAGGAAATAAACGGAACGTCACCCCGGCAGGAAAAAGTTGCGCTCTTTGCGCGAGTAACGTGACACCTACTTCATCACAACTTGTCCTCCTAGTGCCTCATCATCGGAGGAGGTCCGTGCGGCCTGCGCACAGCCATCGAACTCGCCTTGATGGGGGCCAAAGTGGTGGTGATCGAAAAGAGGGACTCCTTCTCCAGGAACAACGTGCTGCACCTTTGGCCCTTCACCATCCATGACCTGCGGGGCCTCGGGGCCAAAATGTTTTACGGCAAATTCTGTGCCGGGGCCATAGATCACATCAGTGAGTGAAGCACTTAATTATTTGGTAGTCAGCGTTGTGAGTTATGACAGCTGTGGTATGTTCTACAGTTTCACTCCTCCGCTAAGATGACATAATGAAAGGCGCTCAAGTTTTTGTGAGGGAGGTTACCGCAGCTTTTATATTGTAGTGCAATTTGTTGTTCAATTATTTTAGCCAATGTGTGTATGTTTAGATGATAATTAGGGTTCCGAGATAGATGTCAGCATAACTATAGTGGCGCCTTGAAATATGAGTTGAATTCATTCCGTGACCACACTCCTAACGCAAAAGACTAGTATCCCAAATCATCTTTCCCCATTGAAATGAATAGAAATGCCATTAATCCGTTTCAGCTTCTCAGGGGGAAAAAAACAAAAACGGTTGTAATGCGTTTAAAATAGCACTCTATAATTCTGTCTTTATAAAAAGATACAATAATGACATAGTTACATATAATGGCATAACATTGAAACATTTGCCACATTTTTTTGCAGATTTTCACTGCCTTCTCGCCTACTTAAATGACCAAATATGGGTCCTCGCCCAATAAAAGTTGTTAAATAAATACCTGAGCATTATTATCTGAAACCAGCATTTTAGATACAGCTCTGGTATTGGATCTCATTTGTGGGCCAGTGACAGTACGTGATAATTTCATGCCGCCAGTATAATCCACTAACAAAGTAGGCCGTGTTCCTCAGGTGTACTGTTCTGTGTCCAACAGGTATCAGGCAGCTGCAGCTGATGCTGTTGAAGGTGGCCCTCATCGTCGCAGTGGAGTTTCACATCAATGTGGAGTTTGTCAAGATGCTGGAACCTCCTGAGCACCAAGAGAATGAAGGTACTGTATTTCTGGATGCGGGTGATTCATCCGGCCTGTGTCTCGGCCCCCGACCCACGTAGCTGCTGATGATGCGTTCGATGAATGGATTTCGACAATGATTAATAGGGTTGGATGCCCGCTGTTGAAGTCTGTCAACCACCACACATGTCCGAGGAGCTGTCTGCATCTGTCCCTATTAAAGTCGCCAAAATCGCCAAAAGTTTGACGTGGTCCCACTTGGCCTATTATACATGATATACATTTATGGCATGTTTCAAAATTCCCACCATTTTCCTTCATTTCACATTTACGCTGGTAAATGTAAAATCCATTTTAGTAGAGACAGGTCACACCGAACTCTCACAACCTAAGCTTACATAAACTTTGTAAGTTTATGTACAAAAGGGGGGGGGGGGGGACATCGCACACAGCTTCTTTGTGTGACGGTAGCAGGAGGAACAACTTGACTGGCCGCACCCAAATTTGACTTGAACGCTCGCTTCCAGCTGTTCTATCAATACGCTGATAACAACAAGAGCCTCGCCTAAATTTAGACGTACTTCTGCCGCGGCTGAGTCGTGCCCTTAATATCGTATTGCGCAACAAAATACCAGGTTGTTTCAGTGCGGGGCCAGAGTCTCATGCAACCACTCAAAATGCATTTTTAATATCCGCAGATAAAAGCTAGACAAGCTGTATTTGCCTCATTCCTTGAGATCCTAACGGGAAGAGGCATGAGTAGAATGCATCAACGGCGTCCAAAGGTTTCATTCAATTGAAGGTTTATTTCATATGCAGCGTCCCCGAAGCCCCGTCAGCTGACACGTATCACACCATGTGGCCGTTTCTGTCTTCGCCAAAGGAATAAGTCACAAAAAAGAATATTTATATAACGCGTTTTCCCTCGCTTGCCTCCCGATCTTTCTGTGGTGTCTCGCTTTCAGGGCCGGGGTGGAGAGCCGCAATCCGACCTGCTGATCACCCCGTGGCTGACTTTGAGTTTGACGTGGTGGTGGGGGCCGACGGGCGCAGGAACACGCTGGAAGGTGACAAGATGCCGAGGAAAAAGGATGAAGGGTGTCAACGCCTCAGGGGTGAACGTTTGCGTGAAAGAGACAAGGGGACAATGCCTCTTATAAAGTTACCACACGAGGTCAAAACAAAAAAGATATTCTTTTCCCACCAGCACTGGAATCACATGGTTGGAATACTTTGTTCAACCAAAATATGTTTTCAAACTAGATGAAACTCCAGACGATCACTGAATAAGTTTGATTTTTTTTTTAGTCCTTTTGGTCGCTTATTTTGATTGCCTAAAAAAAATAAGAATATACTCCTATCCAAACTCATTAACAATACACAGTGTAGTATTTACAAATGTATGCTACTCCTATTATTAGTATTATATTCACATTTTATTATTATTGCCTTTATATACATTTGAATAAATATTGATCCAAATAATTAGTTTAATATACAGCACCATGAAAAAGGACTATTTCTGCATCTTACTGATTCACTTAAAGCACAGGCGACAAATTCCTGGCCCGGGGGCCATATCCGGCCCGCCGCCTCATTTTTAGTGGACCACAAAAGCAAACCATGTCCGTCCCTTTCATGTCGCTTGGTAAAATACCAAAACTGCAGATTGTCTTCACTTTTGGTAACATTGAGATATTGTAAGCATTTCTTTGTAACCAATTATACCTTTAAAATAACATTGAATAATAGTTGACATTTATTATTATTATTATTATTATTTTTTGACCGGGCTTCTGATTTCAAAACTAGTTAACCTGATAGCGATACCTGGTATCGGTATTCCTCCTTTCCAATTCAGTCATAACGGCCCTCCGAGGGAAACCATAACTCCTGTGTGACCTCCGACAAAAATGAGTTGGACACCCCTGGAAAGTACTCTTCTTCATTCGCGTCTGTATGACTGTATTATACTGCCCCTGGTGGCCAAGTCTCATACAATGACCTAATCAGGACGCACAAACTGTTTCATTCTCGACATTGTATTTCGTTGTTATTACTGTGCTTTACAAAAGAAAATATTCCAGTGATATTTTCCTTATTAAAAACCGGTTCCAATTTTTGCGGGGGGCTGGAATGGAATAATGGCATTTACATTTATTTCAGTGAAGAAAGAGGATTTACAAATCGTCCATATCTACAAAAAATACATTCACGTTAATTCAAAGACATAAAAAAATTATATTTCTACACTACTGCGTATCCCTATTTTATCATTACCTGTCAACACAGTTTCTCTTTAAAACTGCAAACAGCCTATTCGAAACATACAAGTGTACCAGTGTGCTTGTGTAAGTGTGTAGCGGTCACGTCGTCAAAGCACAAAGGATCAGAATACATAAATAGAATCGAGACAGGCTTGAGTGGAGCAGCTGATGGGCCCTGGAGTCCAGATGAATTTTGCATCACTGTTTTTTGGACTCTGCTCGCTGCTTTTGCTGTGGTCACCCAACAAGCAATGCGCATCTGAGTCTTTTTCCTAAAAAGGTCAAAAACATGAATTTTGGCTCATTCTTTGGTTGTGAAGCAGCCCAAGGGAAATGAGTCAGTCTGCAGCAGGTCTGCTTTTTTTAGTGGGCTAAATGTGGCAAAGCATCCCAAAATACATCCAGATCTGCTTTTTGCAGATTTTGTTCCCAATGAAGACACGGGGTGTTCATTTACTTTTCAAATGCTATGGGTTTAAAGACGACTTTTGCCGTTGAGAAATATCACCCCTTCATGTGCGTGACTAAAGCGGTGGTATGTGCAAAAGCCTTTGAAATGGGATTCGGCGGGTGTCTACATTGCAAAGCTAATGACTTGACTATTCTCTTATTAATTACATCCACCAAGAAGGATACTTTTGTGTTTTAGTGGAGTGGTTAGAACAAAATTTAGATGTAATGAATGCGATATTCGAGCTGTACGATTCAACTTTAAAAAAAAAAAAAAAAAAGAAAACATAATTTAAAAGGGGTGTGTTCACTTTCAATATCCATTGGTTAACAGGATCAGTCCAAAATATGAATTACAAATTACCATTCAGCTTTGTGAAGGAGTGAGTGGTACATTGGCCATCATTTGAATTGAATACAAATAACATTTCCAACAATTCAAAGAAAAGAGACTTCAATGAGAGTTTAATGCCACTCTCAGTTGAATGCCAAATGTCATGGACATGTTCACGGTTAGCGTCGATAATGTCGACATTGATATATCGATCATGTGTACAATTGATATTTGCGCACAAGTGGTGGAGCAACACACGTAGACAGATACTATAGCAATACTCACAGGCATATAATCGTCACCTGCTATGAAAAATGACGGAAATTACACGCAATTTACTGAGTAACAAGAGTAGTAGGAGGAGCCCGTTCTTCGTTGGTGTCTTCATGACTATAATATACAATACTGCCTCCCGATGGCCAATGCGGCCATACCAGAAAGGAGCAGCATTAAATCATGATGTGCTGTTTAATTCTTTTCATCATATATAATTCTGTCATTACTGTCAGCGACAGAGATGATTTTATTTTTTTTTTTAAATGTTGCTAGAACTGCTTAATGGTCATGGCATAGTTACACGGGACGCACTAAACTCAGATCTCAAAGCACCACTGTACATTTGTTCATTTAAATTTGATGTGAAATACATTTTACTTGCATCATTGCAGTGCAGTTTCCCTATATTTCCCATATTCAAGCGCAGTGTTGATGTTCAGACTATTCCTAATGGTATAATGGCTTGCAGTAATATTAAATATACTTGGCAATAAAACCCGTGTCTCATTTTTGATGAAAATCTGCCCCTTCTGTGCTACTGGTTTTTAATGTTGGTCATGATGTCGGTACTCGCAGAGCAAACGTTTTTTTATAAGAACCCCTGATCTAGCCTATCAGTAAGTCTAAGACATGCTTTGTTGCTCCATATTAACCATTGGTCCGGCTCACACTTATTGTTCTTGTTTCTATAAGCTGTGTAAGCCACATGTGATCCTGAACTGACCACCTTGTGATTCGCCTTTAAGACTACTTTTCCTTTTGGTTTGAACCCAAGTCTTGTTTGGTTTGCGCACCCGTTCTTACCTCTTCTCTCGATTTCTTTCTTTGACAGGTTTCAAGAGAAAAGATTTTCGGGGCAAGCTGGCGATCGCCATCACCGCCAACTTCATCAACAGGAACACGACAGCGGAGGCCAAGGTGGAGGAAATCAGCGGCGTGGCCTTCATCTTCAACCAGAAGTTCTTTCTTGACCTCAAAGAAGAAACAGGTGAGAGAGAGGAACTCTCTGATGCCTTCAAGGACACGACACGGATTATTTTTCTGCTTGAAGAAGGATGCGTTCACAAGCGTCCGACGCGCCTGTCTTTATCGCAGGGATCGACCTGGAGAACATTGTGTACTACAAGGACAACACGCACTACTTTGTCATGACTGCAAAGAAACAGAGCCTGCTGCATAAAGGAGTTGTCATGAAAGTGAGTGAACAAATGTCAACGTCAAACCGGGAGTTTTTCAAGATACAACAAGCAACAGGTTGGCAGATAGTGAACAATTCTTCTTTTTAAAAAAACAAAAAAGAGGCTGAGTGCTTCAAGCTGTTTTTTTTTTTTTTTTTATATAACTGCAAAAGTAAACATGAAAGTGAATTACACTTTGTGTATAAACAAGCCACACAACGTTGCCGAAATAAAAAAACATAGATGGGTTCATGAAACTGGCATCAACATAGTGGTACTTGTAAATCTTTAAACGACTTTCAACCTTGAATCATAATGCAATAACTCTCTAATTCTTTACTTTGTGTTGAATTATGTTATTACTGTTTTTATTTTTTAAATAAAGTGCAATACTTTAGAGCGCCATTTGTCTTTCTAAAAATACGCTACAAAAACATTTGGTGTTTTTTTTGGCAACAGATAATTGGCTTTTCCCTTTATTTGAAACGATTGTTTTAAATTATGAGCATGGCCCAAAAACAAATTCAATTTGTAAACCGAGGCAGCACTGTATTCAGTAAATAATGAACTATACAGTACTGTATAATGTTACTAAATGCTATGTGGTATTTATGCTGGTCGCTGTATTGTGTGTTGGGTTAAAAATATGTATTGTGTAAATTCTGAGAATGGAACATTCACCTTTCTTTGTTTTTTTTTTTCCCTCCATTGTAGGAATTACTACTATTAACTGTTGTTAAGCTGATATCTTTCAGACTGTGTCAGTAAAACAATATTATGCTTTTAAAAGCCGACCTAATCTTGTGGTCACTTGACGTATATACAGTATGTAAGAAGGAAGCATGCCAATCAATAATTCAAGTAAAAAAATGTAAAAAAAATGGGTCAATGCAAAGCTAAACTAAACCATGCATAGGTTAGTATTGTTGCGCTCGTTGTTTGACAGGATTACACGGAGACGCAGAGGCTGCTGAGCAGCGATAACGTCAACCAGGAAGCTCTCCTGTGCTACGCTCGAGAGGCTGCCGACTTTGGTACCAACTACCAGCTTCCCACTCTGGACTTCGCCATAAACCACTGCGGGCAGCCGGATGTTGCCATGTTCGACTTCACCAGCATGCACGCCTCCGAGAACGCCGCTCTGGTCAGGGAGCGGTTTGGACACCAGCTGCTGGTTGCACTAGTGGGTGATAGCCTGTTGGAGGTAAGAGGATCTGATCTTAAATCACCAGTTAGACACCGAGACAAAAAATACCGGGACATCCGCGGGCCAGAGCGACGGAGGCGTCCAGTGTCGCCGATGCCTCGCGACGTGCAGTGCGTGGGGGCACACGACAGAGACACTGTATCCCAAATAATCGATAACACTTCAGGGAAGAGGTTTTTTTTTTTTTAGCGCTGTAGGCATAGCTTGATGGCCAAATGCATGCCGTAGTGGTAAAAGAACTTCAAGCATATTTAATGTAGATGGGGGGGGGAGACATTAGTGGGTCTTTATTATATTTATAACTTCATATGTACCTGTGGCTAAAAAGCAAAGCGTAGAGACTAATCTCTGTCACCGGAATGCGTGAAATGAGAATAGCCAACGAATGGGGCAATCATTGCTTACGGCCTCTCAAATAGCCACACTCCTTTTAATGCTTGCTTTTTTCCACTTTTGTATTACTATATAATACAGCTCTTGCAGCCAGCACTTCCACAGCGCTTCTTCCGTGACAATCATGCCATGTTGTTTGTGGTTAGGGTTCGGGTAATGTAGTTTCCCGATAAGAACACCATGGGTTGCAGTTTTTCCGTTGCAGCGAGTTGGCACGCGTGCGAGGAGGTCAGTCGCCAGGCGTGCGGGTGTGAGTCGCCGACTGCGATTTGCTCGCGAATGTCCAGTTCAGTCGCGCACAAAGCACAAAATGTTCATTCATCCAGAAGAACATTTGTGAGTTGACTCTGGCTCGTAATCTCTATTGTAATTCACCCCAAATGTGTTGTTGGGGTTATTTTCTTCGCAGCAAACTCATCCACGCATGCTTTTGTGGACGTTGCTTTGTGTACGCTTGTCTGATATACTGGCTCTGTGTTGCGTTTGCAGCCTTTCTGGCCCATGGGGACCGGCTGCGCTCGAGGCTTTCTGGCTGCCTTTGACACGGCTTGGATGGTGAAGAGCTGGGCTCAGGGTCGAACAGTACTTGAGGTGCTGGCAGAGAGGTATGCATGAAAAACATGGCACACACACACAATCTTGTTTAATATACACTCACCAGCCAGAGCAATGCAAGAGTTGTATCAAACAGTGTGCCGTTACAGTGATGTAATAATCAGTTTTTAGGGTAATAATTTAAAATATGTAAAACATGCTTGGGTTTGTTGTGTTCGCTTCGGAACGTTCCTATCCGAGTGAGATGCCTCGGAAGTACTTGGAGGATAGCTCGTTCGAATTCGTAAACCGGTTCGGAAAGGTGCCTCGATGCAAACTTTCAGCCACCTTCAGCAAAGGTTACTCCTGACCAACCTTTACAAAAGGAGATGTGATACCCACAATCCTTTACGGCAGCAATATTTAAAGCAACAGACCCCCGACTTAAGTTCACAGGCTTTGCGACGATGCTCGAGAGTTTCATGCTTTACAGATAATAATGAAATATTGCAATACAAAAATAGCACAGAACAGTACATATAAATGAACATGCATCAAGAATAGTCTTAGAATAGGAAGAGGATAGAGGTCGAGCAGTTGGGTGAGGGGCGAGAGAACAATGGGCTCATCAACAACACTTAAGTAGTGTGCAATCTCATGATGACAGCACCAATGGCGGTTATTGTCAGCGATTGACAGAGCCTACAGGAGGTTCCCCCGAAAAAACAAAAAACAAAAATGGTTTTTAAATCAACGAATTGGTGAATTTGCAAATGCCGAACTGCGAATTATGCGGGAGCTCGGGGGTTTTGTAATTGTACTGTTTTGTGTGTGTTTAGGGAAAGCATTTACAGGTTGCTGCCACAAACGACACCTGAAAACATTGCCAAAAACTTGGAACTGTACACCATCGACCCAGCGACGAGATACCCCAACCTCATTTCCTCATGCGTCAGGCCTCACCAGGTGCAACAGAAGAGAGATTTTCATATCTTTTGCAGCTGAGGGGGGAAAAAAGAGGCTCGCTTTTATTTTTGTGTTCACGTTTTCTTTCTTTCTTCAGGTGCGTCACCTGTACTTGAGTGGAGAGCTGAATCCGTGCTCTCTGGAGCGTGCCGCCTCCATCCGTCGACCTGTTAATATCTGCAGACGAGGTAGAGGAATCCCAAGGGCACGCTGCGGTCTGCAATGCAATGTATTGCCTTGTCGGCCGGCCCTTACTTTGAAATGAGTTCTTTCAAAGCAAGAACTTGCAGAGAGGAAGTCCTATTCTGTGGTTTGTTTTTACACATGGGCTCACTGCGAGGAGGAAGCTATAAAGTGGGAGTTACCGTGCAAAAACGTCTGACTCGCCAAGTGCAGAGTTACTTTCGTTTCCTGTTTTAAATCCAAACTCAAGAAAAGAGTTAAATTCAATATTCTTCAGTGTGGATCTTGAGGAAATGTGAGGCGAGAGCTAGTTCTTGACCCTTGCGGCCGCTTCCGGGGAGTGGCGCTTTCCTGCCAACGTTTACTCCTTTGGCTTTTTAGAGTGAAAACCAACTTGCTTGTGTGCTCCTCCACAGATTCTGAGATCAGACCTGCGAGGCTTCTCACGTGGTGCCAGAAACAGACGGAAGGTTACAGGAACGTAACAGTCACAGACCTGACGGTCTCTTGGACTAGCGGCCTCGCCTTGTGTGCTTTGATCCACAGGTTCAAACCCCACCTGATGTACGTAAGCTGTCAGAAAGCAGCGCTGAAGACTTATTTTGGCACACTACGACCTTACAAACCAACAACTAACGCTGCTGTGTGTTAAATACATCCTGTTTTTGGCAGTCCTTTGTACCGCTCTGTATTACAGCTTTGGATGAGTCCATTTTCAGAACAAATTATATCCTCTCCTGCCTAAATGATTGCCTTCATACCTTCCCGCATGCCCCTGCAATTTCATGTGGTCCTGCAAGTTTTCAGGAACACGCTGGCATTCTCCCCCCGTTTTCCCTCCTCCTCATCTACGCCTGTCAGCACAGTGGAATTCTGCAAAGTGCGTAGGTTTGCAGAAACTAAAGAAAAAGGGGGCCTAAATGCGTGCTGTTGGGTTTGTGTGCTCCTTAAGATTTTTTTTTTTTTTTTTTTTTATGGTGTCCGCACATTGTCAGTGTCGGCTGAGACATCAGAGCTGTTTCTATTCGTCTGTTTATCAAGTCGTTTGGTGCCATTTTCTTCTGCTAAAAAGGAGGAAAGAATGTTTCCCAGTAAAGCCATTGCTCT
Organism: Phycodurus eques; assembly: GCF_024500275.1. Classification (NCBI taxonomy): domain Eukaryota; kingdom Metazoa; phylum Chordata; class Actinopteri; order Syngnathiformes; family Syngnathidae; genus Phycodurus; species Phycodurus eques. The sequence goes on from NC_084526.1 coordinate 40,867,764, forward strand.
GTGCTGATATGAAGACAAAGGTTGAACATAAAGACTGAGAACCGAGAACTATATATCTGGTGGAAATGCAAAGTGCAGTTACCTAGCAAGGTACGACAAAACCCTGAAAAATATATCTTGCCTTAGGACAGTCCGTTGGTGTGGCTGCTTTAGAGCGCCTTGTTGTTTCAAGCTGAGAGGCTTTAAGCTGCTATTTAGTTTCCGGCTCAAACTTATAGTTGCGTATGTGTAGGAATAAGAAAGATGCTCATTGAGTTGCATCCATTTTTCCAGGTTGTAGTAGCGGTACTCGATTGACATTTAATAATTGAGTGGGGCGTGGTTTCACCGCACTCAACGGACATGCCCACAGCGTTTGAGAGTGGAGACAAGACCTTGATTTCTCAAAATGTTGAAGCTTCATTTGATATACTTTGAATCATTCAAATTTGGCAGGGTTGCTAACAACACTCTTCTGCGTTGTGTCAGATTTACAAGACTTTCACTCGGCAGGGGTATTGTATTTTCACTTTTTTTTTTTTGTGCGCTTTCTGCTACCCTCTGCTTGCCTTTAGTCACTCGATAGGCCCATCGCCTTTGTCACCTTCCTGTCTTATTCAGACCGACAATGATAGTTGAGAACACCCCGGCGAAAGACGAAAAACACATGCACACGCTAACTTCAGTCGAGACCGTAGCAAGGAGACAGCATGACGTGTACAAGACCCGCTTCCCACTCAAGTCACTGTCATCTTTTGCGCCTCAGAGACTTTGAGTCATTAAATGAGGAAAACCAGGCCGACAACCTCCAGCTGGCTTTTGACATCGGAGAGCGGGAATTTGGGATCAGACCATTCGCATCCGTGAAAGAGCTGAGCGGCTCCCTGGAGCCGGAGAAGACCAAAATCATCAACTACCTATCCAAATTCTACGAACTCTTCCGAGGCACACCTTTACCTGATGCAGGTACTATGCTCTGGTCGATGTATTCTACACTACACTCTGCTCTATTCTATTGTACCATAGCAAAATAACGGCGGATAGGTCCCCCCAAAATAGCTGCAAATTTGCAAACATCAAACCCAAAAATATGCGGGAATACTGTACAATGGTACCTTGACTTTGACTTCGACATATGAGCCGTCGCCCGTCTGATTGAATTTTTTGGTTTGTTTTGTTTTGACTTACGAGCAAACATTTCAGATACAAGCGCTGTATGGTTGCAGCAAACTCAACTCACTTCACAAAAATCAGCTGTTTGATCGTGATTTGAAGTTTACTGTCAAACTAAATAGAAAACGTATTTAAAACAACCACATAGGTTTGCTTTAATGTCCGCTAGCTTAAGGCTAACGCATATTCCAAAACAACATAGCTAACAAATATGACTGGTGTTGCGGTTTTACAACCCTTTTAAGCAACATCTATTTGAGGCCCTGGAACGGAATAATGGCATTTCCATTCATTTCAACAGGGAAACATGATTTGCTTGCTGCACAGCATTCTTGTTTACTTTACGGAAAGGATTCCTCTGTACTCAACTTCTATTACTGTATACTACACCAAGCTATGCTATGCACTGCTGTGGATCATTTTGCACAGTACCTTACCGTACTCCACCCTACCATACCATAATATACTGTTCCGTACTGTAGTAAACCACACGGCACTGTAATATATACTTGAATGGATTGTACTGTTGCTAACTGCATCGGTTTGACTTCTACTGTTTTTGTCATCCACATCTTTATATTTGTATTGTACCACCAAATTATGTAGAAAAGAAGTGTAACTCCAGACAAGGAGAATGTACAACCCCAATGCCAATGAAGTTGGGATCTTGTTTGATACATAAATAAAAACGGAATACAATGATTTGGAAATTATGTTCGACCTATAGTTAATTGAATACACGACAAAGACAAGCTATTTAATGTTCAAACTGATCAACGTTATTATTTTTAGCAAATAATCATTAACTTAGAATTTTATGGCTGCAACACGTTCCAAAAAAGCTGGGACAGGGTCATGTTTACCACTGTGTTACATCACCTTTTCTTTTAACAGCATTCAATAAACATTTGGGAACTGAGGACACTAATTGTTAAAAGCTTTGTAGGTGGAATTCTTTCCCACGTTTGCTTGATGTTCAGCTTCAACAGTCCGGGGTCTCCGTTGTGGTATTTTACGCTTCATAATGCGCCGCACATTTTCAATGGGAGACAGGTCTGGACTGCGGGCAGGCCAGTCTAGTACCCGCACTCTTTTACTACGAAGCCACGCTGTTGTAACACGTGCAGAATGTGGTTTGGCATTGTCTTGCTGAAATAAGCAGGGGCGTCCATGAAAAAGAAGTTGCTTGGATGGCAGCATATGTTTCTCCAAAACCTGTATGTACCTTTCAGCATGAATGGTGCCTTCACAGATGTGTAAGTTACCCACGCCATTGGCACTAACGCAGCCACATACCATCACAGATGCCGGCTTTTGAACTTTGCGTCCATAACGGTCCGGATGGTTCTTTTCCTCTTTGGCCCGGAGGACACGACGGCCACAATTTCCAAAAACAATTTGAAATGTGGACTCGTCGGACCACAGAACACTTTTCCATTTTGCGTCAGTCCATCTTAGATGAGCTCGGGCACAGAGAAGCCGGCGGGGTTTCTGGGTGTTGTTGATAAATGGCTTTTGCGTTGCATAGTAGAGTTTCAAGTTGCACTTGACCTTCGAGCCGCCTCAGGGATCGAAGGTCACGGGCATTCAATGTTGGTTTTTCGGCCTTGCCGCTTACATACAGTGATTTCTCCGGATTCTCTGAACCTTTTGATTACATTGTGGACCGTAGATGATGAAATCCCTAAATTCCTTGCAATTGTGAGGAACATTGCCCTTAAACTGTTCGACTATTTTCTCACGCACTTGGTCACAAAGAGGTGAACCTCGCCCCGTCTTTGCTTGTGAATGACTGAGCAATTGAGGGAAGCTCCTTTTCTACCCAATCACGGCTCCCAATGAGCCTGTTCACCTGTGGGATGTTCCAGACACGTGTTTGATGAGCATCCCTCAACTTTCGCAGTCTTTTTTGCCACCTGTCCCAGCTTTTTTGGAACGTGTTGCAGCCATAAAATGCCAAGTTAATAATTATTTGCTAAAACCAATGACATTTACCAGTTTGAATAGTAAATATCTTGTCTTTGTTGTGTATTCAATTAAATATAGCTTGAACATGATTTGCAAATCATGGTCTTCTGTTTGTATTTGTTTAACACAACGTCCCAACTCCATTGAAATTGGGATTGTATTCCCTTTTCCGTTGATTTCCTGTGTGTGTTATGAACTCCTAGCAGCCAAGAATGCTGCGATGTGTGGAATGTGTATTTGTAGCAGCCCTGTGAACTGCTGTGGACTGACGCTCTCAGAAGGCCCACTCACTTCATCCATTTCCATCACTCTGACATGGTAGTTGTGTATTTAAAGCGGAATATTTGCCAGCATCAGTTCACTTATAAAGTGGGATGTTTGCCAGCATCATTTCACTTTACTCCCTATTCCTAAGACTTCAGTCTGTTATGGGCATTATGCACTGATATTATTTGACGTTTATGGCTGCGCGATGTGGAAAGTCTTGAGGGCTTTAATTCAGTCACATGTCGTACCACAGGCTCCAGACGAGTGGATGAAAACAGTGAAGATTATCCATCTAAGGAAGTCCGAAGTAATAATAATGTTCTTAACCTTGCTCTGCCAAGGAAACGAGTTCCTAAGGTAACATTGTACTGCATGCTGTGTTGTTTTTCATTGCATTTATTGTAAACTTGTTTTTACTGCAATTTATCATTGATTTGAAACTCACCTTCTAACTTTGCTTTGTGCCCCTCTGCTGGACTTGTAGGATGAGAAAAAGACAGACGGTACAGACTCCATTTACAAAAGGAGGAGAACATTTTGCGCTTACTCGGAGGAGGTGGGTGGAAATAATGATTGCAAAAATGTTGCATTATATCAGTATGGCTGCTCACTGCTCAGATGGACTGCTAGTTCAATGAACTGATTTGACACACCAGTAATGGAGCAAGCATGTCATCGCCGTCGGCCGGAAACTCAGTATGTCCAAATATGGAAAATTGAACATATATATATTTTACAAATCAATACTTTTGGTCTGTATTGAGCTTGAGAACACATCTATTAACTCTCTCGGACACTTGAACTGTCTGAGTAGTGTCGTAAAACTCGGCCTTTTCCTCGCTCTGTGGGAGCTGTGTGGCATTATGTCGAAAATCTGGATGCTTTTTTTTTTTTTTTTTTTTTTTTTTTTTTTAAGACAATTAGGTTAGCTACATTTGAGTACGCCTGTCTTGTTAAAAAGGGTTTGCTGTAATGCTTCTGTACAGAAGGAACTGGTCAGCCCCGATGGTAAGTTTGCGTGCAGATTCATTTCCGCCTATTAAAACGCTTCGTCAGCTCATCGTTTTATTTATTGCGTCTAAGACCCTTGAAAAGAGTTTGGGAAGAGGATATAACCACAGTTGTTGGCTTTTGTGAAGTATTAGTTTTTTTTTGTCTGGTTGGGGTCGGCCTGAGTGCAGATTAATGACGTGTCCCACCATTTTATTCAACGACTGCATACTAAGTTAGCGTTTTTAAAGTGTATTAAATAAGTGATTGATTTAGTGCGCAGCGGTATCTGATATTTTATATTTATATTTAATATTTGGTACCAACACCAACTCGAACGGCGACATGCGAGGATTGCGCCCGACAGCAACGGTGTGGAACTGACGTCACTGCATTTCTGTGGCTGTAAATAACTCCTTGTGATGCCAGTGATGTAGTGTGATGTAATAAAGATGACAAACTAGCATTTGGCAAAGTACACCTGGCAGCAAATACAGTTCGTGCACGTCCTCCAGATCGATGTTGTCTTTCTCCCTTTCAGGCCACCATTTTGTCCACTAAAGGGACTTCAATGTGGGATGGAAGGGAACCCAAAGAAAACAAAGTGCGCTCAATGGCTACACAGTTACAGGCCAAAATTGAGAGCACAACAAGCTACACTCAAAGGAAACTGGTATAGTCATCCCTTTTATTTCTTATAATCATTATTTAAAATTGTTGGTATTTTATTGGCACAGCACATTTCAATGTAGTCATTCAGGGATGCGATACTTGGCCATTCATTACTGTACAAACTACATCTTTCCTGTGTCCAAATGCTGTGAGTTGGCCCTACAAGAGTTGGCCCTCTGTGGTTTGTGAAAGAAAAAATGTTTCTTTTCCGACTGCTAAACGTTTTCTCTTCTGCTCTCTTACACCCAGCATTTGATCTGTTCAGCCTCTCCCAGCTATCCGTGCCTTTTTATTAACTCTCGTTCCCAACTTGTCTGCCAAATCCCAGTCAGAGCGTTCCTCCCCTCTTCAAACTCTCGACCCTGCCGAGTGTGCGCGCTTAAGATTATCGCCTCCCATCCCGCCCAAGCCTCCACCTGAGATCCAGGTAGAGAGCCGTGAAGCCCGAGTGCAGTTGGGAACCGCAAACAGCCGACATGATGCACATTCACGTGTGTGCATGCTGAGAGAGAAAATGCAACCTCAATACTGAATACATCTCTACTAGACAGAATGACATGTTACAGTTTGCTATTCCGTTTATTTAGAGGAATGTATTTTTTTTGGAACATTCTTCAGCCCTTAGTCCCTTCACTTCTTAGCATTCATCAAATTCCTTCGCGTGTCATTGAAACGCTGCCAAAGGTCGTTTGCCTTGCGATCGCGATGTATCATGTTTGGTTTCTACCACGTATGCACTATAATTAAAAAGACAGCAGCGTGCAGTCCTCGCAACCTGATTATTGAACGTTGAAGTTGGAACCGGCAGAAGCTTGACAACAAACATGCACTAATGTGACCTTTAAACGCCAGCGGTGGCGCTCATGTCAAGAGGAGGTCCTTCTTTTACATTTTATTTTCTCATGAAGCATGAGGGAATATTGATTTTGTATGATGCCCTTATTCTTTAAAAAGTCACGTCAGAACTTGCGGCATCACGTTTTTATACCCCACAAATCACAGACCTCGGCAACGCATCATTTGATCCTCCCATAAAGCTCATTTGGTCAAAAATTCGCTGCGATGGATTATCATTCAAAGCTGAATGCATCAGGAAACCAATCCAAATACTGTGCAAGTACACTATTTGTTTTCATTCATGGGCTGCAAGATGGTAGCGTTTCACACGGCTCACTTCTGTGCAGCATTTATCCCTATCAATGATCAATTGATCAATACAAGAAGTCAGCTGGGATAAACTAACCCAGAAATGTCAACCTTGTTTTTTATCACGCGCTACATCTTTTACATCTTCGGAAACCACAACGTGTAATCACCCGGGGCCTCATGTGCAAAGACCTGTGTGGATTTGCTCCTGAAACGTGGCACATTTCCCTCGTACATCCCGATCAACGTGGAAATGCGCGCGCGTGTCGGAGTCGTCGACCCCTCCCTGCCCACGCCCACGTTTACATATGCAAATCATTTTTAAATGCCGCGATCATGGGCGACACTGCTCGCTAGCTCAGGGGTGGTGGGAGCACATGTGGCTGACTCTGATCAGCCCACAAGGTTAATACAAAATGAATAGGTGTCCTCGCAAATATCAGTGATTCATCAAATACACTGGTTAACAAGTGAATTCCGAGCCCTTGCATCTTTTACGTTGTTGAAATCGAATGCGCAGATTTATTCTAACAGTTTCCCAGCATCACCTCCAGGCGTCGCCACGGCAGCAAACGCTGTAGAAGGGTGCGCACGCCAGCCATGAAGTTGGCGCGAGGCGCCGCACATTTCCGCGGTCGTTTCACTCTTGATGCATCTGAACTTTGCCGTAAAAAAGAACATGCGCCACGTTTTTGTGCGTACGCACCTTTTGCAAATGAGGCCCCGGGTCTGTAAAGGTTTGCCAAAAATGTGTCCCGTACATACTTTTTTAGGGAAATGCAACATCTATAGTTTCTTCTTTTTAGGAAATAAACGATACAGACAAGTTTGACGTTCTGCTAAAAAGCTATGGCTAGCCATGATATGTGCTAGCCAGAATTTTGCAACGGACCAGGCATGACGTTGCTAGCAGAGATTGAATGACTAAAGATGTTTTGTAGTCGATGCTAACGTGATGCATGTCGGTTCAAAGTCCAATAGTCGATGATATCGTTGCTGTATTTTCAGGACAGTACAAAGGTCCCCAACCACAGACTGGTTTTACGTAAAAGACATATCTTGATGAACTGACATTCAAGCAAATAAAAACACATATTCTTGTCCTTTACCTAAAATTTCCTTGGTGGAATCCCCAATAATTCCCCACACACACACTTACGTAAAAGGTTTAATAATGAAATGCTGGGCCGTAGCTGGCCCACAGGCCTTGAGTTTGACAGCTGTGACCTAACCCTAACACAATAAGTGTTTTCGGAATCGACTGACTGGCTGAAGCATGCAAAACCACCAGCACGGTTCCGTCAATAATCCTCCGGCTCAAGGTTTACGACAGTCTGTCTGTCTATCACCGCTTTTCAGTTTCAAGTCAGTATCAGACGCGCGGCACGAAACTTAGTCCCCGCGGAGCTTCGACCCAACGCCCGCGAGCTCCCGCCTCAGCCTCCTTGCCGCTTCTCTGTCGTGAAACTCAGACCCGTGCTTCAGACACACGAGCGGACCGAGATCTCGCCAGAATCCGAGAGTGAAGTGCGCACCGCTCCCGCCGTCCACTCGGCGGTCGCGTTCATGTCCAGAGTTCTGCGGCGCCTCAAGGAGGTGGATGAACTCATCTGTGAGGTGAAGTCTTCTCCTCTTCCCTTCCTCATGCCCTCTTTCACTCCTTTTCCTTCAATGTGATTTGTGCATGTTGTGATGGAACGTGACGAAATGCTGATGAATGAGTATACTTTGTGTAGTGAAGTCAGCCCCATAATTATCCCTCCAGCTGGAACGCGGCAGGAGCAGGCCAGCAAAACGGGTTTGCGTGTGTGCGTGCAGTGCAGTTTTGGCCAGGCAGAGGCTTGCATCTGGCTATTTTAATTATTCACATTCGATGAAAGTAAAGACAAAGTCAATATCTTGACCTTCAAAAGGGTTTCGCGAGGAAAATGAACTTTCTGAAGGTTTTGGTCGAGTTTCACAAGATGGGCCATCTGTTGCTCTTCTTATCGTTAGCTTATGTATTTAGCATTAGTGCTGAACCCACGAGATCTCTGGTGATGCCGTTTGCTCTTGTTTAGCATATACGTGCGCATTTTTTGTCTTTTATTGTAATATGAAGCCATCTCCCCAAAACCGGACGACATTCGTATTAACTTTAACATAGAAGGTGAAGCAAAGGGAAAGGTTAGTATTTCCTTCAAAATATTGTTGGCTTATTGTTCACTTAAAAATATCGTTAGCATAATAGTCTATTTTTTTTTTTTTTTTAAAACAAACAAGAAGACAGTGATTGGCTGGCGACCAGTTCAGGGCGTACTCCGTCTCTCACCCGAAGTCGAGCTGAGATAGGCGCCAGCATATCCCTGTCAGGGGTCTTTTGCATGATTTGTTTGGCACCGATATGCATGTATTTAACTTTGTCCGAAGACAGCAGCCATAAAGAAAACGCATTTTTTGCAAGTTTGGCTTCAAACAATCATGTCATCAATCCTAGTTATGTTCATTAGCGAAGCATATACAGCAAGGCAGCTAGTCCGTGTTCCGCTTTGGTCACGTGGCGTTCCGCATATAGCGGATTGGCCGACCAACCTCGGTACCTATTATGTTGTTTTAGTGCTAGCATCGATGCCAACCTTATGTCAAGGAGCATTGTTTGAACATTAAAATTGTCTTTTGTCAGCGAGCATATCGTTTTGGTTTATTTCTTCGCCCAGTTTTTTTTTATTTTTTTTTTTATAAGAAATGTAGCAGGAGCGGGAAAAAAATCTTTTAATTGAATAAAAGCATTACTTTGCCATTTCGTGGAAACTTGGTACCAAGGAACTATGTTGAAGTGATTTGAGGATCGTCATTTAGTAAAAAAAAAAGTATCACCATCTGCTATCAATCAAACAGTCAGATTTTATTTATATAGCACTTTTCATAGATTAAAAAAATGCAACCCAAAGTTTTCCTCACAGAGATAAAAACAGACAAAATGATCTTGTGGCATCTTGATATTGAGGAACTATGTTGAAGTGAGCTGGAGTTTCAGTTCGACAAAAGCGGTCCTTTGGTGCCATCTTTTGGCAATTTTATAGGGGGCGTCAATGACTTGCGGATTTTTGCTATTCGCAACAGGGCTCAAACCCAGTTTGTCTTCGCCCCAAGTTGTATTTGATCAATTGAGCGCCCTACTCCAGGTTTCTGTGGCCGTCTCACATTTGTGTTCCGCCGCAGTAGAGCAGAAAAGTCAACATTTCACTGCATTGCTCATAGTGAGCAGACATGAGTGTGTTCCATTTTTGTCTGTACACGATGCAGAAGTTGCTTAGTTCCTTTTGTGTCGTCAGACAGAAGTGGCGAGACTGATCTTTTGTTCCCGTTTCATGTTTTAGAAAAAAGCTCAGTCACGACAAACTAGAGAGTTTCAGTCAAAGAGCATAAAGGAGAAAGCAGTTCACCTCAGCGGTTTGATCTCAGCAGACAGCTCTGTTGTTATCAAGGTGACTATCACATGCTCGCCATTGGATCCCTCCCTAGCTTGTGCTTGTTTGCATGTTTGGACACTCTTGTGGCATGGAGTCTATTTCATGTTCAAAATCTAGATAAGATTATCATACTGCTGGTATTTTTGCTCACTAATGAGGTGTTCGGGATGAAATATACACTACAGTTAGGGGTGTGCAAACATTTGCACTGAAGGGCCACATTTGATTTTTAAAGCAGTCAGATGGACCAGATCATTTGAACATAAGGTAAAAAAAAATAAAATAAATAAACTAACAAAAAAGTTTTAAGATATAGAAAATAATTGTCCTTTTTGTGGTATATTTAATCAATTATAATTCATGAACCAATTAATAAAATGCATACAGAATGTGGAATGTGAAATTTCTTTTTTTTTACTATTTTTGTTTTATTTACAATAAATTCTATAACCAATTTATTGAAATAGATACAAAATATTTCATCTATATGTAAGGTTATTTTACTAATATTTTTTTATCATCTACCTTTAATTAACCAATTATTTAATACATTGAATAACAATGTTAAATGTATATGGAAAATGTTTTATTTTAATTTAATTATTTACAATAATTTGACCAATTAATACAATTACCGCCGGCACGGCGGACGACTGGTTTGCACTTCTGCCTCACAGTTCTGGGGACCGGGGTTCAAATCCCGGTCCCCGCCTGTGTGGAGTTTGCATGTTCAAGCCGGTTTCCTCCCACATCCCAAAAACATGCGTGGTAGGTTGATTGAAGACTGTAAATTGTCCGTAGGTGTGAGTGTGAATGGTTGCTTGTTTCTATGTGCCCTGCGATTGGCTGGCGACCGGTTCCGGGGTGTACCCCGCCTCCCGCCCGAAGATAGCTGGGATAGGCTCCAGCAGCCGGCGACCCTAGTGAGGAGAAGCGGTAAGGAAAATGGATGGATGGATGGATGGATAAAATTACTACAGATGTTAAATATAAATATACAATTATTTTATCATTTACAATAAATGGACGAATTATTTTATAAATGAATAAAAAAAACCAATGAAAATGTGTATGTAAAATGTTTTTTTAATGAATATACATGTTATTATTAAATGATTTGATAGAATTTGATTAGAATTAGAATTAGATCGATTTGAATGAATTGATAGAATTAGCTCGAAACCTAATACTGATAGCGATACTGTATAACATAAGTGTGATTCCCCACTCCCTATTTTGAATGAAACTTCCGATATTAGCACGTCTCCCCCTTCTGTTTGTACTGAGCATGCACACTGTTGCAGTGGTTTTCTCCCCATCAATTTTTCACAGATTCATGATTGAAATTGTTGAAAGGGTTTAAATTGTCCACGACAAATAACGCAACAAACTCAACGTGTGCAACAACAACATAACTCCTTTGCTGTTACAAACATATTCTTACTGCGTAATACACGTTGCTTGACTTTTTTTTGAATAGTAATGTTTAGCATGTGCAACGAGCAACTATAATATTATCTTCATCTGGACAATCTAATAAGCATTCATACAAGCTGTATCAAAATGTTGATGTGCTGTATGTGATATGTTTGTCCTGCCGTTCAGTTAAACGTGGGAGCGTAAATATTACAAGCCGCTATACTGTAATGTACTGTAAATAATAAATATTGTTAAGTAATGGCTTTTTCTCTCACCGTGTCAATAACAATTGAAAGGCAGGATGTTTTGGTCCAGTTTCTGTATTGAAGCGCATTAGATTGTGCCGATAAATGGTCATGTGTGTATTGTGTGACAAATTTACAGGAGCCAAAATGCCGAAAAGCCTAAAAATGGATTTTGAACCCATTGAAACAGGCTTGAATTTACCCTTGAAAAGAAACCTAATACATTTTTTTTTTTTTTTTCTACAAAGGTTTGTCACATCCTCAAACCTTGGCCCCAAAAATCGGCTTGTACAAGACCTGTTTTGAAACTTGTACATCTTATGTTTGGTGGCCCCAGTATTGCATCTCTGCTTTTTGGAGGAGGAGTTCGAATATCTTGGGGTCTTGTTCACGAGTGAGGGAAGAATGGAACGGGAGATCGACAGGCGGATCGGTGCGGCGTCTGCAGTGATGCGGACTTTGTATCGGTCCGTTGTGGTGAAGGAGGAGCTAAGCTGAAAGACGAAGCTCTCGATTTACCGGTCGATCTACGATCCTATCCTCACCTATGGTCACGAGCTGTGGGTCGTGACCGAAAGAACGAGATCTCGGATAGAAGCGGCCGAAAGGAGTTTCCTCCGCAGGGTGTCCGAGCTCTCCCTTAGAGGTAGGGTGAGAAGCTCGGTCATCCGGGAGGATCTCAGAGTAGAGCCGCTGCTCCTCCGCATCGAGAGGACCCAGATGAAGTGGCTCGGGCATCTGATTCGGATGCCTCCCGGACGCCTCTCCGGTGAGGTGTTCCGGGCACGTCCCAGGACACTGTCTCTCGGCTGGTCTGGGATCCCCTCGGAAGAGCTGGATGAAGTGGCTGGGGAGAGGGAAGACTGGGCTTCCCTGCTGAGGCCACTGCCCCCGCGGCCCGACCTCGGATAAGCAGAGGAAAATGAATGAATATTGTTTTTTCTATTTTTCCTCATCAAAATACAGCAATTTTAGTTGTTCTTTTGGGGAACGCTGGAGCGGATTAATGGCACCGTTGTATGTTCTACAAGGAAGCCATATTTTGGGTTCATGTGTCTTTCATGAGCTTTTTGAAATGAAGCCTTCCAAATCTGTCTTGACCTTCGCTGTGTTGTGTTCCTCAGGGCAGCTCGGTCCAAAGGGCGTTCCCCCAGTCTGGTGAAAAGTGTCACTCATGCCAGCGGCGTGTTTATTTGGTCGAGAGGATTTGTGCGGAGGGCTTCTGCTTCCACAGGGAGTGCTTTCGCTGCACCACCTGCAGCTCTGCCCTGCGCCAGGGATCGCATGCCTTTGACTCTCAACACGGTACTATCACTTTCCCTCATTAACATAACTATATATTTTGCAATATCTAATGAGATCCAATACAAATGCAGCTTAAGCGTCTTTTTCACAGTTTGAATTTTCCTGATTTGTGGGCGGGGCTCAAACACAGTCCCGTGATCAGGCACTTGCCAATAGCGTGCACTTCACCAGTACCTACTGTGTTCATGCTCACAAATGAACGAACACTTGACATTTATTTTCCAGCTAATTTAAGTCAAATGCAAGCTGTAAAACGGGGTTTGAGCATTATCTTTGCAAAGGCAGAATAGTTGATACAGCTCTTTTATTGGATCTTAATAGGGTGTGCAGGAGTGCCTCATGTTTTGGTTGGGTTCAAATGAAACAATTGATGTGCTCTGACAGGTAAATTGTACTGCAAGCTTCACTTTGATCAACTTAACAACGGGAAAAGACTGCACAGGAATGTGTCTCCACGCTCGGTAAGAACCAAGCAGCCCCAATGCGAATTCATGTGGTTTGACTGTGTCAGTTATTTGCTCTGATATATCATATGCAGAGGCGGCAAAAGTAGAAGTACTGATACTTGTGTAAAAACAAGACTTTGGTTAAAGTAGAAGAACTGATTCAATGGCTTAACTTGGTAAATGTTGAACAGGACGCGAGGCAGGACCCAAATGCAAGATGAACAATGCAAAACGCCATAAACGCATCAATGTGGTGGTGTTAGAACTCTTTAAGCAACGGATATTTGAACACAAACGGTTGAGTAACACATGTTGACAGATTATATCGCAATACTCACAGGCATATATTTATCCTGCGAAGAATAACTAATGTTACTGTGGCTTACTGAGGAGGAACCGTATGTACTGTATATGTCTGTACTGTACTGCCCCCAAGTGGCCAAGGCGCACGCGCCAGCAGGGAGCAGCCCAATGTCCATTGAATTGAAGCAAAAAAAAATTGTCATTCTTTACATTCTATTTAATTGTCATTACTGTAGGTTTTTGTAAAATACAAAAATTATAAAGTGCTAGTTTTCCGATTTAACAAAACACAGCACAATTGTTTTTATTTTTTTGGAATGATGAAAGATGATTTGAGATACTAGTGTGATCACGGAACGATTCTTATCGCAAGGTACCGCTGTAACTGAAAAATCTATTTATGTTCAGTAACAACATATTTGGAGTTCATAACGTCTCACCACTGATGATCCTTCTCTGTTCCAGAATCATTTTGGAAGGCGTTTTGAGGGTCGATGTGCGGCTGTTGAAGAGAGCGCCTCCTCCGGCTGTACAGCGGCTCTGCAGAGCCAGCCCGCCGCAGGTACCTTCAGCTCTTTGGTGAGGAAGCAGCTGAGCAGACCCCTGAGTGTGGCGCGTGCCGTGTGTAGCGCTCCCAGGCGTGTGTGCCGCCGGGTGCGCGGGGCAGCACGGGCCTTCGCTAGCCACCTCAGGGACAACGTCCAGGACTACGCCTTCCTGTACGAGCTGCTGAGCTTGAGCTTGCCCTTGCTGCTCGTCTTATACGACGTTCTGCTGCAGATGCAAACGGAGGCCGTGCCCCGCGGGCCGGGCTCTCGGGTTCTGTGGGTCTAGGAGATTTATCGGGCCCGGGGTCGACACCCAAATCTAAACCAGCACCAAGGTGCTTGTTAGTTTCAATGCAGCTCTGCACACCTTTTTTTTTAAGCCATGGTGAATAAGGATGCACCAAATACATAACATAAACTAATACCATAATTGCCAAAGTCATTTTGAATGTTTTCAGAAAACGAGAAAAAACAACAAATTAAAAGCCTTTATTCAATCTTTGCGATTACCATGACCTGGATGATATAAAATATATTTTGTATTTTTCACGAGCACATTTGTTTTCTTTAATTGATATTGTGACAGTGTGTTAAAACTGACTGTGGTTATGCTATTATGCTAACGATATGTAGAATCCTAATGATTCAAATTAGTGAAACAGTTGTAATCGGAGACCTTAAACCAAGTAATGGCAACAAGATGTTTTACATTTTGATCCAGAGGAAAGTCTGTATTTGAAATTACAATACATTTCAAAGCATCTGAACATTGTGGTTTAATAATGCTGGATCAAATCAGGTCAGGATATATTTGAATATTAGAGTTTCTGACTGTGCATACACATAATATAGTTTGTTTTTTTGTTTGTTTTTTTCCAAATAGAAATGGATTTTCAGTTGTTTTTAAATGTAATGGAATACATTTGAATACAAGTCCTTGGTTGAGTATTCAAAAGAGCAGACGGTAATTTGCACAATCCGATTGAATAATATACATTAGCAAAACTGAAATGAATATCATTTTTGGCAAGAGTGAGTGCACTTGAAATTTCAGGCTGCTAAAAGGTCAAATGGTTGCTGGATGTTTTCATTAAGTGATCCTGAGAGTGGCTTTTACACTCGCACACTTCCAATTGCGTTACTCAGGTCATGATGACTGACTGCCTTCATGCACTTTATATTTGAGAACTGCCTTAAGGATTTAACAGCAGCGAAAAGTGGACTGAACTCTGGTGTAATCTTGCACATGTGCAATTTGCTTACTTTATCATACTAATAATACAGTATGTTATTACATGCTGTGGACGCTTCTGAGTATTTAGTTTGTACTTTGCTGCCATCTACTGTCGAGTCTCAGCATAACGAGGGCGTAAAACCCACCCCTTCAGTTCTTTCTAGAACTGTATTTTTTATTTTATTTTATTTACTGTAGACAATAGAGGCTGGCGAGCTCGCCACTCTTGCTGTAACCTCTTCTAACAAGAAGCCTCCCATTGGCTTCGACATCTATTGATGCTTATCTGGCACTTTAGAGATTTTTGTACTTTTTTTGTTTACAGCAATATGGCGTTGGATTTGCTCTCAGCTAGTTACTTTTAACATGCTGAATGTGGTGTTCATTGCACCACATGTGGGAAAAGACTTTTAAAATCCTTGTTCCGAAAAAACAAAAGCTGACTAAAGCCAACTTGTGTTTAAATGTTTGTCTGCATAACACCTCCACAATTGTGAAACCAATTGCGCAGTATCTTCTTTCTTCTAAATGTCAGTACTTTATCTTGTATTCAAGACTCTGCTTAATTCCGTTGTTTTCCTTCCTTCATGTGTATGCTCTTTGTGTTTTAGACATTTCTCTTCACCTAGTATGATGTGTCTGAGACGGCTGGATGGTTACAAATATCTTGTTAAAGGTGATCACGTGCATGGTCACGAGTTTGTGTGTTTTACTTCCCGCACGCTTCAACTTCCAAATAACTGTAATAATAAGTGTCGATCTGCTATAACTGCATTTGCAATTGTGAGTTTAATTAAAGTTGGCCCTGGCTTTGACATTACTCACCACGACTCTTGAAATGCTTCTGTGTGACCTTGTGTTTGCATAATGAATGAGAGCTACCATTTAAGCCTGGGTTACATCAATAATGGAATAAAACACGGGAAACTTGACTATTAGCCAAAAGTAAAACATCGTTGGGTTTTATGAGAGAAATTATACTGAAACATACGATACGTAAAGTCTACACGTCCCTGTTCTAATGCCACGTTTTTGTTCTGTAAAAGGAGACCAAGATAAGTCCTTTCAAAGCTTTTTCCACCATTAATATCTCCTATGAAATGTACAGCTCAATTTGTTTTTTTAAAAATCTTTTCCAAAGGGGAAGTAAAAATAAACAACTGAAATAAGGTGGTTGCATAAGTGTGCACACCTGTGTATTAATGGGATGTGGCTATGTTCAGAATTAACCATTCACATTACAAATTATGAACAGTTCCAAATAGCAGCCAGTGTTGGCATGAAACATACAGGCTTCTGCTAGGAAGCAAAAAAAAAAAAAAAAAAAAACTCGGGTAAAGCCTACTAGAACATCCATCCATCAATCCATCCATTTTCTGAGCCGCTTATCCTCACAAGGGCCGCGGGAGTGCTGGAGCCTATCTCAGCTATCTTCGGGCAGGAGGCGGGGTGCACCCTGAACTGGTTGACAGCCAATCACAGGGCACATACATACAACCATTCGGACTTACATTCACACCTACGGGCAAGTTAGAGTTTTCAATTAACCTAGCATGCATGTTTTTGGGATGTGGGAGGAAACCGGAGTGCCCGGAGAAAACCCACGCAGGCACCGGGAGAACATGCAAACTCCACACAGGCGGGGCCGGGGATTGAACGCCAGTCCTCCGAACTGTGAGGCAGGCGCTCTAACCAGTCGGCCACTGTGCCGCCCCTACTAGAACATCTGGAATTTATGTGGGGTTAATCAGAGGCATTTTAACATGAGTTTGAATGTGGTTTGTAAATCCTGAACACAGCCACATTCAAGTTATAAGAGGGTGTGTACACTTTTGCAACCACATCAATCATTTAGTTTTGTTGCCCCTCTCAAAAATCATTTTGAGTTGTACAGATTCGTGAAAAACGTTTTGAAACTCATAGTTTTGGGGATTGCAAAAACCTGCCATTTGAACCGGGGTGTGTAGACTTTTTAGATAAACTGTTGTGAACGTAACGTTTGTTGTGAACGTGTAAGAGACATTTTATATGTTGACAGCACACATCATGATCCAGCAGCATCTACAACAATATCCCTTTTTAGGTTTTAGGACTTGTTTGTTTGCTTTGTACCGTATTTCCACGACCATAAGGTGCACCGTATTAAAAGGCGCAGTCTCAGTTAACGGGGTCTATTTCTGTATTGAACACATACACAAGGCGCACCGCATTATTGGGCGCAGGCATGGTAAAACATACGCTAGCTTAAAACATACGGTAGCATGCATGCACGCTAAAACATACGCTAGCATGCATGCTAGCGTATGTTTTTAAAAAGGCCACGGGAGTCCTTCCAGCCATGCTGTCCTCAGTCGCGTCCGCCTTTCCTCTACATAACCAGCGTGTCGGCAGGAAATGCTCCCAGTCAGTCAAGCGGAGCGCTCATCAAAGTCACACAACAACATTTAAAGATTTTGGAACTCGGTGCACACACAAGGTCAAAAAACAAACACTTAACCTTAACTATATAAGTAGTACTTCTAAATCTCTTGGAAATAAAATAAACATGCTGTAAGACTGAGCAGTCCAGTTCTGTTGTGATGCTTTTTAAATTGATTGGGGATGTCATAAACCCATCAAGCAAAGCTTCGAACTAATTTTGCAAGTAACCGGTCCAAAAGGCACGCTTTAATTGAAAATGCAACATTTTAAACAACGATGACACCTGAAGATAGAAGCGACCCTCTACAATTGTTGGACAGTGAGGCCAGTTCCTTTATTTTTGATGTAGACTACAAACCTTTGGGTTTGACATCAAAAGATAAAAAGGAGTTAACAGTTCAGGTTTTATTTCCAGGCATTTACTGTACATCTGGATTTTATACACAGCATTATTTGAAATGAGAGCACATTTTTAGGTGAGCAAACGTATTGGAAAAGACAGACTTAACATGATGAAGGATCTCCCCAACAGTTTTGTTTCTTTCAATTTCTTTAAATTGACAGACAAAATAATTCTGTAGACTTTAGCGCCAATTTTTCTTCCACCAATATGCGTTACATCATCCATGAAGATGAATGATCCCATCCCAGAAGAAGCCACACAAAGTCCAAGCCCTGACATTACCTCATTTCAAAGATGAGCTTGTACAGTATGTTTGGGATCATGGTGGTAGTGAACTCACCTCACTTAATAACAGGCAGCAGTTCGGTAGATCGTGAACACTTCTTCGAAAAAGAGGCTTGAAGCTGTTTAATGCCACTCCCAGTTGAAGTTGACGATCTAACTATACATAAAACTAAGAGAATTCAACTTTGTGTATTTAAAACAACCCCATAGCTTTGCCTTTAAAAAGTCCCCTTAGCTTAATGCTAACGAACAATGCACAACGCCAAACGCATCAATGTGTCGGTGTTATAACCCTTTAAGCAACAAATATTTGAACACAAACGATGCATTAACACATATAAACCGACAATATAACAATACTCATAGGCATATATTCTCTATCCCCGGCAGAAAACGACTGATATTGGTGCAGCTGAAAGAGTCACTTACAGTAGTTGTGAAACTCTTCGTGTATTTGCATGATTGTGTTATACTGCCCCCCCCCAACCCGGTGGCCAGGTTGCACTCACCAGATGGCGTTGCAACGAATTAAACATGATGCACAAACTGTTTAACTCTCTTTTCAGGTCTATATAATTATGTTATTACTTTTTCTATTACCCATACACAGCTCTCTGGTTTTCGTGTTGGTTACGCTGCACACGAGTATAAATGTACTGTCTTTACAGATAATACCCAAATCTGAAACTGAGCACAGACTTACAGCACTATGATTGTACAAGTAATCAATCACTTGAAAAATAGATGGATTAAAAAAAAAAAAAAAAACTCTTCTGAACTGTATCTCTTGTCTCGTATTCAAAGCCAAATGTTTTCAGTCTAAAGCAAAAATACAAGATTTTTTTGCTTGATAGATGAACATATTGCTTTCTTGAGCTGCTGGAAGAAGTTGCTGACCTTTGTGTGGAGAGCTATGATTAATTGGATGAAAGCCTGATCGATTTAGGACTAATTAATGCTGACTATTCTCACTGTGCCAGCTTGAACTTTGAAGATGTTTCTTGAATTAATATTCTTCAATGGTTGATTGTTTCTTTCTCTTTAGAGACAACTGTACAAATGAGATCGTGCCATATTCCAAGGATCTTTATTTTTCTGAATATTGGATTTATTTGTGATGTAATTAGCTGTGTAGTTATGACATTGTAATGCCAAACTTCTCTGATTGTGTTATTTTATTGACATGTACCCAAAGTACCCCATCATTTCATTACATTATCAATAAGGGACAATAGAACAATTATTGGCGAAAAACAAGTTTTTAAAGGGACAACACAAGTCAAAGTTGACCATTTTACAGATTTTAAACTGGAATAGTAACACCAAACTACTGTACGTGGTAACATGCCTGTCATAACAGTTATTAATGTACCTACCTATGCCGCTAATGGAAATAATAGTCAATAGTGTGAACTGTTTAAAGCAGGAGTGTCCAAACGTTTTCCTCTGAGGACAACATACAGAAAAATCAAAGGATGCAAGGGCCACTTTGACTTTCTTCAACTTTATTAAACATGCCAAAACCAATCCATCAAGCAATTGAATATTCTATTTATTTTGAGAAACTGCTACATCACAGCTTTGTGTTAAAGGTGATACGACAAATAATGTGGGATTTTTAATGTTTTTGCGGTGGCCCGCAGCCCTCTATCTCACGAGACTAGATCCACACCTTCCCTGAGCAGATCTGCATATTCAGAACCAAACCAAAAAGCAATCCGTATTAAGATGACCACAATCGTTAAAGCAGTGTTTACTTGACCATAAATATTAATCAATAGTGGTATGTCCACAAATAAGCCCTTGAAACAGAGAAGAAAGTGGACAAAAAAATGTTGCTTATGAAATTGAATTATTGTCATTCACAAGGCATTATATAGAGAACTTTTGTGACTATTTTAGCTGTAAATAGTTTCTTTGCATACGGAGAAAATCTATATCAAACCAATTCATTATTAGTCGTAACAGTTGTAGTGTTTTGTCACATGCAGTCGCACCCACGTGGGATGTGGGTGTTGCAATCCTGACTTTTTCAACAACCACACCCAAGAGTGTTGCAGGGCTGTGTCAAATGTTTGAGATTTTTTTTTTCCTATATGCCGCGGGCCGCAAAAAAAAAATGAAGGGTGGGCCGCAAATGGCCCCCGAGCCGTAGTTTGGACACCCTGGTTTAAGGCAATAATTCAACAATATTTTCGGTAAGCAATTATTGACTTTTCTTCTATGAATGACTGTATTAAAATATTTAGTTGTCTCCTTTTGTCGGAAAGTGATTAAAATGAAACATAATGAAGTAAAAATATGTTGAAATTGTTTTTGATTTCATTATGTTTCTCTTCTTGTTAATAGCCTTAGCATTTTCCCTTATACTGAATGGAATTTCAGTTTTTGCTAATTTCAACTGATGTAGTTATTTTATTAAAATAGTGCACATATTTTCCGTCATATTTGTTTGTCTTGACTTCTTTGCCCTGCTCCAGTTTAGTGAACATCATCCAGGTGTAATAGATGTGTTGAATAAAACTCCTTGAGTTCACTTAAGAGCTTACAGAGAAGATTACTTGCTGACACACTAAGTGACATATTTGCAGTAGCTCTTATTGCTATAAATGTGGTCTTTGCTTGAGTGTTAAACTAGAAAACAATTTACACAGCGAGGAAGATTAGCATTTGAGCAACAGGGCAATCAGGCTGAGATTGGACTAAAATTACAAATGCCCTAAAAGCTGATGAAAACACACAAACTGCTGGGAGAAGATTAATCTGAAACATAATGTCAGCACTTTGACACAAATCATCTTTTTAGTGTCCGGGTAGAAAGACATTTTGTTTTTTTTCCCTCGTCTATTTACATTTCCTCTATGGAGAGAAATAATTATACTCTTCAAAACCAAAACCCGCCGAGCACAGGCAATTTAAAACAACATGAAAAGACAGGAGGCTTTAAAGTTTTCTGGTTGCTGTCAGTCATAAAGGTTTCTTTTTTGTCTGGACTGTGGTACTGAGCTACTTTCAAATACAGTCTTCAAAATAATACTTCTGCAACACCAATCGTGGAATTTTTCTGCTGCATCCTGTATATTGCGATCTCCCCCGTTCTCCTGACATTCAGGTTCTAAGACCAGATTCTTCACCATGTCACTGTGTTCCCATCCAGATGTCACTTAAGTCCCCTTAGAGGCAGTATGTAGTGTATGCCACTAAATTTTAACATTTTGTTCTTGTGTCCTGAGTTGACCACTGCACCAATTTTAGAAATAATTGTACAGTAGAAGCCCATTTGTGTCCGTCAATGTACAGTCTAGCCCAGTGGTTCTCAAACTTTTCCAAACTTTACCACCATGATGACTGTTTACACCGATCAGTTCACCAATATTGCGTCAGATCTCCACGCGCCATTTGTGCTCCGGCGCACGTACTGCAGTCTAACAATAAAGAGCCCATTGTACTGTAGGCCCATAGTTGGTAGTGTTCATAAAAAACGAGTCAGAGGTTTTATTCTGAAAAAGTACATTTAATATTGTAAGTCACTTTTACTGTAAATTCGAACATTACACTGCGCTTAAATATAGGAAAATAACAAACTACCTTTTCAATATTTCAATTCAAATGTATTGCAATTAAAAGAAATTTCAACCTAAATAAATGACAAAACAAAAAACAAACAGTTTGTAAAGATGAAATGAAAATGTATTGTACTTCAATGTTAAATACAACTGACTGACTGGACTAAAAAAATAAAACAATAAAGTTTAATCCACTTTAACACCAGTGACACTACTGCAGCCCTTTGAGAATCACTGGTCAACAACGCTCCCATCAGGCTAATCAATGGACTCCCAATTCCAATAATCCAGTACCTCCAATTCCAAAAGGTACAGGTACATTTACAAAAGCACTATCTTTGAGGGTACCAATCGTGTGACAAGCCTCTTAAGGTACAATTATGTTATTTTTTTTTTAATTTTTTTTTAAATTCAACAATGGATCGGTCATCCTCACTCACACTCCTCTTGTTGCATTCTTGAAGCATGTGCTACTGCTACCAATTGTTCAGTTGCAAGAGCTATCAACTCAAGTTAGGAGGTGCTGACCCTATGTTGTGATTGCTTTCTAATGAGGCGACCGTCAACTGCAGGCAGCAGAGAGGCCACACCGAGGCTTCCTGTTGCTGTTTCTCCACTCGTTTGACAAATGGCTGGAGCTTCCCTTAAACTTCAAACTGGATAAAACGCACCAGGCAGGGTCTTCGGGAACCAAGCAACAATGCAAGGAAGTTCCGACAAACACAGCCCAACAATTTCATTAACTATATCCCAGCACTTACTCTAGGGAACTTCATGAATTCCACAGTAATCCAGGTGATAAGGATAGAATACATGTTGCCTCCAAAGCATTTGACTTATTTCAAGTCCTTCTACCATTCACAATTCCCTGGCGTAGAACCTACCATGCCAAAAACAGTAGACAGTATGTTTTGACCCCTTTGCATCCTAAAGATCCAACCATAAAGGTCACAACAGGTTGTTGGGGATCATCATCATCCACACAAGTACTACCAGTTTTTATTTTTTATTTATTTGTGACTGTGACACGGCCTCCTCCTTATTTTATAACCGTTTCTTGCATTGCCCTATAAATGAGTGGTTTAACTATTTTACAGTCATATTTTCATGCAATATTACACTCACCTCCACAGTTTATTGTGAATATGAAACACTAACATTGAACATTGCCAGAATTTGTTTTCATCCTTTACTTTTGAACTAGTTGTAGGACTCAATGTAACACATATTAAATCGATTGATTGTATAATATGTCATTAATAACATTTTATCCAAATAAAAATATTTGACACAATAAGCAATGTTTTTTTTTCTAAATTAAAATAGATTGAAAGATTAATCATGGTTATTTTTCATGAGGCAATAGATGCACAGATCAGTCGCATTTGCATCCCCACAAAATAAAATGTATAAATGCATGACAAAACTAACTGTAAAATACATTTTCTCAAGGAAAGTTTCTTGCACATTGATTTGATTGAATATTTAATAAATACAATGTAAAGGATTACTTTTAGCTTCCTTGAAAAAAAAGCATTTGATGTCTGTTTTCAGAAATGAGACTTTACCGTGAAATATAATAATTTTAATCTGTTACTCATTATCACTTTGTGTATTTTCTGTACCTGGGTTTTAACTCAGCCCTGTTACCCTACATTACCCCCTCAGAAAATATTGAAATATTACACGTCACATGGTCCACAGGACGTTGCATCACTCATATCCTTTTGCAGGCCACGCGAAGACCAAAAGTAAGGTCACTCTTTTATTTTTATGTATATTTCAAATTTCAACAATGACTTGAACCAGTTAAAATCTGGGCATTTACCAACTGCAAATATATTTTTTAATGGTATTTACTGGTTTTAAAGTACTTTTTTTTTGTTGAATCACTGTAGTTTGCTTTGTGTCAACATGCTATTAGTATAAATGCTATGTGGCTATATTTCATATATTCTGATTAAAAACTCACTCCTGTTACTTTCAGTGCTGCTACTCAAATGATGAGTTTCAGTACAAAATAAAATGACACACACACACACACACACACAAAAAAACATGCCTGTGACGGGCAATGCACATTTTGAGTAGTTCAATATCTTTATTATCAGATTTATAGTTTAAAAAGACAGTAAATTAAGTTTACTTTGAGAGAGTTACAAGCAAATGACATGTTGTATCTTAGTGTATGCTCAAACATGGAATTAGAGTATAATTCCAAGCTGTATTTTAAGCATAAATTCAAATTGACTATATTCGAGACGCCCGCGACCCTAGTGTGGAGAAGCGGCTCAGAAAATGGATGGATGGATGGATGGATATATGCGAGACGTTGTGTTTCTTCACTTACAATGTCTGATTTGTTTGTTTGTTTTTGTAAAGTCCAGAACAGATGAAATATACTTGAGCGCTGCTTTGATAAATGTGACACTAAATATTGAGTCCTGGATTTCTCGCCTTAGCGCTGACATTGAAGCCAGAGAGCGGGACAATGCTTTTCAATTACCTGTTGTTCTGACTAACCATCATCCGTAACGTTCAGCACCTGAGATGTGCTTTTTCGCCAAAAAAGAAAATCATGATCACCCATAATCAGACATTATACATCCAGATGCCTTGAAAAGGAACATTTCCAGCTATTAAGGGGAATTACGCTGCTGCCTTCATATACCTTGGTATCAAATAAGCAAGCCTATTCTATCACGTTAAGATGAGCATGCTTTTCTGTCCACCGTGTAGGACAATGAGCGCGTTTACATCAGTTTATAAAATAGTCACCAAATGGTAAGCAACAAATAAACGACACAACGAGCAGTTTATACATGTTAGACAGTAAGGAACTTGCAATCGTGTATTATCAATTTAAGAGATTTAACAACTGGAGAATCATTCAGTTATTTTCCTGTCAAACCCCTTGTTCATTTAAAGTAGCTCCTTGAAAGCTGTGCTATTGTTCCAAACATAAAGTAGTAGTTCAAAAAACTGGGTCAACAGGCATAGAACACATTCTAGATATTTTGCATCAAATTGTGTTATAGCAGAATTATTTTAATGCCAGATGGCAGAATTTCTCTTTCTCTGATTCTTTTTGATAACCACATGTAAAGCTGGTTGTTCTCAAAACATGTGTCTGTGTGATATCACAAAATCCCTTGCCGCTGCAAAAATCTGCATGCACATCTGGTCGTAATCACATTTCAAACATCGGTTATGCAATAATCTGACTTTAATGTCTGTATCCTTCTGGTAGTATCTTCTGTTGCACAGGCAACATTGCTGCCGCAGAGATAAAGAGATTAACCTGCAAGTGTGCTAACTGTTTAAAACAATGTAGCACACTCTTGACAACCAAATTGGTGAAAAAGCACAGTTTTCACAAGGACTTCATATATTTCTAACTGATACATTTTATTCTTTTCTGTTATTACTATGCTGTAGTATGCCTTTGAGAAGATATTTCAATAAGGGTATTTCATTACTGCATTATTTATTAGGAAGATTTTTTTTTCAATTTTGCTATAACCTGGAGAACTTACCCTATGGTCATATTGTTGAAAATCAGTGAGCCAACCTTGATTTTATATATTCTTCCTATTGTGTGTGACTACAATAAAAGAGTGCAGCCAGCTGAGCAGTCAAAGAGCAGAGAGCCAGCGCTTGGCCTTAGACGACTATCTGATTAGAGAAGGTTGGCGACCAGACTAAACCAGACCAGACAGTTGCAGCAGCAGAGTATATCTGCCGGGGGAGTGGGGATGGTGGGGGTCGGGGGGGAATGAACTGAATTACCCTAATTCTATTGTACTGTGGCCGCCATTAGAAAGTTTAAATTGCAGTAATGCCAAACAATTCTTTTGTTATGGATGAGCTCCCGTGCTGTGGAGAAGTGACGTGTCTAAGAAGCATGTCAAGAGATGATTATGATATGAACTCATCATATTGGGATACTCAACTCTACAAGTGGTTTTGTTTTCTTTTCTTTTTTCTAAGTGGATATAAAAAGTCTACACACCCCTGTTCGAATGGCATGGTAAAAAAAAAAAAAAAACTAGACCAAGACAAATAATTTCAAAACGTTTTCCAACATTAGTGTGACCTCTAACCTGTATAACTCAATTGATTTTTGTCTCTCTAATCTTTTCAAGAAGGGAAGTAAAAATAAACAACTGCAATGATGTGGTTGCACAAGTGTGCACACCCTCATGCTGTAAATGGGATGTGGCTGTGTTCTGAATGAACAAATCACATTCAAATCCATGTTAAATGGGAGCCAACACACACCTGGCCGCTTTTAAAGTGCCTCTGATTAACACCAAATATAATTCAGTCGTTCTAGTAGGCTTTTATTGACATTGTTTTGCTTTCCACTTTGAAGTCGGAAGGTTTTGTGCTAACACTGACTGTTATTTTGAACTGTACCTAATACCATCTACCTTGTCTGAAAATTAAGTTTTATTTAACCATAACAAAATCCCCCAAACACTTGTGGGTAAATGTGTACTAAAACCAAGGGTGAACTTTTTGGCAATAATTCCACAAGGTGTTTTGTGCAAACTCAGCACCCGCATCAACAAAAGAACACCACACCTATAGTGAAGCATGTTTGTAGTTTTTTTTACTTCTCCTCTCGAACAGATTTAAAAAATTAAATGAATTGTACAGGTTGGAGGTCTTCTTACGATACTTTTTCTGACACTTTCTTGTCTGTGATGTAAAGTCAACAAATACATAATGACTTCAACTCAACATAATATTAATAATCTAATGCTTAATTGGCTTGTTGCCACAAGACTAGAAAAATGTTTTAATGCGTGTGTTAGATTAGATGACATGTTGCAAGCAGTTCTACCGCAAACTATATCCACTATTATACAAATATTTTTAAGTGAACACCTACCTGACAGTGTCAATCAAAATTAAGGAACTGGCAGAATTTTTGTTCAAGCTTTCTCACTGGATCTCCTTTGATGGTGCAGGTGAACCTGATACCAGCCAATCAACACGATCACGTAACGTACGTTTAACAAATGATGGAGTTAAAAGTGTGATGGTTGAGTAAAACTGAACAAAAAAATGTATTGACAGACAAGAATGATGGGCAGTTCGACACCCTACCTTCCACTCTTTGGGCCAAACTTGCACAGACAGGCGTTAAAAGGTGTCGATTGATGTCTTCAGAGCGCCAGTCGTTCATCTTCCTTGATGGTTTTCTTTTGAGAGACCTGTGTCAAAACACAGGCTCGCTTTAATGGATGACTTGTTCAGACAGGACCACAGTTGTGTATTTGGCTGTGTAGGCACACTCACGTGAATCCACTGAAATGCTTTGTGTTCATTTATAGACTGACGCAGAAGATATTTCAAATATGAAATATTGACGTTTTGCTGCAAAATATGTAATCGGCTTTTATCTTACAATGGAATTTGGCTGCTAACAAAGCAATAACACGAAAAAAATGGTTTGAGGCATGGACTACAACAATACTGAATACGTTTTAAAACCAGGGAATGCCATCAAAAAGAGGTGATAAACTTACCCGTCAAGCAGAATTGTTGCTAATTCCGTGTTGCTTAGGAATCTCTCGGCTGCCTGAGGTCCCTCCACCTCTTAAAGGCAACTCCAGTAATCATCCTTGGTTCATCCTGGGATCTGTCCAGTTCTTTATTTTTAGCTTTGAATGCTTCTGTTTGATATTCTTATGCCCAGTTGTTTGCAAACGAGGGATGGCCATTTTTTTATTTTACAATTACTTTCCAGAGGTGAGTATTCTGCCGCAGTCTCAGCAAAGCTCCTGAAGGACATGGTAACAGGTAAGTGCGAGGCCGCAGCGGGTCTCTCTGCTATGAATTTACACGCTAGTGCACGATAAGTGATTGACACCTTGTCAGCCCCGCCTTCCGTCCCTAATTTGTAGTTTTTTTCCATCAGGCGTTGTGGTTTCTTTAAACTCAAATAAGTCGGTACAAGATGGGGCCAGAGTGGGCCATTTTTTTCACAGATGGTTTTACTTATGCTTATTGCTCGATGACTCTCACACATGTTTTTTCTATGTCCTCAATGTATATTTTGTCATAGTGGCTGTTTGTTGTCACACTAAAGTGGCTCCAACTACCGGAGACAAATGGCTTATGTTTCTTGTAACATACTTGGCCAATAAAGCTGATTCTGATGTACGACTGTCAGGTCACTACTGAAAGTTTGTGACAAATGTGACAATTAAAAAAAAAAATGCAAACCCCCTCTTTTAACATAAAAGAGAGCAAGCACACTGGGAAACAAAACCCAAATTATTGCTTTAAGGTTTCCTTGGGCCCACTGCACACCAAGCGATGCGGCCGAACCCGACTGAACTTTCGTGCAGTGTGCAAAGTTAGGCAACTAGTTTTCATGAGTGGCTGACATTTGGCCACTAATTGTGCGGTGTTTCAAAATTCAGTGGTTTTAAGCCATACAAGCCAAGCCATACAAAAGCAGTGTATCAAGTATACTGGACATATATTGTTTCACAACAATGCTTAACTGTATTTAAAATTTCATATGTACCTGAGGATGAAATAATAAAGCTTGTTGCCAAAATGCATGCAAGCGATGTATGTAGCATTCCAGGTACAGTTAGTGAATGGCAGTCTCTCAAAACATCCACACTTTTTCTTTTATCGCCTACTTCCTCTCTTTGTGGCAACCTGCTTGACAATCCTGATTTTTATGATTCTGATTTTATGATTTGTTTTATGATGAAATAAGTGATACAGTACAATCAAAAATGTTTTAAAAAGTGTATGCTTGTTTCCTTAATTTTTTTTTCTTTGCTGTGTTCTTTTTTATTTATAATTCCATGTATTTAAAAATATATATAAATTCCACGCTAGTGTTTTCATCGGCGTGGTGGTGGGGACCGGGACTTGGGGCGCAACAGTGGGGTGTAGCGCGGGGTGTCAATTAAAGCGAGGACCGCCACAGGCCGTGTCAACGGGTCAACGTTCGCCTAAATTGTAAGGGCAAAATTCGAAAGGGGGTGAACGTGACCGCCGCGAAGCTGGGAAGTCGAACTTTCTGCGCGTCCGTGAAGGTGACAGTTCCCGGGATGTCAAGGCACGGCCGAGGGAGGCTGCGGGGCTCCGGGATGACGCCACCTCTCGCTCCGCCCCCCGACGCAAACTCGCTCTTTGCGTTCATTTCATTCCTCTTCTCATTCCGAGCATTCTTCGCATCTCTGTCAGTGAGCGAAGCCATTCACCTTCCTTTCAGACCTGGCAACACCAGAATAACTTGACAGATAATATTGTAAATACACCACACGAGCTCAAAATGGACATTTTTTTAAATGTGACATATCAATAACGAGGTAAGTTCCATTGCTAGTTGCAGGCATTCAAAGTGGTTGTAGACTTCTGTTTGCTGGGTTTAGTTTGTTTCTTCGCAAATACTGAATAGTTTATAAAAACGCCGAGCTATTTATGTTTTG
This sequence comes from Phycodurus eques, assembly GCF_024500275.1. Lineage (NCBI taxonomy): Eukaryota > Metazoa > Chordata > Actinopteri > Syngnathiformes > Syngnathidae > Phycodurus > Phycodurus eques. The sequence continues at coordinate 40,897,052 of NC_084526.1, forward strand.
TTATCCCCCCACCCCAACACCCCCCCACCCCCACCCCACGGCGTGTGGAAACGGTGGCTCTCGGGGGTTACATGGCCGACTCGCTGTTGCAACAGGCACTTTGTACGCTCGCTCTCGTCGCTCGAGCGGCGAAAATCTTTTACATTTTTCACATTTCTGGGAGAAGAAGGCTGCTCTTAACGCCCCTTTTAAAAGCGCCACATGCCGTGTGCTCCGTGTCAGAGCCCCGGAAACACCCACGGGGGATTTAAGCCTCAACTAAAAATAATAAAATAAAATAAATATCCAGCTCGAAAAACTGTTTTTTTTGGTTTTTCTTTTGGGGGACAACATGACGACTGTAAGCGTTGCTCTTCTCTTGTCTCCAGTTGGCTCGCTCGGCGCTTGGGGGATTTCACCGGAGGCTTTTCGGACCACCTCGACGAAAAACACCGGGGAGACTTGTTGCTTCACCACCTTGGACGTTGCTTTTTTAAATTTCCGTCGAACTTCTGTGTGAGTATATATCTATATATTTTTCTTTTTCTCCAGCTTCTTTTTCCCTTACAAGACAAGCGGGGGGGGGGGGGGGGGGGGGGGGGGAATAAGTCAAAAGTCCGTCATTGTTTCACGCTACTTACTTTACGTTCGCTCATGATAATGTCCAAATAATGAAGGTAGTTGTATTTTAAAGGCTTTGAGGGATTTTAAAAAAACACATTAAACTGGGAATTTACACAAGCTTAACCGTAAAAGTGTCCTGAGGCTAAATGTATAGTTGTTGGTACAGTGTCGGAGGAATATTAGCTTAAATTGACGTGTCACTCGTTCGAAACGTAGATTACTCCGCTATGTCTGGACCTAACTCGCAGGAAAGGGACATTAAATATTTGTTTAAAAGTCATTCTTGGCGTCTTTCTTTGCTTTTTTTTTCTCCCCCAGCAGTGTGTTTTCTTTCAGGGTTTTTCCTTTAGTTTGGGAACTGCCTGCTCAGCTGAAAGTAAGCTCTCTCGAAGTAAATTTAACACTATCTTTACTTCTCTCTCATTTTAAGGCGATTTGCCCAAGCTGTCATGAATATTGATTAATGAAAGTAAGATCAGGACATTTGGTAAGTCACAGAGGCTTGTAGAAGTTATATTTGTTTGATCGAAGATCTTTTGCATATCAGTAGCTGTTTCAAGATTTGACAGCTTTAGTGTAGTTTGCAGCAAAACAGGTCACTAAGGTCACGAGGTCACCATTTACGCACCTTACGCATGCTGCTTTGATTCAACCAAAGTGTTTTTTTTTCTCTCCCCCCCTAAAACAATTCACTTTCCCCCAATTTAAAGTAAACATTGTGGTCAAAGTTAAATAAACTAATTTGAAAGGTTGTTGCTACTGGACACAAATGCAACGGACTGGCAGAAGTTCCGGAGGGAATAAAATGTACTCTCCGTAATCTCTGTTTTAATGAAAATGTCATTCTTCTACACTTAGAACACTGCCCAATTCTTAGCTCTGTAGAGGATCAACGAAACATAAAACGCACAACAAATTGACATAGAAGGGTAATTATTTGTGAACTCGGCGTAGCCCTAAACATTTCACGTTATAAATCTTCTCGCTGGCGGGAAAAAATGTACAGGCTAGAAATGGATGCTTTGTTTTCAGTTTATACAGTCAGGCAACCTGCTGAACCAAAGCCTGCTCAACATTTGTACATGAACAGGACATATGAGGTCCTTCCAAAATCTGCCTGCTTTTTCTTTGACATAGAACAATATGCATTTGTTAAAGCTTGATGAAGGGGTTTATGGTCATGAATACAAAAGCTTGGACTTCCTGCATGGTGGGTTAATTTTACAGGTTTTGATTTGAGGTTATGTAATTTTACAATTGGAGAGATATTCATTTGGTCTTGGGCTATTTCTATTTTCTCCACAGTTGATGAGAGTGCCAGTGTAAATGACAAAAATCTGAGTTACAACAAAAGATAAAGAGCTTATTTTTAAATACTTTCATGCATTCATATTTTAATGTATTGCATTTGCATGTAGTAGGTCGCAATTCATCACCATAGACTAGTTTTCCCTGTCTGTGTGTTTTATTGGCAATCTCAAGGATATTTTCCAAATATATATATTTGGAAAATATAATTGAATTGCTAGAACCTTATCTGTTGACTTTTTTTTATGGAATAATTGAATGTCACTGTGATGATATTGATTTATTCTGTTACTTCCATCAGGTTAAAAGTTTACAGAGTTTTCTCGAGTTCACCAAATTCTGAGACGTTGAACTGGGAATTATTATTAAAAATAGTATCTTTACTGGACTGATGTTAGACCACTGATACTGTATGTTGCGCATGGAAATGATTGTGAATCTGTGTACCATAGAATAGTAAATGTAGCAGGTTAGAAGGATCATGTACACTTATCTGCTTTCGACAGTAAAGGCAAATTTGAAAAAGAGGACACTCCCGCAGGCTCCCAGACTGTTTGTGCCCTGAGGTAAACCCTGTTCTAGAAAGGGAATTTTAGAGTGTGTGCGCTGCTGCTCAGCAGTTTGAGCAGAGCCCGCTGAGGCCAGCCGAGAGTGCCACCAAAAAGGAAAAGCTGGCTCAGAGCCACTGACGTCATCGAAGAAAATCTGCTTCAAACTGCAGCCATAAATGGTCCACTAGCTACCGGAAGCACTTTCAGACCTTCTTAGTTAATGCAACACAGTGTTTTTTTGTTTTGCTTTGTTTTGTTTTTTCCCCCCCAATAGTCATGCAAGTCCTATAACCTATATTAAGTCCTATAACCGTTACCATATGTAAATCTATTTTAGTCCTATGGTATTCTCATTCTTAAAATGTATTTTATGAAGTGTTACAGTGTTACTATTATTATTTTGTTTAAGTATCGCTTGAAAGACACTGATGAAAAGCAACAGTACTATACTTAGTATAGTTTTGTCTGAATCATCATATGAATCCCTTTCTAAAACTGTTATAACAACGAGAGTTCTTAAACCGCAATGAACTCAGGGCTTCAACAACTTCCTCTCCCTGTGCAGGCAATAGTTGTTCCTCAGCCTCCAATGATTAATAGGCATGTGGCCACTTCATTTGCTGAAAGTGTTTATAATTTTTGGCTTCTATTCAAACATATTCTCCATCTCCAACTATAGCTGGTTACAAATTTCCACATGACACCTCCCCAATAGTCGCTGTATTGTAACCAGGACTGGCAAGGTTAAAGCTAAACGAAAGGGTGAAGGAGATATGCAGAGAAATAATGAAGTTGTACTGTTTTACTCAAAGGCATGTTTGAGCAGAATTTTCTACAGGCATTATCACACAATCGCCGTTCCAAAGAGACTCAGCATTTTCAGAGACTGTCATTTTTGTTAAATCTTGTCACGACCACTTAAGAGTGTCATGGCCGTATGTTTATGGTCTAGCTTTGCCAGGTGGTTCGTTAACAACACTCGCTAACTAACCATAGAGGTTATTCCTTGACAATCGACGATTGCCAGTTCCGATGTTCTCTACTTTTGTTGGTTCAAATGAATTGACATTAAGAGTAAGTTAGTATTCTTAGAATAATGTCGGTGTTAGTGTGTATTGGTCTATTGAAAGATTAACAGTAGAAGGTACTGGGTCTTAAAGGGTTATTGGTAGAACACTTCATATTATGATTTCTCCCGTAATTACAGAATCAGTTTAGATAAATGGAGCTTGAGCAAAAACCGATTGATAGTTTGTAGGAAACGAACATACAGTATGGTGTAGGTGACTTGAAGAAAAGTAATATATTTTATTTCAAAAAAAGCATATTAAAAAGAAGAAATACATTTATTGTGGTAAAATATAACTGCTGTGGTTTTGGACTGTGTTGCTGCAGGGCTCACCGTGTATGGAGTACTACCGGTACTCTGTTTGTGATGGCAAACTCCTTATGTTGCAAAATATTTAAGTTTAATTGTGATCGCGTGCTTTGCTTTTCTGTAAAATTCCCTACCAAGTTGACGAAAGCATAATTTTAAAAATGCGATGAAATGAAAATAACGTGTTGAACTGTCACTTCTAAATGAGTCTTGGTTTTTTAATTGTCTTAACCTACTATTTGCTGGGGGGGGGGGGGGGGGAAAGACATTACACTCCGTTGTGCCAAATGTACCTCTTGTAGTACCTGTAATGGGGAATGGCAATGGGGAGAAAAAAACGTGTATGGGCCAAATAATGGCTATAGACAAGGAAATGCAAATGGTCGCCCTAACACTCATCACTGTGATTTGTTTTTTCATGCCTGTCCGCACGCGTCCTGAATGAGCCTGTGGCTCCGCGCTCATAACTGTCACAAGATCCTTTATCAGAGGGACCTTTATTTACAGCTTTAATTTCCTGAGCTTTATGTGTTCAGCTCGCACTCCACGCCACTGCGTGCTTGCTGTCTGGAATGCGCTGCATATTTTTGATAGGCAAATATCCGAGCTACAGTACAGTATTTGAGAGGTACATTTTATTCCCGTGTTTTGGTATCACAAAATGGAGACTACTTTTCTTTTAAACTTACATTTACAGTCAAATTTATCCTTGTGTTATGGTGGACGACCTTATAACTATGTGTCTTTTTGGGACTGCAGATGTTTCTGATGTTGGCCATGTTTTTGCTACCTGGTTCTCATTCTGAGGCGGATAGAGCGAGGGCTGCTGTGATAGAACCTGTAAATCAATCCTATTCTCTGGCAAACAAAGATTGATCCCACAGTGGCCTGATGGCTGCTGGGCGGTGGGCTCCAAGCCTCAGGTTTGAGTGGGATGACATGAGACAGATTCACAGCAACTAAGCTTACCGGTTCAAAGAGGCATGAAATGAACACAAAGCCACTGCCAAGAGGGGGAGCCTAAGAAAGTCTTCAAACCTCTTTAGTCAACCATCCTAAATTTGTAGTTAAGGCTATGTTCACACTGCAGGAAAATTACGAATTTTTGTGCCCGACGTGACGTGTATCTAGGCCTGTCACAATAACACATTTTTTAGGACGATATACAGTATTTCCCCGCCAACTATCATGATAAACGATTATATATATATATATTTTTTCTTTTAGTGCCTTTGAAATCATGAAAAGTAAGGTTCACCCTCGAGCTGCAGGACTGTGTGATTGGTCCGCTGAAGGCAGTTTGCTGTAGTCAACTACGTGCTAGACGTGTGCTGCTGAGAGCATACTTAATAAACCGTTAACTTTCCCGTGTTTGTGTTAATTGGGGACTAACACACACAACTCGGGGCAAGGCACTGACAATTTAATGGACCTCACCGCAGTGGAGCGAGCTGTTTAGCGCCTTAGCTCATTAGCTCGCGGGCTAGTGAGCATAATAAACTGTTAACTTACCCGTGTGTGTGTTAATTGGGGACGAACACAGGCAAGAACTTGGAGCGACGCACTGACGTTTTAAATTACGTCGCCATGGTGGAGTGAGCTTTTTAGCTCCTTAGCTCGTTAACTCGCAAGTTAACTTCCCCTTGAGTGTCTCTGTTGTGTGCTACGCGCTGCACATGGAACAAGGCTATGGGAGTATTGGACGGAGTCAACACCGGTCAGCCGACGTTCGACAAGTCCACGAGCGGTTAATAACACCGCTCTCCGACTCTCTGTCGGCCCGAGCCACACACCTGCTCACCACAACAATGACAATTTATCGAGTCTGGAAAAACTATTGTGTCCATTTTATTTATCGAACGATAAGTCGATATAGTAATAATCGTGACAGGTCTACATATATCTGATTTTTTTGCATGTCAATGTGAACAGTACAAAGCTGTTTATTATTTTCTCTAAACATCCAAACCACACCTCTTTCATATGTGGATATAAAACGGATATGTATCCGATGCAAGTGCAGTATGTACCCGCAGGTCGTGCTGATCCAACCTATGCGTCATCAAAAGGAGACAAACGTCACAATTGTTCGACAAAACAGATGCGACGAAGGAGCAGAAAACGGCCAGTGGTGAAAAGAAAATGCTTTAGAACTGATAACGAAAGAAAGAAAACGAAGAAGAAAATGTTGGCTCCCAGTGCACAAAATCCTTGAGATTGCCACAAATGCATCATGACGAGACCTACACGCGGGGCCTTATTTACTTTCACATAAACAAGGCGACACGTGTTTGTGCGCATCCGCAACGTGACTTCCTCTTTTGTGCGCGTGCATGTCACTTCACTGACCCATTCCGTCCACATTAGAAGTCTCATTCGTTTTTGTAATGTGAACGACTACATAAAAAGGTCGGCTTTAACAAAAAATCCAAATTGGGCATCATGCCCTGCAGTGTGAACATAGCCTTAATGCAATTTTTTACTTCTTCTCGGGAATTTTTAACCATCAATAGCTATGATCTGATAATCTGCATAAGATACCAAATTATTTTCGGCATCGCTTCTAACATAAGTGGTTTAATTAAAATTTTTCCATTCAGCTTTTGTCTCCTGAATTCAATAGTAGTACAGTACGTTGGATTCATGCCGCAGGAAAACATTTTCAGTTTCAGCAAGCTTGAGGTCAATGTGTCACCTTGATTTGATTTAAATTCATAGTTAACTTTGGCTTGTGTGGGGAAAGATGTGTAAATAAATTGAATCGAAAAGGTAATTACAGAAGTATTTGGCTGGATTTATTTTTGCATAATATTTTTGCATTCATTCTGCCATGTAACTCCATCTCAAGGTCTTCAAAGATACCCTTTCAAAGACTTGACACAATTTTCGCCATAACTTTTTAATTTGCCGTTACGATAGAAGCTGTATCTATGATTATGAATGCTTATAGTTGTTTGCACATTGCTCGAAATGAAATACTTTCAACATTGCTGTAATAATTATGTCTTTACAACATCCAGAAAATGTTAAGTTTTTAAATTGCACCATAATTATGGTTTTACACATTGCGGCCTTAACTACCGTGAGCTATTATGGAGCCCACAAAACTCATTCATGGAATCATTATTGCACCTTCTGAGATAACAGCACAAAAGAACTCCACATGGAAAATTACATCTGAGACCTCTCATCTGCTATTTCATTACCTTGCTCTGTCTGATGGCTGAAATGGGTTCTCTTAATTTAAGGAGCTGGATTCCAGCTTGGTGAGTGGTTTATGTAATCACGCTGTAAGTATAATTTCCCATAATGCCGTGTCACAGCTACTACGTAGCTTAGCTACCGCTGTCACTTGTTGCAATGCTGGCTATCGCTCTTCCCCATATCTGACAAGCAAGACCATTTCGATGGTGTAGACACTGAAGGAGGAAAATATGCAATTATGGGTAAGCCACAAGTGTTTCTATGGGTGACATTCATACCTTCCTCTGAAAATCACAATTAGGCTCCAGATTCTACCGTACCCGGAGACCCCTTTCATTGACGACTCACAAATGGCTTCAAGCGGAAGTATCCAATTTAGGGATGCAAAGAAACAAATCTATTGAAGGTGAAAATGACTTGTACTCACAACTATTTATTTGAGCTAAGAGCCAAGTCAACAAAACAAGAATAAGAACACATTTTACACTTGAGAGATTTACATGTCAGTTATAGTCAGACGTGGAAAAAAAACAACAGTGGAAGAGTGAGGAATGGACTAAAGAAGATCCGTTTTACTTGTAACAGTCTGGCCTTCACAGAAGTCCGTGCGATGATCTACATAGTAACTTCCTGGCCCTGTTGCTGGTGTTAAATCGGCAAATGTATGCACTCACCATCTGGTGTGCGCACCTGAATAACCCCACTTGCTATTCCATTGTCACCGCAACTACACAATTTAATAATTCCACTACTTTTCACATTAAATGGGTAAAAAATGTGACATTTTATACTCTGCATGGAATGATTAAAAAAGGGAAATATTTAATAAGGCACTTTATTTTTAGTTCATATCAAGTGTTAGAAAAACACTTTGGAGCACTGACGAGCCTCATGGCATGAGTACAACTAAATTGTCAAAACATTTGCGGTACAGTGGTGCCTTGAGATACAAGTGACCTGACCTGAGTTTTTCAAGATACGAGCTGTCAATCAGCCGATTGTTTGCTTGCGAGCGCAAAGTTGATATAGGACTTAAAAATGGTGGCAGGTGACTCAACTCACTTCACAACAACCAGCAGATTGGCTGATAACATTAGTAAATATTAAAAAAAAGGGGGTTCAAGCTACTTATTGCCACTCTCAGTGGAAGGTTACTGTCAAACTAAATATAAACAAAGAAAATCACAGATTATGTAGTATTGATAACAACTGCGTAGCCTCTGCTAGCTTAATGCAATAGGAAAACCCATAGGCACACAGGCTAACAATTAGAATATATGTGGTGGTGTTTTTACCCGTTAAGAAACAGATATCTGATCCACATGTAGAGCGATAATATAACAAAACTCATCGGCATATATTCTTCATCCTCTGTGAAGAATGACTAATACTACTGCTGTCCTGAGAAGCTGTGAGAGGAGTATTCTATATATCACTTTTTTTTCTTTTTGTTTTTCTGAAGTATCATATTATAGAGTGCTATTTTTCTCATGAAAAAACATTGCCAATTTTTGGGGGGAGAGGGGTGCTGCAACGAATTAATAGCATTTCCATTCATTTCAATTGGGAAAGATGATTTGAGATACGAGTGTTTTAAGTGAAGAGCGTGGTTAAGGAATGAATAAAACTCGTACTGGTATGTCAAAAGCACTACTGGACTTAACATCATGTTGCTCTAAAATTACCCTAGACTAATTTTCAAAATGCGCTAACATTTTACACTTAATGTGACATTTTAGTCCGGCTTTTCTAAAGATCGATATTTGACTTTTATACAATGGTTGGTATCACAGCTCGAAATCCTGAAATCTAAAGCCCCAGTGAGAGAGGAATGAAAGAAACCAGCAAGTATACTGTAGGTAGATTTCAGTTGGTGTGATTGCTAGAGACACAATCATCAAGTGTCTCAAAGATTACAAAGAAGACCTGGTTCCTCGTTTTCCAAATCAATATATCCTTTTACCCAGCCGTTTCAAGCGAGCAATGTTATACTGTTGTTGTGCTTTGCTTCTCTATAGAAACCGCACAGAGACAGAATGGACTAGCATAGAATGTTGGACTGTTGCAGTATATAAAAGTGCAATCAGTGTAAGCAAGCAAAGCAGATTGATGGTTTGCTTCCTGTGTTAAAAGAAGCAAATGTATGGAGTCTATGTTTCCTGCCGACTGGTAGTAGCATCCTGGCAGTTTTCTTTCTACATCCATATATTCAGTGGTTCTACATCAGGTTACAATAAGAGCAGCACATCTAGAAAGACTTCCTTTTAGAGGTTTCAATGTGGACTCCCTTTGGCACCCCCCAATCAGTTGTGAGGTAGTTTTGCAGTGTCAGCAGTTTGCAAACACAAACGGAATTCAGTTAAAGCACTCTCGCTCACTGGGAGTCCCCCCCCCCCCCCCCCCCGTTACGTTTCACCCTTCCCCCCTTCATGAACTGACATGCTGAAAGAAACATGCTACCATCCCCACTTACAGACAGCTTGTGCCACGTGAATAGGCTTTGACTCTGAGCAATTGGTTGTATAGAAATATATATATATATATATATATATATATATATAAGAGAGAGAGCGAGAGAGAGAGAGAGAGAGAGAGAGAGAGAGTTGGGCTGTTGACTTGTTTAAACTTGACATGCAGTTGTTGTAAGAAGCAACATATTTTAAAGGGTCAGGACATTGGTATATGCAAACAGATCCATATCATATTTACTCTTTCATTTTGAGCAGGACTGTAGGAGTCGTGGATTACTGGTTAATACATCTGCCTCACTGTTGTGACCCAGGATCAAATCCCCCGTGACCCTAGTCAGGGTAAGCGGTGTGGAATTTGGATGTAGGAGTCACAATTAGGGACCATAGTTGAACTTCCAAACTTAAATAACTTAAAGCTCCTAAAATGTTGAGTTCACTCACAACTTTTGAGGTTAAATCTTGGGAAAATATGTCTTAAATTAGGGGTTGAACAATTAAGGATTTTTTATGTTGACTATAATGTGATGAAAGTTGAGTCGAATTCGATTAATCGATGACGTCATTGATTACATTTTTTTTTTAAGCATAATACAGTGGTCCCCAACTTTTTTGTGCCATGGACCGGTTTTACATGAATACATTTTTCGACTGACAGACATAAAAACAAATAAAAACAAATAATTGAAAGTACAACTCACATGCATGTTTCTTTTCATAAAACTGACCGGTCTCATTTTGTGTCCCATAGTATAGCATCGTAGGCAGGCTCCCAAAAAATGTGTTTTTGTATTTGAGGATAGACTTGCTACAGGTCTAATTTTTGGTAAAATATTTCCACGCGCTTGTAGCATCCAATTCGTACGGTCGTATAGTATACTGTTGTCAGTGTGGCAAAGCAACACTTACGATATCTCTTTCAATGTTGTAACGTGACACAAGTGTCGCGATGTTGGTGTATGTTTTATCTTACAACTTACATGATAAATAAAGTTCTCATTGGCACACAGTTGTTTTCTGTGGGTTACTGGACATAACATTTTGGCGACAAAGATGGAGTTCCACTTCGCACCGATGTCCTTGTTCCTCAACGCCAATGCCGAGGTACCGCTGGTATGAATCGATCGGAAAAACTCGCAGGGCGACCTGCTATGCTCTTCCGCAACTGGCTTATTTTCATACTCCCGGACCCACGCAGATGTTTCAAGATTGCGTCGTTTCACTGCTCCACGAAGAATTATAGTCCGCAAATGAGCGATTCGAAAGTCCTCTGTAAATTTGACGATAGGAAGACGAGATGTCAAAAACGTGATTAGCGAGTAGTCGACTTCAAGCATTAAACATTAATGCGAAGTAGTCAAGTCGACTAATCGGTTCCACCGTACTTAAATGACATTAATATTTTAGACATCAAACAAAATGTCTCACGTTAGTCATCAGCACAACTCATTTCAGTCAGAATCAAAACATTTTCTCAAAACAAGGACTGTCGTAAGAGAAAAAGAGCATGAGATGAGAAGACTGATATCCACCAAAAGTTACTGAAGTAAGCAGAATTGCATTCTATTCAGAAAAGACTGCAGCGGTGTCAAAGTACTTTTGTCCGCAAGTGTTCCAGTGCCATGCTAGTTGGAGTCGTTCGTAGCCATGGAGATACAGCGTCGTCTTTTAACTTGTTTGGTAGGCCAGTATTAATTTATTTGACTTCCATTTGTTTGTGCTGTTTGACCAGAAGTTGCACTGAGTGAAGATGCACTGTAGACTGCTGTACTAGCTTCTTATCCTAGTTGCTAGCTAGCTAGCTGCTGATATTTTGGCTTCCATATAGTTGGTGCTTGTTATCAAAAGTATGCCTTATGTTTGTACTGTGTTTTTGATGATTTACATTATAGATTAGTGGTTGATATAATTGTGTACTGTGGCAGCTAAATGGAGGGTAGATTGCCCAGCTCACCTCACACTGCAAGGCAGCAACACACCCAATCCGCCATCAGTATCCACAGTGGGACTGTTCCACATTAGTGCACTCAGATGAGTTGATGAGCAATCCTCCCAGTGGCCAGTAAAAAAAATACATCACTCTTCCTAAAGTTTTACAGCATAACTGTTATCTCCCATGGTATTTTGTTATATATTCCTGTGTAAGCGACACTGCATCAATACGCTGGTTTATGGCTATATTTATGGCCTTGAATTGTTCTTTCACTGGTATCAGTATTGTGTGTTTTGATCAGCTGTTGACAGAATTCACTGTAGCATACAATGCACGACACTATCTAGAATGTGTGCATGCACCTGCATTATGAAAGGGTTGTGTGGTTGTCTTGGTTTGTCTGAACAGAGATGATATGCAGGTGGTGGTTGCAGTACGGCAGTTGGAAGAAAATATGTTGATAAGCTGCTTTTTTTTTTTTGGAAGAATTTGTTGTCGGTGTGTTTGAGAGAGGAAGAGAGAACCCAGGCATAGACTGTTTTCCTACCACATGCTATAATATGTTTGTGTGCTTTGTCGGTCTATTTTTACTTCATTTATTGCATGTTCAATCATTTATTAAGAATTCACTTATGTCCACAGATGTCTGATCTTCTCAGTGAATTTTTTGTGGTTGTGGTTAATCATTATTTTTCTTTTGTAATGTTTTTGCTTTGAGGCAAAAATTGGAGATATGAACACGAGATGATGGCAGCGAACTCGATTCACTTCACAACAAGCTATTGTTTGATCGTGAAAAATTCTTTAAAATATTTTTATTGTAACGCCTAGTTGAAGTTTACTGTCAAACTAAACATAGAACAAAAATAATTACTGGTTGTGTTTAAAGCAACCACATAAATTTGCTTTAAAGTCCGCTAGCTTAAGGCAATGCAAAACGCCACAGATGGGCTAACGAATAGCATCAGTGTCCCTGTGGTATAACCCTTGAAGCAACAGATATTTGAACGCAAACAGTTGCAACATACATATAGAACAAAACTATGATATAAATAATACTCAGAGGCATATATTATTTGTCTTCTGTAAAAAGCTAGTAATATTTATACAGATAACTGTGTCACTTACTGTAGTTATGGAAGTCCTCTTCATTTTTGTCTGAATGTCTGTATTATACTGTCCCCTGGTGGCCAAGGTGCACACACTTAAAGGGTCACAATGTGGGGCTGAAAAGGAATAACGGTATTTCCATTCATTTAAACGGGGAAAGATGTTTTGAGTTATGAGCGTGGTCATTAAACAAATTAAACTCAGAAGTCACACCATTGTATTTAATTTTTTTCCCCAGGTCTCACCCTAGTGTGGTCCAAGCTTCAGCTTGGAGAGCCCACCACCAAAATTGATCCCAGCAGCTGGAGCGGCAGCGAGAGCCCTGCCGAAGACATGGAGAGGATGAGCGATTCAGCAGACAAGCCGGTGGACACCGATGCAGAAGGGGTATGGAGTCCTGACATCGAACAGAGCTTCCAGGAGGCCTTGGCCATTTACCCTCCTTGTGGACGTCGGAAGATCATCCTGTCAGATGAGGGGAAGATGTATGGTGAGTACTAATCTGTCACATTCTAATTTCTTTGTTTGTATGCTGAACTACAAAGAACCAAACGAAAAACGTAGCTAATTGAATTCATAAACAAAGGTTTCTTTCATCTAGTCAGCCAGTGTGAGGAATTAAAGGCTATTCAAGCTTTATTTCCATGACTGCCGACTGGATGATCAATCTCATAAAAACATGTAGTGTTGTCGTCACTCAAGCTTTGACAATCACATTTATATCTGTGTGAAAGCAGAACAGTGGACAACAAACTCAGCTCACACATGCACAACAACGAGGAGCTACCTTTTCCAGTTTGTGTGTCAGAGAAAGAAAGAAATGGCACCACAGTATTTCATTATGTGCGTCTGCTATCTTTCATCAGCAATGAAAAAGACCAAAACCATAACAATGAAAATCATAAATTAATAGTACCGATGTGACAAGATTTCCCAAAAATGACAGTCTGTTAAAATGTTGAGTCTGGTTGGGATAGCCCCGTCAACCTGATGATAGTTATGAAAATTGTGTACGTTTCCGTGTGAGATCCCCTATTGAAAATGTGGTCCAAAAATGCCTTCAAAATGCAGTACAACAGTACAACTTCATTATTTCTCAACATACTATATCTCCTCAACCATTTTGTTTCCTGTGCTACAAGGGGAACCCCTTCTCCAATTGCCTGACACGTTACAGTTAAAAATAAATAAATAAAAAAAATATATATATATATTTTGTACGGGCCAAAATTTCGAGTTCTCCAAGTAGACGTGCCCAAAAATTCTGTGACGTTTCAAACAGTGTTATTTAAATAGCACAAATGGAGCATTTGTGAGAAGAGCATTGTGGTAGTAGAATAGGTCATGTACTTTATAATTTTTGTTGTTGTTGCAAATTTATTTATGAAGGATTTTAGAGGCGATTGATGTCCTCATTCCATGTTTTAGAAAATTCCACAAAAATTGCAGCCATTTGTCAGGTTGCTATTCATAGTGGATGTTCTCCTTTGGGGGGGTCACTTCACCAACAAAATGTTTTTTTTATTGTTAACGTTTCTATTATTTCTGCTTTTTTTTTTTTTTTTTTTTACATTTTTGAATATTAGAAAACTGAATGCAGCATGTAAATCACAATCACAGCTCTTAAAACATGATGGTCAATCTCAAACTAACAATGTGGCAGCCATGCAGATGCTTAAGTGCAAGTTTGTAAGTAAAACAGCATGAACTATTAGTTGGTGGCAGATGGTACTGTGTCTGCCACCAGCTGTGCGCCCTCTCCTCCTGCCCTCTACCCCATCTCTGGCTCAGTGATGTCATGGAAAGAAGGAATATTTTCTTTCTGAGGATTTCAAGTCGCACAGCTTGTCAATGTCAAGTGACGGCAGAAAACCCCACAGCGCATTCACTTGCAGCTGTCATGTGACCCCTCCGGCCAGACGAAATGTAAATTATAGGAGTTGCAGTGAAACCCCTCAGCTGCCATTATGGCCTCAGACAGGACCTCTCCTACTGTCTGCTTCCCCACATGCAGACTGATACGTTCTGATTGCTGTGGGTTGACGCGTGACAATTTTATTTGTTTTTTTGGGATCTGAAGCAACGTTTTTGAAACGGAATTCTATGTGAATGTTGTAATCCCACAAGGGCATATTCTCTTTGCACTCTGTTGTATGAAGAACACATGGGGTGAAGGCAAGAGAGAGTAATGGAGCAGCGTTAGTGTGTCCCCGAGAAGCAGTTCAGGGCCTTTCTCAAGGGCAGGGTTTCCCAAACTTATTCAGGTCAAGGCCTAAATCAGAAATATGCTGTATCACATGCATAATAAGAATAATTGATAGGATGCAGAAAACAATGTGGTTGTTTTTTCCAAGAAAATGTTTGACTGCTTGACAAAGCAGTCAAACATTTGTTACCCTCCGGTCAACTGTTAAAGCCAAGTCCTTACGGACAGAGAAACTACCGCCCCAAGCAGAAAGCATAATGAACAATCACAAAATAATACTACACAACACAAAGCAACTACTGTGTGTTCGTATACTATTGAAAGCAGACATCTCAATTTCTTGTGAATTCAGCAAAAAAATACATATATATTTTTTAATTTCTGGTTTAATCTTAATCTGAATCATATTTATTGGCCAAGTATGTTATAAAACACAGAAGGAATAGTTGGAGCCACTCTGGTATAAGAACAAACAGCCACTATGATGCAATATACTTGTACATTTAGGAGATAAAAAACACAAGTGTGGAGAGTCATTGAGCAATGAAAGTGTGCCACTAAGTGTGGTGATACTAATATAATGGCAATTGTGCGAATGGTGCAGAGATTTCTCAAACACGAGTGGCCTGTAGTAATAAACAACAATATGCAAATAGTCTGATTTTGTCATTCTTTGTGGACCAAGCCAGACTGTGATGGATGAACACAGAACCGATTCAATGACTGCTGTGTAGAACTGTCACAACACCGCCTGTGGCAGGCTGTGCTTCCTCAGAAGCCGTAGGAAGAGCATCCTCAGCTGGGCCTTTTTGAGATGGAGTTGATGTTGGTCTCCCACTTCAGCTCCTGAGAAACTGTAATTGCCCGGAACTTGAAGGTCTTGATGGTTGACACAGGACAGTTGGACAGCATGAGTGGCGGCTGTGGCGAAAGATGTTTCCTGAAGTCCAAGCTGATAATTTTCATTTCGTGTATTCTAAATTGATATAAATTAAGCAATTCAGAGGCTAATTTGAAAAAAAAAAACAAATTCCAGGAAGTCTTTGATGTCATGTTATCGCAAAACCAGGCAACTCTCAGAAAATAATTGTCTTCAAAAACACACAAGTCCAAAATTGTCATATAAAACGACACTGAAATGTTTATTATGCTTTGCGAATAAAAATTTAAAAACTTTGAAAGCAAGAGACAAGTCACACTGGTTGCAGAGAATCAATTATCTTCTTTGTTCCTGCTTTCCTTACAATTCTGTCGAACGACTAACATCGGCGAATGCTTCCTCCTGGAATCTGCAGGCCTGAACACCAGTGGCAGGTCTAAACCAATTTTACTCGGGAGGGGCTTACAAATCAGTCGAAGAAAACAGCATGGCAGTCTAGCCCTTGTAGTCCCAATACAAGTATTTTCCTTAAAGGCAGAAAGTGAACACAGTGGATGTGTCGTATGTGTTATTTGCCTTCCTCCCTCCTCAATGCTGCGTCTGCGACCTGGAAGTTGTTCTTCGGTCGCCATATTATGGACGATCTCAGTTGTCTTAAATGTGCCCATAGGAGGGAGAATTGAGGAGGAACAGGAATTCAAATTAATTCTAATCATACTGGTTCATGGTCGTCAATCCTATATGTTCCTGTCCTTCCTTCACAGGGTCTAGCACTACTGCTCCATACCACAATCAAATCTAATGTGTCATTATACTAGGCATATAATGATTTACCTTTCCTCATCTTTATTACAGCTAATGTCTTGTCTTCCGTTGTCTTTTCTTCCTATATGATTTAGTTATCTTTTCTCTGTCTCTCCCCCTTTTTTTTTTTTTTTTTTGTCACTCCCCTTTAAAACTTTGTTCTGTCCAACTGAAAGTTTCAATAAAAATCCATCAGAATGCAAAGAACCACAGTGTCAGCTTAATAACGTCACTGTGGCATAGTAAAACTGTCCCGGCATAAATGGGATACAGATCCTCCTTTCTGTTTGACCTAACAGCCGAACAGGACAAAAAACAACAACAACCAAATTTAAAAAGATTGTTTTCATATTCTATATTAACGGCCAAAGGTTATGACACATTTTCGCATAATATTGAATGAGAAACCGTATCTAAACTTTTGACTGGTATTGTACATACAGTAAGTATACAGTCGAAACATTACCCTTGCCCAAACATTTTATTTTGTTAGTGATCTGAAACTTCTTAATTCATCATTAGGTGTTTCTCAGTTAATATTGACTTGCTCTTGTTTTTACCAGTGATTACCAACCACGGTGCCTTGGCACCTAGTGCTCTGTGAGAGATCATCAGGGATGCAGTAGGAAACCATGATCAAATTTCACTTAATTTGTCCAAAAGTAAAAATCCATCTTTTTTCAATAATCTATGCCAGCAACATATAGTGATATCCAGAACAAATAAATGCTATAAATAATGCAAATAAATACAACTAAATTGGCAGAAAGTACAATAAACCTGTTGCCATTCATACAACAGAAAGTCATGGCTTCCTCGGGGTATATCAGCTTTTTTTTTTTTTTTTTTTCAATAAAACAGGACCAGGTTTCACACCGAGTAATTAAATTAGATTATTATTAGATTATCAGTTTTTCAGTATTGAAACATTTTGTGCCATTTTTGTTTGGTGGTGTATCGTGAGTTTTATTTTAGGATTTCTTTTTATGTAAAAGGGGTCCCTAAGTTCAATGAAGGTCGGAAAACATTGGTTTTGAATGCCACTAGAGGTTGCTTGCAAGGGAAATGTTTGTGGCACTTAAGAGTTTTGATGTCGAGTCTTTTTTTCTTTTTGGGCCATAGGCTTTGCTAAGCATAGTGTGATGGTCCTTTAATCTAGTTTTAGAATTTACAGAGAGGCACAACCTCTCATGGCATCTGAGATCAAAGTTGACTTCATGGAGACTGGTATTTCATATTTGAGATTCTAGGGGTGGCGATGTGTTCCAAATGCAGAGCTCATCTCAAGAGAAGTCATCCTGAGTGCCATTAAGCCCCTTGTCATCCAGGGGTAGAGTGCAGTTAATTAGAAACAGTCTCTATAGCAACTGTGTTGCGGTACACACAATTCATAATTTCTGCTTCTTAGCTTATTATTGTGGTGTTTACCTGAAGTGATTCGCATATTCTGAGATTTGTGTTGACCGGCAATGCGCCACTTCTGTTAGGCTGATTGGAACTGGGATGGCAGACATCTGCATAGTTACCTCAAATTGTACTTGGCTTGGAAAGACTTATTTCCAAGAATATTTAATTATTTAGAAGAATATTTTAAAAAGGGAAGGCAAATAAGGAGCTCTGGCCCGAGCCAAAGCACTTGCACAATTCACCTGCTGTGCTAGGCAGCATTCATTTATTCCAGAAATGGAGCTGATAAGTGAAACAACACGCTTCACTCAAATTGTATGTTTATTCATCGAGTTATATATTTCTACTTGCCTTGCAAGCTCAATAACATTTTTGTGTTACTCTTTGGGAAAAAAAAAAAATCCTGTTGCTTCCTTTGGCAGATAAATAAATAAAAAAACATGTACACACCCATAATATATATATATATATATATATATATATATATATATTTAATCTTGAAAATTACTCTAAATATTAACGTTAAAAATCAGTATATCTTTAGGTGTTAATGTATCAACATGTCAGAATGAAACGCAACTTTAATCATATGCTGTATATGCAGTCAATAAATCACATACAGTATTTACAAGCCAAAAGTTAAAATATTTATTCTGGAAAATAAAGGCATGTAGACAATGCAAGTACGTATTTTAACGTACGTATTGTTCAGATTTTAGGCTAATTCCCAGGCAATATGTTTTTGCAGTCACTTGTCCTTTATTGTAAACTTTTTCTTTCACAAGTCGTTATGTTCTGCCATCTGGTCAGTGAGCTGACCCAGACCCTTCCTGTGGGAACTGAGTGGCACTTGCTTTGCAGAGATGCTAAGAATGAGTTTGTATATAATGAGGAGACCTGGCTTGGCCCCGATGGCCCAGCTCTTTGCTCCTGTGGGGCTTGTATCAGCAGGCCGAGAATGCTCCGAGACAGAGTGTGCAGACCTGATCCTCCCTGCTGGGCAGATAATTAGGAATTCTGGGATCAGCTCAGACTCACCTGCATTCACTCAAAATGGAGTGTGAGGGACTTCATTGTAGCAGAGGCATCACACACCTTAAATTGACACTTTGTGGCTTATTAACAATGCTCATTTCTATTAACTTTTCTTTTTTTTTTTGCACTGCTTCCTTCTGAGTAGGCTCTGCTTCCATTTTATTTATTATTATTTTTTTTTTAGAGAACATCTCAATACATTTTTCCACGATGGTTCCATGTCTCTCAAAAAGCAACACTCCATGATTTTGATGATATGAGTCAGGTTGACACCAGACGAAATGTCTAATACTTGACTCTTCACTGTAAAAAATATTATTAACAAACTAATTGGGGATTCTATTACACAAATAAGGACAAGAGTAAGTTGGTTTTGAAAGGTATCAAGTACTAACAGTACTTGGGTTCCCATAATGCGACCAAACTGATTAGGAAACAAAGAGAATGCACATTTTAAATATTGTTCATTTTACTTTTTTTGCTTGGTTGAAATCCTTTATAGTTTTGGATAATTAACTGTCGTCATGTTCCACCTAGTATTTCGCTTCAGTTCACCACAGTTGGTTCAGGTAAACTGAGGCTTGCATTTCCAGGATGTTGTTTTCTTTCCATTTTATTAAATCTATTGAATCATAGAAGACAAGCGGACAATTCTCTGTTGATCGATCAAGGGACAGCAGTGTGTCTAGCTCCACCCACCACAAGCGTATGACTTCGACCTCCAACAAGGAAAAAGTGTGACTGTTAAGGTTGGCTATTTTGGGACACGTTACAATGGAAATGCAATAAAATTAGTTCCTAACCAAACTGAATTGTCCTGTACCGCTTGGTGGAGGCACGCCTGTTGTGCCCTTCTCAGAATAGGCAATAATTAAACTCATCAGCTAAATAAATGTAAACTTTTAGGACCTCTGGGCTGCGAGTATGTTACAGTGCTTGGCACTGTACTTTATTCATAGTCTCTTTAGAGGGCAGATCTCTGCTTCTAACTCCATTTTTGTGTTGACCAAGTATATCACAACCCATGTGAGCTTCCACAGTTCTGCGTGAAGCCTCACATGGCTACAGATCATGACATGAAAAAGCTCTGCGAGAATTGATCCTGACTAGGCTTTGACGATGTGTTTGAGCAGGGACATTGAGACAACATTAAATGGCGAGTTTTAAATATGGTATATTGATCAATTGTTATTCAAATTGACTTGAATTGAATATTTTTAGTACGCGTATTCTAACAATTATCCCATCAATTAATAGAGTAATCAGATAAAATATTATTTTACATTATTACATTACTATGTGCATGTGCGGTGTAGGTATTGTTTTTGTTCACTTGGTGTCACCATCCTCTTGACCTACTGTAGTATCAGGGACTTGAGTGTATATGGCTTTAAAAGGCAGGGCCTGGCCTGGTGAGTGATGTGGGTGTCAGCGAATAACTTTTGTAATGCAATTATTTGAATTATTCGATTAATCGTAATTTAAGGCACTTAATGTAGCAACGTGACAAGTAGCCGCCATCTTTGTGGACTTCGATCACCGTGCCGCCCCTCTAAAATCCACCATAACAAATACAGTGATTTGTTATGGAGGTATACTTGATTACTGACGTACAATACATGACCTATTCTACTGCTCACACTTCCGTTCTCTCCATTAATTTTGCATTTGTACTATTTAAGTAGAGTTTTTATGGCAAGTGACACCGTTTGAGACGGTAATTTTGACGCATCAAGTCGGAGAACACAAAACGGCACAAAAACGTTCACCACAAAGGCAATTAGTTCCCGCACAAAAATACTCGAAACCCATCATCCAATTTTCATCATTCTTGGTGCGGTACGGTTTACTCAGGTTGAAGTTGCCAATCCAACCACATCTGGCATTTTGACAGACTCTTATTTTTGAGAAATCTTATTTCTAGATATGTGCAAGTCTGTGAGAGGATCAGTCTGGTTTGAAGTTATTTGCTCTGGGTGGTGAATAGCAGGCCACTGCCTGTCTGAATCAGGAGTACATGGGGTGTGTCCCAGCTGTGAGGTCTGTGTTAGGCCTTTGGAGCCAGGCTTCTGGTTTCAGGTTGCATGTTCCCAGTTGGCTGCTTTTGTTTGACTAAAACACAGAGACTCGGTTCCTCTTAAAGACGCAGTGTCACTTTCGTGCTCTTTTCAAGAACTCACGTCTCATGCTGATTACATCATATTTCGTTGATGAAACACTTTTATTCTGATGAGATCATCTCCCACTGATGGGACCATTTTGAGTAATCAGCATATGAATGAAATCGGAATGCTTGTGTTATTCTCTCGGCTCGAGCACAGGGACTGCACACTGCCGTTAACAGAGCCTGTCATATGCTCTTTTTCTGTTTGATGACAAGTGACAAGTGTCTCTCAACATTGCACAGAATCCCTGTCAACAAAGGATCTGCAGACACCAAATAAGCATATGCAATGGTGCTTTAGTATTTCAACATATCCATAATATTATTAAATTGCAATGTAGATTTTCTGCATGCCTTTTGGTACTGCCAAGGTACAGTATTTCCACGTCTAAGAGACTAAAGCAACTCATAATTAAAACTGTATCAGCTGAATCCCTCAGCCTGCGATCATGAATACAACTTGAAATAGTCATCACCATAACCACAAAGTTTGACTTTTCATTTATACGCTTGTTGCAGTCAGTCTCTCTTCCTTTGTGCTCCGATGTGCCATTGATCCCGAGAGATTGAAAATATTGATTTGACTCTGTGTCTTAGTTTGTTGTAGAGAAGGGGGCAGTGCAACTTCCTGACTGCTACTACCGTGTTCACACGTCGGACTTGCGGCTCAGCCAGTTCCTCGGGAGACTCATAATTATAGCCGTCTTTTCAGATTAGTCCAGCAGCCTGTCCAACTGTAGCATCTCTCCCTGGTCATTTATTTCATCCGTCTCTCTCCTCTCTTGAGAGACACAGCTCAACACAATGACCAGGCCAGTCTCTGCAATAAGGTATGTAATGATAAACACAGTGGCTCCTAATTGATAGAGTGATTCAGACAAGGGCTGGCTGTGCAAATTGGTCCCCTGTGAATATTATTGCACAGAGTGGAGCCTCGCAGGTTTCAGCTCTTAGCCTTGTTTGAGAGGCGTACAGAGCGTGGAGAGGAATCAGAATGGGTTGGACCATCCTGGGTGATAAAGATGCTGTCTTTGCCTCCTTAGCCTTGTCTCAATTCAGGCTGAGTTCAGCAGAGGTTGCTGCTGTAATCCTCTCAGTGTCTCCAGGAAGGCTCAGGTTAGTGACCCGCTGCTTTGTGATGTCTTGTAAGATTTTGAGAGAACACCTCACCTTTAATCCCCCACTGTTCAACTAACACATTAGCTCAACCATGCCTGGCCCAGCCCCTGCAATAAAGCCTTTTAGCCAGCTCAATAAGGTCGTTTGAAGTTAAGTATTGATTTCTTTTGGTGTCCAGAGGAGGGACAAATGGATTTTTAAAGAGCTGTTAATTACAGTTGAACACAGCATTATGAAGAGAACTTGTTTGCTGTGGCTAAATTTCTAAATGGTCGGCGAAAGTCACAAAATATTTGTCCATTACCATAAAGGTCTATGCAGCCACAATGTTTGTTTACAGAGTCTCATTCAGGATAATTATTGAAATAATTTCATTCATTGCATCGAAATGTCAGCTATTGACTTTGCAGATACAGTAGATTGTATACGCTAGGACTTAAGTTTGTATGTCCATGCTTTTACTGACAGAATTAGTTATTTCATTTCTATTCAAGTTTATTTACATGATATCAACAGCAATAACTTCAGCAATGTTGTTATATTAACATGTGGTCCGCATATGTCCTTGTTATTGTATTCACTTAAATAGTGACTGAATAACATTTTGTGCGCAATGCATGCTGTGCATAAATGCGGAAACAAAGTCTCTTGTGTGACAAAGAATAACTTTGTGTATTTCAACATATTTGCATCGTGTAGTGTGTGGCCTTGACTTTTTATTATTTGTTTAAAATAAAATCCACCAACACTTTCACTGAAAGCTGCTTAGATGGAGCCCGATGTCATGATCAGTAGATATTATCCTTTGACTTCTACCAGGAGCAGCCCGGGGGCTCAATGAGGGTGACTGTTATGTGGAATAATAAAATCCACCAGCCCCACCACCCCTTAGGAAACACCTGGCAAACCTTTCATATTTAGTTTAGTTGCTTTTACTTTAGCTCGAATAAGAGACAACATTAGTTTTCCCTTTGAAATTGTTCTTCATACAGACAACAAGAATATAGGTTAGGATAGCTTGGCCTATCCCAACATAATTCTTAAATAACATGTTAATAATACTAAATGGTGGGTGCCCTGCTAAACAGGTCGTGCTCTTGCCAGCCTTAGATGTTCACTTGCACTTGGCCAAACCGTGGCATTCTGTTGATAATGCTTTTAAATATATTCCCTCCTACCTTGCTCTAACACCAAAGACTTTGGAAAAACACCTTGATATTGTGGATTTGCTTTAATGTCATGTTAATTATTACTTGAGACTTTTTAGTCATCACATAGATCATCACATCATTTTGTTGGCACCCCCCACACACACACACACACACACACACACACACACACACACACACGGTGTTGCAACAATTAATTATATGTTTATAAACATAATTATTTATTTGCAGGAAGTAATTATATTTTTGAGAGCACTCAGCAAACAGAGCTCTTGCCAAGACTTAAAAATGTGACTATCAAATCGGATGAGTAAACTGCTATTATGTAGGATCCTCGTAACTAAAGACAGTTAACGTTTCGTCCTGATTCATAGTTTCTTCTGGATTTATCGTAACAAAATGCAATTATTTCAAACTAGTCTAATGGGATTGAAAAAAATCAGACTGCAAATTTTGTTTTGATTTGGAAAAAACATTTTAAAAATTGGCAGTCAGCTGGACATGCTTCAGCTCACCTGCAACCTTAAATAGGACAAGCAGTGTAACAGATTGATGGATGGATAAATGTTAACATGATAAATAGAATGGTCTATGTTAAAGTTTAATTACTGCCAAGTACACGCTCTGGATTAGTTCAGGATAAACCTTGTTTACAGCCTTTGTCCCGGCAAAGACATTCAAAATTGTATTTATATCTGGCTAAATTTGAAGGGGAATTTTTCTTTCTTTATAAATTGCAGGGATTTTATGCTGTCATCAGTGTTTGGGTTTTTGCCAAAATTAAACTCAGTGTCCTTGGAAGAGGAACTGCCATTGTACTTGTACAAAGAATTCAGGTCGAACTCCAGTTTTCCAATAATTACCAATCTAGAATTGAAAACAGGAATGTACACACGGAGAAGTAAGTAACATTTCGTCTTTCCGTATTATATGGATTAGAAAAATAGTTTCAAGAGTTTTGAGTAAATTTGTCACACATTTGCTTGCTTCGGTCAATTCCGCAAAGCCCAATAATCATCAGTTGTATTGGCATGTGAGAAGAGGAATCAGCCATTGTGCTGGCGTCTTAGAAGAGCACTAAATAACATTCGAGCGGTAATATATGACAGTTTCAATTATTTGCTTGTAGTTAGAGTGTACTGTGTCCTTTTCTTTCTTTTTTTAAAGATTTGAAAAGAGGGCTATTGATAGGTCTGTCCCTACAGGCCAGCCACTTTGGCACGTGCTCCGTGGTGTGGAAGGCTGCTGTTTGTCTGTCAAGCAAAGTGCGAGAAGCCGCACACTTGCAGACCACTTGCAGGCTATCTGCAGGCTGATTCCAAGTCAGGCCCTGTGCTGGAAGAGTGCTGGCCCAGATGTGACTGTGGTTGTGCCTGCATTAGGGGGGGAAGAAAAAAAGTGCTATTACAGGAAATGGATGCGTTTTAAAATAGGGGGAAGAAAAAAGCTGAAGCAGAGCTGTAAAGCATTGTTCTTGCTGCTCTGAGGACACAGCCAAGACTGTTTTTTTTTGTTGCCTTGACCTAAAATAGCCGGTACAAATGGCTTTGTTTCTGAATTCAAAGACAAGCTTTTTTTTGTTCTTATAGGGACCAAACAACCACTTTACTCCTGATCCACCACCACTTTGTCAGGGAAAGTTGGATGGATTAGGGGAAAAGGCTTGACATGTTTTTATCTTATTTAAACACCTGTGATTTTCCATGGGGGAAGTTGTTTGTGGCTGAGGCATCACTGTGGTTGGTTCACAGCAAAACGTGACAATGTTCTTCATTGTTATATGCAAAAGAGGGAGTCTGTCTCAGCTTCCTTAGAGAAAGGATGCTGGTAGCCAAATTGGATTTCTGACTGAATTAGGAATGGGCTACTTGGGGACGGCCTTGTGATAGTTGAGCCACCATCCTTTTGTGGAGATGCTGGTGGAGTGCCATTTATATTTCCTTGCTCCTCCAGAGTCATTGAGATTCACAAGGAAATTCACTTCGGTGGCCTCCTCCAGCTGCTGAACGGCACACATCTTCTTGGATCACTCACAATAAATATTGAATCCTTTCCTGTTGCTTTGAGTGACAAGAACACCCCTTTACAGAGTTAATTTTCTCAGGCCTCTCTAAGGTTTGGTGCAACTGCAGGATTATACTTAACCCTGGGAACTCCCCCACTAAGCAGGGCCATAGCTTATTTGAAAAAAAGCTACTAAGGCAGTAAGCATGTACGGTAGGACAAATTTGGTAACGACAAGGTTCTGGAATTCACTGATGCTGAAAACCCGAACTAAAAAGTCAAAAGTAGTACTTGTAATTAAATATCTTTTTTTTTTTTAAATCTTTTAATCTGAAATGTAATATGTATTTGTATAGGTTTTAGAAACCTGTCTACACAGAAGAGCTATTATAGTCATGCATGAATTCATTTTCTCGAATAATCTACCTACATATTCTGTATTCTCTATTGCTTTCAAGAACTGCAAGTGAACCCATCAGGGCATCTGGTGTCCTTACCTTGTTTTCCATTTGCCTCACAGATGTGCCAGAAATCCTATTTATAGCACCTGTACAGGAGATCCACAAATCCATTCCTACAACACATCGTAACCCGATTTTATATGCAAGTCAGAACACGCTGTAGCCTTTGCTAATTCATCAGTAAAGTCACAATTATAGTAAATATTTGTATGGAAATAACTTCTAGGGCATGAATACACAATAATAATAATAATAATAATTAAAAAAGGGAACAATTCCTTATCTGTACTCCAGCGGTTGGCTGACGAGAAGGAGGCCAACTTGTTCGCTACAAACAAGTATTTCTTAAAATATGGGTGTTTCGTCGTAACCACTGCGACACTTCTGTATTGGTCATAAGAAACCCCCATGTATTCATAAAAATATCGATTTGTTATTAAGCCTGTTACCATATGTTATCAAAACAGAAAACTGAGCCACACTAAGAAACAAACCTGTATCGCCTTTGAAATGTGAGATGTGAGAACCGCGACACGCCCCTTCCAACTCCCAGAATTTGGCCTTCAATTCAGATACAGCCATAAGAGCTCACAGTGCTACCAAACATAATATAATTATTATTTTAATTAATAACATAAAAACAGCGGCCCGGTGGCCGACTGGTTAGAGCGTCAGCCTCACAGTTCTGAGGACTCTGGTTCAATCCCCGGCCCCGCCTGTGTGTAGTTTGCATGTTCTCCCCGTGCCTGCGTGGGTTTTCTCCGGGCACTCCGGTTTCCTCCCACATCCCAAAAACATGCATGAATTGGAGACTCTAAATTGCCCGTAGGTGTGACTGTGAGTGCGAATGGTTGTTTGTTCCTATGTGCCCTGCGATTGACTGGCAACCAGTTCAGGGTGTACCCCGCCTCCTGCCCGATGACAGTTGGGATAGGCTCCAGTACGCCCGCGACCCTAGTGAGGAGAAGCGGCTCAGAAAATGGATGGATGGATGGGGAAAGAAAAAACAATCTTAGATTAACAATAAATTTCTTAAGCAAGCCTTCTCCAACTGTAAGTCATGTGACGACTTCTTCTGGTCATGGTCATTTTAGCAGAATGAGCTAATCTGTGGTTACCGCTAATGGTAGCTCGACTAATAAAGCATTTCAGTTACCCGTCGAACATGTTAATGCACCTTAAAAGACACCATCACGAAATTAAAGTGAGGCACGGAAGAAAACTCAGGGGCAGTCTACTCTGACAAATTATTATGTTAATAATCGAATCGCGGATCGAACTGTGGGTCATTGATCGAGATACAAATCGAAGCTTAACTGTGGTGTGTCAATACAGTTACAGTCCTATTTGTCATAGAAGAAAATGAAATGTCTCATTCTACATCATTAGATCCTGTACAGCAGTTGCTCCCCCCCTTTTTCTTTTCTTCTCTATTTAAAAAAAAACATTATTTATTTTTTTATTTTTTTATTTTTTTTTAAACAACTTTCCCCAACGGGTAGTGAATATACAAGCCCCATTTGGCATTTAACTTTCCCGGCCGTGGAAGTCAGGCAGTCGTTATTATTGATCCATGTAATATCTTGGTGTAACAACTCACCATACAATGTTATGCCCCGCTCAGTAGACACCGATGGTGTTTATGACTTCACTTGACTGCATCCTGAGAATATTTTTGTGATTCCTGCTGTCTAAAAGGATTCTGGAATTGTCTGCTCATAAACAACAAAGACATTAATTGACATCGGATTCTGCTAAATCAAACAAATCTCTTTTTTGTGCGATCTCTTCAGATTTCCCACATGTCTGCCCTGCTTTATTTTATCAATATTTCAATTTGTTTGCGGGCCAGTCTTGGACCCCATAGATTTTAGGTTGCAAAGGCAGAATTATGTCTGAGACTTTTTTTTTTTTTTAAGCCATTGTTATTTTGCTGTACAAACACAAGACCCACGAGCTTCTTTTCCCGTCTCGTGAAAAGAATGAATTATTCAATAGCAAGCGAGCTTTCAGCTGGCCATTTGTGTGCTTTGATCTCAGAATCAGGAGGTTGCATGAATGCCTGTATTGTCATGTTACATTTCCACAGTGTGTGAATTATTGAAATCTTTACCCATCTGCTTAAGTTTATAGGATCACTGCACAGGAAGGCTAGTGCTGCAAATCCCCTGATGTTTATTTCCCAGGAGACGACACATGGCTGCGTGCATTAAGGCTGACCTAACGCCAATATGAAAACTACATTGTCATTCACGCCATATTTACATTGTTATATATGCACTGAATTTGGTGCTAATAAGTAATTTGCTATGTATATTGTTCTTTCGAACTGTACTGTGGTCTTATCATAAATAATAATAATATAATACTGTATATAGTATGGAATCTGTCCTGAAATTTTTCCCAAACATCTGCATCTTGTCCTATCACATAATAAAAGCATGTTGAAATTAGAATCTTTGAATGACATTTGAATCGTATTTTGTCCTTTTCCAACAGCTACAAACTAAAAGAAATCATAAGGGAATTGTGTCTGGATGTGACTGCATTACAGTTTGCTGTAACGAGAATGTTTTAATTTGCTACCTAATATGCATTCTCCTATGTTGTTAATTGTAAATAATCAAATAAGTAATAATTGATTATATTAACATTTGTGTAGTTTGTTGAGGTGTCCTGGTAAGAGTAAGTTATTTGTTAATGAAGTGTGGGTACAAAAATGTGGTAATTTGCGAATGGGGGTTGTACATTTCATAGAGCAATAGATCAGAACCCTGGCATTGCTTAGCTACAGCTGGACACATAATTAGAACCCCCTCCAACCTATAATTTGTCTAATAGTTTTGTTTGGCGGCATGTTATTAACATATGAAAGGGCTAAGCAGGGGTCATGTGCATTGCGACGACAATTAGAGCAGACCTGTGGGGACAAGAATGTTTAGAGCCATTGTTAATTGGAAATCTGTACAAAGCTGTGCATTAATTAGAATCTACTCAGATCTGCTCTGTTTGAAACCCGTTTCATCCAGTTGCTACTCTGCAATAGTATGATGAGCTACGTCTTTCAATGTGATGGGTTTTGAAGAGAATGAAATTGATTCAAATTAATTTGAGAGTGCTCCTGGAGCTGTTTTTTTTTGTTGTTGTTGTTGTTTCTTTCTAAATGCTAATACGGTGTGGTGTTTTCATGAAAAAGCATCATCTTACAAATAGATTTTTGACTACTTAGCCAGCCATGCATCTAAAATCTTACCCTGTAATCTTATACGAGTCAACGTAGAAAAATCAATATTGAGTCCAAACTATTTTTATGACTAAGCACACTTGAATTTAACCATGTGCAGCAGTCAACATAGCTCCACATGATTTCGGCTCTTACCATTCTATGTACTTGCAGGTCGGAATGAACTGATTGCCAGATATATCAAGCTTCGGACGGGGAAAACGAGGACTCGCAAGCAGGTAAGGAGAGAGGGACCGTCTCCATTGCATGGCGGACTAATCCCCTGTCATGGCCATGTCGCATGAACAGATGTCCCTGGATTTAGACATCACTGAAATTGTCACTCTTAGTTCCGCTTTGAAACACACATAAGAGCCTTAGCTGTAGTGAATTTGGAGATGAAAACATCAGTCAGTTTCCCCTTTTACAATTCTTTGAACTCATGACCACCCCTTGCTCCAAATGTAGCCTTTAATTTAATACGATAAATCAGTTGTACATGATGCATTTATGGGAATCAATGAGATGTCATGTAAAAAAAAAAAAAAAAAAAAGTAACCACAGTTACTGAAAATATTCCTTGTCCTTGTAAACTAAATCACAGAGTTCATGCGCTTGGCTGTGGTAGAAGTCTTTATTAATGGGGAAAGTCTAGGCCTTAATAATTTGGTACCATCTCAAACCAAAAAGTGTTTTTGCTGTCGTCTGTGCTGGGGAGTGCATCCTGTCCTCAGCAGGCTGTACGCACAACACTCACCACAGATGAGCTCATATTTCGGAACCAAAGTGATGAAATACAGACTACTCTCACATCTGTAAATGATAGGGATGCACCGATACTACTATTTGCAGATTGCGTGTAAGTACAAGACCTTACATTTGAGTACTCGCTGATACCAAGTACTGATACTGGATAATGGCATTAAGTCATGCAATTGTAATGAAAATGTTTCATTTTAATCAAATATTGTTCAAAAACAAAGCAAACGTTTCATGAACGTAGCATTTGTTTCACTCAAATATAAGACTAGTTTTTAGACTACTTATTGATATTTTAACATCCAACTTCATGTTCTTTATTTATAGCCTGTAACACAAGGCATTTCAGTAATGTGGTGTCGCAGTCAGAACACTAAGGCGCACTATGTAGTATCACTTTGCATTCCTCACAGCTCTGTCTTACTACATTCATTCATTCATTAACACACTCACTTTTATTCAAAAGGTATCCCTGAAGGTACCACATGCAGTCGTAACGGGACTCCTAATGTAAACATGAATGGCGGCTGCACTGAACTGAAAGCCAGCATAAATTACGCAACCAAACAAGTGAATATTAACAATGTAGAAACAAACCAAATGCAACAAAACTGAGGTACTAGGTAGGTACTATATGTGTCAGGTTGCTGATGTGGTATCAGTGCGTAGTATCAAAGAATTCTTATGATCGGATACCAGTATCGGCTATGAAGAGCGTTTCGTGTTGGTATATAAAGGAATGTAAAAAAAAAAAATTGTTTTAACAACTGTAAAAACAGTTGTTAAAACAATCAGTTAATTAGTAAAGATGATGCGGTCTCATTCACATCATCTAAACAGGACATTTCCTCAACAAAGAAGCTGTACAAAGTGACTTTCGGTCATTGTGAGTAAGTATTGATCAGGCTGAAATGAAATGAGGAAAGATGTCTCTGTATCTCTGCTCGGGCTAAGGTCCACACATCAGTGGATACAAAAAGTCTTCACACCCCTGTTCAAATGCCAGTTTTTTTCTTCTTATTTTTTGGTGATATATAAAAAAATGAGACCGTGATAAATTATTTTAAATGTTTTTTTTTTTCTACCTTAAATGTGACCTATAAACGAATACTTTTTATATCCACTGTTTGCATGTTTAAATAAAATATCACCTATTACATGAACAAGCACGATAGCAACAAGTGGTGCTGTACTCTGACCAAACACTGTTATTGGCCAATCAGAAGCCTGAAGAATGTCCAGTTTTTCCTTGTCTCTGTGGACATGGCCTCAGAATAAGATGACTGTGAAAGAAAAACATTTCTTTTTTTATATCGCTACCAAGGATTTCATAGTTAATCCAAATGCATGACCTCTCTGTAATTACGCTTTTTCTCATTCTGGTCAAACACAAATAAGCTTTTGTTCTTACTCAGATTGGGTTCTGTATTACACATGGTAGCAATGATTGCAGGCAGAGACATACAGTGCACAACATAAATTAATGCACCTCATTTGAAAAGTAATACTTTTATCCATTTCGCAGTGAACACAGGAACATTTGAATCATGATTAGATTCGCCTGTGGTTAAATTGTTGTGAATGTATTTTTCCCAAAAATATGATATTGATTATTTTTGCAACATCAAATTGTGTTAGAAAAAAATCCTGTGTTGTGCATACTTATTGATGATCAATGGATATATTATGTCGCAGTATAGCATGCCATAGAAAATATTGATTCTGAAAGGAAGATCAAGATTTCATAATCAATCGGTTGGCGTATTTATTCATGTTGAGCACTGTAGCAACAAGTTGATTTTTGTGCTTCATTTGCATTGACCAATATTATATTATACTCATATTTCAAATCATATTTCCCCCAATTATTCATTCTCCTTTTGGTGTGCAAGCCTTGGCCACCAGGGGGCTGTACACAAAGAAGACGCTACTGCTTAGTCAGCTGCAGCTTGTATCTCTAATTTTTGCTCGCAACTCAAAGTAAAAAAAAAATCAGCCAAGCAACGGCTCGTATCTCGAAAAACTCAACTCAAGGTACCACTGTACAATGATTACACAATGACATGAGTTTGACTAGGATCATGCAAATTTACTGTTATCACCTCCATGCCAAAATGCTTTCAAATGAGACTTTTTGGATTTAAAAGGGAGCCTGGTTACAGAATACCACAGTCTTTCATAATTAAATATTTTGATATCAACATTGGTCAGATTCCTCTATTGTGTACAGTTAATAAGGCCTGCCTGACTTCCTGTTGTGTAAACCTCAACAGGCAATAATTTCCACTGATGATAAGAAACCTTATTTGACTCACACCTGCTAGAATATTAACATTCGATAGGATTGTATTAATAATACCACCATATTTTACATGGGAAGTAAACTTGGCCGGTGAAATGCCTCCTCCAACTCCCATAAGAATATGAGACTAACCAATTGACATTCAGTACACAGCGGATCACATCTGTGTGCTCTTAATGTGTTCTAAAGGGGCCTGCATCCTCCTTAATCAGCTCACTTAAGTGACGACGACACACAGGATAATGCTTTATTGGATGCTAGCACGGTGTGCTGTGTGGAGATGCCACTGACCTGCACCTTGTCTCCCTGACAAAGACGTGTGTGTTCTCGTTTTGTTTATTTTCCCCTTTTCTCTTTTGAATGGAGGTGTCTAGTCACATACAGGTCTTAGCAAGAAAGAAAGTTCGAGAAATCCAAGCTGCCATTAAGGTACGTCTGGCTTTGCCCAGTTACAGGGGGCTTTTCATTGCCATGGTTACAGGCTCTTCCTTTGTTTTCCTCCCCTCCCCTACCCCGCAGGTGTCTAGTCACATTCAGGTTCTAGCCAGAAGAAAATCTCGTGAGTTTCATTCCAAGCTAAAGGTATGCGCTTTTCTGCTTTTGGGCTTGTTTGTTGCTGTGCTTCTGAACTAACCGCCCTCTTCCCATGGGGACAAGCTAATTCCTGATGCCCCCCCCCCCCTAAACTAAATGTTCTGTTGAATTGGTCCTTCTTGTCTCTAACCCCCTTTGCACCACGTCAGTCCATCTCACTTTCATACTCTGTTTTCACTTGCATCCATTCCTTTATTTATGTTATGAGAACAGTTGTATAGCCCATAAAATGCCAGCCAAATACTAATATATATAATAATAAATTGTACATAATAATAATGAAATATTTGCAAGTATTGTGTTTAAAAAAATAAAATAAATAATTGCCACTAACATGCTCACGTTGCCAAAACAAATTGATACCTAAAATATTTTGGATAACAGATGCCATTTAACTTGCATTGGCTCATTATATTATAATACCTAATAAATGTGCATCTGAGACTAATAAGGATAACCATCTGAGATGACCAAATATGATGACCAAATATATTATATATGAAATAAATGGAGTTTACTCTTGAGGCAACATTAACATCACCAAACATCATGCCAACACCCAAACTGGGACCTGTATTAGATAAAACCATTTATGATATGTTCCAGGACCATGTTAAAGGAAACTATTTATGATATCTTCCAGGACCAAGCACGTCTTGAAAATGCGTCTTGCGCGAACACCCGCTCGAGGAGTTTACTGTTTTCACCAGCGGTTGTTGCAGCAGGCTTTCCGCTGCAACTTCTTGCTGGAAGCCAATTTTGGAACACTGCTCCGATGTCAATTGGCAAGCCATGGGCAAGGGAATGATATGCTTACTTCCTAACCGCAAAGGCTAAGCTGTCAAATCCTGATGGCCTCAAATCTGTCCGAATGATAGCTGAAACAAAATAGAACAGCCTGAGACACCCTGTTGTACAATGATGCAGATGTGTTTGATACTTAGCTTACTCATGATGTTAAGCTTCCAGACTATAAAGTGCGTTATTGTGGGGAAGCATGCTGGCATTGGCTGTTTGGTGATTGGCTGAGAGCGCCAGTGCAGAGGCAGTTGCTGTCTAAAGAGGCATGGCAGAACAGGGGATGTGTGTGTAAATGAATCAATACAATTACAGCACACCCTTATTTGACAGCGTCACCTAACTTTTCTCTGCTGTCAAAGGCTCGGCAGTCCGCATTCAGAGCGCAGAATGGCTGAGAAGCAGACAGTTTAGTAAAATGCCCTCTGCTTTCTGTCCTCCCTTCAACCTGTTGATAATTCAACAATACTCTAACAGTACTGCGGCTCGCACTTTCCTTCCTTTTTATTTTTCTTGGGTGGTCCCCATCAGATGTGCTTTCATTTGGCCTAACATTGAAAAATCACCAAAAAATCAAAATAAAAAACAAATTGAACAAACCCATTGTTAAAGAACAAATTAAGTTAATGAAGAATGAAATATAACATGCTCTTCTCCTTTAGGGTCCACACATTTTGACTTTCACACTTTGTTGTTTCACTCACAGTATTCCATACCCAGTAATGACACCTCATTAATCTGTGGTGTGTCTATGTGTAAAGAGCCACAGAGAGTGAGACAGCCACATGAATGCCTGCTCTTTCAGAGGCACAGGCAGCTCTGTGAGGAAAAACAGACGGCTTTTGTATGAATCCCTGTCTTTTCTCATTTAAAGCAAATTAGACTCCAGTGGCAAAGAGATCTACAAGTGTGCCCTTCCTTTTTTTGTGGGCAGAGGGTGGGGGGGGGGGGGGGGGGTCATCAATGAAAACCTGCTGTTTCTACTCATGTCTATGGCATCTGAGTAAAATTAGTCATTAAGCTACTTTTGTTTTTTATTCCGTCCAATGAAAAGATGAGAGCAGGACGTTCGCTATAGAATCTGTTGCTCATTTATGAATACAAAAGCTTTATTTTCTTGATGTTTCGTTTCTTTTTATTGGTTCTTCTCAGATTCCATTGACCAGAAAAGCACTTACAGTGTCGGATGTAAGATTAAGGATTTAATGTTTGCTACTGGTTAAATAAACACATAAATGGCTATGATCTATGAACTGATTTTTTTTCTGGATCCAAGGGAAACAAACTGAAAAATATGGTCCTTAATTTTCCTCATGGGGATTGAGATTGGGATTGATGAGAATGGCATATGTATGTGTCTGGTGATGGAGTTTTTGTGTATCGGACAAACTCGGCAAAGAAGTATTAGGGCTTCTGGAAAAAAAAAAAAAAACCTTTGAGAATTACGTACAGTAATACAATTATAAGAACAAAGTTTCAATACTTAAAGGAAAATTCCAAATTTGATGTGTCTACAAGAACCCTCCCTGATTTGTGTGACCCTAATACTCCTTTGAAGAAAACATATCATCATTAGCGGAAGTGATAATTATGTTAATGCATATTTCTGCACCAATGTTTATTGTTGGAAATAAATTTTCACGTGCTTATAGTCTTAAATTTACAAGGTAATCTTGTTTGCTTGCATTTAGGTTACGAGTATGGTAAGTATTGACTTTCAATTTGTGCTGCTGTTTCTGCTTTTTTGTTGTTGTTGTTGTTGTGGTTTTGTTCCTCCGCTGCTAGTTTTGCGCCTGTGATTCTGCCGTAGTGAGAGGATTTTCCAATGTGTTGGTCCCTGCTGCTGTTGTCGCACTTTAGTCGGACTCACCGGCATCTGTTGTCAGCATGCTTACCCTTTAGTATCACTGTGTCTGCACGGTTTCTCCAGCTCTGGTGTGCACGCTCCCGCAATAAGAATGCTGCATTTACAGCTTACATTTCAATATATTTCTGAATGCACTTTATCTTCAAATCAAATCTAGAAGCACTACTTCAAGCTGGCACTGTGAAATGATGTTTCAATATGCATCTACAGTTCCTTTAATGTCAGTTCCTTTTAATTACATCCAGCGCAGAGATAAAAAGAGCGAAGAATATGCGTCCTTGTTTACAATGTTTTGAGTTATTTTTTTAAATCTGCAGATTGTTGTAGCCTTGATACAAGTGCTGCTGCTATTGGATGTTTTTGTTTTTTTTAATTTTATTTATTTTTTTACTCAACAAGCAAACTTTTGCTGAAGTTCATATCACCACTAGGTATTGTGGATAGGCATTCATGCGATCATCGTTTAGTGCATTCCATTGGAAAAACAAAACAAACAAAAAACACGCTCGCACTTTAAAAGCCACACTGTTGCATCCTCTTTTAACCTGCTTGTGTTGTTTGAGAGGTCAGTAGTGCTTTCAGTGTGTTTATTGGGTTTTGGTTGTTGTTACCTGTGCAACGTGCACTATCACCACCCCCAACCCCCTGCCCCCTTCTTTCTATGCGAGCACTAAGCCTTTTGTGTCTGATATTAAAGGACCAGGCCGTGAAGGACAAAGCCCTCCAGAGCATGGCCTCCATGTCGTCAGCTCAGATCGTCTCTGCCACGGCTATTCACAACAAGCTGGGCCTGCCCGGCATCCCGCATCCAGCATTCCCCGGAGCAGGGGTGAGGGCCTCGCACCCAGACACGCCGCTATTGATCAGTCCTGCTCAGCTTCACGCAGGCCAGCCATGGGGCCCACGCCGGGGCCAAATCACATTACACACCAGGGTTTGCTCAACTGCCCCAATCAGATAAGCACATGATCAGAAAGAGTGCTAGTGGAGATAACTTCTTTCCCAGAACACAGCCATTTTCATCTTGCCACAAAATAGGCTTACAATTGGCTGCTCTTTTGTTATTTGTTGTCGATTAATATCTTATTCATGATTGTA
This sequence comes from Phycodurus eques, assembly GCF_024500275.1. NCBI lineage: Eukaryota > Metazoa > Chordata > Actinopteri > Syngnathiformes > Syngnathidae > Phycodurus > Phycodurus eques. Next base: position 40,933,497 of record NC_084526.1, read on the forward strand.
TCTAATTCGTTAGATATGGCAAGGGATGATATCAACGAGTCAGCCAGGATCCTCACAAGAGTAAGTGTGCTACTTTGCTCAAATGTTACCACAGGTACACATGGACAAAATTGTTTAGAAGGATGCTTTTCAAAAGATTGATTTCATTTTCTACTGTCAGGTCATACACACAGTTTTAACATGTAATTACAATAATAATAATAATAATGATATGGCAAGTTTTTGTTTTAAACTGCACAATCTACCTTTAATTTTAAGTCAAATTTTATTGTTGACAATTGCTGGGTTTCTCTTAACGGAAGGATACAATAAGAAAAATTGAAGTATTTACATCTTTCATTAATACATTTAATTTCATAATCCAGGGATGTTTTCATGTTTTATTTTATTTTTTCCTTGCAGCATCAAACCCTTCACCCAGCAAGCCTATCCCATCCAGCCTGCAGTCACGTCAATTTCAAGTGAGGATCACTCACACAACACACTTGAACGTACAACCCCAATTCCAATGAAGTTGGGCCATTGTGTGAAACATAAATAAAAACAGAATACAATGATTTGCAAATCATGTTCAACCTATATTCAATTGAATGCACTACAAAGACAAGATATTTAATGTTCAAACTGATAAACTTTATTGTTTTTAGCCAATAATCATTAACTTGGAATTTTATGGCTGCAACACGTTCCAAACGAACTGGGACAGGTGGGAAAAAAGATTGAGAAAGTTGAGGAATGCTCATCAAACACCTTTTTGGAACATCCCGCAGGTGAACAGGCTAATTGGGAACAGGTGGGTGCCATGATTGGGTAGAAAAGGAGCTTCCCTCAATTGCTCAGTCATTCACAAGCAAAGATGGGGCGAGGTTCACCTCCTTGTGAACAAGTGTGTGAGAAAATAGTCGAACAGTTTAAGGACAATGTTCCTCAATGTACAATTGCAAGGGATTTAGGGATTTCATCATCCATGGTCCATAATATAATCAAAAGGTTCAGAGAATCTGGAGAAAACACTGCATGTGAGATGCAAGGCCGAAAGCCAACATTGAATGCCCGTGACCTTCGATCCCTCAGTCACTGCATCAAAAACTGACATCAATGTGTAAAGGATATCACCGCATGGGCTCAGTAGTAGCTACGTTCTGTGGTCCGACGAGTGCATATTTCAAATTGTTTTTGGAAATTGTGGTCGTCATGTCCGCCGGGCCAAAGAGGAAAAGTAGCATCCGGACTGTAATGGACGCAAAGTTCAAAAGCTAGCCTCTGTGATGGTATGGCGCTGTGTTGTGCCAATGGCATGGGTAACTTACACATCTGCGAAGGCACCATTAATGCTGAAAGGTACATAAAGGGTTTTGGGAGAAACATATGCTGCCATCCAAGCAACAACTTTTTCATGGACGCCCCTGCTTATTTCAGCAAGACAATGCCAAACCACATTCTGCACGTGTTACAACAGCGTGGCTTCGTACTAAAAGAGTGCGGGTACTAGACTGGCTTGCCTGCACTCCAGACCTGTCTCCCATTGAAAATGTGTGGCGCATTATGAAGCGTAAAATACGACAACGCAGACACCGGACTGTTGAACAGCTGAAGCTGTAAATCAAGCAAGAGCCAGAGCCAAAGCAGTAATGTATGAGAACAATTATAAGATTGTTTTTAGTCCAGTGGGATTAATGAATTGTTATTTCTGTTTTGGGGTGGGCACTTATTTTAAAAGTAGTACTGTAAAAAAAAAAATAAAAAAAAAAAGAAGAAGAAGAAAGAAATATAAATAAATAGATTTTATTTTACTTACAAAATACTAACTCTGAAAGTATTCAAAAGTATGTCTTAAAAGTGCAGTGGCATTTATTTTAAGATAAAGACGAGGATTTCATGTAAAATATTTTTTCATTTGATTTCTAATGCTTATATTTTACTTACCACTGCCTCTTCCTACCACATAAAGTCCTGCATTTCAAAAGGATGAACTCAATGATATTCAATGTAGACAACTGTCATTATTGTGTTGTCACTGCAGGCTACGAGCCCACAGCCGCTTCTGCTCCGACGGCACCAGCATGGCAGGGCCGCTCTATCGGTACAACCAAACTGCGACTGGTGGAGTTCTCTGCCTTCCTGGAGCAACAAAGAGACCCAGACTCTGTAAGAAGAATGTTAAATATAAAACATGAAGTGTCACCATCTGATGGTGTTTTTTCCCGCCTCTTATGTTGTTAGTTTCTTTGTAAATGCACTGGGACTTTTTCCCAGGAAGTCAGTTGGTGACCTAAAAAAAAGAGGAGACTTTCAGACTACTTTCAGAAATGTAAAGGTTTATTGTAAACATAAATGATTTAATGCCCCTCATTTATTTATGCATACATTTTCAAACAAAGGACTTGCCCGTCTACTTGAGCATTTTACATGCTCTTAAAGAGATTTTCTGTGCTTTGTCATCAATTTCTTAGTATTCTTAATTTCACGCTGTCACTTATTTGGCTTGAATTTACAACGTTGTACTTGCTCCACGTGTAAAACCTCATCCCTTAAAATTAGATTTTGTCAATTTTTTTTTAAATAAACTGAGTTAAGCTCGATCGCAATCATTGTGTTCAGTCAACTAATCTTCTCTGTGTATTAATCAAACTGAGATGTTCGCTCACCAACCGTAAATTGAATAGATCCACATTGAAAACCAGTTTCCTTCACTGTAATGTGTGACTATAGTACATCTTTTATTTGTCCTTCCAGTACAACAAGCACCTCTTTGTGCATATCGGACAGACAAATCATTCCTACAGCGACGCCCTGCTTGAGTCTGTGGACATTCGTCAGATTTATGATAAATTTCCTGAAAAGAAGGGAGGACTGAAGGAACTGTACGCGAAGGGCGCCCAAAATTCCTTCTTCCTTATAAAGTTCTGGGTGAGTGAGATTCCTATAATACCAGCATTCTTGCCCATGTTGAACATACATTGTACATTACCAATAAGATTATATTGTTTTTGTGTATACAGTGGACCCCCACTAGTCACTGGAGGATAGTGACCGAGCCCGACCACGAAAGGCACATTTCTGTGAATAATTGGCACCCTCCTAAAAGTGATCATAATTGACTGTATTAAAGGTTTAAACCATAAATATACCAAAACTCTTTAATAAAATATGTAAATGCTTAAAAACATGTTCAAACATTGCTGTCAAAATAAAGTACAGGTACAGGAACATCTTATACCTAAGAAAGCACATATACAATGTAAAAGTTAACCCTGACGCTAAGATGAAGAATTACTGTAGAGGTGCAGTCCGGTGTAAAACAGTGAACGTTTGACTACACAGCAAAACACAGGAGTAACACTGATGGTGCCCAATGCTCCTCGGGTGGTCTGTTGCTGGTGGCAAATAGCAGCGGTTGCGTAGAATGGCTGGCGCTGCAGTGTTTTCCGACCCGAAACTGCTGGATATACGCAGGGGCAGCACAAACTGGCGGTCGTAAATAAGTTTAGCAGGGTTGCGCTGAGCTGTTTTTACAGATTCCACTGGTTTTGATGCCGTGTTTAGGCCTAGTTTGACAAAACTACCATGAGCCAAGCAGCGGCAGCAGACAAGCAGCCATCTTATCTAGCCTCGCTCGCTTGACTCTCAATCACAAGTCCAACATGGCTGCAGTTAGATTTGTGATTTGATGAGTGAGTCGGGGACTGGGAGTCGGGGGCCGGAGTCAGTTAGTGTGTGTGTTGGTGGAACTTCCACCTTCTCATTTCCGCCGCGGAACTTTGACTGAGCGGACAACCAGTTTTTGTTTGTTTGTTCTTTTCAATTAAAAAGACACTTAAATATGATACAATAATGTAGACTGTATTTTGCCCAAAAAAATATATATCTTCACATTTTTTTTGCCAAGCAAATATGTGGGGGCATTAGCTAGGAAAGAACATTAGCTCGGCAGCTTTTAATGAGAGCTGCATCAAATCAAATCTCTCTTTCCAAAGAGAATATATATTTTTTTTTTTTCCGTTTTTTCATAGCGTTGTGTCTCATGTATATGAATATAGAATGGGACAGCTTCATATTCAAATAACGACGATAATAATAGCTTTTTTGGAACGTGTTGCAGCCATAAAGTTCTAAGTTAATGATTATTTGCTAAAACATTCAAGTTTATCAGTTTGAACATGAAATATCTTGTCTTTGTAGTGTATTCAATTAAATATAGGTTGAACATGATTTGCAAATCCTTGTATTCTGTTTTTATTTATGTTTAACACAACGTCCCAACTTCACTGGAATAAGGGTTGTAGATGCAGGCCCATTCTACATCTTTACAATACAACTGCCATAATAAACACATTTATTAAATAATGAACTTTTGATACTGTCAACCAAAACGGTGTCAACAATTCTGTCTTTATTTTTATTTTATTAGAGGTTACAACCAGTCAGTTTCAGTAGTCTACTTTGAAGAGATTGTGCTTTTATTGTTTACAGAATGCGTTAGGCTATATTTGGATGGGCATAGCAGGAGAGCTTTTGATCAAAGCTCTCGCTAATTCAGTCTAATATATCCAAACAATAGTGTGACCTGGTTGCGCCGCATAATGGCTCTTTAAACATTGCACGTATTCCATCCCCGATGCAAAATGCTAACTAGCGGCGGCCAACAAAGTAGAGACCATGTACTTGGACCAAGTCCCCTCAAATTCCTTTTGAAATGACCGGCCAATCTAAATTTCAAATGAAAGGCAGGATCTGCACAATAATGAATGTATAACTGCTCTGCTTAATGAAGGAGGAGAATGTTGGAGGCGGACGTCTCCGCTTTTTGTGGCCGTAATTAACAGGATGTGCGGGGCGTAGAGACAGGCGCCCCTCTGGGAACATGGACGATCAATCTTATAAATCACTCTTTTAATGTTGCTTGAGCCTCTTCAGAATTTCCACTCTGGACACACGTGGCCCTGCTCTGTATATATATATATATATATATATATATATATATATATATATATATATATATTGTCAAAATAATCAGAATATAGATTGGGGGGATTTCACAGTGTGTACACTGCTTTTTGCAGAGGAGACACTTCTTATACTGTACATCTATCTGCATTACATGGTGGCTTATTACTGTAAATCAATGACCTGGGCCCATATCACAGCAGAGTGCCTTTGGTGTCCTCATCAGAATCACTCAGTCATCATGAAAATAGGAAAACGTCTTGGCCAATATCCATCCATCCATCCATTTTCTACCGCTTATCCGGGTCGGGTCGCGGGGGCAGTAGCTTTAGCAGGGACCCCCAGACTTCCCTCTCCCCAGCCACTTCATCCAGCTCTTCCGGAGGGATCCCGAGGCGTTCCCAGGCCAGCCTAAGGACATAGGCTCTCCAGCGTGTCCTGGGTCGTCCCCGGGGTCTCCTCCCGGTGGGACGTGCCCGGAACACCTCACCAGGGAGGCGTCCGGGAGGCATCCGAATCAGATGCCCCAGCCACCTCATCTGGCTCCTCTCAATGCGGAGGAGCAGCGGCTCTACTCTGAGATCCTCCCGGATGACCGAGCTTCTCACCCTATCTCTAAGGGAGAGCCTGGACACCCTGCGGAGGAAACTCATTTCGGCCGCTTGTATCCGGGATCGCGTTCTTTCGGTCACGACCCACAGCTCATGACCATAGGTGAGGGTAGGAACGAAGATCGACCGGTAAATCGAGAGCTTCGCCTTTCGGCTTAGCTCCTTCTTTACCACAACGGACCGATACAAAGTCCGCATCACTGCAGACGCTGCACCGATCCGTCTGTCGATCTCCCGTTCCATTCTTCCCTCACTCGTGAACAAGACCCCAAGATACTTGAACTCCTCCACTTGGGGCAGGATCTCATCCCCGACCCGGAGAAGGCATGCCACCCTTCTCCGACTGAGGACCATGGTCTCAGATTTGGAGGTGCTGATTCTCATCCCAGCCGCTTCACACTCGGCTGCGAACTGCTCCAGTGAGAGTTGGAGCTCACGGTTTGATGAAGCCAACAGAACCACATCATCAGCATGCAATACTGAGGCCACCAAACCAGACCCCCTCTACGCCTCGCCTGCGCCTAGAAATTCTGTCCATAAAAGTTATGAACAGAATCGGCGACAAAGGGCAGCCTTGGCGGAGTCCAACCCTCACCGGGAACGAGTCCGACTTACTGCCGGATATGCGGACCAAACTCTGACTCCGGTCGTAGAGGGACCGAACAGCCCGTATCAGGGGGTTCGGTGCCCCATACTCCTGAAGCACCCTCCACAGGACTCCCCGAGGGACACGGTCGAACGCCTTCTCCAAGTCCACAAAACACATGTAGACTGGATGGGCGAACTCCCATGCACCCTCGAGGACCCTGCCGAGGGTGTAGAGCTGGTCCACTGTTCCACGGCCAGGACGAAAACCACACTGCTCCTCCTGAATCTGAGATTCGACTTCCCGACGGACCCTCCTCTCCAGCACCCATGAATAGACCTTACCAGGGAGGCTGAGCAGTGTGATCCCCCTGTAGTTGGAACACACCCTCCGGTCCCCCTTCTTAAAAAGGGGGACCACCACCCCAGTCTGCCAATCCAGAGGCACTGTCCCCGATGTCCACGCGATGTTGCAGAGGCGTGTCAACCAGGACAGCCCCACAACATCCAGAGCCTTTAGGAACTCCGGGCGAATCTCATCCACCCCCGGGGCCCTGCCACCGAGGAGCTTTTTAACTACCTCGGTGACCTCAAACCCAGAGATAGGAGAGCCCGCCTCAGAGAACCCACACTCTGCTTCCTCATGGGAAGGCGTGTCGGTGGAATTGAGGAGGTCTTCGAAGTATTCTCCCCACCGACTCACAACGTCCCGAGTCGAGGTCAGCAGCGCCCCATCCCCACTATACACAGTGTTGGTGGTGCACTGCTTTCCTCTCCTGAGACGTCGGATGGTGGACCAGAATTTCCTCGAAGCCGTCCGGAAGTCTTTCTCCATGGCCTCACCGAACTCCTCCCATACCCGAGTTTTTGCTTCAGCGACCACCAGAGCTGCATTCCGCTTGGCCAGCCGGTACCCATCAGCTGCCTCAGGAGTCCCACAGGCCAAAAAGGCCCAATAGGACTCCTTCTTCAGCTTGACGGCATCCCTCACCGTTGGTGTCCACCAACGGGTTCGGGGATTGCCGCCACGACAGGCACCGACCACCTTACGGCCACAGCTCCGGTCGGCCGCCTCAGCAATGGAGGCGTGGAACATGGTCCACTCGGACTCGATGTCCCCAGCCACCCCCGGAATATGAACAAAGTTCTGTCGGAGGTGGGAGTTGAAACTCCTTCTGACAGGGGATTCTGCCAGACATTCCCAGCAGACCCTCACAATACGTTTGGGCCTGCCACGTCGGACCGGCATCTTCCCCCACCATCGGAGCCAACTCACCACTAGGTGGTGATCAGTTGACAGCTCTGCCCCTCTCCTCACCTGAGTGTCCAAGACATGTGGCCGCAAGTCCGATGACACGACCACAAAGTCGATCATCGAACTGCGACCTAGGGTGTCCTGGTGCCAAGTGCACGTGTGGACACCCTTATGCTTGAACATGGTGTTCGTTATGGACAATCCATGACGAGCACAGAAGTCCAATAACAGAACACCGCTCGGGTTCTGATCAGGGGGGCCGTTCCTCCCAATCACGCCCTTCCAGGTCTCACTGTCATTGCCCACGTGAGCATTGAAGTCCCCCAACAGAACAATGGAATCCCCAGCGGGAGCGCTCTCCAGCACCCCCTCCAAGTACTCTGAACTGTTGTTTGGTGCATAGGCACAAACAACAGTCAGGACCCGTCCCCCCACCCGAAGGCGGAGGGAGGCTACCCTCTCGTCCACCGGGGTGAACCCCGACGTACAGGCGCCGAGCCGGGGGGCAATAAGTATACCCACACCTGCTCGGCGCCTCTCACCGTGGGCAACTCCAGAGTGGAAGAGAGTCCAACCCCTCTCGAGAGGACTGGTACCAGAGCCCAAGCTGTGTGTGGAGGCGAGTCCGACTATATCTAGTCGGAACTTCTCGACCTCACACACCAGCTCGGGCTCCTTCCCTGCCAGAGAGGTGACATTCCACGTCCCTAGAGCCAGCTTCTGTAGCCGGGGATCGGATCGCCAAGGTCCCCGCCTTCGGCCACCGCCCAGCTCACACTGCACCCGACCCCTATGGCCCCTCCCATAGGTGGTGAGCCCATGGGAAGGGGGACCCACGTAACCCTTTCGGGCTGTGCCCGGCCGGGCCCCACGGGTGCAGGCCCGGCCACCAGGTGCTCGCCTTCTAGCCCCACCACCAGGCCTGGCTCCAGTGGGGGGCCCCGGTGACCCGCATCCGGGCGAGGGAAAACTAAGTCCATTGTTTGTCGTCATCATTAGGGGTCTTTGAGCCGTGCTTTGTCTGGTCCCTCACCTAGGACCTGTTTGTCATGGGTGACCCTGCCAGGGGCATAAAGCCCCAGACAACTTAGCTCCTAGGATCACTGGGACACACAAACCCCTCCACCACGACAAGGTGACTGCTCAAGGAGGGGTGGCCAATATGCAATATGCATTTCTATCAGCATACCATCTACTTAATACAATGAATATGGAAAATCTTGACCTTTTTTGGATGAAATCGGGAAGTCTCAAAGGTAGCAAATGGTGATATTGACTCAAATACACAAATACATTAGACACCGATTGTGACAAATGATGTGAACGAAACTCAACACTGCTTCTAGGATTTATGTTAATATGATGGTACCGTATTTTTACCAGCTGAGATGGTACAAAACGTTTCTGAATAAATGTGCAGTGAGTGTTTTTTTTTTTAAAAGAGTTTCGAGTTCCAAGAGAAGTTCTAAAAACATTAACAGTAGGGCTCGGAAATCCCCATTCGCTGCACGCGTTGACAGTCACGAAAAACTTCCGAATCAGAATTAAATCGTTACCCCTTGTACTATTCCGCAATAAAGACGTCATTGTCCAACAAATGAAAAATCCAATATGATTATTTCAAAAACTATCTATTGAACCGCATAGGGAGTACCGTAAAAGTTTTTCTTTTTAGTTTAAAATCACTTACTTTAACCGGGAGCTCTTGCCATAACATGGCCAAAAGTAGAACCCGGGTAGGTCGTAAATCCACGCTGGCTGGGACCATCTGCCTCCTCCTTTAGACAGCTAGCCAGCGAGCTAGCTCTTGTCAATCATCTGCCAAGCTGTGTTGGATCTTGGACAACTTTCTCCCATGCATTCTGCCGCGGTCGCCGTCTGCCGTGAAAATCCATGCAGCTCCTCGGGCACTGCTTTTGGACGCGGAGATCATTGTCTCACTGGAGGGCTTTACGGCTATTTGCATCCGTGATCCATGGTCAACTGCTCATATACGCAGAAACTATGCGCAGTAAGTCAAAATGGCGTCGGCCATAAACAAAGGCTTAAGATCATGAGTGTAGTAGTTGCAGCTTTTGGCAGATTAAAGTTTTTTTTATGCTATTCTAGAATTCGTTGTGATTTGAGTCTATAAATTCTTATTCTACTTTCCCTTTTCCACACCCATTCGAATCCCGATTCGAGTCACCACCCATTCGTGAGCAGCCCTAATTAACAGACTTCCTTCTGCTGTCATTTAAACACACCACAGTTCATTTGCAATTAGCACAAGACCAGCTCTACAAATTGTCTTCTACTTATTGATTTGGATGATACTGTCCACATTTCTCTGGCCCAGAACCTTTCAAGCGTGAACACGCCCTGAAATGCAGTGTAACCCCTGCGAATTTATTCTGTCGACCTTGTATGTGTGCGTTGGTGTCATCCAATTATGAAGGATTACACTCAATGAAAACCAAATGCTCTGCTTTTCAGGCCGACCTAAACTGCAACATTCAAGACGAGAACGGATCTTTCTACGGTGTCACCAGTCAGTACGAGAGCTCAGAGAACATGACCATCACATGCTCCACTAAAGTGTGCTCTTTTGGAAAGCAGGTGGTCGAGAAGGTAGAGGTAAGAAGCTTCTTTGTTGCTCTTCAACAGTGGCAAATGTGTACTTCTTGTTTTTGCTGCATTTCTGGGTTTTTTTCAGACTGAATATGCACGGTTTGAGAACGGACGCTTCGTCTACCGGATAAGCAGATCTCCAATGTGCGAATACATGATCAACTTCATTCATAAGCTGAAACACCTGCCTGAGAAGTACATGATGAACAGCGTGTTGGAGAACTTTACGATCTTATTGGTAAGAGATGACACTCCACCTCCTTCTCCTCGTCTTCAGGCCACGTACATAACAAGAAAATGTCATTTTGTTGAATTCCTCTGCTTGGTCATACATTCTTGTCATTCCAATAGAGACGAAACACAGTGTGAGGAGTGTCTTTCTCTGCAGGAGCTCAGAATATCTAACACCGTTTTTTTCCCCCCAACCTTTACAGAGCCAAGGCACATATTTTCCATTCGAAAAAAAACGGACAAAAATCTCACCAAAAAAATGTATACAGTCATCCCTCGTTTATCTGTGCTTTACAGTCCAGACCATCCCCGTAACCGATCAAATATATATTTTATTATTTATATATATTGTAAAGCTTTATGCAGAACACCAATACTATATGCATGTGAGGTGCTGGAATTGTTTTTTGTCCACGTCCCGTTCTACAGTACTGTATCTGTGACTGCGGTCTGGATTGTTGAAGAACGTCGGAGCCAGCGAATGACAGTTGGCTGGCTCTTGACTAGCTAAACCGTTAGCCACTCTATGTTGAGTGACTCGGCGTCAGTGGTGGCAAATGGCGGGTCGTGTGTGAATATGTTCTCTTGTTTATTCTGTTATGTCTGTTCAATGAAGTGATTTAAAGTGCACCACTGGCTGTGTCTATTGTACGGGTGGAGGAATTACAGTTCGTTCAATGTTCCGGTGGTAGGCTATAGTTTAAATGAGCTGTGTTTACTCTGTTAGCATACCGTACACCTATTCAGCCTGTTGTCCTCTATTCTATTTTTATTTTAAATTGCCTTTCAAGAATAAATGTTTGTTCTTGGTGTTGGATTTTATCAAATAAATGTCCCCCCAAAAATGCGACTTATAAGTTTTTTTCCTTCTTTATTATGCATTGTTTGGCTGGTGCGACTTTTACTCCGGAGCGATTTATAGTCCGGAAAATACGGTACCATGAAATCCTGCGATATAGCGGATAATTCCACGATGTGAAGCCGCGGAAAGTGAACCGTGATATAGCGAGGGATGACTGTGTCCTGAAATTATGATGATCTGGTCTGAATTTGCTCATAAATGTACTTACTCGGTGTGAAATCTGGCCTTATTAGTTCAACACAAAGCTATTATTCTGTTGTATGAATGGCAAGAGGTGGATAGACAGCATAATTGAACCTTATGACATCTAACGGAAGAGCATTTAATTGTTCTACTTGTCACAATACGCCGCTGCCATAGATCGATAAACAAAGATACATTTGTAGTAAATAAATAATTTCCAGACCAATTAAGTGAAATTGGGTCATTTCCCGCCACAGTGGTTGAGTATTACTGATCTAATAATCACACAAGGCCACCAGTGACTGTGTTTGAGTGTGTGTGTATACATGTGTGTCTATGTCCACAAACCGTGAGTCAAAATGTTTTTGGTTTTTTTTAAATTTGGCTCCCAAGCAAGGCAAATAAAGAGTGAAATTAAAAACACTAAGAAATTGATTTCCGCAAACTACAGAAAATCCCTTTAAGCGCAGAAACCTCAAGGAACAATGAGCCTTCTTCACCAAGAGTTTTGTCAACAAATTTGGTCACAACTTCTTATGCACTCTTTTTTTTTTTTTTTTTCCCCCAATTGTGGCTTTCGCCATCAGCACAGTTGTGGACTTTTGATATGTATTGGTTGAGCAAAATCATTTTTTGAGTTCTACACCTAGTTCTGTAGCCGTCAACTATTCCTTAATTTTCTATAGTGCTTATCATTCCCAGTTGAAACATATGCTCCCAAAAGGAGGTACCAACAGTCTCTATGGCAGGGATGTCCAAACTGGCGGCATACAGAAAAAAACGAAGGCTGCAAGAGCCTTCTTCATCTTTAACTTATTTTACATGCTAATACCAATCCATTAGCAATGATAAAGATATGCTGAGCAGTGTGTTGCGTATACACGTGTATCTAAAAAATCTTTCCCTATTGAAATGAATGGAAATGCCAATAATCTGTTCCAGCCCCCCCCCCCCCCAAAAAAACCAAACATTTTTTGTAATGTTTGTCAATAAGGAAAATAACTTATTTTATGTATTTATAATTAATAATAATATAATGAATATTTAATTTAAAAAATATATATATTTTAAAAACATAGTAATAACAATCAAATAGAATGTGAATAATTCAACAGTTTGTGCTTCATGGTTAATTGCGGCTCTTTCTGATGTTTGAGACTTGGCCACTGGGGGCAGTATAACACATGCAATCACAAACAAAGAAAGGCTTCATAGCTAATGTAAGTGACGCAGTAAACTGCAGTAATATTAGTCATTTTTCACAGAGGCGAAAGAGTATATGCCGTTGAGTATTGTTGTGTTGTCTGTCTACATTTGTTGCTGGAGCATTTGTGTTCAAATATCCGTTGCTTAAAGCGTCATAGCCTGTCTTTGGCATTTCCCAATGACGTGTCAGTTTGCGCACCGCCGCTCTACGGTTTTCGCAGTTTCCCGCAGTCGTATTTTGATGTGGAAAACCAGCAAACCGAGACCAGGAGAGTAAACTAGAGCTGAGCCGAGCAGATATCGCGCAGTGGAAAAGTGGCAATAGAGACCGACAATCCCTCACATTTGCACCTCCGGACAAATTTTGTGTCTTCAAGTGTGTGTTTGTGTTTTTTGCAGGTGGTGACCAACCGGGACACGCAGGAGACGCTGCTTTGTATGGCGTGTGTATTTGAAGTGTCGAACAGCGAACACGGTGCCCAGCATCATATCTACAGACTGGTAAAAGAATGAATCGACCCCTCTCCTTTTCTCACAGACTCTCTGACCTCCAGACAAGTGGCAGTGCCTCTCGCTAAAAGTCACAGCGACAGCGTTTTTCGGTCGTTACCTGAAGTCTTTTCTTATCACTGTGTTGTTTTTGTGTTGTTTGACTGCAGCGGTGAGTTGTGCTACTAGTGTTTTCTTTTTTGTTATTCTTCGTTCCACTGCAGGAAATCTTGAGAGATCATGTAGATCTGGTATAACTGTGGCATCGACGTACTAAATTTACTCTTAATTTGGTAAATGGAACTGTGTGTTGTCAATTTTTTTTTGTCTGTATATATGCTATTGGCCTATTTGTGCCAGTGGCCTCATGTGGTCTGTGCAATGTTTGAGTGTGTTGATCATGCTTGTTTTATGTGCAAGACCTACAGCCCATAGAGCTCCAAAGAAACTAACCTGACACTAAATATGCTATGAAATTACTGCCTTTTCTTTTTGGAATTGTCTTATGTTGTTGTTTTCTTTTGCTTTTTATCAGCGAGCAGTGAATTATTTTCCCTGTTGAAACACACCAACACAGTCACAGCAGTTTGATTGCACTCTAAAACAAGATACTAAACTCACTTTGCTGCCTTTTCTCAAGGATTTAGGAAAACAATCCAACCTGCTAAGCATTACCGTTCCTGTCAGATGATTGTAACACATGACTGTCAAACTCTTTTTTTTTTAAATTTTTTTATTTTTTTATTTTTTATTTTATTTTTTGTTGTTGTTGTTGGTGGCCACATTATTATTATTATGCAGTGGACCCCCGCTATTCACAAGGGACAGGGACAAAGTGGTTAGGGTTAGTTGACACACCCCTAAAAGTGATTATAATTGCTTATTTTAAGAGTGTAAACCAGTGGGTCTTAAACTTTTTACACCAAGTACTACCTAAAAAAACAACAACTTGACAAGTACCACCGTCATGACCAACATTAAAATGCAGTAACATAGACAGCCTAAGTGTATATATATATATAATTTTAAAAAATAGATATATAAGTATATTTAATTTTATTGTAAGCCAGTAACATTATGCACAGTTTGAACATTAACATTCTGCTTTAAAGATCCCATATTTTGGTTATTTAGACCTCCATAGAGTGACTCTCTAACATGGACTTAGTATAAAAGTGTCAATTTCATTTAAAAACAAAAACAAAAAAAAACACCTTGGTTTTGTCATACAAGTGTCCAGAAAAGGCCGCCGTGACAGCTACTTCTGTTTGACCCAGTTTTGTATCCCCTTTGTCCATATTTGGCTAAGACCGCCCCCATTCCTCTGATTGGTTGCCTCCGTTGAGAAGACCCACTTGTGAAAGCGCACGTGTTTGTTATGTTGACAGCGCTGGCTCGTGAGCAGAAAGGGAAGGCCGAGATCTTCGTTAGTGACTTAGATAAGCTCGAGAAATTCGAATGAGCTGATTTCAGGCCTCTCGGCAGAAAAACTCAGGAATGCGTGGACGATTTTAATTCATATTTCACGTTTACTGAGCCATAGAGACTATATTACATCCCAAATACTAGAAAAAGTTGGTTTGTTAAAAGATGGCATCTTGAATATTGCGCAATAAAACAGTACTTAAATCATGATTTCAATAAAATGCATCGCGCCTAAGTTAAATAAAAACTGTACCTTAATAAAAGTTTAAACACAGACACTTCTTAAAGATTAAATGCAAGTGTATTGTACTCAAAAGTTAAATACAACTGAAATGCACTCCGCCTGTTATTCTTCCGCATACCTCCAGAGGGAGCCCACGTACCACTAGTGGTACTTGCGCCATACTTTGAGAATCAATCGTTTAACCAATAAATATACCACAAACTATTTCAAATCTTAAAACATCTTCAACATTGCTGTATCCTTAAAAATACAGCACAGTTAACAAAAACAAAAATACAAGGAGGTGAATTTGCGAATACCCATCAGCGAATATGCGGGGGTCCACTGTGCATAATCCCCCCCATTGAATTATTACATACACACAACAAATTGATGGATAGTTTCAAATTCAGAAGTCAAGGAAAATGGTTTGTTCAACAATTTTTCTTTCTTTGTTTTTTTTTTTGGTTTTGTTTTGAAAAAGAGGTTTGGCAACAAACAATGTTTGCCAAATCTCAACGTTATTAAAAGTGATGACATTTTGCAATTCTGGTCCGAATTTTATCAAGAAACATGAAGCAGGCGCACATGATTGACTTTGGCAGACCACGTGAAGTCACGTGACGGACCGGATCTGGCCTTGAGTTTGACACCTGTGTTCTTACAGGTCAAAGCACTACAAGATGTAAACGGAGTCATCCAAAAGCACTTTCTTTCTTCTGCTCTTAAGTAGCCCCAACACTAAAATCATGTCAGACAGCAAGCCATGTTTACGTTTTGTGGCTCAGCCCCCCCCCCCCCCCCCCCCCCCCCCCCCCCTACATGAGTAGCATTCCCGGCATGATCTGAGTCAGAGCGTTGCTGCCTCACACTACATTCCTGTTACCGTGGCCTACGCCGGCCCCCAAAGCCTTAAACACGCTACAGCTGTGCGATCTCCGAGAGACGCTACTAAAACTGTGATCTGTTTCCTCGTAAAGACTCCCCAAGTCGGAGTCGTGTGAGAGATTCCCGAAACAGTCTGCCAAAGTGTTAAGAGTACAGTGCCTTAGCGTATATAGTCAACTTTATCCTGCATCCTAATGTCAAGTCAGGCTGATACAGGCAAACTCCTCCACCAATACACTCCTCTATTTTCAGATTCACTACATAAAAATGCCTCAAATAATATGAAAGTTGTATTTTTCTCTATAAAAGTCATATATTCCCTAAATATCAGCTTTTTTTTTTTTTCTATTAAGTCTGGTGAAATTTTCTGTGGTAAAAGACCAAAAAAAAAAAATAATAATTCTCTTACTCTGTTATTGTGTTTGTGCATGGTAGCAAAAAAAGTGCCTTTGGTTTACAATTTACAATTCAAACTGACACAAAACGACAATGTTGCTAGACCAAAAAAATGAGATTGAACCAAGTACCACATTGCCTTTCTTTCTTAAAGCAGGGAGGGAAAACAGAGCATTTCATCCAGCCAGCATGTAATTCTAAAAACAAATACTGTACAACTTCAGAGGAACTGCCAGCAACATTTCCTCCATAATGCTCAAAGTATACACTGAACAAAAATATAAACGCAACGCTTTGATTTTTGCTCCCATTTGTCATGAGCTGAACTCAAAAGAGCTCAGTACAAAAAGTCCCATTTCTCCCACATATTCACAAATCGGTCTAATTGTGCTAGTGAGCACATCTCCTTTCAAAATGATCCATCCGCCTTCCAGGTGAGATACCGCGATGCCGACGAGACAGCATGGTGATTGCACGGGCGTGCTTTATGTTGCCCTCAATAAAAGCTTTACGGTATTGGGGTGTCCGGTGAATATGCTGACCGTGCAAGAAATGGGATATATCCGGCTTTTGAGGAATTGTGTAGAGATCTTTGCAACATCTCGCCGCGCATTTCTAGGATGAATGGCACAAATGATCGACTGGCCTTATGCGACCCTCCCAAAACAGTAAAACGGCACATTTTAGAGTGGCCTTTTATTGTGGGCAGCCCGAGACAGACCTGCATAACAAATATGTTGCACTGGTTGAGAAAAATGGTGGTCACGCTGGTTTTATAACAGTACTTCGACTTTATTCTCTGCCAAGAACGACTAATATTAGTGCCGTACTGATAAACTGAAAGGTGTTCAGACGGTTCAATGTGCAGTATATCTGCCTGTCTGTCTTTTACTGCCCTCAAGTGGCCAAGGTGGAGACACCACATTTTAGATTGGCCTTTTTCTGAGGGCAACCTAAGACGCGCTTGTGCAATAATCGGACTGTCCAATCAACATCTTGATGTGCCACACCTGTGAGGATTTACGACACAGATTTGTGAACAATATTTGAGAGAAATAGGACATTTGGTGCACATAGAAAGTTCGGCTTGGGAAAAATCGGAGCAAGAACAAAAAGTGTTGTTTGTTTTTGTTCACTGCGTTACTGTATAATAAAAGAAATCAATCAGGTTTTGTCATAAAATAAGGATGTTCCCAGAGGTTTTGGACATGAAAATGGTTCCCCAGGCATGTCTTACAGGATTGTGATGCTAACTGGGGAGGCTGCTCAATTGCAGATGGTTCGCTCATCTTTGGATTTTCACGAAGGAGTTTGAAGCAAGTGAAATTGTTTGAGGTCATTGAGTTGAAATAAAATACTAGCACACACTTGCAGGTTCAAGTGTTTTAAATTTAAAAAAAAAAAAAAAAACCCTGGCTTTTTTTTTTTTTTTTTTTTTTTTAATTTTTTAAACAATAAACATTTCAAGGTAATAAAGAGTGGGGCAGAGCTACATGCATCTCCACTGTTTCTTAAAGAACATCTGGTCTGTGGTGGACGCACACACAGGTAAAAGCTCAATCAGTGTTTTTCCACCACAGTCTGAAGGGCACTGTGCTCTTTGAGTAGATTTTATGTTTGCCCTGTGTATCTGTTCACGTATTGATCTGTACATGTTTTCTTCTTGTATTTGTATACAGTCGTATGGTTGTGTGATCTGTATATAAAGATGGTCGTTGTTTTACTGCTGGTACAATACATGTTGACGTGTGGTTTCAGCACTACAACAACAGGATTGATGCCTTCCGAGGCGTGAATGTCTCCAGCATTTTGTCATATAAAACTGACATTCCAAAAAAAAAAATTGGGAGAAAATAAACAGTTAACACGTTCGACTCGGGGCTGCGAGAGTAACAGCAGTTATTCGTAATTTTGTCAAGGAATAAGGTACTGGTACCGATCTGTTCTGTTTTGATCATTTTCAAATTGTGGCTTGAAAGTGATTTGGCTTCACATAGCTCACACGTTTGTTTTATGTGCAGATTTGTTCTTGTAAAAAGGTGCTTTGTACAACAACAAACAAACAAACAAACAAAAAGATATCCTGGTGTTTCTTGGTACAGATGTGCCATATCCTTTCTTATCTACGGCTAATGTGTTGGAGCAGGCAAAAGAAAAAAAGAGGATCTGCTATGTTTGTATGTTTTGCATAATTATTATAATTATGATGATAATGGTCTTGTCTTTGCCGTAACATTATGCTGCCTTCTTGATAAACTAGATATTTTGTAGCTTTCTAGATCATTTTTATGTATGCAGCATTGCAGCTAAATAAAACTTAAAACCACTGTTTATTTTGTTTCGCTACTTGTGTTCCAGTAATTAGGGAGTCATTAGAGTAATTTGGAGTTTAGTGTGGTCTTTTGCGGCATTTCGCGGGCACCAAAAGGGTCCTCACCTAGAAAAGGAAACAGGCTGGCTAATTGTTGCCGGTCACTGCTAATACGTACTGCTATGTCAATGGGGTACAGTTTACTAAATTGGGGGAACAGATTACTAAACTGAGGGTACGGTTGACTAAAATGAGGGAACAGATGACTAAATTGAGGTAACAGTTGACTAAACTGAGGGAACAGATTACTAAAATGAGGGAACAAATGACTCAATTGAGAGTACAGTTTACTAAACTGAGGGAACCCATTACTAAATTGAGGTAACCGTTTACTTAACTGACGGGAAAGATTAGTCAATTGAGGGTACAGTTTACTTAATTTTCTTTGCACCAGGGGCCTCCGTAAGTGATCCTGTTTGTGTGCGTGAAAGAAAAAACAAAACAAAAGTCGCTGTACTTGATTTGAAATAGGTTTTCCCAAAACTCACGGTAGATGTCGCTAACAGCTTGCACAAGTGGTCCTGTTTCCCCGTTGACTGAAATGCATGTAGTAACATATTCTAACACCAGAGGGAGACATTTGACAATATATTTACTTTATTCATCCCATGAGGGAAATTAGATTAATTGAGCTAAAACACATATTCCGCATCAGAAAAATCTCACGGCACTCCACCATCAACAGAATAATCTGATTTTATTCTGTTGGCTGAATGTCATAAAAAGCATGCAGTGGATCTAAAAAGTCTAAACACCCCCGCCATATTTTTGTGATCTCAAAGAAGACGTCTTTTCAAAACTTTTTTCCACCGTTAATGTAACTTGTACAACACAATTACAGAAAAGAAATGAAGTATTTTTGAGCAGGGAAGAACAAATAAACAACCAAGGTAACATGTTTGCACAAGTTTGCACACCGTCCTGGGAAGGTTCAACACCGTTCCCATGTTTTCCCTCATTTTGTTTTGCTTTGTTCTTGAATTTCTTTGGATCGTGGCATTTTGTTTCAGCTATTTGAGATCTTTTGGCCGGACTTAATTTTGTCAAACAGGTTCTATTTTGTGAACAGGTCTGGATGTAATGCGGCTTGGGTGTGGTCAATGAAAATGAACCAAAAATTGTGATTAGCCACAATGAATTCATCATTTAATTAACAAAGGGGGGGGCATTACTTTTTCACACCAGGCCAGGTAGTTTTGAATAGTTTTTTTCCCCCTGAATGAATAATATCAGCATTTTATGTTTGTTTGGGTTATCTTTGTCTGATACATGCACACGCTTAAACATTAAGGTGAGGAAAGTAGGCAAAAATGTAAAAATTTGAGAAGGGAGCCAATACTTTTTTCACATCACTGTTATGTCTTGACTATGGGATAGAGTGGCAAAAAACCCCAAAAAAAACATTCCACAAAAACAACCTTGAAATATTTCAAACGCGTGTAGAAAAATGAGGTCCGGTGAAACAAAGGTTGAACTTTTTAGCCATAACTCCAAAATGTATTTTTGCCGCAAACACAGAACCGCAAAGGAACACCAAACTGACAGTGAAGGATAGTAGCGTGACTTGTACTACTCGTCAAAATCTAGCACGTCGCTGGTAGCGCGCACGCATGTCAAGCAGTGCACAGTTTTGCCTCACTAGTGACATGTAGTTGTCCTACTAGTATGCCAAATTTGTCTTGCTCGTGAGGACAAAGAGCAGACTTCTACAGTACAGTGGATATAAAAAGCCTACTTCAAATGTAGAACAGCTGAACTTTATTTGGGCTTAATCAGAGACACCTTAATCGGTGGCAGGTGTGTGCTGACTCCGGTTTACCATACACTTGACTATGATTGGTTAATTCTGGACTCATTGGCGTCCCAAGTCACAAGAGAGTGTGCACACTTGTGCAACCACAAATCAGTTGTTTATTTTGACTTACACTCTCACAGTAATTTTTTTAAAATGTTATTTTATTTTTTTTAATTCACTTGAGTTGTAGGGGTTAAAGGTCACATTCACGGTGGTTCTCGTTATATATATATATATATATATATATATATATATGTATGACAAGAACCTGGCATTCGTACAGGGGTGTGTAGACTTTTGATACCCGCTGTCGATGGACCAGTGAGTATATAACGAGTCCAAAGACTTTCAACCGCAGAACTCAAGTGCTCGGTCAACTTCGAGTCGCGCCGCAACACATCCGGACTGCGTGTGACGTCATCATGTCGGTCCCACGTTCCCTTGGGTTAATTGGTCTGGCGGCGGGCACGTGACCGCGTTCACTCAAGTTGCTCCCGCTTTTGGCGCCCCGTCAGCAACTCTGCTGCGCTTCTTTCAATTGACGACCGATTGGACCGAACGCACAGAGTCCGAAGAAAAAAAATGGATTCATCATAATGATGGATTCGGCGGAGGGGAGGATCGCGGTGTGGGTGTGCGCCGAGGAGAAGCTCGTCCTGGGCTTGTCCAAACGCACGACCTGCGCCGATGTGGTCAAAGCGCTCCTCGAGGACCTCGAGGACCTCGACGACCCCGAGCATCAGCGCTACTGCATCGCGGAGACGTGGAGGGGCCACCGGAGGATTCTGCCCGACCAGACCAGGATTTGGCGTCTTTGGGTGGCGTGGGGAGACGAGCGGGACCGGGTGAAGTTCGCGCTGGTGGGCCGCAATGGCGGCGGCGCGGCGTCTCCCCGGAGCGCGGAGGCGCGCGTGGTGCTGCTCGCCGAAGCGACCCTCGTGTGCAAATGCGCTCCGGCCGCTTCCTCGACGGAGGTCCCGCTCGACCGGATCGTCAGCAGAGACTTCAGAAAGTTGGAGGAGAGCCGGAACAAACCCGCGTCCCCCTGTCGCGCGGACGACTTGCAGACTTTGGAGCGCCTCGTGGTCTCCCAGGAGCGCACCATCCGTCTGCAAGCTCTCAGGATTCAGCAGCTGGATGCTGAGATTGAAAGGCGCTTGGCCAAAGTGCATTTGGACCGGACCCGAGGCCGCGGCCTCGATTACGTGCAGGACTCTTACTTAGTGGAGGAGGAGGCCGCGGCAGAGGCTTGCGGCCAGCAGGTGTGCCCTTTGCGAGGCTTCCTCCGCCCGTCTGATGGCCTGGTAAAAACACTTCAAGTGCACTCGTTCAAACCCTAAATTATGATTTTTTTTTTTTGCCGCACCTTGGCCACCTCGGGGCAGTATAATACACACATAAGGATGTAGCCACAAGCTAACAACCCAAGTCAGCCGCAAACAACATTCGTCGTTCTTCGCCGAGGATAAACAACATATGCCCCGTGCGTATTGTCGTATTATCTGTCTACGTGTGTTGCTCCATCACTGGTGTTCAAATATCCGTCCGTACACCGCGACACCGATGCTATTTGTTAGCCCGTCTATGGTGTTTCCTATTATGCGTTAGCATTAGGCTAGCAGCCTTCAAGCGAAAGTCACGCGGTTGCTTTAAAGACACACTTGTTTATGTTTGCTGCTCCGCTGGACAGTAAACTTGAACTGAGAGTGGCAATAAACAACTTGCGTGACCTCTTTTATTTAATTTTTTTTGGGGGGGGGGGGGGGGGGGGGGAATTGTTCGTTATTCTCTAGCGAAAACTGCTTTGCCAGAAGTCCGTATTAGTGATATAGAAGATGAATGGATTTTTAGAAGAAGTAGTAACCCTTGCGCACTTGTTTTCAGTGTCAGGAGGCGCTCGCGGACAAGTCGAGGGCGCAGATGGAGGAGGAGCCCACGCAGCGGCGGACGCGGAGGAGGAGGGAAGAGGAGCGGCCCTCGTCATCCTTGGTCCCAGGAGGAGAGCAGATGTTTTTGGAGGAGAGGCTGAGGAGATTGCTGGACGCGACGTCGCGCGCGGGCCTGCGCCTCCGCTCGGATTTGGAGGCTATTAGGGGCGATTTGGAGCTGAGCCGGCAGATTTGCGGCAGCCGAGAGGAGGAGATGAGGGATTTGCTGGAGGAAATCAACTCGTTGGGTTCCGACGACGGGGGGAGGAGGAGGGGGAGCGAGTGGGTGCGGCAAGCCGGGGGTTTGTCCAAATGGCGCAGAGGCAACGACGACGACTCAGACACGGGTTTAAGCTCCCTGCACAGCCAGGAGTCTGACAGTATCACTGTGTGCCAGTCTCTGGTTTAGAACTGGACCTGCCTGGACCACATCTCTACCTGGCCCATCTCTGTGACCCCAGAACTGGGCCACCCTGACTCAAGAAGTGGTCCAGGTTTCAGACACTAGAGCGACACCAGTCAGGACCACATTTTATTTATTTTATTTTTTTTACTCAAGACTGTCTAAACCACATCTCTTACTTTAGAACTAGATCAGTCTGGCGCTTGTCTCTGACTTGAGAACCAGACCAGTCTGAGCCATATCTCGGACACTAAAACTGGATCTACTTAGGTAAGGTCTCTGACTCTAGACCTGCACTACTTTGGACAGTGTCTCTGACGGCCTTAATTGGACCAGTCAGGACCATGTGTCTGACTATAGAACTAGACTGTGTGTCTGGACCATATTTCTTACTCTAGAAGTGAGCCACCCAGGACCCATGTCTCTGACTCTTGACCTGGACCACTTTGGACAATGTCTCCGACTGTGGTATTGAACCAGTCAGGACTCTACAACCGAGCCACCTCGGTCCATGTGCCTGACTTTAGAACGATAACCAGACTGGACCACATTTCCTACTGTAGAACTGAACCATTTTGGCCCTTGTGTCTGACTTTAGAACTACATGAGTCTGGACCATGTCTATGATTCTAAAACTGGACCTGTTTGGAATATGTCTATGACTCTAGACCTGGGCCACTTTGGACCTTGTCTCTGACTCCAGACTTAGACCAATCAGGACCATGTACAGTATCTGACATGTCTCTGACTCTAAATGTGAACCAGTCTGGTCAATATATCTAACTCTGGACCTAGACCAATCTGGACCATGTTTCTTAGCCACCCTGTCCTGAGTCTCTGACTCCAGACCTGACTCCAGACCTGGAGTCATGTTTCGACTCTACAACTATACCAGTCTTATAACCATGTTTCTTACTCTAGAACTCCACCGGTCTGAAACACGTCTGGACTCTAGAACTAGACAAGTCTGGACTCGGTCTCTGACTCTAGGACTAAACCAGTCTGTATTATGGCCATGATTCTAGATTTGGCCCATGGCTTAGAAAGTGGACCAGTCTGGACCATCTCCCTGACTCTGGAACTGGCTCAGTCTGGCCCGTGTCTCTGATTCGAGAAGTGAACTAGTCTGGTCCCTTTGTCTAACTCTAGAACTAGACCAGTCTGGACCACATTTATTTCTCTACAACTGAACTGGATGTCTTTGACTCTAGACTTTGACTAGAGGACTCAGGATTTAATGTTGACTTTAGAACTGGACTCCAGGACTCGACGGGACCAGTCTGGATCATGTCTTTGATTCCAGAACTAGACCATGTCTCTGAGTCTAGCTGTCGAACCGGACCCGTCTCTGGGTTTAAATCTCCAAACTTCAAGATCATGACACTCTATTGTTTCCCAACTGTTGAACTATTTACAATTAAACAAAACTTCTGCGTTAACAACATTAATACTCTTATCGAAATGTGTTTTTAAAACTAGATGAAACCTGATTTCTTTCTTGTTTTTTGCACCCTCAGGGCGGGTGAATACGGATGTCACTTTTTTGAGACATACCGTACCCGCCATGTCGGTCGACCTTTTGCGTCACGTTACAACGTCTTTGACCGCGGCCGAGACAAAACAGAGACTTGACTCGTAATCTTAACACGGTCATCCTTCGACTGAGAAGGAAAAAGATGACTGCAGATCTTAAAGGCCTCATAGTTGGTTACGCAGAAAGAAAGAAAAAAAAAAAAACAAAAACATGATACCAAAAAAAACTCTTCACGTCACCAAAAATCTCTCACACGTAACAAAAACCTCTCATTCACCTACAAACTCAAATGAAAAAACTCTCAGGTAACAAAAGTTTCCCACGCACATCCCCCCCCCCCCCCCCCCCCAAAAAAAAAAAAAACACCTCAAAAGCTCACCACAGCAAAGAAATTGACTCACAGGAAAAAAAAACAAAATCATACACAAAAATGATTTTTTTGTGTATCAGACACAAACACCAACAAAAAGCTACATTTTGGGGGAGGGGGGTTTGGGCGCGCGCACACAGTAGGATAGCGTCATCTAAAATCGAGAAGTACTGCGTTACCGTCGTCTGTCTCACTTCTCACCTGAAAGTCCTTGTCAGTGCCGAGGAGCATCAAGCAAGTTGACCTTAAAGTGTAGAGTGTAAAAAAATGCAAAGAAAAGGGAGAAAATGAGAACATTCCTGGCCTTTTGTGTGCGCGTGTGTGTGTGTGTGTGCTGGCTTTTCCCCACAAGACTGAAAGGAATCGCACAAATGTCAAGTTCTGATTACATGGAGAGTCCCAAGACGTTTGAAGCCACTTCAAGCGCATTCAGGAATCTGGAGTGCCGCTCTTGTCGGAGCCGACCGAACCCTTGCACGTCGACAAAGTGGGAGAAAGTTGCAATAGGCCTCAATGGAGACACACTTTGTCATTGCCTTTTATGTTATTTTAAATGTATTTTAACAGCGACAAAACTCACACACCAAAGTAACTCGCACCAAACACAACTCAAACACACACACAAAAACTCAAACACTCAAAAGGAAACTGACACGAAACAAGAAACATCTCACACGCCCCCCCAAAAAATCACAAAAAAACTCACGTACAACAAAAAACATACACACATATCTAAAAAATTGCCCCACACATCATAAAAATGGGTTACTTGTCCTGTTGTTGCTTACGTTCGTCACCCATCAAGAAAACGATCTCTTAATGGTGCCACCAGCGGGTCTTCCCTAACCCCAGGAATGCTCCACTTTGCGTTCCCCCGAGCGTGATGGGCCGCGAGGTCGCTAATCAAGGCGTTGACTCCGGAGCCGACGGTGCCGAGGAGCGAGGCGCTCACGCAGCATTTAGCCCGCTGCTGACACCCTCGGCTCGCCCACGAGTGCTCATTGGAGGGCGAGGCCGTTGTGCCGCCTTGCGTGCTGACCTTTGCGCCTGAAAATGCTGACAATTCAACAAATGACTATTTGAAGTTACTTCCAACCAAATCGAATGTTTTAAAACTCTGTTGTGTGTTATAATTTAGAACCACGGCTTTTTTTGGAAGAAATATTCGGACGTTTGTTCGAAACCAATTGACATATTCTAATGAAGATGAAGTCACATTTATGCTTGCTGTCATTTGCTTCGTCTATGTAGGAATATCTGAGAAAAATATAATTTGCATAATCATTTGCACCAGTGTGTGTCTGCATTATGCTCCCCCCTGGTGGCCAAGGTGCACACACCAGATGGAGCACAATATCAATCGGCACTGAAGCATGAAATCACGATGCGCAAACCGTTTAATTCTTTGCATTAGATTTGATGACATAAATACTGTATGTGTTATATAGTAAAATACTGTAGAGTGCTATTTTTCTTATTTAAAAAAAAAAAAGTTTGTGTTTCTTTTTTTGTAGGGCTGGAACGGATTCATGGCGTTTCCATTCATTTCAATAGGGAAAGATGATTTGAGAAAGTCGAGGGTCAAGGAACCCGTACAAAATGAAATGATCCAGTTGCGGCTTTGCGCAAGCGCCATTCGTTTGCCGTCTGCTTGCAGTTGTCGACATCTTGCCTCTTGCCCAAAGTCACCTGAGACCCTATGATAAAAACCTTTGAAGTTTACTGTCTAAATATAAGACTAACTGGATTACATGCATATTTTAAGCGCTTTACTTTAGGCAAGTCCGTTTAGATTAACGCTAACAAACCATCCAAAACACCATAGACTGGCTAACAAAACTAGCATCGGTGTTGCGGTGTTATAACCCTTTAAGCAACAGATACTTGAACACAAACGGTGGAGCTAAACATCTAGACAAACAATATAATCGTACGGACAGGCATATAGTCTGTATTCTCTGCGAAGACGTCTAATATTACTGCAGCTTACTGAGGAGGAACTTGTGGCTAAAAACTGTTAAATGTCTTCACATTCTATTCACATTCCAGCCTACCTGCAACCTTAATGAGGACACAAGCTATAGAAAATCGATGTATGGAACATAAAATTGCACCAAATAACCACAGCTTCATTTTTTATTTTTTTGCTGTTGCCATGGCGATCCTGGATCACCTCCTCTAGTGCCCTGTATTAAGTTTGGTGCACAACGTACAACACTTCTATGTTTAGCCCGAGCATGACAACAAATGACCCAAAAAATGTAATAGTTGAACAAAACGCCAGCGTCACATGCTGACATAAAGCGCCCCCTTGTGGTCATATCATGCCAGGTGAATTTCCCCTGATGAGAAAATGTTTCAGACATGCAATCAACTTTCATGTGTGTTTTTATTAAGGCAAATATATTTTGGGAATCCAACAAGTATTGGGGGAATTAAAGCCGTTTCAGTTTTTATTCGATATCCTGCTTAGGGTCCATGCACTAGTTGGCTCATTGTATTCACAATAAGACAGTTGAGCGGTTTAGTAGAACCGGGGCGAACTAGCAGAATGGCTGGTCAAACTAGTAATGTTTATTTTTTTCACTACTAGTATGACATTTTAGCACACAGGACAGCCACAAGTCAGGCAAAACTACGAGTGGGCATTTTGGTGCTACTTGTATGGTCCAGTAATAGAGAACTAATGCGTGACTCACTATATGCTGTATCTCAAGAACTATAATTAGCTACAAACATCTTGATACCAAAATAGCCATATTTATATTCAACTTTAATACATGATGTAATGAGTTGTAATGAATCATCATCTATAAATTTTGTTGTAGAATTCATTATTTATTTATTTTATTTTTTTAAAAGAAGGATTTGAAGAGTAACTTTCTTGTTTGTACCACCATTTGAACTATTCTTTTTTTGCTCCACCATATCAACGATATGAAATAAAAACTCCAACAGGTTTCCATTGTTGGACTACATGCACTGTGAATCTGTTCCCAACTGCCTTACTTGGATAACCAAAGGTGAAATATAAAACAAAAAAAATACATCAATGGAGTTGACAATCACACAAACCCAAAAAATTTTGCTTTTTGTTTAGTTTATTGAACCACTTGAACATTTTTTTTTTTCTTCAAGCTTTGCACTAAAAGATTGAGAGCGTGCCAGCCTGTGTGCTCTGCTTTAATGTTTAGTCTGCGGTAGGAGCGTCACATCACATATCACATCCAGCCAAAGACAGAACACATCCAGTTACACTGTTAACACGTGGAGGTCAGGTGACGAGTGATGATTCCCCCCACCCCCCCCTGCCCTCTTATGACCAAGTCGTCTCTGTAAAACGCACACTGTATTCATTAGGCCAGCCGGGAACATGTCAAAACCAAACAAAATGATTGGGGAAAGGAAATATTGATACCACAAGAGTGCTCAGTCGAACCCAACAAATGAGGGTACAACATTGTAAATAATAATAATAATAATAATAATAAGTATTTGTTGAATATATTGCAAAACACAAAAATAAATTGCTTTGGTCAAGTTAAAAAAAAAAAAAAAAAAAAACACTAAAAGAAACTCAAAGCTGTCCACCAGGTTCTTGGCTCTCTAAGGCTGCGAAGGAGGTGTCAAGGCAATATGGTTATGGGGCCCCCTTATGGTGCGCTCCATGCTGCAGCATGCTGGGAGGCGGACAAAAGGGACAGGAGCGGGTGTCCCGAGGAGTCCGACGGGTCCTCACACGGCAGGCGGCGGTCCCTCGGGGTCGGGCTCGTTGCTGTAGTTGTTGCTGTAGGAGTTGGCTCCGGGCGGGTGGTTGGGCAGGATGTCCAGCTCATCCACCTGGGGGCCCGGGTGCAGGACCACCAGCTGGTCTTGGGGGATGTCGGCCGCCGCCGCCGCCAGGTTGGTGATGGATTTGGATTTGACGCACTGGAAGTCCACGTGGCGGCTCTTGCCCTCCTCTTTCTCCCACGACATGCGGATAAAGGGCCTCTGGACGTAGTTGTAGATGACCTCCGGACGACCTCCGGGACGCTTCTTCACCTTCTCCTTGTATGTGGGGTAACCTGAAACCAACGTACGGTCAAATGTTGACTTCAGTTGATTGGTACTGACTGCATCAGATGACTCTTCTCAATGACTAAAATATTATCAATACCTCTCAATAGAACACAGTGCTGTCATATTGGTATCATCATGTCATTGTTAAATCATGGCAGCTCGCTATGAGAGGATTCCCCAGCGTGCCTAGCGCTGTGAATAAGTAATGGCCCCCTTCTCAAATTCTTCGCAGTTTCTCCACTTTAATATTTAAGAGCTTCAAACAAATGTAAATATCAGACAAATATAACCCAAGTGAATGTAAAATGCAGTTTTTAAATAGTGATTTCATTTATTAAGGGAAAAAAAAACAACCCAGAGTTACCTGGCCCTGTGTTAAAAAGAAATGCCCCCCTGAACCTAATAACTGGTTGGGGCATCCTCAGCAGCAACAAGAGAAACAAAGCGTTTTCTATAACTGGCAAATGGGTCTTTCACATCTCTGTAGAGATGTTTTCACCCCACTCTTCCTCGCACAATTGTTTGCATTCAGCAAAAATGGAGGGTTTTTAAGGTCATGCCACTGCATTTCAATCGGATTAAAGCCTGGACTTTGACGAGGTCATTCCAAAACAATAATTTTGTTTTCTTAATCCGTTCAGAAGTTGACTTGCTTGGTGTGTTTTAGATCATTATCCTGCTCCAGAACCCAAGTGCGCTACAACCTGGGGTCACAAACTGATGGCTGAACATTCTCCTTCAGGATTTTCTGATAAAGAGCAGAATTCATGGTTCCATCAATCACAGCAAGTTGTCCAGGTCCAGAAGGAGAAAAGCAGCCCAGGACCATCACATGAGCACCTCCATATGGACTGTTGGTATGATGTTCTTTTTTCTGAAATGTTGTGCTACATTTACGCCAGATGTAATGAGACACACACACACACACACACACACACACACACCTTCAAAAAGCTCAACTTTCATCTCGTCAGTCCATATACTCCCAAAAGTCTTGGGAATCATTCAAATGTCTTTTTTTGCAAAAGTAATATGAGCCTTTATGTTCTTTTTGGTCAGCAGTGGTTTTTGCCTTGGAATTCCTCCATGGATGCCATTTTTGCCCAGTCTCTTCCTTATTGTTGTGTCATGAACACTAACCTTAACTGAGGCAAGGGAGCCCTGCAGTTCTTTAGAAGTTTTGTGGCCTCCTGCTTGAGTCACCGCTGTTCTCTTGGGGTAATCTTTGTAGGCCGGTCGCTCCTGGGAAGGTTCACCACTGTTCTATGTTTTCTCCATGTTAGGATGATGGCTCTCCCTTATGGTTTGCTGGAATCTTTGAACTTTAGAAATGGCTTTTGTAACCCTTTCCAGACAGACAGATGTTTACTACTTTATTTCTCGGCTGTTCTGGAACTTCTTTGGATCATTTCATTTTGTTGCATCTTTTTTCGATCTCGATTTTGTCGGGACAAATTGTGTTTAAGGAATTCTTGATTTAACAGGTCTGGAGATAACAGATTAACCAAAAATTGTGATTAGCCACAATTAATCATGATTTAACAAGGCGGGGAATTACTTTTTCCACATAGGGCCAGGTAACTGAATTTCCTTTCCTTAATAAATGAAATAATTTAAAAACAGCATTTTAAGTTCACTTGGGTTATATTTGTCTGATATTTTGTTTGATGATCTTAAACTGGGGAAACTATGCAAAAATATAAGAATTTGAGAAGGGGGCCAATACTCTTTCCTGGCACTGTAGTTGTTAAAATGCCTTTTTAGCTCAGTTAGTCCACTAATCCCATACATAGTTGTAATGCTGCGCATTATTGCATTATACATGAGGAATTACAATAAGTAACTTGAGAAAAGATCATCACTATTTCAGCGTGCACACTTTTTGTGTCATTTGGCCCGAAACCAGGTTTCACTAAACTTCTTCAAATCAAATTAGAAACCATACCAAGGTGATGATAATGTAAACGGTAAATCTGTTTACTCAAAATATTGTATTGCAAGTCTTACCTTCAATGCCCAGTCTTATTTTCTTTAATCCCCTCTCCTTTAAAACGGACTTGGCAACATCTCTGTTCTCGATATACTTGAAGAATCTGTACAGTTTTGTGCTGTAGATGACTGCAACAAGACTTAGGTTAGTTTCAATTTCGATGTAGTTTTGGGTTTCATCGGCATGCAGCACACTCACTTTGGGAGTACTCCTCTCCCATCTGTGGCGGGTACTCTTCATCCCAGTCGACCACGTCGTCATCGGTGAGGACCACGATGTGGCACTCACGCTCGCCGCTCTGGGCACTCGCCACCATCAGAGGTAGAACCATTTCTTCCAGGTAGAACTCAAACTGTCGCCGGGCGCCGTCGTTGGACAGCTCGTGCATCAGGGCACCTTAAAAAAAAAAAGCCAAGACTACTGGTCATACCAGGAGGTGGACTAAAGGGGACATGTCATGGGAAATTGACTTTTTGTTTGTTTGTGTAGTTGGAGTAGACCAAGTAAATCTTGGTCATGTATTTCTGAGCCCAAAAAAATGCGATCCTGATTTTTGTGTATTTACGTACAAAGACAGAATATCCCCTTGTCTTATTTTTTCAGTGAAAACAAAAATAAATAAATAAAAAAATCACTCACTGAGGTCTCTGCATTTGATGGTGCTGCAGTCAAAAGAGATGCATAGATAGTCACACGCCTCCCGCAATTCAGGAATGGAGATTCCATCAGGACAACGGATTAGCCCCGATTTGTAGTAATCCTGTTAATTAGACACAAAACACGCGGTCAAGCCAGTGTAAAGTGTTACATCGGGTCAATTCCTCTACAGTATTCATTTTTGTACATGCAGTTTTTTGTACATGCAGTTGTCATGTTCATTCTCAGTTTCTTAACAACATGCAGCGAAACGTTGAAAAATATGATCTACATACTGTTTTGAAAGGCTTTTTATGAACATTACAGTTTATTTCCTGTTTCTGAGAAAACTATTCCTTTGCACTTGTAAAATGTATGTATTCTATTCTATTAATTATAACATCAAATGAAATGTGCTCTCGTGTGAAGACAAAAAAGGTCACGTTGCTCCAGCCTTCTTGTCTCTCTCTCTCTCTGATATAGTATTACTTCTTCTTTTCCTTTCGGCTAGTCCCGTGTGGAGTCGCCACAGCGTGTCATCCTATCTCCTGCATCGTCCTCTCGAACACCAACTGCCCACATGTCTTCCCTCACTACATCTATCAAACCCCTCTTTGGTCTTCCTCGAGCTCTCTTGCCTGGCGACTCCATCCTCATCACCCGCCTACCAATATACTGACTCTCCTCTGGAAATGTCCAAACCATCAAACCTCTGCCGTCGCTCTGATGAGCTCATTTGTAATCCTATCCAACCTGGTCTCCCCTAGAGAGAACCTCAACATCTTCATTTCCGCCACCTCAACCTTTCCAACTGTTGCTCCACCTGCTCCCTGCTTCCACTGCAAAATGTCATCTGCGAACATCGCGGTCCATGCGGATTCCAGGCTAACCTCATCTGTCTGCCTATCCATCACCAATGCAAACAGGAAGGGGCTCAGGGCTGATCCCTGATCGCAGGTCCACCTCCACCATAAACACCACTCTCACACCTACAGCGCACCTCATCACTGTTCTGCAGCCCTCGTACATGTCCTGTACTATTTTAATATATTTCTCTGCCACTCCACACTTTGACATGCAGTACCACAGTTCCTCTCTGGGTACTCTGTCATAGGTTTTCTCTAGATCTACAAAACATGTTTGGTGGACATCAGTTGCATCAAAGTGGAAGATAACTGTCCGTTCATGATTGTATATATCAGTGGACTTAAGAAATATAGGCACTTCCTAGCAGCTGCCAGCCTGGTTGGATCTGAACTGTTTTCTTGCATGCAACTTTTTATTAACGTGTATTGCGCATTCCTCTCACAGTACTTGCCCGTCTCTCGCCGATTAAGGTTACAATTAATCGAAACTTAATTGTGATTGTGATCTTAGCTTCTAACGATCATAAATAACGTTATAATGGAAGAAAAACGATGAATATGCAGCGGCACGGGTTGTGTTTCCAAGTTCCTTTGTTGTAAAATGCACCCTGTGTTGCTTGTAGCTAGCTGTGTCGCATGTTCTTCTGCCTTCCCTGAGCGTGCTTTAAGCTGTTTATTGACACCCCAGTTGGACTTTACTGTAAAACTAAACGCGCGACAAAAAGAATAACATTAAATATTCAAATACATGACACATCATTTTAGAAATCGCCAGCTTGCCATCAGTCAATGGAAAACACTATTGACGGGCTAGCTAACATTAGCATTAGCTCACAGGAGGGATTTACCTTGAAATCACGAATATTTACACACAAACGCTGTAGTAACACATACAGACAGACAACATAATAATACTCACAGGCATACATTCGTCCTAATCTGTGAAAAATGAGTTTAATAAAGTTTTATTGCGACTTTCTTCTACTTTTTTTTTTTTTTTTTTAGCTTACTGTAATATGCCGCTCCATGCATGCATCGCACCCCACTGCACCAAAGAAGCCGAGGCGCGTACAGCAGGAACAGCAGATACAGTCATGGCTTTGTATAAAAAGGCACAAACCCGTTTTCCCTCGCACTGTCTGACATGAAATCAAAAATTTAGGATTACCAACATTATTTGTATTTGCGAAATGCCAGAATACTGAGAGTATTTTTTTTCAAGACATATAATAGACAATGCAATGCCAATATTCATAGCCAAGGCTGTATTTATTTTTATTTCTGTTTTTCAATATATTATTATTTTAGTTGTTGCCAATTTATTTTCTGTTTTTTTATTTATTAATCATGAGTTCAATAATCAAATAATCACGACCGTTACTTTTTCCAAAGTCGCCCAGCCCTCCGTGACACTGCTCTTAACTTTTTATAAAAGTGGGTCGCGGCAATGGAAAAATCCAGTTCTGAAGGTGACAGTCGAGAACCAGAGCGGTGAGAACCAGAACAAGTTGAGAACCATCAATGTTTCCCAATCTTTATTGAGCGGAGTCCATATTTTACATTAGAAGAAATCTTGCGACACACCACCAAATGTCAGAAAAGGTGGCTACACATGAATCTTCTGCCATCTAGCGGAAGAGCATTTAATTGTTCTGCCTGTGTCACTATATGTCACTGGCATAGGTAGATGAACAAAGATACAGTATTTGTATCATAATGTTTTGGATCAATTAAATTGGATAATTTCCCAGAGCACAACTGATGATCTCATGGCACTAGGACATTATGAATGGACACATTTACTGACCAGAATTGCTCGGAAAACCGTTGAGCTGATTCCTTCGGCCACCTCGAACTCTCCCTTCTCATTGGGCCGTGTAAAATTGTGCTCTCGTCCCGATCCAAACATTCTGAAAGAAAGCAGCTTTGGTTACATCAAGACTTGTGAGTAATGACACTGGTCATCAATGAGTGAGCTTGTACTGTACCTGCCCAGCATGGTATTGGGCTGTGCAGTGAAGATGGAGGGGTCGACCACGAAGCGTGTGTTGTCAACTATCAGCGTAACTCTCTCAGACGTGCGGATGTTCCGGTTGCAAACGGTGGCACCGGCCGCGCCCTCCTTGGGATTCTCGTACACAAACACCATTTCTCCCACTCCCAAACTTTTGAAGGTTCCCTCGCTGCTGGACAAGCTGCTGTTGCGGCTGCTGACCACGCCGCTGCTGCTGGAGCCACTGGGAGAAACCCTCTGTGGCCGAGGGCTGCCGGGCCTCGACGACGGCCCGCCATCACGGTCGCGCTCTACATACACACGGAAAGACAAGGAACATATGGGCAGTTTTTGTCAACGTATGCTATGACATTTTAGTACTCACAGTATTTTCTGCTACCTGTATTGATCTTAACAGTTCCACTTGTCTTGATGCTGATAGCATTTCAACACAGAAGTCTTTTTTTTTGGTCTACTATGACAAAATATGTACCCATAAATGCCACAATAACCAGTAGAGAGGAAGTTAAAAAAAAAAAAAAAAAAAAAAAAAAAAAGTGCAATTCCTTAAATTCCAGATGAATGCAAATGCTGACCGAAGAGGAAATGACTAACTACTACTGTGTAAGGCAGGGGTGGCCAACCACTCAGTCACAATTTTAACTGTGTGACTGCAAAGAGCTACATCAAAAACATGGGAACACATAAACTGCTCTCATCCCTTCCACTCACTCTCTCTTACACACAGAGACCTCCGCTCTTCCAGATTGACTGTAAATGTCGCACATCAACATGATAATGACAAAAATTGACATCCACAGAACTAAGACCACAGGCCAGTCATTTTTAACAATGAACACTGCGTGCACTGGCTCACAAACTCTCAGTTCAATGTTCAGTTCACATGTACAAACAAAAATATAATATTTTACAAAAGCATTATTTCTCTTACCATGCATGTTTCTTTGTAGGACTTCTGGCAATCCTCGCCCTCAACAGTCCTTATCAAACCTGGTTTATAGTCAGTTGTTGCCACTAGCAGCAATACCTTCAGTCATTTGCGTCAACACGCATGTGTGTGAGACGTACGTACCTCGGGTAGCTCACTTAATGAACATAATCCGTTTCATCGCCGCATCCGTTATGCGGGATGCTCGTCAAGTCACTTAAGTGGAACACATTTTCACATTTCTGTGGGAAATTGTGTAGTCCGTTCCGGGTGCTTTCAGGTTGCCCGTGTAATCCTTCCCGTTTTTTCCAGGTTGCCTGGCAACAGGCAGCAGAGCGCGGCGTGAATGCAAGAGAGGCTCGGGAGCCGCGGGTTGGCCAGGCCTGGTGGGAGGACTTCTTTTACAAAAGATGTTCAAACACGAGGTCATTGATGGAAAAGCGCTGATGCATCAATGATGTCATGGCATGGCCTCGATGCACTTATCCAGCATCCAATCAGATTGGCTTTATAGAATAGAAAGTCCTTATTGGCAACGTTTAATGCCAATATGACGGAATTGGGGCGCAACTTTAAGGGATGTCGATACCAGTATCTGTGCCCATATTTAGGTTGGCACTTGTCATAAAAATGCTCTAATACTATGCCACCGATACCACTTAACCTGCCTGATTTATACTTTCCAGCTAAGACTCATGTCAGCCATGAAGAGATTAGATTTTACACCAAAATGATCGATCATTTAATGCAAATTCTGCAAACGGCTATAATGTCTTAATTCGCTGATCGATCAATGACCTCAGTGATTGGATCCGCGAATTAAGAGATTAGCTCTGACATAATCTCGCTGCCGTTTTGTATGTATGAATCTGAAAGCTAGTTTATTTTTAGGAACTGTCTCGTCTTTTGTGATTACATTGCGCAAGCAGCTCGGACATTCCTGTGGCTGTAGCTAGCTCACTAGCGTGGCTAAACACAGTGGAGAGCCCCTCCTATAAACCGCGCATCATCGCTTCAATGGCGGCTTCATCGCCAGATTATTATGTCCAATAACGCATATATGACGGCAGGGCCCCGTGATTGTGCTGCGCGGGCAGCTCCAATTCAATGAGCAGATCAATGTGAGCAGGAAATTGATAAAGGCAGTCAGCTGTTCTCTGACCCGCCGAGAGCTGTGGACCGTGACCCCCCCCCCCCCCCCCCCACCTCACCGTGGGAGGCCCTTCTCTTCTTTCCCTTCATACTCACCACTGCTGTGTTGGCGGGTGGGCGAGGTGAGGTTGCGAATGCAGGGTGTGAGCTGCCCCTCTCTCTCATGCGAGGAATCCCTGGAGGGATCGCTGGAGCGGCGGCGGTCACATGAGCGGTCGCAGCCCCCGCTGGCACCATGCAGGCTCATCTTCCTCTGTTGGGCCTCCACTCGAGATGCGCGAGTTTGACTGCTGCGCTTCAACACAAAAGATGAGTCGATGTCCGTATGAGTTAACTACAGGACATTTCATTTCATTGTGGGAGACCGGCTACGACCACAGTAGGAGGGCTCTCAGTTTGTATTCATCTGGTTTGCACACCATGTGAAACACTGTTTACTAAAGAGAATGCAAAAACCTGGACTGGAAGTGTTTTGGTGCAGTTGCAAATCAAGTATGATTAATACACACAAGAATGCAGTCAGGCCACGTTTAGATAAGCAAACAATTAAACAATTAGATAAGCAAAGCTCTAGCGATCCCAACTACTGTACAGACCTGCCCAACTAAAATGAAGGACTGCATTTTAGTGGAACGCCCCAAAAGTTGTACAATTTGGAGTTCAACCAAGACTTCCTCATGGAAAAATAGCCTCATGTTAAAAAGAAAAAGAAATGAGTTTGAAACGTGACGTCACGTGAGATGTCAGCAAATTGTGTTAGACTCCAGCTCACTATTTAAAAAGGTAAGCAGTTTTGCTTTTACTTTGCTTTTTTTATGACATCTTCACAGCAGGGTAGCAGTCATCAGTGATAGCAGAGGAAAACTGCAATAACTAGAACCGCAAATGGAACGTACAGCGAACTAGGAACGTATATGTCTGCTGAGAGCAATTTGAACATCCATCCATTTTCTATCACGCTTATACTCACTAGAGTCGCGGGTGATCAGCTCACTGGGTGAGATACTGTACACGAGGTACCGTACATATTGGGCTGGTCACCAAACAATGTTATATTTAGACATTTTAATTAAATATCAAGTATACACTAGGGGTTGAACAGATTAGTTAACTTTACAATTCCCCATCAACGTTTTGATTTAAAACTTGAAGTTGACTAGTTGTCAATCCCTTGTGTTAGGCATCTCGTCTTCCAATCTGCCAATTTACAGAAGACTGCCGACTCGCCCGTCTGCTACCGTCGGCGAACTATCAAGCTATGGAGCGGCGAAATGTCCGACCAAAAAAAAACGACAGTCTTCGGTCGTCCGTGCAGGTCCTAGAGTACACAAATACGCTGGTTCAGCTTTTTCGATCGTCGCTAGTCTTCAAATATTTATACGAGCGGCAAGGGGTGCACGGGACTGGCAGCAAGGAATGAGGGCACCAGCACAAAGTGCAACTCCATCTTCCTCATCCAGAAGTTATGTCCAATAATGCCTGGGAAATGGCTAGATATCAGCACTTAAATTAAACTTTTATGAGCCATTTTGTTGTCACCATTCTATCTGTCCAAACAAATGTACCTTTAGTTGGACCAGCCATTAAAAATGACCTTATATATGAACAGCATAAGGTAAGCAAATGATTTGAAACACCAAATATCAGTGGAATGGGATCCATTTCCACAACACGGCAAAATACAACCCCTACGACTGAATTAAAAACCTAATACATTACAAACAGGTTTAATGTGTCTTTAATGTTGCCCCTCTTCTTAAATTACAAATGATTCTTTTAAAAACATCCAGCTGACGACTTGCACGGATAAAAGGCCATACACATCAGTCAGATTGTAATACCGGAAATTACAGATGTTACTGGGGTACAATCAAATCACATTGTTGTACTTACGATCTCATATCGTCGTCGTTTGCTTCTTCGCTAATGAATCAGAATGATTCTTTGATTACTCCGGCTCGCTCACCTCGAATGCTTACACAGTTTGCGAGGTCGGCTTGCCGCTTTCCGTTCGCAGTTTTCGGGGTCACTGGAGTTACTGTCATATGACTGCAGACGCGTTGCCATCACCCGTACATGGGAAAGTCCGCTCCGGAAGTGTCAGCGTTCATCATTAAGTTGTCGTCAACCGGATCCGCTTATTTAAAAAAAAAAAACTCCAGACAAAACCCACCCACTGTTAGCACATAAAAAATGGTTTCGGCAAAATTTTACAAGTGGCGTCGTCTTAAATAAAATAATTTGCTATTGCCGGCCTAAAGTGTGACATTTAATCATACAAAAAAAACAACAACAACAGTCGGTCATTTCACTATATAAGGCAATTTACCATTAGCATTAGCTTAGCGAGTTTCCCACGTTAGCACTCGTACATACCTAGCGTTGCTAGCATCAATTTACAGATACATTTTGAGATTATTTCATGGAATGTTGACCCGCTTAGCACTACAGTGATATAAAGCCTGTGAGGAGCAAATAAAATATGAGTATAGTTACCAAATTCGCCTTGCTCTGCGCCGAAGTGTAATCCCGACAGCTAGCTAGTTAGCCAGCCTCCTCCTATTCAAAACAGTCATGCATCTGACGTCACGCGACAAACTCAGCCACACATATTCGCATCGGAAATTTAGCTACTCATATATGTATTTTTTTCTACATTAGAGTGGTTTGAAAAAAAATCTCGTTGGAAAATAAATACATAATGAAAGCAATTATCACTACGGTATTTTTCTTTTCATCATTTCACCTTTAAAGGATCGAAAAGTTGCTCTCTCCAATCTCGCGATATGTGACTTCACTTTTCTTTTCTTTTTTTTTTTTTTTTACTACTGTACATAAAAATTTAAGTCCATTGTAGTCGAAACACATGTAAGAAATCACCTAAATAAAATATTTTAAATGTGAAAATGACATATATATATAATGTTCAAGTTTTACAGTTGATCTGATAGTCTCGCTGCTTTACTGTAAATTGAACTACAGTACTCGTTTTTCACATATAGACGTCATATTTATTACATTCTACCTTGAATGAATTGTTCACATCCCAAATGAACGTTCGTCGTCATATCAATCATCGATAGTCATCAGGCTGAAATGGCAGAGTGCAAATGATCAAGTCTCGCGATATTTGGCTTCGTGTTTTATTTTTCAAGTACTGTACTGTACAGCAGGGGTCACTTATTTCAAACTGAGATGCAAATTTCTGAAATGACAAATTTACTCAAATGACCTCAAATTAAATGTTATTAAGTTTTAATGATATTCATCATCAGTGAAGACACTGATGATGTCAACAGTGATTTAACAAGTTAGGAAAAAGACAACTATCACCATGCAACATTATTTCTACTACAAATTTCTGCAAGTATTTACATTTTCAAATGATCACTTCAGCAACATTCCTTGGAAATCACAATGTCCCATGTTGGTGACTCCTGCTGTCCAGTATTTTACAATGTAAAATGTGTAAATCAATTTCTGTTAAAACACGTGAGAAATTATGTTCATAAAAACAATTTAATGCTTCAAAATGTGAAAATTATACAAGTACAATATAACAGATTTACAAGTGAGTGGAAAGGCTTACTCATTTGTAATAAATCTAACTACAGTAGAGCATTGTATGGTGTTTTTCATAGAGATTAGGTTTCAGATTAAGCATCAGCGTTTACAGTCACTTGCACAGTGCAGTGTGTTTGCACTATAGCATTTAGCAAACTTCCAACTGCATTAAACATTTTTTTTTTTTTAATCAAGAATGATCTAGCTAAATAGTATGAGTACAGTAGCATCTCTTGGGTGATTTTTTTAAAAAAGAAAAAAGCCCAGTTAAAACATACACATATGACTAAAACGAGCACTTAAATTGGTCCATTATTTGACATTTAAACCAGTCACCTGTACACTTTATAACATCAAGTACCGGTATTTAAATTCTTCTGTTTTTGAAAAACAAACAATATTATTTAATCATAAATGATAAAATTATATTGTCCAAAAAAAAAAAAGCAAACAAACGATTACCAGTAATTGACAGATTGACAAGGATGAATGCTGAAGAAACAAGATTTTTTGCATTGGCCTTGCATTGGCAGTTTACCTAAAATAAATAAAAGAAACACTGAAATAAAGAAATAAAGCAATAATAGCAAATACTGTACTTCTACAATAGTCAATTTAGTTGTTGTTTTCTTGCACCAAGAACCTCATTTGGGAATATATTTTTGATAGTGGCTAATTGTCCGTGTTGAGGGTCGGCAGTGGATACAATAATGTCCTTCAATTTCTCCTGGAGCCATCCCTGTCGCTCTCCCACTTGTTTGTGTTCCTGAACATTGTGCATTAACTGTACCTCACTGATGGTTCTCTTTCTGCGCACAAAAAATATCAAAGTCACTGCGAGGAAAACATGATTAATCAGTAATTAATGACTTTTTTTTTTTTTTTTTTTTTTTTTGTCCTCCTCGAGTGAAAAACGGCACAATAAATCAAATTGCCGATTTATAATCCACACGTTAGAACAGCATTTACCTCAGTGGTTTAGCATCTGTATGCAAACTTGAAAAGAGGAGTATTAAAATGGCTGTTTCCAAGCAGCGTATCAAAACCATGCTGATGATGAGCTGAAATTAAATAAGATATTGTGTTAAGAAAAGTTGATTGTAAAATAGCTGTATTGAAATAAAAAAAAAAAAATCAAAGTTTGGGATTATTTTTGTCAAGCAACACAATTTCGAAACAGTTACGTCAATCAATATCTTACCAGTTTTGTCCTTGTATCCAGGAAATGATGTTTTTGATTTTGTTTTGTTGTTGTGACAAGACTACAGGTACATGGACACGACAGAGGAGTCAAACTTGGTCAGTCTTTTGGTGGGAGTGGGCTCGTGGCCTTTTATACACACGGTCGAGCCCTCCCCTGGTCATCGATGCAATTTCACAGTCGATGTTGATGTCACTTCACTAATGCATCGATGGGCACAGGACAGGCATGCATGCATCCTCGTGACACCACCGCTGAATACGAACTCAGCTTTCGACACCTGCGCCCCGCACTGCCTCCGTCCTCTGCTTTTGCTCTCGGTCCAGTTTCACCCTTCATTTGAAATAATGGCCCCCTCATTAGCGCATCAAACACTTAGTGGAATACCTTCGGAGGCCTGTGGTGTTGGTGTAAGTGTCATACTGTGGGACTCCGGTGAAAAAGTATACTCTTTGAAATGGCAATGACTGTCACTTGAATTCATTAGCAACCTAATTTATTTTATAGTTCACGCCGCATGCTGTATGCATGCAAAGGTCGTGAAGGGAGGAGAGGGAACAGGACAGTGAGGCAATTCGCTGATGACGACACTAATGCACTAGTAACTCACTTCAGTCCTTTATGGAGCACTGAACATTTTAACCCTGGAAAGTTAACATTACAAGACTCCAGGGACAACATTTTCACCAGTAACATGTTTACGATGGTGCTAAATTGGTATATTTTTTAAAAATCATACAGATAAAGACAATTTGTTTGGTGATGATTTTGACATAGGAAATAATATAACGTGAATGTCAGTGCACCCCTGCATATTCGTTTTGCAGATTTGTATTTTTTACTTATTTTTTTTAAAACCCATCGTTATTTATCCGCTGCAACTATCGCCTACTTGCTGGTTTTGTGTCCTTTT
Organism: Phycodurus eques; assembly: GCF_024500275.1. Taxonomy (NCBI): domain Eukaryota; kingdom Metazoa; phylum Chordata; class Actinopteri; order Syngnathiformes; family Syngnathidae; genus Phycodurus; species Phycodurus eques. The sequence goes on from NC_084526.1 coordinate 40,975,135, forward strand.
GACTTTTGGAGTTTTAAGCAGGGAATGTCATACAAGTTAACACAAGAATAACTGGCTTGCGGCGATGAAGCGTTCACAGCGATACCGCTCTTCGGTGTTGATTCCATCTTTGGTGTCATTGTCGGCAGAATTCTAAGTGTTTCGCTGTCAACCCACGAATAGGGAATGTGAGTTGCAATTAGACTGTTGTGAGTTAGCATTACCCTGCGGATTATTTGTTGTTATACTCATTCGGTAACAGTATGGAACCGGGGAGTTAGTGGGGGCATGTGCTGCCCCACTTTTTGCCCTATGTGCCCATATATGTGTGGTGGCTATAGGCTTAGAAAAACATGACTATAAACATACAATTATTGTACAATTGTGCTGTAAGAATGAGGAATAAATCTTGTACTGTATCACAAGGTGCATGAAGTAAACACCACAGACCTTTTGTAAATGTTTCACAAGAAAAAGATTCCTTCACACTTCCCTTTCTGCAGTTTTGACCATCTTTTTGGCTTCTGTAGCAATAAACAATTCCAACTCCACTGACAATATCAAACACGAAGCTCTCCGTCTGGCCTGTCTTCACCACCTTTGGTTTCGAGTAAACGACATTTTCTTTTCAAACGTGTAGTACAACCGGCCGCGCAGCTTTGGTTAGCTCATGCAGTCATAATGTGAGCCATGTCAGTTATGGTATGCTGCTGGTGTGCAGGAGGAATTGAGAGCAAAGGATGCGAGGAATTGCATGCAAATCATTAACTTGGGTCATCCGCCATGTCGCAAAGAAATGCACGTAAAAAAACAACAACAAAAAAACACTTTGAACTCCAAATGGATGCGTTTGCTAAATAGACTGTCAAGATAATAGCGTACGATTGAGGCGGTTCAAGCCCCAGTTGACTTTCTTGTGGACATTTGCATCAAATGGCAATAATCTCACTGGGAATTTTATTATATTTAATACATGCCAGGTAAATTCAATGCAGTCCCAGAAAGTGTTTTTCTTTATGTACAGTACGTGATTTAGAACTGTCCCTGAGGGCCTCTATGTTGAATGTTTGAAGGCATGGATGCATGCGTGCGTCCCTTGAACTCTATATGGATATGGTGTTAGTTTTTATCATGAAATGAGGTCACCACGCTTGAAGATATCATATGACGAAAAGGTGTATATTTAGACATGACATCATCCCACCTTTGCCTAAGAAACCAAACAAACACACAGAACACATAATCTAAATCATACCGCTTGGATAACCGGTTATTGCTTTTGAAGGGCGCTTACAATCCAGCACAGCAATAAATCACTGAAACGGTGATGCGGCTTCATCTTTGTGGCGTTGCCACCGTTTCGTCGACAAAATCGGGCTTTATCCCGCTGTTACAAAGGCTCGCAAAGACATGCAAGCCTTGTCACTGCGGTTTTATGTGAATACTTGCACATCAATCCATCACATTCTCTTGATACGAGTGGCTGACTACCGGCACAGGTGGTGCTGGTGTCAAGTTAGTAGTGAGAATCTGATCACTGAGGTGCACATTGAGGTTCAGCTTTTTATTCTTTGTTGCACTTTTAAAGGCAATGACACTGCACTTGAAAATGTGTCACCGCAATCATTACTGTCTTCCCAAAAAAATATAACTGCGACTGCTGGGGAAGAGCATTTTAACAAATGCTGTTGTGCATTACACATAGGGTAATATCCAACTCAATTTGCCTTTAGTCCTTCAAGTAAAGTGAAAATGAATGTCATACATTTGACATACATACCACAGAGAAGTGTCGCTAACGACCCTGCCAAATTTGCAAAGTCGATAAAACGAGGCTCCGACATCGTGAAAAATGAAGCCGTTGTCTGTGCTTTCAAACGTTGTGGGAGTGTCCGCTAAATGCGTGAAACCACAGCCGGTACTTCGTCTTTTAACTCTTATGCCTACACATCCCTACAATTTATAGCTGCGAAAATATATCCACTTAAAGTCTGGAATATATCCCACCGGGTAGTCGTGGGGTTTCCCAAGCTGCGACGAGATGCCCTAGCCACTAGCTAGCCGGCAGCAACTTGTGAGCTAACAGGCTCCGGCCAACGTCCACGTTCCAGTTCTTACAATTTTTTTTATTAATAAATAAATTCAAAGTGCCACAATAGATTAAAAACAAAACAAAAAAACAAAATGTATTTATGTCATTGACAGTCATCCACACAAAATAACTGCCTTCATTAATCCAATCATTCAAAAACTTTAGGATATTTACAAAATACACCAGTTAGCGTGTTTCAGCGTATTGAACCCAAGGACTTCCTGCCAATGGATTTTAATCCCAGCCCATCTGAAATTTACAGCATGTGGAAATCTTCACACGAGAGACAAAACGACAGCGATAGGGCGTCCGACATTATACCGCCCCTACCCCCAGGAAATGTCTTTCGGTCGGGCAATAAAGTCCCTCAGAACCGCGCTCTCAAGCTGACTGCATTTGTTTGAAATTTTGTCAGGACTTGACTTGATTGTTGTTGTTGTTTTTTTTTTTTTTGCAACAATAACTTTCTTATGACTTGGACACGGGGGTCACTCCCGCCTCCGCCACTTGTTCTCATTAGAGACCCACTAAAGCGATCTACGTAGCGTAATAAATAGCTAACATTCCGTTAAGTGTCTCTGTTTTGTGAATGTGTTGGACGGTCAGCTGACGGCGGTCAGCTGCCACCACGAGCCCACTGGCGGCTAAAAAGTACTCGCCGAGCCACTAGCGGGCCACTTTGCAGCGGAGCCGTCCAGCTCGCCGTTGGCTCACTGTGTGATCCGGGCGCGGGTCACCACAACAGAGACGCTAGCCCGAATAACACTTCAGGGAAGATGCTTTTTTCGGGTCGTAGGCATAGCTTAATGACTAACGGCACAATGTAGCTGTCATAGAAACGGGCCGAGCTATTGCTACAGAGTAACTTGGAAATTCCGGTGAAAAGGCATCGATGGCGCTCGTTACTTACAGTATACAGCGGGGGAAGGCCTCGTTCGAGAAAGTACATACGCCCCGGCCGTCTTACATCACGCGGCAAGCTCAAATATCTTGCCGGCTGAGATGGTGACAATGACCTTTTAGCCATATCTCAACAATTTCTGTCTTCAGCACTTCAAACATATTTTAATGTATTTCGAAACAAAACACAACATTGACTTTAGTGGGTCTTTTAAGGTCACGGGGTGCCCTGGAGCTGACTCCGAGCTCAAAGTGTGGTACACTCTGGACTGGTCAGGAGCCAACTGGAGGGCACCTATAAACAAACAATCATTCACACTCACGCCTGATGAGAGCTTTCATCAACATACATGTTATTGGAACATGGGAGGAAGTCAGAGTACCAAAAGAAAACTTAAGGAGATCATGCAAACTCCACACGGGAAGTTTCCGGCGTCCAGATTCGAACCACCAACCTCAGAACTGTGACCCGGGTGTGCTTACCACTAACGCACCGTGTCGCCCGAGTGAAATCCTCTTATTTAAATGCCCGCATGCTGTCTGCGTGGTTCACATATAGGATCCGAACACAAGAGGTCACTATGAGACAACAGCATCGGAGAGCCAAGCAACCTCCAAAAAGAGAAGAGGGCTCCATTGTAGTGTGCCACATTGCAAGATGTGGTATGGATCAGATACCATCTGATCGGCTCTTAGCTCAAGCAGAAAGGAAGATCGGGATCTCCTTTTATGCCAGAACAGTTTTACTGTGTCACAGGTGGACTTTTTAAGCTGCCACTTGGTTGGCTTTGTGTTCTGCCGGATATTTATGGGGAATTAGAATTGTTTAGTCGGACACAACAACGTTTCTAAAGGGGGGTGACAGAAAAAAACAAAGGAGAGAGAGAGAGAGAGAGAGAGAGAGAGAGAGAGAGAGGAAAGGTAACCAAATAGGGGAAAAAAAAGACAACAAAAGACAAAGCACTAGCTGTAAACAAGATGAGGAAAGTAAAGCATTATATACTGGCGCTAGTACAATGATACATTGGATTTGAGTGTTGTATGGGTCAGCGGTGCTACATCCTGTGAGGGAAGGACAGGACAATTTCGGACAGGACTGGACAGGACAGGCAAAAGGAGGGGAAGCATGCAAGTCAGGCTTGATGTCAATATCGATACCGATACGTTTGAATAATTGAGGTTGGTGCATCACGAGGGAATTTTCATCACCTCTCAGTCAGTGTTTGTGTCTCTTTTGGGATGTCAATTAATTAAAAACCAGGAAAGGATTTGTGCAACGTTCATAAGTAAATACAAAATACTTTATTATCATAGGAAAAGTTTTTGTTCACTCACTATAGAGTAAAATTAGCAAGTGTATTGTATCCCTTTCACAGTTAACACAAGCCTATTTATGGTCAATCTAACCTGATCTGTGTTTTTATTAATACATCAATTTCATTCATTCATTCATCTTCCGTTCTGCTTATCCTCGCTAGGGTTGCGGGCGTGCTGGAGCCTATCCCAGCTAGCTTTTGGGGCGAGAGGCGGGGTACACCCTGAACTGGTCGCCAGCCAATCGCAGACATCAATTTCAATTCCAGTAAATGTTTTAGATAAATGTATTGCTTCAAGGTCTGAAAGTAAGTTGTACTTTTTGAGCTGGCTAATGTAACAAATGGCCAGCGGCACATGGAAAATGAAAATTAAAGGTACCGTGCTATCAATTTTTAACATCTTTAATGGCCTTTTATTGGGTTTGCAAGATTATTTGAATTGAAAATGCCTAGGATGTCCTTTTTCGCCTGCCAGTTGAGACAGTCCGAGTTCTCATTTTAATATTCGATACGCACATAACCTTCGCTCTGATTGGATCACTGATCTTCTCAATTTAAATATGGAAAACAGCTTCGCTCTGACCGGCCGTTGTCAATATCTCGGTGGTCTTTCGCAAGCGGTTTGGTGCTCAAAGGCTATCGCATGCAATCGACAAATCGCATGGACGGCTAACTTTAATCAGGTCACGGACACATTTTGACCTTTGTTATACATAAAACAGTGGAAGAATTTAGATTTTGGTGGAAGGGGACCTTTAACTAATACTGAGGATAACTAAAATCTCCCTTTCATCACTATTATTTACCTGGATGTTGTCTGCCAGGCTGAAAGGCCTCGACTAGTAAACTCGGTCGGTAGGCCGTCTGGGTCGAGGGTTGAGTCTAGGAGCTGCGGGATTTCTTTGCCCCCTCTCGCCATTTCGGCAGCTCGCCGTTTTCATGTGATGTCTTAAATGTTTGAATAATGGGTTAGTTTCCCCAATATTTGACCTCCCTTTTATAGATTGCCGTTCTATCATTTTTGGCACTCCTCTGCCACCCTTTAGGTCTGTCTTTCTGCATCTACTATATGTATTAGAGTAATAGCAGGTTAATCATGTCATGAGTCACGAGTTTCTCAAAATAAGCATATATACTTTATTATATGTGAAGACCGAGGACAGTCAAGTGGGGAGACCGTTAAGAAGAACTTGGAAAATTGGCAATAAAACTGGTTACATGACAATGTTGTATAAAACATGTTATAACACGTACGTTTGAGTGTTCTGTCAAGTTTGTAATTGTTTTGAACAGGTAAATCAACATGATTTTGCACAAAATGGATGGATTCTAACGACGAATTGTGTATTCCATGATTTAACTGCTTGACATTCTTCTTTTACATATAGCCATGGGAACAAATTGTTAGACCACCCTTGTTTCTTCACCTTCTTGTTCACTTTTAATGCCTGTGACATGCAACAACAAAAGGTAAAAAAATTTTGTAGAAATATCCATCTTCTTCTTCTTTCTTCGGGTAATATACCTTTAGTGGTGCCAGGCCTTAAAATAAACAAGAAACAAGGGTGGTCTAATATTTTTTTCATGGCTGTATACATGGAATAGATTGGCGAGCACTCCAAATCCATATGGAAAGATAGGATGAAATTACAAATTCAGCCAGGATATTTCAGAGCAAATAGGGTAGGGGGTAGGCATCACTGCTGAATTATTTATAATATCATGTTACAGTGGCGTTGCAAGTCTCCCAGGGTTTTGTGCAATACTGATGTAGAACAGATAGCAGAAAGGGTGGCCTTAAAAGAGGGAAATTCTCGAGAAAGCTTTTTCATGTCTTGGGTTGTTATCATGATCATGATGGCGACCAGAGCACTGTGAAATCCAATCACAATCGATGTAACGCGCTGAGGTGCAAAAAGTCACTCGCTGCTTCTATGGAGGAACGTAAATATGTCCAGTAAACAAGCCCATAAATGTCTGCGATTATTGTGATATAATGTGTCTATACGTGTTGTGCCACTGTATTCTGTCGCTAGCCACACATACAGTACGGCAAGTACTCAAGGCTACTCTATATGAACAAAAGTATCGGGACACCGGTGACCTTGAAGTGACAACAGAAAATAATATATGGAGTTGGTCCCATGTTTTCAGTGACGGCAGCCTCTGCTGTTCAGCGGAAAGGCTTTTTCCAAGCCATTGGCAGTGCCCGTGCGGGGCGGTTTGTTCATTCGTGTACAGGAACATTGGGGAGGTCAGGGGTCGCTCCAGATGGCTTACGATGCTTTTCGAATCTAGTTCATCCCACGGGGAACTGTTTCCAGTTGTTGGAACTTGAAGTACACAATTGTCCAAAATGACAACTTTTCAAAGAGCTTTTGACAAAAATGGCCTCATTTTGCCAATTTGAAGAAATACATAACATTTAAAAAGCCAATGTGATTTAATATAATGTTATGTATGTAATAGTATTCACAGCCAATTTTGGACACCAAGTTTCCAGATTAAATATCTAACCAAATAATTATTTCTAGCCAGTATATATTTAATGTAGAGAAAAAAATCTGACTTGATAAAATAGCGAGAGGACCAGACTATATCTGGAGAGCGTGTGATTCTTGTGTGATATATATCTCCGTATAAATAGTAAAAAAAAACGACAAGAGAAAAAAAAACAGGAGAAGGAACAAGAGCGACAACCGATTCACATACGGTAACTGTAAAATGATTATTATTATCGTAAATCATGTTTGCTTCCTATTAAAGAAAATGTGTCTGTAAGTAAGCCATTTTGAATTTCGCTATATTGCGACATAACAGTGTGGCAAAATTACATAATGCTGCTGCCCACACACATGAGTTTCTCCAGTCATGACTTGCTCTCCACGCTGAGTGAAGATCTGCCACTTCCAAGTGACTGCTCGTTAGTGGCTTGGTGATGAAGTGCTGCCTCTAAGAGTGAAAATGTATTTTCTCTTCAGAGTCTGGGCTATTTGAGAGAAGTAGTTAAGTAAGTAGTCGCTCGCCTAGCTGCGCCACCGGTTGTCATGGTAACAAAAGCTCCATGGCCCCGTAGAACAGGGGGGCGGCAAATCTTTATCCTTTGTGTATTTTGACTGAAGAAAGTCAGAGACCTTTTTATTCAGACACCTGGGAACTGTTTTACATTGTAAAAAAATTGGATAATATACCCGCTTAGCATAATACAGATTGTCGGTTTGCAAGTAAAGCAGCCATTTTACACTCTAGTGGGTTTTCATATAAAACACATTTCTCCTGCCACTCACAATTTCATCAAATTCAGGTATGCACAACTGCTTTCCCCACTTTTCTGTGTGCGCCATAATACAAAACAACAACAACACTATAACCATTCACAATATATAATACATGAATTTGACTTCAGCCAGAGAAATGAGGCTTCAATGTTTTCACTCATTGTAGAGTTTGCTGGGAGCCTTACAGCTGCTGCTTTGGCTCAACTGAAAGGAAGTTGTGGTGTGCAAGGGATAAGATGCATGGATGGATGACCTTCTCAAGGTCTATGGAAGGAATGGAAGGAAGGAAGGAAGGAAGGAAGGAAGGAAGGAAGGAAGGAAGGAAGGAAGGAAGGAGAGGCAGAAGCTGGCCAAAACTCTCTGCGGTGCACTGGAGCATTTCTGGCCGCTGCTTAAGTTGATGTGTCTTTTCCAAGTTTTCACTCAGTTAACGCTCTTGAATTATTAACTCACAAGGCAAAGCGCTGTTTACTTGCTTTTGCTAGGAAATGCGGTTTGCTGCAGTGACTGCACACACAGTACCCCCAAGGTGCAGCACTGATGGGTTGAAATACAGTAAATCTGTTTCTGGGAACATCAATTGAATTGTTATGCAGTATTGCCAAAGTGTTCACACGTAATCTTATATAAATCATGTCATTTAATCAGTCCTGGGCTCACACCAAAACCACTTTTTTAATTTTTTATTTGAATCGAATATTGTTAAAAATAAAAACCTTCAATGAACATGGCCTAAGTTTCACTCGAATGTAACACGGGAGGTATGCTGCCTCTGTTGTGCTTGGCTTCCAAAGAAGTACGTGGCGGCAAAGCTGCAGTAATATAACTAAGTATTATATTATCTGTCCAATGCAGCCCTATGGGTGGCACAAGTCAGTGCAAACTGTAGGCCGGTCCCAAGCCCGGATAAATGCAGAGGGTTGCGTCAGGAAGGGCATCCGGCTTAAAACCTTGACAAACAAATATGAGCGTTCATCCAAAGAATTCCATACCGGATCGGTCGTGGCCCGGGTTAACAACGTCCGCCACCGGCGCCGTCAACCTGCGGGGCGCCGTTGGAAATTCAGCTACTGTGGGTCGAAGTCAAAGAAGAAGAGGAGGTGGAAAGCGGGTTCTTCGGCAGAAAGAGAAGAGGAAAACACAGAGCCTAGAACTGAATGTGGGGACTTTGAATGTTGGAACTATGACAGGAAAATCTCGGGAGTTGGTTGACATGATGATTAGGAGAAAGGTTGATATATTGTGTGTCCAGGAGACCAGGTGGAAAGGCAGTAAGGCTAGAAGTTTAGGGGCAGGGTTTAAATTATTTTACCATGGTGTAGATGGGAAGAGAAATGGAGTCGGGGTTATTTTGAAAGAAGAGTTGGCTAAGAATGTCTTGGAGGTGAAAAGAGTATCAGATCGAGTGATGAGGCTGAAATTTGAAATTGAGGGTGTTATGTGTAATGTGATTAGTGGCTATGCCCCACAGGTAGGATGTGACCTAGAGGTGAAAGAGAAATTCTGGAAGGAGCTAGACGATGTAGTTCTGAGCATCCCAGACAGAGAGAGAGTCGTAATTGGTGCAGATTGTAATGGACATGTTGGTGAAGGTAATAGGGGTGATGAAGAAGTGATGGGTAAGTACGGCATCCAGGAAAGGAACTTGGAGGGACAGATGGTGGTAGACCTTGCAACAAGGATGCAAATGGCTGTAGTGAACACTTTTTTTTCAGAAGAGGCACGAACATAGGGTGACCTACAAGAGCGGAGGTAGAAGCACGCAGGTGGATTACGTCTTGTGCAGACGATGTCATCTGAAGGAGGTTACTAACTGTAAGGTAGTGGTAGGGGAGAGTGTGGCTAGACAGCATAGGATGGTGGTGTGTAAGATGACTCTGGTGGTGGGGAGGACAATTAGGAAGACAAAGGCAGAGAAGAGAACCATGTGGTGGAAGCTGAGACAGGACGAGTGTTGTGCAGCTTTTCGGGAAGAGGTGATACAGGCTCTCGGTGGACGGCAGGAGCTTCCAGAAGACTGGACCACTGCAGCCAAGGTGATCAGAGAAGCAGGCAGGAGAGTACTTGGTGTATCTTCTGGCAGGAAAGAAGAGAAGGAGACTCGGTGGTGGAACCTCACAGTACAGGAAATCATACAAGGAAAAAGGTTAGCTAAGAAGAAGTGGGACACTGAGAGGACCGAGGAGAGGCGAAAGGAATACATTGAGATGCGACACAGGGCAAAGGTAGAGGTGGCAAAGGCCAAACAAGAGGCATATGATGACATGTATGGCAGGTTGGACACTAAAGAAGGAGAAAAGGATCTATACAGGCTGGCCAGACAGAGGGATAGAGATGGGAAGGATGTGCAGCAGGTTAGGGTGATTAAGGATAGAGATGGAAATACGTTGACTGGTGCCAGCAGTGTGCTTGCTAGATGGAAAGAATACTTCGAGGAGTTGATGAATGAGGAAAATGAGAGAGAAGGGAGAGTAGAAGAGGCAAGTGTGGTGGACCAGGACGTGGCAATGATTAGTAAGGGGGAAGTTAGAAAGACATTAAAGAGGATGAAAAATGGAAAGGCAGTTGGTCCTGATGACATTCCTGTGGAGGTATGGAAGCATCTAGGAGAGGTGGCTGTGGAGTTTTTGACCAGCTTGTTCAATAGAATTCTAGTGCGTGAGAAGATGCCTGAGGAATGGAGGAAAAGTGTACTGGTGCCCATTTTTAAGAACAAAGGTGATGTACAGAGCTGTGGCAACTATAGAGGAATAAAGTTGATGAGCCACACAATGAAGTTATGGGAAAGAGTAGTGGAGGCTAGACTCAGGACAGAAGTGAGTATTTGCGAGCAACAGTATGGTTTCATGCCTAGAAAGAGTACCACAGATGCATTATTTACCTTGAGGATGTTGATGGAAAAGTACAGAGAAGGTCAGAAGGAGCTACATTGTGTCTTTGTAGATCTAGAGAGAGCCTATGACAGAGTACCTAGAGAGGAACTGTGGCACTGCATGCGGACGTCTGGAGTGGCAGAGGAGTATGTTAGAATAATACAGGACATGTACGAGGGCAGCAGAACAGCGGTGAGGTGTGCTGTAGGTGTGACAGAAGAATTTAAGGTGGACGTGGGACTGCATCAGGGATCAGCCCTGAGCCCCTTCCTTTTTGCAGTGGTGATGGATAGGCTGACAGATGAGGTTAGACTGGAATCCCCGTGGACCATGATGTTTGCAGATGACATTGTGATCTGCAGTGACAGCAGGGAGCAGCTGGAGGAACAGTTAGAAAGATGGAGGCATGTACTGGAAAGAAGAGGAATGAAGATTAGCCGAAGTAAAACAGAATATATGTGCATGAATGAGAGGGCTGGTGGGGGAAGAATGAGGCTACAGGGAGAAGCGATAGCAAGGGTGGAGGACTTTAAATACTTGGGGTCAACCGTCCAGAGCAATGGTGAGTGTGGTCAGGAAGTGAAGAAACGGGTCCAAGCAGGTTGGAACGGGTGGAGGAAGGTGGCAGGTGTGTTATGTGACAGAAGAGTCTCTGCTAGGATGAAGGGCAAAGTTTATAAAACAGTAGTGAGGCCAGCCATGATGGACGGATTAGAGACCGTGGCACTGAAGAGACAACAGGAAGCAGAGCTGGAGGTGGCGGAAATGAAGATGTTGAGGTTCGCTCTTGGAGTGACCAGGTTGGATAAAATTAGAAATGAGCTCATCAGAGGGACAGCCGAGGTTCGATGTTTTGGAGACAAAGTTAGAGAGCGCAGACTTCAATGGTTTGGACACGTCCAGAGGAGAAATAGTGAGTATATTGGAAGAAGGATGATGAGGATGGAGCTGCCAGGCAAGAGAGCTAGAGGAAGACCAAAGAGAAGGTTGATGGATGTCGTGAGGGAAGACATGATGGCAGTTGGTATTCGAGAGGAGGATGCAGGAGATAGGCTTACATGGAAAAGGATGACGCGCTGTGGCGACCCCTAACGGGACAAGCCGAAAGGAAAAGAAGAATTATATTATCTGTCCACATGTGCTGCTGAGCTGTTTGTGTTCAAACATTCATTAGTTAAAGGTTTATACTGTGACATCAATGCTATTCGTTAGCCTGCCTATGGCATTTTGCATTATGTGTTAGCATTAAGCTAGAAGACGTTCGCAAGATGGAGCTATGTGTTTGCTTCCATATAGAGCATGTCATTTAGTTTTAGGGTCAACTTCAACTGGTCGGGCCAATGACTAGCTTGAAACAAGCACACGCTGACTCTTTTTGAAGAACTGGACACTATCAGAAACTGTACACCGCACGCTGAGTCAGGGAGGACAGAATCGTATAGCTTGACAGGCTGGTATTGGGTGTCGAGTATGAGTAAGAATACAGACGTACGGTATCGGCACCGACGAGTTGGATTGACACGGTCAGAATGGTATTCATTGAACAAAATATTTAATATTTTGGTTTTAATGGTGTAGAATGGGGCTGCTTACGAAGAATGTTTTCAAATACTTTGTTTCGCTTTTTTTTTTTTTTTATCTCGATGAGAGGCTAAACAAAAAGACAAAAACCTTAGTCCAGCTCTAACATTGGATCTTGTTGAATTGTGCGGCTGTACCTAATGGTGTGGTTTGTTCCAATAACTGTGGAAGCCAGTGCACTGCTAGGAATCCAGTTAAGTCCTTTTATGTAACAGCGTTTCGAACAAATATTTTGGAGAGCCTGCCATTAAAATAAGCTTTTCATGATGTGCAGATTTTCATAGGTGACAGGTGCTCATACAAATGGCAGAGCTGTCAACTAGAATAAAAACACAGTGGCCAACCGTGTGATTGCAGAAGTTGTGGGGTGTTAAAGAAATATGGCATGTGGTGAAAATCCATTTGGAGCACTATTATTTTATGGCTATTTTTTTCAATAACACAAAGGGTACTAGAGTGGACAGTTGGTCTCTGTAACACTTCAGTGAACACACATAGAGGAGTATCGTAAAGGGGAGAAAAGTGATGATGATTGTAGTGGCCCGTGACTGACAGGGGGCCTCGAAAAAAAGTACAGTGCTACCTTGACATACAATTTTAATTTGTTCCATGACCAACCTCATAACCTAATTGAATCAAATGTCAAATCAGTTTTCCCCATTGAAATGAATTGAACCCCGATTAATCCGTTCCAGCAAAAAAAAACACCACCCTTTTTTGGGGTTACATTTTTTTAATAAACCAAAACAGCACTGTATTATAAAATATAAATTAACCGACAGACTAAAGACAAAAGTCACATATACACTGTAAGGTTTGTTTATTGATGTGGACTTTTAAGCGGCGTGGCCTGGTGAGTGATGACAGGAGCCTGGAGTTAGTCTTGCTGACCGTTTACCAAGAAGCTAGTTAAGACTTAGCAGCTCCTCCTTTTCCTTGCGTGCGTTTTCATTTTTTATTTGTGTGTTGGACTGTTTTTCTCGTTCAATAAATAGCTGAAAGTGTACCGGCGACTGATGTTGTTTCACTTCACTCGAGTAGCGGCGGATGCGAAGCGCGACGCAAAGCAAAAAAAAAAAAAAAAACAATTGACCAAGTGCCAGTTCATAACTAAGAACTGGAAGTCACTCCAAAATTGATGAAAAGACAAGAAGAAAAACTGGTCAAGGAGGCTGCCAAGAAGGAAACAGCAACACCGAAGAAGCTGCAGGAATGTTCTGGCAAGTACTGGCTGTTCAGCACATTTGACAGGTGGCAAGAAGGAAGCCTGTCTTACAAAAAAAAAAAAAAATGCTGGAAAATATACTATACTCCGATGTAACCGAGGTGGATTTGTTTTTTTCCCCCCTAATCCCTAAAAGTATTTTTGCTGCAAACACAACACTGTTCATCACCAAAAGAACACCTTACCTACAGTAAAGCATGGTATTGGCAGCATCATGCCTTTTCTTCAAAAGGAATTATGGACATTTACAAATAGCAGACAGTGTTAGCACAGAACTTTCAGGCTTCTGCCAGAAAGCAAAAAAAAAAAATAATAATAATGTAAACAAAACAAAAAAAGCCTACTAGAACATCTGAAATTTGTTTGAGGTGATTCAGAGACACTTTAAATGTTGGAAGGACTCCAATTCGAATCGGATTTGTTAAATATGAACACAGCCACATCCCAGTTTTAAGAGGGTGTGCACACTACCTCCCTTACCAACCTCTTTTTTCCCCCCAATTTCATTTGAAAGGTTATTGTTGACATTAATGGTGGAAGAAGTTTTGAAATCATGTATCTTGGTCTCGTTTGCAAACCTAGCATTTGAGCAGGGGTGTGTAGACTTTTATTTTTTATATACACTGTATACTGTACGTGTCCAAAAGCCACAACAATGTAATGGCATTTGATAACGGAGCAGAATTTGCAAAGATACAGTAAGGTCGCTACGTATTGGGAACGCTCTTTGATCTTCAACTATAAAAATGTCTAGCAGTTGATCCCGTTAGATTGCGTACCTAATAAAGTGTCCAGCGAGTGCAAGTCGAGAAACACCTGCAAGAATTTGATCCAATATCGTTCTGAATATGGTTCTGATGACTTTGCAGGGATTAAGACTTCCAAAACGAATTTGGACTATAAGCTTCTTAACCTTCTTCGTCTACCATCAACCTTCAGGTGACTGAAGGCTTGCTCCCTCCACAAATCTATTCTCAGGTGACTGTTATGGTTCCGCTGCATCCCCCAAAAGTTCCTCCCAGCATTGAGAATGAGCTTGCTCTCTGGCATCAGCGTCAGGGAGCTTTGTGGATTTCCCAAAGACTTTTGCAGTGCACACAAACACAGCAAGCACCTGGAGTGGGATTCAAAGCAAATGTCACATGCGAGAGGAGTTGTGCCAAAGGATTCAGCGTCTGGCCGATTACGGCATTCTCACGACTAAACTAGAAAGAAAAAAAAGAAGAACAGATTTTTGTTTTGCTGTGATAATTCTCAAGCTATAATTCACTTACACTCACATGCAGTAAATCATCTTAATAATGAATTGTTAACCTTTCGTAACCACCTAGCACTGGGTTTACCTCATGTCCGATAAAATGACGGTTAAAGGGCTTCGCCGTGTTTGATCATCATCATCGAAGACTGTAAGTGAATCATTCCCACTAAAAGCTGGCTGTTGGGAGTGCACAAACAGAATTTTAAAGTGGCTGCTCTAAAAACAATGTCCTCATGCTGGAATGCGAAAGGCACAACAGGAATGTCATCAAAGTTCCGCTTCGAGTTGCTGCACAAAGTTTGAGCTGTTCTACTGCCCCTCTTCAAGAAAGAGGACAAGCAGATCTGTTCCGTGTACTGGGAGACCCATCACATTGAAATTGCAGCTAAAGTTGTCACTGTGATCCTCTCGAAACAGTTTCAGTCGCAGGACCCGGCCAACGCAAGGCTGAACCAAGGCGGGTTCCGCCCCGGCAGAGGCTGCGTCCGCCGAACCTTCGGCCCCTGCGGGACATTGGAGCGACGTTTGCGATACCAAAGGCTGACTGCGCTCTATTTTGCCTTCGAGTCTATCGGCCGAGATTCGCTTTTCGTCGATGGCCCGAGCCCGGACGCTGAGTGGTGAAACATCTGGTATGGTGTTCATGAAGGTTGTCCACTGCCTCACAGAGTCCCTGGGGGCCCGCATCTTCACATCACTGACCTGGCATATGCGATGACATTGTTCTCCTGGTTAACGACCATAGGTCATATCGAACCTAGTTCTGCCAGCCGAACGAAGATGTCGACTCTTTCAAGGACGTAAGACTCCTCGTTCATGAAGACCAGACAAGGCACCGCAGAGATCGACGTTTCCTGATCAGCCTTAAATGTAAAAAAAAAAAAAAATCAAATGAATGGCTAGTGAATCTGGCCACCTGGTTAGCTGGTTAGTGAATTAGACTGAAAGCACTTGAAGTGGAAAAAAGTCTTTGAATGGAGCCGGCGGGGGGCAAAGAGAGCCACACTTGAAGGCAAAGCGCTACGAGCTTTTCTTGTTAGAACTTCTTGTCGCAATGCTGAATGAAGGCGAACATCCGCTGGAAAATCCAACGTGTCGGTTGCATTGCGTTGCCGTGCTTGGCGGCTGTGAGCGCTCAATGAAAATGAGCCACTTCGACAAGGGAGATAAAGACTGGAAAATTACACAAGGACGCCTTCTTGTCTTTTGGGAGCTGAGAAGTGGTAAGCAGAGGGGGATGAGTTCAACACTTCAAAAAGGCTCCTTTTGTATGTTGATTCTTTTGACTGGCAGCTAAATGAAGGAAGAACGTCAATTTGCTGTCAATCACAAAGCTATTGATGTATTTCTGCAACAGAAAATCTATTCCACATTATAGTGTCAGTAGAGCTGTGTGGTTTGGACACAATTGCACTGTTACAATAGTTGAACTGCAGCCATGTAAAAAAAAAGTGTTCCGGGAATTACTGTGGAACTTACTCGTAATGTAAATGTTATCTGTTTGAAGTTTTTATTTTTTTTGGGGGGGGGGGGGGGGGATGTACAATCAATTCAAAATCAAAAAGAGGAGATCAACTTTCGTGTCGAGCAGAAATGTGCTAATTGCGTGTTGCTAATTCTGCCTGAGCTTCCTCCACCTCTAAAGGCAACAATTGTTCACCTTTGTTCTGTCTCGGAATCTGTCCGAGTCCTTCTTTTTATGCTTCTGTAGGCTATTTTATTGCCAATTGTTAGCAAACGAGGGAGGGGCATTTTGAAGATTTTCAGTAGGTTGATATTCCGCCAGCGCGAGGCTGTAGGGGTTTGCCTGCTACGACGCGGTATGAGTGTGCCTGTGTGATTTACACCTCGTCAGTCACGCCTTTTGTCTCTGATTGGTTGTTTTCCCTGGGGCGCAGTGGTTTCTCAACAATCAAATTAGAGGTACAAGCTGGGGCAAGGGAGGCTTGATTGTTTTCACGGAACATCTTCCTCATGTGCTGTACCCGTATTAACGTCAGGTCATACTGACGATCCCATTTGAACCAAGAAATGTATTTGTCTGATTCACGGATCTCACACACACGTTGTGAATTTGGGTCCTTCGGCTCCTTGCTAGAGTCCAGCAAGTTGTGCAAAGAAATCCTGAATCAAGCGACAGTTGGATGTGAATTCAAAAGTTTATGAGGTCAAATTAAGTTCATCTTTTGTGAGTAGTTTGTATTTGTAATGAATGTCTTCGAATGTGCTGTAATCAATGAGCATACAATCACTGTGCCGTCATATTATCAATATTTTTGGCAAAATACTGCAAACATATTGTAGTGTGTTGCTCCCAGTTTGTTATTCTCCCCTTCAAGTTGTTCGTGTCAGCCAAAGTGTCGTTTTAAGTGCCATTTCATGCGCAATCAAGCTCAAGTTGGCCACTTGAATAATGACCTTGGGCCCCTCTGCTTTTAGCTTTTTAGTGCTGCAATCAAAAAGAAGTTGTTTAATAAAAAAATATTTTCCAGCGTCCTTGCGGACACAACGGCGGTCAAAGCAGCGTGGGCTTACAGGTTTGTCACGCGTCCTCAGGCCCTGTGCTGCATCAGACAGGCACAGTCGGAGTGGAGACCAACAACCGAACTGAAATTCCCGATGACATCCACCTTGTCATATTTCTTTAAAAAGCACAATTTCAATATATATACATATATATTTGTATGACACAGAATAGCCTTTGTGTGACAGCTTATCCATCAGCATGCAGACAAAAAAGAAAAAAAACAACAAGCATCGGGAAATGTTCAGAATTCAATCATGCACTGTCAAATTGTGAGCGGCAATGCATTGCTAAAGCTATTTATTTTTGGTTTACATGAAATTGTTTCCTGTGAGTCATCCGCTGGAGTACCACAGGCAATAATTTATTTTTCTTTGACATTGTCAAAAAATGTACAGCGGTTCAGTTCAACTGGGAAATAAGGTTTTTCGAAATCTGTAGCTCCTTTTCTTCTTCCTCGCCAAAGCTCCATAAACGTTTGCTCATTGGCCAGCAGTCAGGAGAAAGTAACATGGGGTCAATAATAAGCTGGAGGAAAAGTGCATCTGCACGACGACGGCCAAGGGTTGATCGTTAATGCCAAGTCAAGCTTGACGCATTCACGCATTTGAAATGTCACGTGTAAGTTTTCAAATTTGAACTCGAAAAACAAACCCTGCAACGTGTTTGTCGAACAAAATATACTGCTAAATATGTAGCGTGTGTAAATGTTCATTCGGCATGAATGATCCCTAATAGGATATTGGCACATACACTAACGTTTTACAGAACACATCAGTGATTCGGAAAGTGTTGGACGAGTACCACTAGTGGTGTTTTGGCTCCCTCGCGTGGTAAGTGAAAGAATTACAACAAAATATATATATCATTAAATTGACCACATTTAAAACATGAAAGACAAACAAACATTGGAATGAAGCTTGTAGGTATGCACACAGCCTGTTTATTTTTTTAAATTCCAGTATAGTACATTCTTTTTTAGCTTTTCATGTAGCTTTGTACTTTTGAAATACGATACATTTTTAGGTAGAGTTCAGCAGGAAGGCAGGCATTCCACTTCGCTCTTGCAGTTCATTAATTACACGTTATTTAACGATCGATTTATGCTACGCCTAGAATGGAAGTTCTTATTCAATTGTATCTCTCATTATTCTCAAAGTGCGTCAACTGAAGATTGACCGTTTTTTCATGGGGGGGGGGCTGCAGATGGCGACCCACACTGCGCCACTGTTTTAATTTGTGTGTTTTTACTTAACACTCTTAAGATTCAGCACAGTCGGGGAGAATGCATACCACGGAAATAACCCACCCGAGACACTATTGACTCATTTATACCGCTTTATCTTGTCAGAGTGACTCGGCTATCTGTTGCTTCCGAAGCTCTTAGCAAAGCGGACGCATTTGTAAACATTTCACGGCATACCTCGCCTGATCCTTTGGCTTCACCCAGCCATGTCTTTAATCTCCTACTGGTCTTATTTTCCAAACTTTTACAAGGGCATCAGGTGAAGCATGACAGGCATCTTTGTCTCCAGAGACGTATGCTTCGGCAATTTCTGTATTCAGTTTTCAGGGCCAGTCACATGATGGGGTGCAAGGTAAGGCAGGGCCTACTGTCCATGCCGCAGGAGTCGAAAAAGTGAGCCGATGCACACGGTAGAGCACAAATGGCCGCAAACGAGACTTGAAGGAGCATTATTTAAGCGTTGACAGCAGGAAGCACTAACGATGCTCCTGATATAAATGAACGCAGTGAGCGGACCGAGTCCGAGAGGGCTTGTTGAAACTAGTGACCTCCAGACATGGTCCGGACTGCGCATTTTACAACCGTTCAAAATTCCTATTCATATTAATCCAATTTATTGTCTTCAGATTTGTAATCACTGGTGGTACTTACTTAGGACCTGAATACATTTGGTAAATGATTTGGGATGTCTACCTATGAACAGCTAATATGAATTACCAAAAAAAAAAAAAAACATTTTCCAACTGCCAGAAACAAAAATGATAAAGACATATCGTCTGTTCAGCAATGCAATTTTGGAGCTTTTGAAAGATCTTGTTATGGTCTGGGATTTTCTTGGATTTTGGTGTTTTCAATGGTGGTCATATTCATACCGTGTCTGGTTTTTGACTGTTTTGCATGTTTCTTTGTTCCTGCGACGTTACCGTGTGGCAAGGGGCGTGGCTTACCATTCACAGAGCTGCAGCAGGGCACACCTGATTCCTATTTCCACTCATCAACTCCTCCAGGAACCAATGCACAGACATGCAAACAATTAAATTAGAATGAATAAAAAATAAAGTAACAGAGGTTGCTCCAGAAGCTAGCCAGATGGGGAGTGCATGTATAAGTAAATAAGTGTATTACTGCCAGATCATTAAATCACCGTGGGAGTCTTTTTTCTTTCTTTCATAAATGTAGTGAATCCCCCCCCCCGAGTTTGTTTTTCTCAACATCTCGAAAGGCTGTGATGAATATGCCTCCAATCCCTCTTGAGATTTCCACACACTAAATATGCAGCGGTAAATTTCCCCCAACAAACAAAGTGACTGGAGGCTTATTTCACTCTTTTCTAGTCCGTGACACAAACATCCTTGTGTTTCGGCAAGGAAATAAGTGCTGCGGACACCCACAATTTTCCAAAGATGTCATGATATGCACATTCGGGCGCACTGGTAGTTTGAGTAGTAGGCTTGCTTCCAGCGGAGTGATTGTTAGCAACGGCTAAGCTTGACTTAAGCTGGCAAACCTTTCAAGTCTTCTTTGTGAGAAAGGACATAAGGCATAAAAATGTTGATGCCAATCTAATCCTTGAGGCCTCCACACCCACAGTCCTAATCTTTTCCTGTGCTCTTGCACTGTGCGACAACGTGTTATTTCTACGCCGCAAGAGAAAGTGAGTGTCGACTTCCACACGCACGCACGCACGCACGCACACGAAAGCAACTCCTTTTGCTGGATCTGATGGGTCATTTTTTTGTCATCGCCTCTTCATTTGTGTCTCACTCCACAAATTCAAATCAACTTGATGATGGAGACCACCTTCAATACTGATCAAGTGACGAGTGGACGCCACGTGGTATATTTTGGGGAGGGGGTTGAAATGAAATATTCCCCACCAGTGAAGAGAATATACCTCTCCGGCTGAACGAGACATCTGGACACCAACTCAGCTTTCTCTACTGTGCGGACATCAAGTTTGTTCTTTTCCTTCATCTGATCGCGCAGAGTAAACCTTTCCCACCATTAACCTACACAGGTTAATGGCTTCTATTTCCGGCGCAGGAGTGGAAACATAATGCTCATCAATTCTAAGCATCTTACAGGTCCAACACAGGCGTGGCCTTCATAGCTGTGACAGCTCTGCAGAGGACCAGTGCCCATACTAACACACTAAATGTGAATGAAAACCAATGGGTGAGGCCGGTTAATGTAATACGTGGTCGAAATTTCCGGTGGTTAAGAGGTGTTTCTCGCATTTTGCGTTGAATTGGATGTCCAGTTGAGTCTCACATTTCTCATAAACTGGCCTAATTTTGAGTAATTTTGTTTAGGACACAATTTAAGAATATGTTTGGCAGTGGTTGATCAGAAACCTGTACATTATCGGTGATTTACAATGGTTCAAAATGTTTGCTTAGGATGAGAAATTCTAATCATTTAAATTTTTCATGAAAGGGGTGTTTGCAGATTAAAAAAAAAAAAAAAATCACTTCAGTCACATTTGTTAAAAACGGATGAACCTGACAGTAGAACATCAGTAAAATGATTTGAAGAAAAAAAAAAAAAAATCATCCCTCTCTGGCCTCATCTTGTTGATTTAAGAAATCACCGTACATTTGCCATCCAATTGTGGGCACCCTCATGGCCGGTCATTGGCACACCCCTGCAGCCATGCACTGACCTCTTCGCTTGGGCTTCAGCTTTACTGAAACTAATTTGGAATAGCTACCTCTGGAAAACCAAAATCCCCATCGCCATTTTGGTAACAAGACTAGCGACGGGACCTCAGGCAGCTGAGAGGATTCAGAAGTGATATTCCTGCTCGACAGGTAAATTTATCATCTCTTCTTCATTTTTAATTGATTGTTACACTCCCCCAAAAAATGTTGGGCCCTAATTTTGTGACCGGCGTAAATCTGGCAGGGAGGAACTAGTGTGCACAAGTGGTGGGTTTGACCAGTGTTGGTAATTTCCTGGACCAATTTCGTCAGACCGTGCCACTGTGAGTGTGTTTACAGTCGACTTCACCACCAGTCAAAAGTGGCTCCTCTCATTCCCTATACAGTGCCCTAGTAGCACACTGACAGTCTTTGACATGGCGGAGAGCAGACAGAGATTTTTCCCAAGAAGAAACTGCTTTGCTCGAGTCCGGGAGGCTGAAGCATGCAAAATACGTTTATCAGAATCAGAATCCTCTTTATTTGCCAAGTATGTCCAAAAAACACACAAGGAATTTGTCTCCGGTAGTTGGAGCAGCTCTGCTACGACAACAGACAGCCAATTGACAGAGACATGAAGGCATTTTGAGACATGAAGACATTGACAAAAAACAGTCACCGAGCAATAAAGGATTGCTAGTTATCTGGTAATACCGGTACATTTTTGTGTGTTTTTTTTTTTTTTTACAATTGTGCAAAAAGATGCCTGTCATCTAGCACTTAGAGGTGTTCGAAAGACTAATATTGCAATAGTCCGGTGCAATGACCATTGTGCAAAGGGCGCCGGGACTTCAAGCAAGTAGTGCGATAATCTGGGACAATGTTGATTGTGCAAATGTTGCAGATACTCCTCAGTGAGTGCACGAGTAATATATAATTGGTCCCACACAAATGTAACAACAAACTCAAGACAAAAAAATTGCCAGCATGTTGTAATGGAATTGTAGGTTAGCTGTTTAAGAAGTTGATTGCAAGAGGGAAGAAGCTGTTGGAAGGTCTGCTAGTTCTAGTGTGCATTGACCGGTAGCGCCTACCTGAGGGAAGGAGCCGGAAGAGCCGGTGACCGGGATGCGGAGGGTCCGAGAGGATTTTGCACGCTCTTGTCTTAGTTCTGGCAGCGTGCCAGCCACGAACAGGATCCTCACATAGGTCCCTGCACTGTCAAGGTGTTCTAGGATGAAGTGCAGTCCCATGTTGACTGCATCGTCCGCAGACCCGTTCGCTCGGTAGGCAAACTGCAGAGGGTCCAGCAGGGGACATGTGACGCTCTTGAGGTGGTCCAGCACGAGACGTTCAAAGGACTTCATGACCACATATGTCAAGGCGACAGGCCTGTAGTCTTTTAGACCCGAGATTGTAGGTTTCTTGGGGACTGGGATGATGGTGGAGCGTTTGAAACAGGATGGTACTTCGCACAGTTCCGGAGATCTATTGAAGATCTGTGTGAAGACTGGAGTGAGCTGGTCCGCGCAGACTTTGAGGCTGGATGGGGACACATGGTCTGGGTACTGCCACTTTGTTAATCTTTTGTTGTTTGAAGATGCGTCTCACATCCTGTTCGCGGATGGTTAACGCTGAAGTCAGTGGAGTGATAGTGGTCGGTGGTATATTATATAGAACTGCAAGCAGACCTCCATGGGCGGAAGATGTTAAGATGGCTTGGGAGGAGATCTCAAATATCTGTGTCGTGAAGTAGGCACGAGAGTGTCCCCCCACAACAGATCATCTTGTTTACCCCATAGCTGTGAGCTGATTTAAAAAAAATATAATGATGATAATAATAATAATGCAATTCATTGATTAATGGATTTCTTCAATGAGTCAGAGGGTTGGATGCACGCTTTTCACATATTCATAAATGGAAAACGTCTGACATCCACCACACATGTCCGCGGAGCCCATTATGTATGTCTGCCTGCAGCCTGATCAAATTAGACCAGCTGTCACTCTGCCAGGCGTATGTAAAAGGACACACTTTTCTTGCACCTGAACGCCCAGATAGACTGGTCTGCCAAATTGCCAAACATGTGCAGTGAGCCTTGCGCTTGCATGATAGTTAGCATCCACCAGCATTTGCACCACCGCTGGAGATGTGCTATGAAAATAGAACCTTTAGTATTATAGTAACACGCTATTACGAATAAGTCGTGTTACTAGCGTAGCACCCGTGGCTAATCTTGACTTGTTTACACTGTAATGCTAGCTTAGCATTTCTCGCACTGCAATTTTGTTGTTGGCGGATGTGCGTTGTATCACAACTACGCGCTTTCGCATGCCATTATGATTGGCCATGTTTGAGAAGCCCTCATGTGCATTTACTATTTTATGTTACTGAGGGGCGTGGCTTTGGTCAGAGACTCGAGGGGGAGTCGAGATAAGTGAAGCGAGGCTACATTCAAATCAAAGTTTTAACAGTGCTATCTCACCTTTTAACCGTCGCTAAATGAGGCAACCAAAATTCTAGAAACAAAAGCAAACAAATATAAAAACAATTAATATCTCTCTGACAGTGTCAATCAAAATGTCATGTTATCTTTTTAAAGACATTTTTGATGCAACGCTTGTGTATGAGTGTAATGTATGTGTGACATATACTGTAAATTACCCAACTGTGACAGCATGTGTCACACTGACAGTTGCACATTTGAAACATTTACCGGCTTGTCCTACGGTTCCTAGTACCCACTTTTGCAGTATCTTGGCTTTACACGTCTTTTACATTCAACTTTCACAGCCATAAGTACGCTTACAAATGTATAATTTATACATTTAAATCGTTTAAATCGCAGCGTGGTTCAGCGCACCAATTACACTTCGATAGGTCCTTCTTCCTGTCCTTGTTCACGTCTATATACACTACATGCCTACTTTCTAGTTAATTGGCACAACTCCCATAATAACCTACGTTGGACAAGCAACAGCCTGTTTGCAAGACCTCGATGATTAGCAACCTCTGTGCAAAGATGCAATTGTACCGTACATGCAAACTAAAGCTGCTGTGCATTCATTTTCCTTTGGCACCAACAGTAGTTGACAGAGTCTCACACTTGATTTGAACCCCAAATGTTTGGTATGTAACCTTCGAGGCTAATGTAACACCTGTTAAAATGTCGTAGTGATTCACTGCAAAGCCGAATGGGCTTTTCCGCCCGTGGTTAGCATTTAGCGACGTACCTGCTGAGCTGTTTTGGGAGCTGTCTTGATTTATTTATTATTTGTTATACTTTTCATCTATCCCTTAACAGTGATGTTTTTCAGTGTGATCAATGTCTTATTAGACGAGGTAGCGCATTCTGTAAGATTGCATAGGATGGATCAATTTCACAGTTGTAAAGACAGCGAGAAGGTGTTGAAAATGTACAAATTTCATATGTTAATTTCATGCACTTCAAAGCGAGACCGTGTTTTTTTTTCTTCTTGCTGGTGGGATTTGATGTTTGCTATTCCAGTGGTACCTCAGTGAGGATGTTCGCTCACAGCCCCAGTGCTGTTATCTGCCCCCTGAGCCCAGGATAAGACAGAACAGGCTTTACCACCCTGCGTTGGCCCCTCTTTAGGCGGCTCGGGCTCCTGGTGTTTGTGTCCTATGCTGACCTGGAAAGCGAGAAGGCAGAATGAGGGCTCAGTGGAGATGACGAGACTGCGCTTTGAATATGACTTTGCTGTCAATCTGCTTCTCCAAAGCATCGCTGGCCCGTCTTGACTTCTACTGAGTGGGACACTTAAAGCTGGGGTCACGTCAAGGTTGGCTATTGAAAAGGATGCCACAATAACATGAAACGGGTCATACTCAATTGGCTTTCATGTGTAAATGACTAATTCATTCTTTGCAAAACTCGCGTGGTAACTCAAAACATTGATATCTCAAATTATCTTTCCCCATTGAAATGAATGCAAATGCCATTAATCTGTGCCCCCCCCCCCCCAAAAAAATTGGCCACTTCAAATTGTTCTGCTCATTCAGGACATACACAACTATTTATCATTTATGTACCGCCTCCTTCCACAGTTCTTTCCAATTCATTCATTCCAACTTGAAGTCTCGCACTATACATTTCAACATTTTCACCGTTTTATGCTGGAGCCATCCTATAGCCTACATTCAGCGTCAGCTCTGCATCCATGAAATTTCTACATAAACTGTATTCGCTGCTTGCTGTTATTGTAAAATCATTTTTGTAGGTTTTGTTTTGTCCTTGCAAAAATAGGACTGCTTTATTTTATGTATTTATGTCTTTATTTCTTTATTTTTGCAGTGTAGTCCCAATATTTCTTTGTAGCTGCTATCACTGTGTCACTGATGGCTTCTTCTTCATGCTCTACAGGTCACAGATTCTTTCCTCAAAATGTTCAGGAACGATTCTGAGATATCTAAGAAGGAAGTTTGTTAATTTAGAAAATGATCTGGCACAAGTTCTCGGTAATAGCTGAGGTCAGAGTACAAATACAAACATATTTTCATTTCCAGACTTATCTTTTCAACCAATTTTCTTCAGACCTTCAGTTGCGCCTCTGTTAACTAAGTTATGTCTTGCAGGGACGTGGAACCGAGATCTGCTACAGTTCCGTCGTATCGATTCTACACGGTGAGGCGCTGGAGGCGTTATTGGGTATCACTCGGTCGCAACAAACTAAGTTCATTGCGGGCAAGTTAGTTTGCTGGCTAAAATGCTGCCAATGAAAAATAGAAAATAACGGTGAGTCTAGTTCAGTTTTCTACGAGACCAGTTTGAACACCAAAAATACAGTAACTTAAGGAGTCAGGTTCCATAGTTTGTCAATAAGTGTGCAATTACTTCATTTTGCTCAGAGTGGATGCCACCAGGCTGCTTTTACATGGTGACATGGTCATATTTTCATAAGAGCAAGACAGCCAGAATTGCAGTGAAGTGTTGCCTTGAGATATGAGTTTTGCGATTAACAGGTTTTTCGAGATCCGAGCCATCCTCGGCCAATTTTTTCCCTTTGACTTGACTTCTTTAAATAAGAGACTAAGCTGTTTAATGAGGTTTGCTGTCAAAACGAAAATAAAACAAAGACAATTGCACGTTGTGTTTTTTAAGAGAACCACATGGATTTGTCTTAGGAATGTCCACTTCGCTTAATGCCAACAAAAATGTAAAAAGTCGTAGACAGGCTATAGAATAGCATCTATCTGGCAGTGTTACAACTGAGATTTGAACAGAAATGCTGCATCGAAACACGTTGACAGAATCTATAAATGTTTTAAGTTATGACCGTGGTCACAGAATGAATTAAACTTGTATCTCAAGGCACCGCTGTACTTTATTTTATTACAGTTTGATAGAGCATTTGAATGCCAGGTGTAGCTTGGAGCATCAGTCATGTTCGAGAAAATTTGTTGCAATGTATTTTTTTTTTTCATGATCATTTATTAAAGACATCAATGTGGAAAACCACGTTATCTAAAATGTTGTACACTTCTTTTATTATGAATAGGGGTACTAATCAACACTAAATCAATCAAATTATTCCTAATACTCAGTAGTTCCGATCATTTGGACAGCTTCTATTTTGTGAAGATAGGCTCCATTAAAGAAAACAGACCGGTGTTACGCTCCACTTTGAAAGCTCAGCATGCAGGCTTGGTGCTTTCAGAGCTTGGCCGGCGTGTGGTCCTGCATCAGTAATTTAACATGCTACGTACACTGAGTGCAATATAGGACTCATCCGGTCATTGCACCTCCGTTTTTATTCTGTTAATACCAGTATTTTAGTCTCCTGGGATTTGACCCCGTTAATAAAGTTGTATGTGTGTCCTTGCCCCAATATTCTCTCTGCGGAGGTCACACCACAGTCGTCTTTAGAATTTCGATGTTTTTTTTTTTGGCCTTCTTTGATGAAGTCGTGCTCTTTCGTCACAGCACCTTAGCGCTTCTACGTTCACGGCACAGGAACAGGGAACATGCATGTCACTCAAATAATTAATACATTATTGACACACATGTTGGGCTCCCGGGGTTAAATGAAATAAATAATAAATCAATAATACATTTTACAGCTTACACGTTCCTGTAAAATGAAAGTCAGCCCAGGACTCTGAAGCAGTGATTCTCAGTGAGGGATGCGGGCTCCCTCTAGTGGTATGCGGAAGAATGACTGGCCAAGTGTAATTCAGTTGTATTTAACTTTTTCGTACAATACATTTGCATTGAATCTTTAAGAACTGTCTGTTTTAAAACTTTGATTTCAGTAGTTTTTATTCAAGGATTGTGCAAAACATTTTTATTTTCCTGTTTCTGCATTTATGCATAGTGTAATTGTTCAAGTACGCATTGTGTTACAGTGGGCTTATTATACTATGAAATACAGTGGTGCCTTGAGGTACAAGTTGAATTTGTTCTGTGGCCACGCTCGTAACTCAAGCGACATCATGACATAATTAAATAGAATGTAAAGCATGAAAGCGTTTTTGATGCCATTTTTGGTTTAATTCAATGGAAGTTGTGCTGCGTGTGAGCCTTGGCCACATGGGGGCAGTATAATACAAACGTACAGACACATACAAAGAAGAGTTGTACAACGGACTCAGTAAGCTGCAGTAATATTTATTATTAGCCATTTTTCACAAAAGATAAAGAGTATATGCCTGTTGGTATTGTTATATAGTTTGTCTCCACCGTTTGTGTTAAAATATCCATTGCTTAAAGGGTTATAAACCCATCACACCGGTATCATTTGTTAGCCCCTCTATGGCATTTCTGCATGGTTTGTCAGCATTGAGCTAAACAGACTTCATTCAGGCAAAGCCATGTGTCTTTGTTGAAATACATAACATGTAATTTTGTGTTTGTTTTATGTTGACTCTAGTTACATTGTGAACAATGCAGAGGCGTCATTCATTTCCTTAAGTCAGACATGCAACATTAGCACATTTGCAGTTTTTAGACATTTGGCCATTTGAATTGTACGAAGCTCCCCCTCCTCAAGCGCCACGCTCTGAGAAAAAAAAAATCATGTTCGTGTGTAGCCGTGTGGGTCTTTGAAATGAACGATGACCCTTGCATCCTTCCAGGATATTTTCTCTCCTATCTTTATTGTGACGGTACTTTCTCCTCTGTGCTCTATTAAATGAAAAGGGCGCCGTCCACCGACAGCGACGTGTGGCCATGTTTGTTAAGGCTTTGTTTGAAGAAAACTATAATATCTTATCACATGAGCACCAGTGTTAAGACTCTGGCTTAATCCACAGTAAATTAAACACAAAGTAAATATAGAGCAGACCTATTGTTGCTGTAAGAATACAAACTATTAATGTCCAACTCAACTGTCACGCACCTATTTTATTTTCAATACACACAGTAGATTCCCTCGTTCTTCCTGTCCTACCTGTTAAATTCAAGCTTTACTTGAAAGTGGTTCTGCAATATCCTGGTTCTGTCAAATTTCTGCAACAGGGCTGAGAGTCACGTGTCTCGGGAAAACAGTAGTCCCTCGCCGTAGTGAGTGAAAGGTTCGTAGGACTGTATGACTTCATCAACTGTGAGAAAGTGAACTCAATTTAGAAGTACAGCAGGTCAAATGAGGTGGAATTGGTTCGGCTTTTATCGTGAACGCTTTAAGGTCATATACGAAAAATTGGACTCCTTCCTTGGCAATAATATGAGTCAGGCTGGAACAAAGATAGCTGTTTATTTTGAAGGCACAGCAAGTGGCGGACACAGTCAACAGTATTACTCATGCAGCATGTTTGCTAATGGAAAACCCGTCTCCATATACAAAGTAGTCACCTTATTATTAATTGTTGTTATTTGTTCCTAAAATATGCAGGTATGTTATACTTAAAGTAGTATTATTATTCATCCATCCATTTTCTATAGCTCTTATCCTCACTGGGTCATGGCGGTTGAACTGGAGCCGATTCCAGCGGACTTCAGGAGTGAGGTGGGGTCCACTCTATCGCTTGGGCACATATAATCAGAAAACCATTCATACTGGCATTCACACCTACGGACAATTTAGAGCAGGGGTGTCAAACTCGTTTTTGTCCTGGGCCACATCCTACTTCTGGTTTCCCTCAGAGGGCCGTTATTAATGTGAAGCTCATATAGATGCATAATCACTTCATCATATTACAAAGTGTAACATACACAACTGGCCCTGCCTGCAATTGATTGTTAGTTTGAATATTTTTAACTTCAAACTCAATTTGAAATCAGAAGCTATGGAAAATAAGTGACAACCAAATAGTTAAGTGTACAATTATTGTGCATTTCATGTTAAGAGGGGATTGGTGAGGAGGGGGAAAAAAAAAAAAAAAAAAAAAAAAAAAAAGATTGTGATGTCTGTAAAGATTGAAGGCAATTTGGAAATTGGGTATAGACTTTCTGCCAAAATGAAAATTATGGCCAAAACGTTTAACCTGCTTTTACCAAATCAAAACATGTTTTCTCATGTTTTTGCATATTTTTGAACTCAAGGTTAAACCTTTTGGCCATAATTCTAAAGGGTATGTTTGGCACAAACACAACATTGCTCATCAGCAAAAGGACAGCAGACCTACAGTGAAGCATGATGGTGGCGGCATCATGCTTTGTGGCTGTTTTTCTTCAGATGGAACTGGGGCTTGAGACAAAAGGGGAGCTAATTATGAAAAGCTATAGAAAAAGGATCAAGTGTTAGCACATATCAAATTGACAACGGCATATCCATTCTACTCAAACATTGCATGCGGTGAAGACCTAAACATGCATATTGCATTTTAAAAGCATACAGCATCAATATTGAACCGATTCATTCAACCTTTTACAACTGGTCCCGATTTTCTTTATGTCGTCTCTCACTGTTTACTGCTCGTCGGGCAACTGCTGTCACTCAAACAGTCACGCCTCTTCATTTTGCTCAGAGCTTTGCTAATATTTTCCCATAACCTTCTGGATACATAATGACATTACATTACCTTCTAAATGTGATTCCAGTCTTATTTAAACATCGAGCTGTCTCCATCATAAAACTTTCATCAAATGTGAAATTGTTTTCTCCTCTATGACTGCAAATACTGCTAATTTGTGCCGTTTTTCTCTCACTTGCTTACCTAAATGAATTAGCCTGAGGTAAATTGCCTCGGTCTCTATCATGGCGCTTTGGAACTGAAAAAAGCTTGCAGGTTAGAACAGAAACAGAACAATGGGTTCCCTGAATCCAATTAAGCATAGGAAATGTGAAGTCTACAGTACAGATAAAGAGCAAATGCCCTGCCTCAGTCGAGCCTTTAGTACACGCAGAGAGAAGAATTGGAGTGATAACATTTTCCCCTCGTCCTCCCCCTGTCGAGGAATTCAGCAGATTTTCAGACTTCATTTTCATGCTGGCGCTGTGAACACAGCGTGTAAGATATGAAGTCGGTCGTGAATGCTGTCAAATTGTAATCTTGGCACTTTTTCAGCCAAATGGGCTGACAGTAGGAATTTGTGCCTTCTGCAGATCCACAGTTGTGATCACTTACATTATGCTTATTAAACCATTTCTGGTAATCATAATATTCGATGGAAACATATCAGATCTACATAGCTGCCAAACTGAAATGTGTCTCATTAGAGATTTCGAGATGTATTTGTCTACTGTCATGTGGTCATGTCGTAGAAAAATAAATATTATCATCACCAGACTGTGACTTACTGTAATTTCTCGTGAATAATGCACATTGTTTTCCCACCAAAATTGTCAAAAGTCAATCGTGCGCATTATACATAAATATAGGGGAACATTATGAAATGTATGCCGCCATCTAGAGGTTATGAAAAAGCTGTACACTTTCATTCCAATATGCCACCGTCACCTATAGGTTATGAAAAAGGTGTACGCTTTTATTCTAGTATGCCACCGCCACCTAGAGGTTATGAAAAAAGTGTGCCTCCACTTTCATTCCAATATGGCAGGGGTACCTATGACTGCATATATGTCCAGTTGTGCTCATAAATTAACATACCTTGACAGAATTTTGGAAATATTGTTTTTTAAAATACATCTGATCACTGAACAACCATCATTAATTTCTTTACGATTTTGTTTTGTTTAATTGGAATACTTTTCTGAAATGCTTGACAGTATAATTTGAATCCTATTCAAATAAAATTACATTTGTTTCGCCTGGTCCTTCATGTTTTCTTTCAAGAATTTTACATATCTTACAAATTCTGCCTGGGTAATCAAACATATGAGCAGAACTGTGGGTTTTCGTATTTATTAAATAAAAGTAGGGGTGTGAATTTCAAAATAACAGCAAGTAAATAAAAAGAAAGTATTACGTGTTCAAATAAAGAGCTTAAGTTCAGAACAATTCTTTGAAAAAACCTAACAAAATACAGATAATACTTCATGTGAGGCCTGGAGAGCTGGAGGTGGCGGAAATGAAGATGTTGAGGTTCGCTCTCGGAGTGACCAGGTTGGTTAAAATTAGAAATGAGCTCATCAGAGGGACAGCCAAGGTTCGATGTTTTGGAGACAAAGTCAGAGAGAGCAGACTTCGATGGTTTGGACACGTCCAGAGGAGAGAGAGTGAGTATATTGGTAGAAGTATGATGACGATGGAGCTGCCAGGCAAGAGAGCGAGAGGAAGACCAAAGAGAAGGTTGATGGATGTCGTGAGGGAAGACATGAGGGCAGTTGGTGTTCGAGAGGACGATACAGAAGATAGGCTTACATGGGAAAGGATGACACGCTGCGGCGACCCCTAACGGGACAAGCCGAAAGGAAAAAAAGAATAGTTTGTTCATATGGGTAGAAGCAAAATCATACATTATAAAAATGCATTATACAAAGGTAGAATTGTTTTCCAGAATTTGGATGTCAATTTTGATGTCAACTTTTGGGGGTGCATTTTATACATGGGTGTGCATTATACACACATTTACTCTTCATGCTTTGAGTCTCATTTTAAAGTATTGTTCATCACGGCTGTGTCCGCTTTCCTCTCAGACAGGTGCGCAGTGAAGATTTTGTATTTGAGGCTAGTGGCTTACTGCCCTAAAAAATACAATAAAAATAAAAATGCTAATATAATTAAAATATAGCATATTTCCTCAAATGGGGGATATTCATTTATATAACTGCAGCGGCCACCCTGAACTGGAGGGTGGCCACCCCGACGGCCAGCCCCCACGCCTGTCGTAATCGGGAAAATACTTTCTGGATCAGCCCGGTGTTGATGAGTGGTTGTCAAGGGGCAAAAAGTTCCATCAAACAAACCCTCCCCCAAGATTTGATTTTGTGGCCACCCCACAAAAATTGCAGGTGACCCCTCTGAAATATTCCTTGCTCCACCAGTGATTACAAATACACAAATGCACAACAGTGAACGAATCAAGGTTTAAAATCCCCAAATCTGGTAACGCCGTCTTCCCGCACACATCTTTGTATCAGTCTTAAATAAATCTTCCCGAAGGCAAAATAGGAGGAGTTTATTTGAAGTGAGGCATTTAGTCGTTTAAGCGAACACCATCTCTGACTGTATTTGACGAAATACTATGAAGAATACAAATATTCCCTTAGTGTCCTTTGTCCTTCAGTCCAAAGTTGCCAAGAAAACATCTGAGTGAGCTTCACTGGTAGAAGCCAATTTTTGCACACCAAGAATCCTGGCTTGGCGAAAACAATCATAGCAACTCTACGGATCGATGATCTTTCATATAAAAAAACACTACTGCACATGTCCTATCATACCTAAAGGACAGTCTAGTTGTCAAACAATTTCCCACAAAGAGCACAGAAAAAACACATTCATACAGTAGTTAATTAACAATTCCACTTTCAAGGTTTCCTAATAGTCAATAATAAAAAAAAACAACAACGAGTTTTGGGTTGCAGGCACTTGGGACCAAAATGTATATAAACAGATTATACTGTACAGTATATTTTAAAGGATTCAAGGAGGAAAGGCGATGGAACTTCACATTCTTCAAAGCCTCCCCGGGTTGCTTTGTGAAGTTGTGAGCTGCACCATCATTCGTCTTACTTTATTTCACACGTAGAAGACGACGCGTTTCAAGCGGGGAAAGAGATGTTGATTGATGGGATTTGTAGAACAGAACCCTGCCGTGCATCTAGCATTTGATCATACAGTTTTGCACCATTAGCAAGAGGGTGCAAGACTGGAAGTGGAGGATCACTTGACTTGTAAATTATTTCATTTTTTTGCTAACGATTTAACTCGGAGATTATGTCAGTGTAATTGGCAAAGTTTCATTCTGAGTTAAAGACATAATGAAAGACGACATCACTTTGAGGAGTCTTGTTAAGAGATGGGCTTTGGCTCGTGCTGAACTACAGTGTACACAAAATCCTCATCAGAGTCAGAATCATCTTTATTGGCCAAGAACACACAACCAATTTGTCTCTGATTTTAAATCATGGAAATGCTCTAAAATGCTCAATACTAAGCATGAGAAAAAAATAATAGTTTTAAACCAGGACTTCAAAAAAAAAAAAAAAAAAAAAAAAAAACACGGGGCTGCAGTCATTTCCATTGGTAACTTATTCAATTAGTGTGCAGCATAACAGCTAAATGCTGCTATACCATGTTTGCTTTGAACTCTGTGCTCCACTATCTGACTTGACTCTGTATATCTCAGAACCCTAGTGGGTTTATATCCCATTAGCATTTCTTTAATGTATGCAGCACCTAAAGCATTTGGTGATTTATAGACCAGATGCAGAACTTTAGAGTTTTTCGAAAGGTAACGGGGAGCCAATGTAAAGACTTCCAGTGCGCAAACATGGCTACCCCCCCCACCTGCACAATAGCACCTCTACAGTCCTCAAGGAGCAGATAGGAACTAGTCACTGCTTATTTTTTTGTCGAGTCAAATAATCGTTGATGTCATTTTCAGTACAGTTTCGCGGTCCCCAACCGTTTTTGCTCCATGGTCCGGTTTCACGTCAAGACATTTTCGTGTAAAGACATATCAGCGTCACGATGTCAGTGTGTGTTGTGTCACCCTACTTTTATAATCAATCAAGTTCTCGGTAGCACACAGTTGTCGTCTGCGAGTGGTCGGACATAACAGTCCCGAGGTACTGCTGGCGTGAATCTTTTAGGACTAGTTGTGATTGTAATAGCCGAAGTTAGCGAGGCTAACCGCTATGCTCTCCCAAAACCATCTTATTTTTATTTTCTCAGACCCACGCAGATGTATAAAGACATAATAGTCTGGCGACAGCAGCAGGCGTGTGAGTCCTAAGTCCCTCGTAAATTGGCAAATGGAAAGACGAGGCTAAAAATAAGTGATTAGCCATTAGCTGACTTTAAGTGTTAAAGTCAACTAATCAGTTCAACCCTTAGTACATGGCGAACTATGACCATCGGGTTCCAAAAACCAGGTCCCAGCGACTGCTGCCCCAAAGTACTGCACTGGGCGGGATAATATGTAAAATGTCATTTGAAATTGCCTACCAAGTAAATGCTTGACATGTTTGCGCTTTGAAACATTTGTGACCTCAGGGCCCTAAATTTGGTTGACAGGGCTCTACCAAAACCGATGTGTCTTGCTTCGTGTATTTGCATTGGAAAAGACTTCTGTCAGGCATGGCCACAGAATGTAGCTGTTAGACTCTTTTTTCACATTGTTCTAAAAGACATCAATATGTAGCATCAACGATAAGTTGTGTTCATATTCAGCAGCAGTTCCCTGCCCAAAATAAATATTTTTTGCC
This sequence comes from Phycodurus eques, assembly GCF_024500275.1. Lineage (NCBI taxonomy): Eukaryota > Metazoa > Chordata > Actinopteri > Syngnathiformes > Syngnathidae > Phycodurus > Phycodurus eques. The sequence goes on from NC_084526.1 coordinate 41,009,777, forward strand.
TCTTTTGTTTCCTTTCTAACACTGTGCAAAATGCAGTCAAAGATTGTGCACTCGATCACAAAAAAAAAAGTATTTTTATCTCTGTGCCAAGACACAAGAGCAGCTCAACAATCAATAGGGACGTTGAACCGGAAAGCAACAAACAACACACTGCAAAGTAATGTTTTGATTGACATGAGCTACACTTAGCATTCCACAGAAATTTAAACATAAAAATAAATCTCCACAGACAGACTTTCACCAAAGTTGACTAATAACGTTAGTGGTAGATTGTCCCGTATTTCATTAACCTTGAATTTAGTTGGTATAATCTAGATAGGGTGAAAGGAGCATGGAAACAGCTGACAACACACAAGACCCCAAGTCCAGTTGTAAATTTGAAATGTGGCAGGTTTTAGTGGGACTGCACTCCAGTCATGTAGCTGGTGCAAAGCACCTTCCAAAGCAGTTGGCCATTGCCAAGAGAGAATTGAAAGAAAAGCCAAGTCAACCTGATTCTCAGATGGTGACGAAGAAACATTCCAGGATCTGCCCTCCAGGCCTGTGCTAAAATTGAAAGCGTTTTATCCTTGGCCCATTCCAAACCCCTTCAGCAAATTTGAGTTCATGCTTTTAACTTACAAATTAATTTGGTGCTAAAAAACAAAACAAAAAAAAAACAACGTCCAACCTTAAAAGTACAAAACAACATTAATAAATGCTATTGGTGATGTGGTTGGTGTATAGTGTAGTGAATCCTACCACTGAATCCTACAGGATACCAAAACATGAACAATAAAATTTCCAAGATTCTATCCAAGAAGTAAACTGGGATGTATTACTCGCTGGCAAAAATTTAGATGAGGATTGTTCTAAATTTGCCAACAAAATAAAAGAAACGATGATACAATTTACACGGAGAATGAAACTAAAAGCTAGAAAGAATGGCCTTCCTTGGTTAAACAAATGTATTCTGAAACTGATGAAAGAACGAGATCATTCCTTGAAGTTGTCGGTCAAATCAGGATACAATGGACACCAATTTATTTCACTGAGAAATAGAGTAGTGAAAGGAATAAGAAAATCTGAAGCTGACTTTTTTGTATTACTGCTTTGAATAGTGCAAAGGGAAATTCTAAAATAACCTGGAATTATATATTTTTTTAAAACTATTGGGTGATACACAAAATAACAAAACAAAACTAATGCAAATTCAATTAAATCCTCCTGACGGAACCTCAAGTGATGGCTGATGCTTTTAACAACTACTTCATTGAATCTGTGTCAGAAATCTCTGCTAAATTTGCAGTCAAACAAAGGGAGGAATACCCCGCATTGTCTGCAACGCAGTTCTTGACTATTCCAAATATTACTGAGACCAACGTTATCGATTTAATTCATTCACTCAAACCATCTAAGGCAAAGGATGTTTTTGGAATGGACACGAACATGCGCCAAGATCTAGGTTCAACTCTTGCTACTCCTATTGCCTCAATCATTAATCTTTGAATTTCACCTGGTCACTTTCCAAAGGCCTGGAAATCTGCTATTGTTACCCCTGTCTTTAAATCCGGTGACTCAACTTCTCTGAATAACTACCGACCTATAAGCATTCTTCCGGCCATTTCCAAAATTGCAGAAAAATGGGTTGAATCATATCTGCATGGTCGAACACAATCTGTATCAGTTAACAACTGCAGATCTGAGTCTCTTAGGCTAACCTCCGGAGTCCCTCAGGGATCAATATTAGGCCCCCTTTTATTTAGTCTTTATATAAACGATTTGCCCACTATTTGTTCTGAAGCTGAGTGCGTAATGTATGCAGACGACACAGTTTTCTTTGTTCATGGTCGCTCCAAAGATACTGTTGCTGCTGAACTCACTAATACAATGTCCTGTGTCACAACTTGGTTGCAGGAGTGCTGTCTACAGCTAATCGTTTCTCAAACTGTAGGCAAGTATTTCACTAAAACAAACAGAGTATCACCTGACCCCGACATACTTGTTAAAGGAGAAAAAAATGCCAATTGTCAGCCAATACAAATATCTTGGGTTAATAATAGATTCACAGCTTTCCTTTAAAGCCCATATTGACAAATTGTGTAAAAACATCAAATTAAACCTCGCACATTTTCGTGGAATTCGAAATGAAATGTCAACTGAAGCCGCAAAAATGTACTTGCATTCAATGATTCTTAGTCACTTTAACTATTGCAAAACCAGTTGGTCCCAGGCTGGTCAGAATGCAAAAAAAAAAAAAAAACATTGGAAGTTTTGTACAAACAAGTAATTAAAGTGATGGATAAAAAACCAAGGCACTATCATCACTGTGCAATTTTTACAAAAATACAGTCTTTTAAACCTGGACAGTCTCCACATATTTGCAGATTTAAATTTGATTTATAAAGTACTGCATGATTTGGCTCCAGCTCCTCTGGCTGAGTTCATCAGCGAAAGAAACAGCTCTGAGCGTGTCACTCGAGGCTCTGTCAGAGGTGGCTGTCTCGTTCCTCGGCGCAGGAGCACTTTCAGTAAGTCGGCCTGGTCAGTGAGGAGCGCCGGTGAGTGGAACTCAGCACCCGAGGAGGTTAAACTGCTTACAACATACAAGGCCTTCACAAAAAAACTGAAAATGTGGCTCGTTAACGCCTATAGCTGCCAACACTAAAAGACAAGTATGCTGTGATGTTTTCATGTTATGATCAAATGAGTTGTGGTTTTATTCTCTCTTAATACTATAGTAAGTCTTTGATTATGTATCCTGTATTATATTGTCTTGTAGATGTATTTTACTGCTTTTTTTTACATCATGGCCAGGGGGACTACAGATGAAAACTAGCCTTCTGGCTAATTCTGTCTTTTTTAACCATGTGTACTTCATATGTTTTATGAAATTGCATTGTGCCCTTTCAAATGAACTGATTAACAAGAAGCATCAAATTTGTTTGCATGACTGTGAATCTCAGTATCTAACAATGCTAAAACCAACATTTTTAGTCTTGTCTTATCTGCGTATCTGACTGATATCTGCGGGGTCTTTTCCAGAATAAGTCAGAGCCCTACGGAGATCAGACATTTTTGATTCCTGTAATAATAAGGGACAGAAGGTTGGGCAAAGAAATATGGCACATAAAATGTAGAACTACAAACTTAGTGAGGATACAATGTGAATTTATCAAACCATTGTCTCCAGTTATCTCTGCGAGACGAGCTCTTTTCAATATCAGGTCACTGGGTAATAAATCAATGTTGATTAATGACATTATTACAGGCTAAGATCTGGCCTTTTTGTTACTTAATGAAACCTGGTTAATAGAAAGTAGCTGTAATACCATTTTAAATGAGGCGACACCAGCAAATGTATTATTTCAGTGTAAAGAAATTATCCTGGGTGATTTTAGCTCTTTTGAATATCTCTGTTTATTAGTTAAAAGGTTATTGTTTTAATAATTTATAGGCCTCCAAGATACAATAGAAAATTTATGCAGGACTTTTCAGAACTGCTGTCAGTTATTTGTGCTAACTATTTTGTCATAACGGGAGAGTTTGACATTCTTGTTGACAATAACATGGAAAAGAAATCTAAAGAATTGTCTGCTGTACTAGACACATTTGACCTCTCTCAACATATCAAGAGTCCAACCCACACTCAAGGTCACATCTTAGACCTGGTCATCTCTAAGGATGTTGAAATTCTATCAATTGACATTAAGGATATGGCTATTTCTGACCATTTTTGTGTATTCTTGGCATTACAGATTCTTCCAAAAGTTCAGACAACCTCTATGTGTATTAAGAAAAGGTACATAAATGAGAGTACTGCCACTAAGTTTATGGAGACTGTAGCGATTATGTATGAAATAAGAATTGTGCTTAATTTAGAAGGAAACGATGAGTTGAAGCGGCGCCTGCGTCACTTCCTTCCCTCGTACTGAAGTGACGCAGGGCCCCCAAGCAGGGTGGCTCGGAGCGCTTGCAGGAGGCTCTGCAGCCGGGGATCATCCGATGCGTCCTCGCCGCCTCGCGTGAGGTGGCCATCCTGCCTGGCCCGGTCGTCGGCGAGTCGGTCGGGGTGAGACCGAAGGTAAACTTCGCCTCCAAAAACTACAAAACTTCGCAACTGGTTCCAGCTTTTATTGCCGGATCAGGACGAATAGGGGGGGTACTCCGCCTCCTTTTCTACCACCTTTGCGAACACAGAGGGGCTGAACTGCCTTTTGACGTAATTTTTCCATTTTAGGATTATTTTGTGTCTTAAAACCAGTGGAATAAAATATTAATTATTTCATTTAAGATAACGGGACCATTTTCCTCACCCTGCATTATTCCACGCTCATCCTCTTTCATACCTGTAATGAATGTTTCAAATGTTGTGTGGTGTGGAGGACATTACTATTTTCCAGGTGACATTTGTGGCGTGGGGTGGAACATTTCATCTGGTTCAGTTAACAACATATTCGACGTTAGACATTCAAGTTTGCAGTAACACAGTCACTAGTGGCGTTCATGCAAAGTTCTTAAAATATTCGAGTCACAGACTGTCTTATGAATCCATGTCTGTCGTGTCGTTCCGTCGCCCGTGGTTGTCACTGTTGCGTGTTCCAACTCCCAAGTGGTAATACTCAACAGAGTGGAGGCGCCTTTGTTGGTACGCTCCTTTGACTGGCGGGGAGTTAATTAACTTAGCATCCGGGGGCGAACTCTGCATCCTCGGGTCTCCGCTTTGAAGCGCCAGGCAGCCGTGATTCACTTAACGTCGGCATGGGAAGGCAAATGTCTGTGTCTTGTTTTTGATGGTTTATGGCGTTGATTTGTATAGAGTCTGCGTGTGACGTTGGATCTCACCAGCCTCTATCGTCTACCTCGGCGGGGAGCGACGGTAGTGCGAGATGCCGGGTGGCATCTTTTGCGTGTCATGCCCGCTACAAGACCACTGCTGTGCCACAAACTGTGAATGTTGAGACAGTTGATGAACTCTTGGATAATTTCACCTGTAAAATCTCAAATGTCATGAATGCTGTCGCTCCTGTAGAGAAAACGGTTCAGCAGCTTAAACCATCAACGAGCTGTCTTGACTAAATACCATCTGACTTTTTCAAAGCTATTGCGAAGTCTCTGCTAGCTGATTTGCAGCAAATAATTCATTGCTCACTTCAGTCAGGCGAGTTTACTAAAGCTCTTAAAGTAGCTGCCATTATGCCTCTGTTAAAAAAAATAGAACTCCATGTTAGCAACTATAGACCCATCTCAAATCTCCCTTTCATAGCCAAGATTGTTGAGAACATTATTTTTAACCAACTCAGCAATTTATTGAACTTAAATGGACTTTTTGACAAATTCCAATCAGGGTTCCGAACTCATCACAGTACAGAATCTGCTCTTATCAAAGTACTAAATGATATAAGGGTGAATACTGACTCGGGAAAGGTGTAAATTCTGGTCTTGTTGGACCTCAGTGCGGCTTTTGATAAGGTAGATCATAATATACTGCTGAACAGGTTGGAAACATAGGTAGGACTAAATGGAACAGTCCTTAAATGGTTCAGGTCCTACCTGGAGTAAATGAGTTATTTTGTAACCATTGGAAGTGTTCAAACTCATCGAATGGCAATGACCTGTGGGGGCCCTCAAGGGTCAGTTCTTGGACCCCTCCTGTTCAACCTGTATATGCTACCCTTGGGTCAAATTCTTCAGAACTTTAATTTTGACTATCATAGCTATGCAGATGACACACAGTTCTATCTAGCAGTGTCTCCAGATGACTACAGTTCAATTGAGGTGTTATGTCACTGTCTAAAACAGATAAATATCTGGATGAGCCAACAATTAAACCACAACCAAACTGAGATAATTGTTTTTGGCAATAAAGAAAAGTGGGTTGCTGTTAGTAAATACCTGGAGTCACTCTCTTTAAAAACCAAAGACCAAGTCCGAAACCTTGGTGTTCTGATAGATTCCGACCTGACTTTCAACAGGCATATCAAATCAATTTCTAAAACTGCCTTCTACCATCTGAAGAACATATCCTGATTGAAGGCTTGCATGTGTCAAGTAAACCAGGAGAAGATCATCCATGCTTTTATCTCAAGTAGACTTGACTATTGTAATGGTCTTCTGACTGGACTCCCTAAAAAGAGCATTAAACAGCTGCAGCTCAGTCAGAATGCTGCAGCTTGGGTTCTGACCAAAACAAAGATGTCAGAGCATATTACTCCAATTTTAAAATAGGAGGTTCTAACTAACTAGGCGCCTGCACCCTAATCACGTTTCTTCGCAATTCTAATCTGTAATCTGTAATTGTCTTGATCGTCTTCAAAGTGTCGAAGACGCCTTACTGACTCGAGTTCTCAAAATCTTCCATGTCAAGACTTGTTTTTGTGGTTTTGGACTTCAAAACTATGACGTCGTCTAAAAATGAACAACCCAAAACGACTCCGTAACATGTTTTCAACTATTCCGTTAAAATCAGTGTTTTGTGAACAGCCCCTGGGTGTAAAACAGGCAGAGTGAAACATGATGAAATGATTTGAAAGAATGTCATGCAACCCAGTCATATTTGTGCTAGCAATAAGTTTACTAACATTCTGGTAACGAGGAGGCAACAAAAATATAAAGTTGGGAAGTAGATGAAGTTAAAAAACAAAAAACTTTGAATGATTGACAACTGCAGAATGTGAAAGCACTTGAACTAGCTCTCTTTCAGTTACAAGCTTCACCTAAAATCCTGAATCAAAAGCATTTTAAATGAGAAATCCACTATATAAATGCAACCGATTTGTAATTTATGCTGAAATAGAGATTTTGTATACATGTGGCAGTGGAGAGAAGGATTCATCGTTAGTGTTTTTTTTTTTAAAAAAAAGTTGATTCTCTCAACACACTTGGGGGAAGGTTGTTTCAGGTAATCTATTTAACATGATACATTTTGGGCAAGAGTGTAAATCAATGTTTAATTTCCTCTCAGCAGAACATCCCTCTCCTCTACTTTCGTCCCACCCACAACAGCACGATACTGTTTGTATCAGCCATTACATGCGAACATTTATGACCAGTTTAACAATGACAGGCTGATTTATAGCCTTTGAAGAGAAAGTCAATAATCAGGTTAAAAGATGCACTCCTTGAGGTCAAGTGAACCTCATATCTATCCAATTATTGACTGAAAATCAGATTTAGTGTACGCAGAATGAACATAATCTTTACACCTTATTTAAGCATTATCGGCAAGCAGAGGTGAATTTCAGAAACCTGAATGTACATCCGATACTCATGTAATTTCTACAGGTCTCAAGTATCATCAGATTTTCAAATACTTGGGTATTATTGGTCAATTCATTTTAAACTAGAATGGCAAATGTGTTCAATAGTTTTCAATCCTATTTTGGATCAGCACTGAGCTGTCAACGCATTGGAAATTCCGGAAAAGGTTGGGACAGTACATGACCTTGGTGAGAGGTGACCTGCAGCTAAACAACGGTTTGTTTAAATTGTTTTAGTCTAATCTATAATCGTTTTGCGTTCACATTTATCGACTTGTTTTCGCCAGTGGTGAGGTCTTGGGAGCAGACCGGCATCGTCGTTGTGGCTGTCATCGTGGCACTGTTGCTGTTGTTGAGCCAGCTCTTGTCGCGCCCATTGTTCTCTCCCTTCCCAGCTGCTCAACCCCTCAACCCCCCTTTCTCTCGCTCTCAACCCAACCGGCAGAGGCAGAGGATTGACCCATAGAGGTTCTGTTCAAGGTTTCTCATGAGGTTAGTTCATTTAGTTTCTCCATACTGGAGGCATCTTGAAGCTGTCATTGCAAACAAAGGCTTTTGTACAAAGTATTAAATAGATACCAGTTTCCGTGTTCAATACTTTTTCCCTGTGTCATTTCTCATTTTTACACACAACTTAATTTCTGATCTTATTTGTTCTACTTTCTTTGTATGTACTTGGGTTGTTCCCAACATCAGGTGAAATGTTCAGGTCAACAGCAACTTTGGAAGTATATTTAGTGAGACAAATGGTGACGTGTTCAATACTTATTTCTGCTCAATTTGTAAAATTGACTGGACTTGACTTGTTCCCATGTAGTCACTTCTTATTTCCCCAGATGCTGTATGTACTTCTATTGATTGGCTGCAGCAAACTAACAACGTCCACTTTGCTTGGCAAAATGTTACAGGCTGCTTCTGCCGAGGCCATTAGCTCTCTGATCAGAAGGCGTTAACACAAACAAGAGTTCAGCAAATGTAAAGCGTTTAAATAGATGTGGACATGAAACACCTACAGAGGCCCAGCAGGGAGCTGAGGGAATACACATTTTTATTTTAGACAAGCTCAGTATTCCAGTGCATCCATCCATTTTCTATACTGCCTTCCATCAGGGTCACAGGTGAGTTGAAGCCGAGCCAAGGTGACTTTAGGGTTAGGGTTGGCCAAACCCTAATCCCAGCCAATCACAGGGCGTTGTTAGACAAGCAACCATTCACACTCAAATTCTATGGACAATTTAGTCTTTAATGAACTCGAGTGCCCGGAGAAAACCCACGGAAGCACTGGGAGAACATGCAAACTACACAGGAAGGCCTGAGCTGAGATTCATTCGCTGAATCTCAAAACTGTCAGGCAGACGTACTAACCGCTCATCCGTCGTTCTTCCAGTGCATTCTGTTTCCGAAAATAACTACTATACTATATACATTGCTGGTGTATGATACAGGTGATTTAATCTCACCCTGGAGTACCGATCAGTCTTTTGGAAGACACGTGTTGGTTTTGTACTCCCTTTGTGGCACTCGTGTTTGCTGCTTTCTGTAAAAACTTATTTGTGTTTTGTAGCCATAATGAGATGACAAATCTCATAGCGATATCAGATTAATGGCAATCGGATATTGTGACAATCAAAGAGGTAAATTTATTGTACAGTAGAATTTACTATGGAAGATATGTGGAATCTAATTCTCAGATCATCCTTGAACACAAAAATTTAAGAGATTTTTTTTTTTTTTGTTAGCTGAAGTCGGCTTTCAGGGCGGTCGAGTCAGATACTGTCATTGCATTTTCTACATTATAAAAAGGTATCAAACAGTCTCAATTCATCACAAAAAGAAAAAAGAGTCTTTTTGGTACAGATGCGAGTGTAGCTTTGGTCTTATAGCCAATCATTCACTTGTTTACACCATTAAAACATACAATCGTATGTAGGTTGAATTGGACAAATGAGCAATCAACACTTTCATAATTTAGGTCGTCTTTTTTCCCCCCGTTTGCTACTTCTTACCAAGACACTTGGCAAGGAAGCCACTTTGTGCAATTTTTGCAACTTTCAGATATAATCATTGAACATTTAGCACAAAACCTAAAAGTCAAAAATGTATCCTCAGTCGAATTACCTTTTTTTTCTTGGTACTGTCATCTACACAGCTAGCATGGGGGAACTTTGGATCCACTTAAAGTATTGCTCTAATTATTAAAGGGTAAACAATGGTATGGAGGAACTTTTTTTTTGTGCGTGAAGTGAGGATTTTTGGTTATGAAATGACGTTCTTCTGTTGGATGCTTGATATTTATTATTGAAGTTCTTGCTTATTGTTTGTAAATTACTTTTAACAGGCTACAGAAAAGCAAGCTTTTTGGGGATTAAAAAAAAATTGCAATATCACTTAATATAAGTAAATATAGCAAAATGAGAAAAGGGGAAATTCTAATATATCAGCCTTCATTAAGATAATCCACAGACTGGCAAACTAGGGCACATTTGAAAATCGTCGTTCAAACTTATCCCGAAAACTCAGAAAAGCAAAGTGAAAGTCAGTCCTCAGAGTGTAAGTAGGTCATGGCGAGAACATATATACAACAGGATTCTGTTTTTCTTCTTCTTGCGCTTTGTAGCTATGATAGAAGAAAGGTGTTCTGACATGACTGGCGTTACATCTGCACAACACAGCTGAGAGTCAAGCGAGCTCACAGGTTGAGGCAGGCAGCACATTCGCATCTCACCGGTAAACATCTTTTTCAAACTCACTGCAAGGGTTCTTTGTCAGCTTGTCAAAAACATAGAAGCTACCCGAAAGACCCTTCGTACTGTAGAAATCCAGGAAGAACCCTTTTGTCACCACAGAAAGTGTTTTATTTACGCTTTGTTTGGTTTGGGTGGTACAAAACAGTTACAAGCACACATCTGACCTCGTTTTCTTCATGCAGTCACCATCTGGGATTTCATCCTAACTGGTGTATTTGATCAAATGTGGGGTTTATTTTGGTTGTGTAACTTGCCTTAGGAAAGTTTCTGTCTGTTCCAAGCAGTGTTGGGAAGATCAATACCAGCCTTCTCCATACAATTTTGAAATTAGTATGCCATATCCCCTGACCTCAATCAGAACTGCTTTGAAATTACGACATAATACAAAGGGTTTGTGATGAAATAGCAAACAGCAAAATATGAGCGCTTGCTGACAGGGTGGACGTTTTTGGCTAATGTTAGGATTTAATGAACACACGGTAGACCTTTGCTTAGCGAAATGATTTGGACAACAAGCTGACCGTGTACTGTTTAACAAATATATTTTGAAGGTTTTTTTTTTTTTTCTTTTTTCATATCACTGGATATTTCGCTATGACAGAGTGGACATGTTAAGCTTGACAACATCCAATGACACACATAATATGATGAAAATTACGAAAGTGTAAATATTTGCTGGTCGTAATGTCACTGGAAACAACAGAGTCATTCTTACAATGTTTAATATGAATATGAAAATGGACTATACATGGCCAAAATGACTCATTTGATTAAATAACTATCGAACCACATAAAATGAACAAACCGAATGAACAATCGATCATCGTATCATTTAACCACTTTATCACACACACTGTAGATAGCGGAGCAGTGTGTGGGACATGCCGAATCACATACAGCCAATGAAAAAAAGGGTATAAAAGATAGGAAACACATTTTACACTTATCTTTGTTCTCATATGTGTGAGAAGGTTTGGCCACTTATAATAAGACCTCAGAGGTTTGTTATTCTGCTACATTTTTTGACAACTAAACAATTCTGATGAGGACACCAAAGGCACTTTATAGTGATATTGACTTCAGTAAAATATATTTTCATTATTTTCCGTGTGCCCCTCATTATGCCTTTATAGTTTTGTGTGCACTCATGTTGTTGTAGTTCAAACCTAAAGAAGTGCTACACTAAAATTGTCACGAGAACTCATCACGTAGCCGCCGGTTCTATTCGAGCTGAAAATACCTTCACAATGTTAATTTTGCACTTGTAATGCCAAGAACGACTCAACCGAGAGACCCGGTGTCGACTAATGTTATACTTGGGGAATGGAGCAGAGTAGAGGAGGTTGTTTGCTTTAATGCGCGACGCTGAAGAGGCAAACAAAAGGACAGAATACTGGAAAGACTCTTCTTCTTTGCAAAGTACTCTATGGGTTTAAACCGTTGTCCTGTTCTTGTATGGAGGCCTGATCAATATTTAGCATGCTCATTAAAAAGTGCAAAGCTAACAAGCTAAATAAGAAGAGGTGAGGGTTGAAATGTCAAGAAAAAAATGTCAGCGCATACATTATTTAACACCTGTTTTGCTGGCATCCTACAACTTGGCGATGCGCCATGATGGATGACGTTGTAACTGCCAGTTGTCTGACCAGTAATCGTGTGACATTTTCAATAATTTAACTTTTTCTATGGCACCCTTTCTGTCTGACCTTTGTGAATGCCAGTCAGACTCAAAACATGTCACAGTCTCATTGGCAACACACCTTCAGGTGGAAAGATATCACATGACAACTACGGTTGCAAAAGGGGTTGGAAATATCTGAAGACATTTTGGATGACCGTTTTCCACGATAAGCATGATTCAATTATAACGTTACTATATAAAACATCGTTCCAAACGTTTGAGTTTGGTTTTATTTATTTAGTTACGTCATTCTCCAAGCACTCCCGCGTCCTTATATATCTCAAAAACATGCACATTAGGTACATTGAACATAAAACAAAAATGAAAAGTCAAATAAAATCGAAGTACACCAATACCGTCATATAGCTCACTTTTTAGATTCATGTAGAGCGTAACATCCACACATAGCCCAAGCTTTGTTATTGGTGGTTGACCTCAGTCATAATTACAGTATGAGATCGTCTCCCATTATTATGATAGGATCTCGTATCTCAGAATTAGGACAGTTTCTCATTATTCTAAAATAGTACTTTTTATTCCCAGTCGGTAGTGCTCGATTTTTCTTCCTCTGTATAAAATATGCATTAGTACACGGGTCACACAATGTCAGGCTTAGTCACCCTCGTAAATGCAGTGCGCTGAATTACTGGAATGATCGAGAAACAATGTTATCAACTCATTAGCACATTTGAACATGAACACTGCTCGCAACTTTGCACGCAGTTGCGAGCAGGGGAAATCTATAGCGTGGATTATTGTTGATTTTGAGATGTGAATCTCTTGAAGCTATCCACTCCCGTTCTCTCCCGGTGACTTGTTTTTGTCATAGTTCCCACTCCCACCCGCGGGACCTGTGGGGATCCTGAAATCCTGCCAGCCTCTACTGTAAATCTAGGACAATTAGCATCAAACACATCATTTGTATTATCTGATTTTCCAAGCGCCAGCATGTACGATTCACGTAATCCGCACGTATACGTTTGAACGATGCTCGCTGGCCGGAGCTATTTTAAGTCCAACAAGCAGCACCTGATCGCTGAGCTTACAGTCGCGTTTTGTAGCCGCAAAGCACGCAGCTCACATGTCTGATGTCAGAAGCGTGTCTAATAATGGAAGCGCATTCTCATTTTACAGCTTGAGCAGCGTTTCTGATTAGCGACTCATGCAGCGCTGAGCAAAGGGAAGAAAAAAAAGCAACCGAGGGGAGCGGAAGCTGGAGTTTGAGTCGCTAATCAACTTGGAATTGAAACTCAGCCAACTCTGTGACACTTCAACCTGCACTGACCTGAGGGGGACAAAGACTGACTCTTTTAGCCACTTTACCTTTGTGCTCGCCAGCTTAATGGAAATAAAACTAAGCCTGGGGCCTCGCCATCTTTCTACCCCTCCTCCCGCTCCTTCTGTTGTGGTCCTACTAGAATGTTCTCATCTCAACTGATATGGGCCATCGTCTCAATACATGTTGTATTTTACCATGTCATGTTTTAAACATTTGGCTGCCCTGCTACTCACCGTTCCATTCATTTTGTTTCAATTAAGAGCAAAAGAGTCCCAGCGCCGTCGTATAGGGGTGTGCGGTATATGCTGTAGACGGTATTAATCTGGCCTACGATATCCATACCGACCGATCGCGATGGTGCTTGTTGAAGAAATCATCGTATCTGCTTCGGTGTAAGCGCGTCTGGAGGAGCTGCCATATTATAAATGATGGGTTCAATGCAATTGTGCATTATTCACAAGCTGTCAATTGCCTGCAACATTTCCAAGCGATTAAAAAAAAAGTAATAAAAAAAAATAAAAAACGGATATATAAAAAGTGGCTCCTCAGTCTATAGACGCCTGACACTTGGCCATTAAATATTCATGCAGGTCATTTCATCTGCCATGAGTTTTGTCTGCAGCAGCTCCTCAATGTGCTTCACAATTGGTGATTTTGTGAAGGAATTTGATTTATTGTAAAGCATGGACTCAGCACGGTACGCTATATTTGCAGGCCTACGTTTAGTCTTTAGCTCCTAAAGTCCGACATAGAGTATTTCAGACATTGTATTTCCCTCCCAGGGACCAGAATTAATCCTTTTATCCATCCATCCATCCATTTTCTATCCTGCTTATTCTCACTAGGGTTGCGGGTGAGCTGGAGCCTACCCCAGATGACTTGGGGCAAGAAGCCGGACCGGGGCTTTAGGGTTGCATGGCCGCTTAAGACTGCCTCATTATGTGAGCGTGCGCACGTCACGGAGGGAGGTGGAAGAGCTAGGGGGGGGAAATTAAAAATGATGAGTGAACCATATTAAAGTGTCATTTTATACACTTGGCAATATTTGTAATCATTAAAATTTCATAGGGTTGTTAACAGCCGTCTCTGTGTTGTTTGAAATTTAGAAGGCATTTCTTTACCCTATGCAAGGGACTTTACATGTAAATGTGAACATCAGACACGTAAGACATCTCCATGTTGAACTCAGTGAGTCCCACAGGCATTTGTAAAGTTCAGCATGAGTTCGGATCATTTCGACGCGGATGAGGTGACTTTGAGTTAAAACAATGTCAGGCATATTTAGTGAGGCGTGTGGCTGTTCGAACAGCCTATTTGCCAGCTAATCACTGGCAACAGTGGCCCGCTGTCATGTCAGAGTCCTTGGTTCTGGATCCACTTGGTCTTTTTCTGTCTTTTCCCTCCCTTTATCTTCCTTGAGCAAGTTCAACTCGAGTGTGGTCTATAATCTCCTACCTTGGGTAAACGGTGCTAGCCTTACTTGACTTCCTCTGCCAGCGTACATAGACAAATGCTCCATCTCAAATTTGCCAGCCTCCCAAAACTCAAGTGATCTTCCATTTTTCATTTCCCTTCCATGTTCTTTAAGAAATGACTGAAGCTTTGATCCGTGCCCTGACCACCGCCGAGTCATTCCACATCCGAGACATTTGGGAGACTATATTTGTTTCCCTGCAGCAAACACAGTTAACACATGAATGAACAAATGGAACGAACCCTGTCACTGTGAGCCTGACATCATTGAAAGGTGACGATCAATTACGCATGCAGTACATTACTTACAAAAAGTTATAGTTAATTACTTTTGGGTAAAATTTCAGGATAAACCTAAAATGCACCATAGGCTTTACAGATAAACTCAACATGACCTCCTCTAAGCTTTGGAATGCACATGAGCAACGGTTAAATGTTTCGGTACTTTTTGCAACTCGCTGTTCTCTAACATGGCTCTTACCAGCAGAATGCTATTGCTAATTCACAGTTGCTACACATGAACTCATTTAATTTGCCAGGTTCAGTTGCTCCAACGCATTCGATCACTGACCTGAGGAGAAGCTAATGGTTCGATTTATGATGCTTTTTCAAACGGGGTTTCTCGGTGCTGAAGACTTCACCGCCTCTGACTATAGAGTAGGGCTTTTTCCTTTGTTCACAATTGGCAGTCTCAACAGTTTTAAGGTAGTCGGAAACAAGGACCATGCCACTTAAAAAAGATTGGGGAGAGGCAAACACAATGTCATGAATCAGCTGGGATGTAACCTTGTACCAGAGTTGCACAGTCGCCAAATGAAAGGTGTTCCTTAACAGTAAAGATCGAATCCAAAGAGTCAGCTCCTTTTTCAGCCTCAACAAAAGCATTGTTAAGGTGCTTTACGAAGGCCAGATTTATTGTAGCCTCAATGAATTGGATAGCAGTAGAGTTTTAAGTACCGGAGGACGTGGGGGGGAGGGGGGGGGGGCGGGGGGGGGGGGGGCATCCCCACGTCCTCTTTACCACCTTGAATTTGGCCAGTTTCATCATGTACAATATTCATTTTTGTCTGGTGATTCATTATGATTAAAAGGAACCGAAATAGGTTCTCACTTTCATCCTGTTAATTCTGTGGAGACGCGCTGATGAAGGGCGCTATAAATAAACAAGCTTCAGCTCAATTTGGTTCTCATCTCAGAAGACCGGTGTTCACGTTCGAAGACAGAGGTTATTACTTACCTTAATCAGGCACCTTGTTTCAAAGAAGAAACAGTAAAAGCATGTGAGCAGAGAAAAGGTAGACAATATTTAACATTTTGGATTTCTTATTTGGCAATGACGACTATTAAAGGGGTAAACTGAGGTGTTAAAACTGCTAGCAAGATTTGAAAGTAGCCTCACTACACTCGTCTCTACAGCCCCGCAGGTCTTTGACCAAAGCCACACCCATCAATAATTTGCTCCAGCGCAATTCTCAAACATGGCCATATCGAGTGGCATGCGATTACGAAAGTGCGTAGTCGTGATAGTAGTAAACAGTGACGGAGAATGCATATTTATCTTCAACAGAATAGCAGCGCTAGCAATACTGAGCTACCATGACCACTGTAAACTAGCCAACGTTAGCCACGGCTGCTAAGTCGGTAGTATGACTTGAATGGAGTGTTACTATACCACTAAATGTTATCAGTTTAAAGTCTCAGTTTTTGGAATGTACAATTAATGGAAAATCAAAAAGAGGTGATAAACCTAACTGTTTTTCAGAAATGTTGCAAATTCCGCGTCACTTCTGAATCCTCTCAGCTGTCTGAGGTCCGTTCACTCTGCTTCTGTTTGCTAGTCTTATTGTATGCCCAAAAGTTGGCAAACGAGGCAAAAGTTGGCTTTTTTTGAATTTTCTGGAGGTGGCTATTCCGCCATAGTTTCCGCAAAGCTCCTGAAGCCCAAGGTCTGCGTGAGTGTGTCCACAAGAGCAGTAGAAATGATTGAGCCCTTGCCAGCCACACCTTCTGCCTATGATTGGTGGGTGTTTTTTTTTTTTTTGCAAATCAAATTAGACGCACAAGCCAGAGAGGGCTTTTTTGTTTTTTTATTTTTTATTCATTTGTTTATTTCTTTTTTACTCATCATTTTTACTCATGTACCGTCAGGTTTTAATGACAGTTTTAACAAATACGAGAGAAAATTACAAACTCTCCCTGTAAGAGAAGAATTTTAGGGAAATTAAATTGAAAGAAACACATTGCCATCCAGTGCCGCAACTCTCCAATGATCGTTAGATTGTACACAATGACCAGTTCCATCATGCTAAAGGACTCATTTAATTCTATTATATTCAAACAATATCAAAACCATAAGAGGATTTTGGTGTTAATCCCAAAACGAGGAAGAATGAATCATTTCTTTTTCAATTTAAATTCATTGAGCGGCACTTGCAGTCAGACTTGAATTAAATGATTCTTCATCTCAAGGGGAATTTCCTTTCTCTTGCTGGCACCCCCACCCACTGAGACTTTGGAAGAAAGGGTCAGCTCGGCGGTGGTGAGTGTGGGCAAGTTTTATTAATACCTCCTTCCCCATAATTTGACTCGCTGGATTCGAGTGAGAAAAACATTTGTCGGTGCTGTCACAATCTAATGCACTGCTTTTGGTAATGTGTTTGTGCTTGGCTGATTAACGGTTGCTGTCTCCAAAGCTTGATAACCTTCAGTGGCCGTGTCTTCATCTCTCAGAGCTTGCATCCATGATTACGAGATAACCTTTCTCACACTCTAATTAATCACACTCAGACTAAATGTGGCATTGACCTCATGGACTGAAGAACCCACAAGAACTGAAGTCAACTATACCTACGGTAAAAAATATTGCTTACACCCGGCAGCAGTGTGGTTTGTTTTAGTTTGGAACTAAATCATGACATCACTTGTTTTGGCAGCCTTACGTCGGGGAACCTCATGCTTTGGCTCAAGCTGATCCTCTTTTTTCTTATTTATATATTTTTTCGCTTGACACCCACACTCCACTCTGACAACCAGACTGAGGCCTAGATATATGGGTGGCAGCTGTAATTAGCAATGGGTTGTACCACTGTTGCAGGTCAATTCTGAACTACATAAATAAATGACATACCGTACAGTGAAAAACCAATTTCCACAACATTTAAGACCTTCCGTTTCTAACAAACTCTGAATTAACGCAGCTCAACCACATTGACACAAATGTAACATATTTGTTTCCTCCCACAGTTCCAAAAGATGTACGGTATGTTCGATTCACTAAGGGATCTAAATTGCCCGCAAGTGTGATTCTGAGCGCCCTACCTACACTCTCTTACTGATCAGGGTTTATTTTCCCAAGCATTCTTTGACAAATTTAAATGTACCGAATGGTTCATTCGGCTCCACTTTCAAGGAAATATGCTGCAATTGTTAATGGACTTTGCTTTCAGATCATCTTCATGACCACAGTTTGTGCTACCAGGACAGTTACACTACATAAACTATGTAATAATGTTTATTTAAAAAAAAAAAGTTTATAAAAACATGGACTTGAAATATTATGAAACAATAAATGAAGCCATATTTGAAACGTTTTTAATCCACTTGGATTATTCTGAGAAAAAATATGTTATTTTATCCTGTTAAAACAATTCCTTGGCTCAGTCTGATCACCAACAAAAGTGAATCGTTAAAGTTAAAGTTAAGTTAATGAATGGAATGATATCTCATTTTGGAAAAGTCCTCTTCAAATAGAAGATGATCTAAAATATACCATAAATCATTGACATACTACAAATATTAATAAGACAATGATTCTCAAGGTGTGGTGCTAGTACCAATAGCGATATGCAGGATCCCTCAAGTGATATGTGAAATAATCCCTGCCTAAGAGCTGATTGTTTTGGAACTTTTATTTCCGTCCAAATTTTTTAAGACCTTTTATGTACGATACATTGTGAAGCACGCTAACTTCACGGTTCATAAAAGCGACCCCTCGACTCGCCGACACAACAAATTTCACGCCATTATCACCTCCATCCAAGCACCAGCAATCACGGAACTTTCACGGCAGTATTAGACAATCACAACAATGTTTAAAGTTAAGTTCAGGTCAATTTCATTTACAATTATTTAGTACTGTGCTGGGTGTTTTTAGGCTATGGGGAAAGAAATGTGTCAAATGAATGGACAAACGGCTTTAACGGATGATATATATATATATATATATATATATATATGATATAGCACTAATACCTCACCACATTTTATAGTGACACCCACATATCATGCTCCCCAGAGCAATTTAATTGAACAATTAGCAAGTGCGATCTTCCAACACTGTGCTAAATCATCTCACAACAGTATATATAAAACGATATCATGTAGTTATTCATGCACAGTATATCACTCCTGCGCTTATTTATTCTTGCTGCCTTCTGTTCAATTCACATCCCACATGCATACTGTACGTAGTGCTTATTTATTCATGTACAGTTGCCACATACACTGCTGCTGATGCTGCTTATACGTCAGCAGTATGTTGCCTTGATGTAAATACACACATATTGTGTATATTCTTGATATACTGTAGATGGATATTTTTCATCTTCTGCTGAGGTCCTGTAAAAGTATCCCCTATTGCGCAAAAGGCTTATTCTGTCATATGTGAAGATATCATATCGCTCCGGCTACTCATACGCTTTGAAGAAGACCTTTTTGTTTTAAAAAAAAAACATTATTCTGTATGAAATAAATCAAATCAAAGTAATTTAACCACAACACAGTGCTGATTACTGAATACGTGTTTGGAGGTGGCATCAAGTTGATGGGGGAATGAGCGCAACTAAAAAAATATTAGGACCTTTTCCCTTTCACGCACATGGGAGAATATGGCCCCAAGTTTTTGTGTTCGCCACGGAGACCCACATTTATATATATTACATTTATATATATTACATTTACATTTCGAGGCAAATCTTCTGATGCAAAACAAATGACAGTAGAATTGCGCCCGGGAAGTAGAAATGTGGAGGGTGTATGTGAAGGCCTGTTGTTGAAAATGAAAATGTTTTGCAACTTCAATGTGTAATTTTAACAATAAGAAAATGACAATGCACGACTATAATGCGTAATCACTCAAATAAGAGCCCCGCTGAGGCTGAATGTAATGATTTGTTTTCTCAGCAATTGCTCATCTTGTCTGATCTTTAAGAAGACTACTTTAATTGCAAAAAGAAAACTTGGAAAAGCTACAATTGTCATTTTTACAGAAATGAAAAATGTTTTTACTTGCTTGTCTTGTTCAAGAGACGAGGCAATTATTTTTTAGTGTAATCCGTCTGATCAGTTAATCATCCCATTATTACAGCGTTGTCAGAGCTCCATTGTTGTAAATGACTTCGGGTCCAAGTCAGCATCCCGAGCTTAATGGCACACCAAAGCGTCGTTTGTACCGCAGGGGAGCTGAAATCCTACAATTTATTGACTTTCAGCACAACCTCTTGGGTTACGGGAAGTCGTTAGACCAGCGAGAAAATCGAATAACGGACTTTCATCACATTCAACTCGCAAATAGAAGAAAAACGCCTTTCTCATCCTGTCTGCGGCGCTGATTGTTCAGCACGCTCCCGTTCTGGGAGCCGCAAACGACTGCCGCTGAACGCGCACAAAGGTGGTGCTTGCTTACCGTACCTGGAATTGTGGAGGAGAAGTATCAATCTGGGAAGGCTGCTTTGTATGGAAATACAAATGATCGGCTATTGTAGGTGTTTGGTTTAAGTGAAATGATTTATGGATTTGAAGTAAAATTATTCCAATCCATTGTGTCTCTGAAAGAAGATTATGTGTCTTTTTCCTCTGCATCCACACTCAAAAATCACACAAATGTTCTTTGTTTCCCTTCCACAAAAATTAGAGTCTGCCGCACTGACGTAAAACATTTTTTCTGCCCTGTGATTGACAACATAATTCCTTCCATTCATCCTTCTATTTTCCACACCGCTTATCCTCACTAGGGTCGCCAGTAGGCTGGAGCCGATCCCAGCTAACTGCGGGCGAGAGGCGGGGTACGCATTCAACTGGTTGCCAGCCGATCACAGGGCACATATAAACAAGCAACCATTTCGCACTCACATTCACACCTACGGGCAACTTAGAGTCTTTAATTAACCTACCGTGCGTGTTTTTCGGGATGCGGGAGGAAACCGGAGAAAACCCAGGGCAATCGTCCCATTCACCATGGCACGATTGCCCTGGCAGCCGCAGCTATCCTGTAATAACACAAAGAGAGGAAGCGAACGAGGAAGACAAAAAAAAAAAAAAAGACAAGCGTGCGAATATTTGAGAGGCTATTGGCTGCATTCATTAATTGCACTTGTGTATTTCAATCGCAGAGACTATCCACACTTTTCTTTTTCGACCATGGGGGTCATGTGAAATTATACAGTAGATAATAGTTGGCTATTACTGGAAATAAGAGCAAATAATATAACATACAGTATGTAGACTATATACAGAATATTATATTGGCACTGCATGGCTTTGACCAGGAAACGTAATTATTGTTATGAAAGCTTTTGTGTATTTCGTCAACGGAGACTCGGCACGCTTTCGCTTTTTAGCCACAGGTACAGTGCATATGAAATCATAATTTTGGTTAGGTGTTGTTGTTCTCATATTTGTGTTTAGTTTTTTTATGGGAATATTCTGAAGCTGGCAGCATACAATTCAAGTGGTTAACACATCTGCCTCACAGTTCTGAGGTTCTGGGTCTGAATGCTGGCGCCGACCGTCCTGTGTGGAGTTTGCATATTCTCTCCGTGCTTGCATGGGTTTTCTCCTGGTACTCTGGTTTCCTCCCCACATTCCCGGAAACGTGCCTGTTAGGTTCACTGAAGACCAATTCGCACATAAGTGTGATTGTGAGCGCGAATCGTTGTTTGTCTGCTGTGTATACGCTCTTGCTGGCGACTCGTCCAGATTTTAGAATCGGAATCGGCTCCAGCTCACCTCATGAGAGCGAATGGCATCGAAAACGGATGGATGTTTTTCAACTCCTGTTTCCGTTCCAGACTGACCGGAGCTGTAACATGAACCCAGCACTAATGTCTCTGTCTGTGTCCTCATTCAGTCACTGTCCGATCTGTCCCTGAGAGCTCTCGTTGAAATTATTGGGAAATAAAACAATTGATCTTGGAGTACAGTACATTATTATTATTATTATTATTACTTGTATTATTTAATGATCCTTATTGTGTTATTACATTTAGCTTAATGTTGTAATGCTTTATAGCATTTCACTGCGTCTTACCAAGACTTTGTATTTTAAAAAAAAATACAAATATGTTTGTTTCTATTGCACTCGACACCGTGATTTTTTTATTTTTTATTTTTAATCAAATGAGTCAAAGATGATTGCTCGCTGTTTCTGAATGTAGAACGATGGATAAATCGTATAGGTGCGCGAAATGAAGTGAAAGAAGTGGGCACTGCCCCACCTGCCATGAGTGCAGCTGCATCTCTGCTGCCACCTATAGGACCGGGGTGGAACAGAGTGACGATCTGTACATCACAGTTTATCGTCAGATGGACGGCAGACGTGACGTAATCACACGCCATTCTTAAGTAGAAGTACAAATAATAAAAAAAAGACTGGTTAAAGTAGAAGTACTGATTCAAATCCTGTCCTAAAACAAGTAAAAAAAAAAAAAAAAAAAACGTACTTGAATAGAAGTCATTTATATACAATACCCGTCTTAATCGTTTCTTTTTTTTTTTTTTTTATTAACCTGCATAGTGCTCCTACTGAGAAAACAACTCTCTGTACTTAAAGTGGCCTACTTTTGTCAAAATAAGAAGTAGAAAGTACACATATCTAATGTAGGGAGTTCAAGTAAAAAAAAAAGTCATCCGAAAAGTAAATACTCAATTTAAGTACAGTAACTAAATTGGTATGTTTGTACTGACTTTACAAAGATGAGTGAATTGTGAAAGAGTGAGAGCGGGGTGGAGGAGGGGAGGCGTGCTGCACGGAGCCGGTCCGTCCTCTTCACGCCTCCCATTGGCTGCAGCCAGATGCTGGCCGCCTCTCTGCTTCTTGCGGCTTCTTCCGCTCCCTCTTCGGCAAATGTTCTTGGACCTGCCGGAGCTTTGCGATGGCTCGACAGAGGTAGCGTTCACCTGTATGGTACAGCCCAGAATTGAAGATTTCGGATTATCTCAGGGATTCTTTTAACTTTATGATTTATTTTTCTTTGCGTGGAGATTGTAGTGTTTAGTGTTTTGTTTGTTTGTTTGTTTTATTTTTTTTGAAGGGTTTTCCAACCTGCATGGAGGCATGTGGGCATGGCTTGCACCAGGAGAACCAAAACTTTGGTGTCCACATGCGTGATCCTGAGCGGCATGACCAACATTGTGTGTCTGCTCTACGTCGGCTGGGTGACCAATTACATCGCCAATATTTACATCAAAGTGCCCGTGCCTTTCCCCGAGAGAAAGTTCGAGGAGGGGGACAAAAGATCAGGAGACACTCTCCGGCTCATGGAGAGACTTGATCGCCTGGAGAATGTGGTCAATCAACACATACAAGGTAAAGCAAATAAAATCCCGACTAGCCTCATGCATGACTTCATCTGCAGTGGAAAGTTGTGAAGGCTTTTTCAGCACTCAGGGTGTGTGCGTGCTTGTGTGCAAGCCTGAATTGGTTTCACTGTTTTAAAAAAAATAAAAATAAAATGAAATTATGCCCGAATCTTTGTTCAGACAGTTGCAAAATGAAGTGTATGTACACATAACACATCCCACGGCACACATAAACTAGACTGTAGCCTTATATATTTCTGACTATTCAATGTCCACCACACCTGCAAAACTGATCCAATAGTCCAAATTCATGCCTTTGCAAAAATAACCGTGCTCAGCTTTGATTGACGCTGTCAATTTATCAATAATATAGTGGCTGTAGAACAATGGGAAACGCCATAGGCACACGGGCTAACAATTAGCATCTACTGTATGCGGTGGTGTCGTTGTTACCCTTTGAGCAATGGGTGTCTGAACAGCAACGGGGCAGCAACATATGTAGACAGATAATATAACGATACACGCAGACATGTAGTCTTTATCCTCTGCGAAGAGCGACTAATATTTCTGCCGTACTGAGAAGCCGAGACGGGGGCTTAGTATAGTAGGCTACAGTATATCCGTGTCTGTCTTACACTGCGCCAGGTGGCCAAAAACAAACAAGCACACCAGAATGAGCAGCACAATGTGCAAAGTGTGACCAAAGCTGCTTAGTTTTTTTTGTTTTTTTTAATTCCGTCATTACCGTACTGTATGTTTTTATAAAGTACAATATATAGGGTTATTTTTGTCGTTGATAAACGCATTAAAGTGTCGTTTTTTGTTATTTTGGGAGGGCGTTAAACTCGTACCTGAAGGCACCACTGCATTTTGAACTGAATGTCATTATTTTGGAGGAGGATGCAGAGCGAGGTGTGAGTGTAATGGCACTCATCCTTGGACTTGTAGGCTGAAACGCTAATTGCGCATCACGTCTGAGTAACAGCATCGAAATCACCGACAATAGCAAAGTGCAACGCTCGGAAGCCAGGAGCTGATTTTGGAAATGACTTTTCTTACGTTGATTTGACGCTAATTATGTGATGCTTTTTTTTTTTTTTTAAGATAGGCTGCTCTGATTTTCAGTGTTTGCGCCTCTCGGGTTAATTTACATAATACCTAAGCTCAAATCAGCAGTCTGCTCTTCGAGAGGGAAAAAAAAACACATCATAAATTAAACTACTGACAGGAAAACACCCATAATACTCCATCTGTTCGTGTGTGTGTGTGTGTGTGTGTGTGTTAATGTGTCACAACTCCATTAACCGCCACCTTTTTCATAGTTTTATGAAACCACCTGTGCAAAAATAACTGACCTTGGAGCATATACCACCTCCGACATGTTCCTTAGATATCGGGATGCCTGGAATTCTTTTTCTGCTTCCTTCCAGCCTTTCAGTCACTTCTGGTCTACGGTTTCTGTATGCTTGATTACACCCAGATAATTTCTCTCTCTCCTGAGTCTTTAAAACAGTTGTTCTTGTCACATGGTGGTGGTGCGGGGGTCTTCGTGCAGGTCTCAAGTTGAAATAGCGTCAATGGTGGCTGGTGCCGAACTGGGACACTTAAGGGAGAGTTAAGTGTTTATTACATTCGTTAAAACGTTAAGTTGACTTCAGCAAACTCGTTTTCAGCGTCATTTAATCGAAACGGAAAGGTCTCCCATCACAGTCCAGCACCTCAAGGGTGGGCCTTATTTTACATTTGATTTATTTGTCCTTTATTTGAAAAAGGGAACGGTGTATTGAAAGATGAAATGTTTCACACACAGATACGCCAATTCCAATGAAGTTGGGACATAGTGTAAAACATAAATAAAAACAGAATACCATGATTTGCAAACCTGAAAATTCTGTGATCAGCCCTGATTTCCAAGGACATGATCAGATCGGAACAACTCTATATGCAAAATTGCAAATTAGCAGCTAGTTATGGAAACGGTGCCAAAAAAATAAATAAATAATAATATTCTAATCATAAAGGTGACATTTGTTTTAGTAATGCAGGTTGCCCACATTGACCTTTGAGCTGAGACAGCTCAGAAACTAATATTTCCCAATAATGTGGGGCTGTTCTGTGCCAAAAACCGCATGTACTTGTGATGTCATTTTCTAATATATTAAAAAAATGTATGTACAGCATGACAAACCATGCATCTCCTTCTGGATTTTGGACCAGGTAGATCAACTCATGAGCCGTATAACATAATTGCCTAAGTCGTTTTTTACTCACTGTCACAATCCCAACAAACAACAAAATACCAATGTGTGTGTGCTAAAAATGAGGTTTTATTCTTCCTATCCGTGTAGAAAGAATCAAAGTCATCCAGGCAATGATCATCTTCAAAGGTTGAATAGAGGCAACTCTACTATTATTTATTTGTTTGTTTTCTTTCCGAAAACATTTTCAAATGACGTGGGCAATGATGCTATTAGGCTAACGGAATGCAAGAATGATGCAGCCAAGCGTTATCCCTTTAAGCGTCCAATAAGATGAATTTGATGTCGTCCATTATCGTGCTCACAGTCACTAGCGGGCATATTTACATCTGACAATCGCTGTCATGTGTGAATAAATCCACGTGTCATATCATAATTCATTGGACCTGGCAGACCGGCCCAAGTGTTTCAAGATGTAGATACGTCGGACTTGCTGGTCGCTTGCCTCGCTGAACTCCTAAAGAAAAGAAAAGTGAACAAACGTGTAACAGCTACACAAGTGTGACAACAGACGCAAACAATAATGAACAAATAACCCGAATATTAAACTTTACATAGTGTTTACTAGGCCTGGACTGACTTTGATTTGAATAAGGGTCACTTCCACGTTACTCCTCTGGCTGCCGTCAGCAGTTGCTGTGTGTACGCCATCAGCCGTGTTTCGATGGCATCTGGGTCACTTCAGTGCACTGTGGCAATCTGCGTGGTTTCTCCCAGAGCAGCTTTTCAGGTGTGTTGTCCCCACGCAATGTTGTGCAGGATGGGTACATTCATCCAATTCCCACACACGCAGGATGAGTTCAATCAGGCAAAGGAAGGCTTTTAAGTGGTTCCTTGCTTATAGGAGTAACTCTGTAATGTTTGTTTGCCTCTTCCACTCACGCTTCCAATTTCATCACCTCAAACTTTAGTTCACACTTGCCGTCGGGCTTTCCCAAATTTTACATGGCGAAACCTATCAGCACCACCTCAAGTGGAAAAAAACCTCTTCTAAATACGACAGTTGCCACCACTTTTACCCAAGTTGCCAATTGCGCCGCAATCTTGTTGGCCCAAAGACAACGCGGCTACAAACCGCACGCACAATCTGCTGAAGTCAACACTCAGCTGAGCGAGCATTATTTGAGATTTTCGGCCCAAGTGTACGACAAGGTTTTTCTTCTGACCACTAAATGTCATTATCAATTTCATGTGCAAAATTTCATTTAAATTACATTTAACTTTCTGCTTTTCCCCCCTCCTTTTTTGCCTGAGACAGTAACCACCTTGAGGTATTTATCAGCTTGCTGTAGCGTCTTCGTGTTTTTATGCCACATTTAAAAGTAGGACAGATATCCTGTAATTAGTGTGGTCGATCCTTTTGCATATCAAACTCCTTCACTCTCTCGTCGTCTCAGCGGCACGTGTGCAGTCAGTGGCTTTATTAAGGTTGTGGTGGGTGGCTGCTTTGGATCGGTGGTATTTGATTACTGCCAAGCAAAGTGAAGGGGCACAACATGGATCACATGAATACCCACTATATATTAGCTCCTGTTTTTCCAGCCTTAAGGTTGGTTGTTGATATCAAACTATGGGTGGGATGATTCAAGCTTCTTCATAGTATTGTCAATGCTGTCACTACATTATTACGTGTCACTTTGAGGACACTCCACTGTCTGGATCTTCCATATACTGTAATATCTTGTGTATCACACGCACCCCAAAAGTTGACCTCAGAATTCTGGAAATCCCTTCTACCTATGTATAATGCATTTTTCTTCTACCCATATGATCAAAACACGAAGTATTATCTGTAGTTTTTAGGTTTTTTTCAAAGAATTCTTCTGAAGTTAAGCACTTTATTTGAACACGTAATACTTTTTTAAATGTCCTTGCTCTTATTTGGAAATTCACAGCCCTAATTTGATTTAGTGAATTAGAAAACACACAGTTGTGCTCATATGTTTGATTACCCAGCCAGAATTTGTAAGACGGGTACAATTCTTTAAAGAAAACATGAAGGACCAGGCGAGACACATTTAATTTTATTTTAATGGGATTCAAATTAAACGGTCTAGCATTTCAGAAAAGCATTATCATTAAACAAAACATAACAAAAAAAAATTCATGATGGTTGTTGTTCAGTCATATTTAAAAACAAATAATAATAAAAAATAAATATTTCACAAATTCCGCCAGGGTATGTAAACAGCACAATTGTACATATATGCAGTCATACGTACCCCTGTCATATTGGAATGAAAGTGTAGGCTACACCTTTTTTATAACCACTAGGTGGCGGTGGCATATTAGAATGAAAGTGTACAGCTTTTTCATAACCTCTAGATGGCGGCATACTTTTTTATAATGTAAAAGTTTCCCCCCCGCCCCAGTTGCCCCTATACCTATGTATAATACGCACTATTGACTTTTGACAATTTTCTAGAGGAAAACAAATTACAGTAATTGCCCCAAGAGCATGTATTGCAGCTATTAGTAATAGTGGCCAGCGGCATCAACAGTCAGCTGCAGAGACCGTTATTAGGGCACTTTCACAAGTCTCTGTTAAAATACATTTTCTGCCTGTATTTCACTGTGCGACAAGCATAGAAGTCATGTTCTCATCTCAGATATTCTGACCTTGGCATTTTGCAGAAGCTGTGACTTCCACACTGATGCACTATTAACACATCTACCAACTGAGCATGCACTTAGTTTTAGTGCACCGATATTGGGTCCCAGACTAAAGAGCATGCAAAGAACGTTTATTGCAGCTGGCTTGCTGCGGTCTGTTTAGGAAAAGTGTGGGAGGAGAAGCACAATGTGACATTGCAAAGTATCCTGTTGCCGCGACAAAGCAGCATGGCAACAGCACATAAGCTGTTTGAACTCCATCTTTTATCACGTTGTAGTCAGCCTAAGGGAATTTATTGGTGAGTTAGACAGTGCAGGTTCACACACGCCCACCACGAGGGCTGTGCCGCTGTGCTCATTGCCTTCCACTGTACTGCAAAACCAAAAGTCGTGGAAAAATGTAGCACCTCTATGTCTGTGCTTTCCTTACAGTCCAGAGAACACTGTGTCCTTTGTGCTTGTCAATGCTTTTGGTTTTATTTGGGGAAAATAATAAGTTGTTAGTTTGCATGCAGAGAAAATGGAGTAGTCACGTGAAGGGCATGCCCTGGCAGCTGTATGATTAAGCAATGCTTTTGTTCATAAGAGACTCAACTTAAATTGGCCATTAGTTTCAATGGTTTGTTTTTGTGTCTGTCCCTTGATTGATGGGCGTGAGATGAGGGCGTGGCCACGGACGGCGCACAAGTCAACTAGCCTAGGCTCCTTGCTCCTCGTCCCTGTGGTTCTCCATAGGATATGTGGTATCGAAAATAATTTGTATGCGTTTGTTCCGTGACTTCGTCTCATTGTCTATGTATTCACATTGAATCATTTGTAGGACTGCACCGATGTTGTAGTTTTGATGGTTTTCTACCACCTGACCTGAATACAATATACAGTAAAAGGGCTTTAAAGTGAAAAGACATCTCTTCTAAATTTGCGACACCAGAGAGAAAAGAGTAATGTTAACAACCCTGCCAAATTCGATTGATTAAAAAAAAAAAATCACCATCGTGAAAAATGAAGCAGCTCAAATGCTGTGGACGTGTCCCCTGAATGCGCTAAATCCACTGCCCACCCAACTGTCAATTAAATAACACTTCTCAGACCAGGAAAAATTGACGCTAGTTCATCTAGCATCTTTCTTATACATACACACAACTACATGCTTGAGCCGTGGAAATATATCAGCTTAAAGGCTCCGGTGGCTGAAATGTATACCCCACCGAGGCAACTCAGGGCTTTTTCACGCCACAATAACAAGGAGCTCTAAAGTGGCCTTGCTAGCACAAATTCCCTGTCAACATGTTGGCTGTCATGTTCAACTTAAACAAAAATTAAAAAAAAAAGATTCCCCCTCCTCTGCTTTTCTCTTTGTGATGTGCGACAACAGTTGACAACAGCCGACAACGAGGCGCTCTAAAACGGCCATGCCAACCTGAAGCCAATTGTTTCAATTGACCCTTTCTAACAAAGCCCCTCCCCCCCAAAAAATCAGGAAAGCCTAAATGGTGAAAACTAGTTTAACGCAATGGCGTCACAATTGAGTACTACATAATTCTCTGTCTTTTCACATGGGTTGCAGTTATCTTCAAGCATGTATAATGTATCGAGAAATAAATCCACAAATTCGCTTCGCAGGGTCTTTAACAGTTATCATGCCGATTTATGTATTTGCATTCGGGTGTGAGCTTTTAGATTTTCGGCAATAACCCAAATGCAATGTCCTGGATGATTTACTCTAGAAATTCTGTCATCACACAGATGCTCCAGTGAAGCGTGTCGCAAATCCGTTTTTCCGCAGTCGGCGCAGTTGCATCGCAGCTGATCAGATGACGCTGTGGACTTGAGGCGAGCGACGTCCCCCGCTGAGTATCTAATTGGTTTGGGAAAGACACAACCGGAACGGCATTTCTCACTTTCAATCCACGGTAGCACTAATATAACGTTTTCGTTCTATCCAGTGCAAAAATGGCTGTATCTTTTCATACCAGCTCCAAAGATCAATTGCATATGCCAACTATATTTGATGATGAGAGATCACTGTATCAACAAAAGTAATTGTACCTGTATATCTGGCCATTACGCCTACAGGAAAAGGTCATTGAGGCGGTCGACCCTTTGCAACTATAACGGCTTCCATTCATCTCAACGAGATGTTGCAGCGCGTCTGTGGGAATTTATGTCCATTCATCCGGAAGAACATTTGTCAGGTCAGAGTTCACTCACCACGACGGACCAGAGAGAGGAGCTACTTGCTCACAATCTCAAGCCAACGTGAACAGACTGAGCAGAAGGGGAATTCCCCAAACCTACAAAGTTGTACAAAGTGTCTGGGCAAGCGGAAGACTTAAGATTCACCTGATTGAATAAGAGGTATGCATATACTGTCAGTTATGGGGGTTGTGTGGCTGACGGGGGAGGGCTTTGCCATAACGCAGCTGGAAAATGATTCCTGTTTCAATATCGGTGAGACGGATATCAAACCTCCGGTTGCTCCTGAAGGTGTCGTCATTGTGAACATAAGAGATTTGCCTTGGTTTACTTTCCCTCCAAGACTCATTGGTCTCAAAGATCCCACATTCGTCTCTTCCATTTTTCCAAAGCACAAATAATGATTGCGATGTAGAAGTAATGGATGGACATTTTTTTTCAGCAAAGCTCTTCACGATCGGGCTGTTCATTAAAAAGCAGTTTGTTTGAAGGCTTGCTTTGACCACTAAGGATTTGTGTCTTCCATTGTGTTGCCTCACTGAATGGCCAGGAGGCTTGCGGGAGCTTGTGATTACCACAACGATGATTTATCCCCAAATGATTGTGACGGTTCCAAAGATGGCTTCCAGCAAATCCGCCCATCACATCAGTAGAGAAGCTCGGTTAATCAGCGCTTCCGCTCATGCGCTGAGGACAGTTAAATTTGGCCATTTATCTGATGCCGTTTTGAAGAACGACAATGGATAAAGCGGCAGAATAAATGAGGGAAATCGGAGCAGCGAGCTTTTTGTGTTTCCACGGATGTGCTTGTGTGTATTGTTCAGTACGTGGGCTTGGTGTTGTGCAGGATTTGGTATGCAACTTGGTCAAGTACGAGCTTTGCACATACAGTAGAAACAGAATTTTCTGGCCAAGGATAGACACAGCTGCTGATGCACTTTCAATCGCTTTAGTGAACAAACTTTAAGATGCTAATAAGGGCATTCAACAAACACACGGGGGCCTGGAAACAAACACAAAAGTATTCAAATCAACAGAGGCCTTATTTCCGCCAGTATGTGTTTCGTTTTGTAACACTGAACAAGATATCCCATAATGTTAAGAAAACATTTTAGGGGGCCTCGGGCCAAGGCAAACCAACACATTCGATTTTAAGCATCCGTATTCAATGATTAACTGTTTTCTTAACATTGGCTGAAATTTTCTTCGGGTTATGTTTTCATCATTTTCATTTTTTTTGTGGGATATAAAACTCGTGAAGTCTTGTGCAGACCTTCCAGTCTTTACAATCACAGTTGTTTTTTTTCCCCTGCAAACGTAACTGCAGGCTTACGATGTGTGAAAACATAGATGCTGCTATTATGGTGATAGGAAGAAGGAAAAAAATGTATCGCTATGGTTGTGGATACTAACCAGGAGAAAGTATCCCATAATTATAAAGAATCTGTAGGGGAATCACGATAAAAGTGCTTTATCTTCTTTAAAATTCCCATGTGAATGTTCTGAGCATTGTAGCTTTGTTGTTGTCTTTATGTGAGGGAAATCATATTGCTCAGATTGATTGGATGTGTCACTAGCTACCAAGAGAGATTTCCCTCCAGCCTTCTCTCAGTTGGAGATTCATTTGACTTTGGTTGCTACAAATATTGCGCTCGCCATTTATTAAAAGTCTGAATCATCTGCCAGTACAGCAGCCTGTAGGCAGTCATTCAGACGCTGTGACGGAGAGTGTCTGGGGTGATGAGTGCAAAGCGGGGTAGAAATTCGGTTAAACTCAGACTACGGGAATATGGACGCACTGGAGGACGTTTGCTCATGAAAACAATTAATTACATTTAATCCAGAGGAGAAAATCGTGACGGCGTGCAAATCAGGCGTAAAGTAGCAATTCAGCAGAGGTCCCTTGGCAAATTCTACTAAATAGATAAAGTTCCCCAGTGCACATATTCTCAATTTGCTTTGCTCCTTTTCTTCATACAAAAACATGCACTTTCGATGACGTTTTTCTTGATTGTGTCCACAGTAAAATCCAAATAACACTGCGATTGTTTAAAGCCACCTACAAGCAAAGATACATTTCAAAATGTAAATTTAACATGTATACTGGTTATCAGCACCACAGTCCTCCAACTATCAATAATAAAAAGAGGGTCCATTTAAATGCAATTTTTTGTGTGTTAAACTTTCAGTACACTTACAGACGAACGCAATTTTGAGAAAAGCTGTTGTTGTTGGCCATTTCTCCGCTTTCCATCCAAATGTTTTCGATATTTCAGCAGTGATTTCAGTTCACGTTCTTCCTTCTGCCCGTGTTTTCATAATTAATGTCGCAAAGTGTGAAAGTGGGCTACATCTCCAACACCCCCGTGCAATTCTGTTCAATCTTTTCATCTTCTGCATGAACAAGTGTATACTGTCATTTCCTCACGGCGCATAGCACTCAAAGACGTCTCTTTGTGTTTAAACCTGAATGTCTGATGCAATTTGTCACAAACACTACGAGACCATGAAATACTCCACGAGCAAAGGTTTATTTATCGCTGAAGCTACAAATAGACACGTCAGAGGCGCATTCAACCTGGAGGGATTTGTTGGCTGAATGATGGCAAAAAAAGATGAACACTTAATTTTTCTTTTTAAATTAACATTCGACTAAACAGGAAATATGTTTTCTGACTGATTAAATGATGGCGATTGATATGATGAGTCAGTACAGAATATTTCTCACACATCCAATGGTTTTACAATTTGGAATTTGCCTCAGGAAATCAGGAACATTTTTATTACCATGGCTTTAAAACGGTTAAAAAAAAACAAACAACAAAAACTGTTGTATTGTTTTATATTGAAGTGCTTGTCTTTATACTCATCCATCCATCTTCTATAGGGCTTGTATTTTACTTGTAGGACATTTAAGAATGTTAAAATGTTACTTAACGTGTTGGTTCTACCGTCAAGATATGAGATATTTATGAGGGCGACAGCTAGGCATAAGCCCGTTAACCGGTTTAGAGTTATACCGGGGTTTTCCAAATTCACAGTTTCAAAAGCGATAAGACTTTCCACTAGTCTTTCGACTTTCCCCCTTGTGGAAGAAGTTACGGCCTTCTTTTTGGGAATTTTTGGGCTGCTGCGACTTGTAGAGGAGAGTGGCTGCTACTTCCAATACGATATTACATTACGAGAGCGCCGCCCACTCATCTTTGACAAAGCCAAGGTAATGTAAATATACTAATATAACACTGTCTTGAAAAAAAGTGTTTGGAACCAGCTACGAGAGTGAGCGTGTCTACAGTTGGTGAAACAAATACTATGGACTAGCTACCAATGCTAACATGGCTAACTACTAGCATGACGAACATCAGCTTGTTTCCATTCAGACGGTGCTTCACAAAGCGGAGAAAAGCACAGTAGCTACTCATTACCTGAGAACTAAGTAAGTACTGTTACTGTAGCAGAATATATCGATTTTATTTCTTTTTATCTATTTCTTTTTACATTCACCAGGGCGGTCTACAGTATTTAAAAGGTGAAGAAAGCCTGTCGCCACCTGCTTGGATCAGCCCTCGTGTCCACGGTGGGCAGGCCTGACGACTCACTAATGAGCAGTCTATGTATAAAGCTGTCAGTGTGTGAATCTAATCCCTTAAACGTAATTGATCTAATGAGGTAACCTGCCGAGTGACCGCTTTGACTCATTTTTATCTTCGTACAAAGCATAAAAAAAGCCAGACCGCGTCTTCTCCAGTCAGCATCTACCTTCAGTTGAAGTCAGTCGGCTTTAGTTGTCCTTTTTATACTGTGTATCCGACACTTTTATTTAGTCAGCACTTCCAGATGGGGCTTGTGATGGAGGTGTGGTGGATTAGAGGCTGAGGCCAGACAGGGCAGAAATGATTTACTGTGGCCCAAGAAATAATATTCATCAAAGCTACTTATAATTGAGATTTTCTATCCCAGCGCACGCTTCAACCCTTGGCTCATTATGAATTCACCAGTGAACGCGATAAAACTGGAAGTATAGCCAAGCGGTGAGGAGCCGCGACACCGCAAATCCACAAGCAAACATTGATACGGATGCTGCAAAGATGATCATCTCCGTCTCACACCAAACGTTTATCATTAAATGCACTCACCGAAAAAAATGAAAGACTTTGTCAAGTCAATGTATTGTTTTGTTTCCTTTACATGGCACACTTTGAGAATCACTGTCGTAGCACATACGGTATTTCTATGGTGAATGCTGTTTACATCTTTACCCTTTAAAACAGCATAGTAAAGAGCTCCTGGGCAAGATTTTCCCACCCTCTGAAATGATAATATTACATGCGCTAAACAGTGATTGTAAGTTCATGTCGAGTTCACTGATGTATGATTGGTCTCCGCCCACACTAATAATTACAGTCCTCATGCCCTACTTTTTATTTCCCGCAGCACTGACGACCTTTTCCTCAGGAAAGCCGAGATGTATGTTAAGACACGTAGGTGTAAATTCCGGTTTAAATTCCTCCCTCACTGAAGTTGCCTTCTGCTCCCCAGCTTGTTCTTAAACACATTTGTTTGTACGTCTGCCAAAAAGATGTTTTTAACATTCATAAGCAGGTTATGATGGAAAGTTGTGCAGAGGCAGGTCTGTTAGGATTTCCTTAAGAGTTCAGGCAGTTTATTTATTTGTATTTATTTATTTATTTATTTATCTTTTGTATTTGGTTTTGTTAGGGCAATTGAAACATTTCTCTTGGGAAAATAACTTTGCAAGTGCTTTAGATTCCAGGACTAATGGTTAGTTCATATGCTTCACAGTTGTAAGGGTTACGAGCCTGTTTGGAGTTTGCATTGGACAATGGCTTCCTCCCACATTCCAAAAACATCGATGTAAGATTCACAGAAGACATGAAATTGTCCATAGGTGTGAATTTGCATAGAAAAGGTTGTTTGTCTACAGTGTATGTGCCCTGCAATGTCACGAGGTTACTACCAAACTATTAGGTAAGTGAGTGTTTGGAGCAGTTTACATTTAAGATGTATTTGATTCATTATTATTATATATACACCATTTCATCTGCATATTTTAAATCCAGTAAATCGATGAAGAATGGATAGATGGGTATGTCTATTTTACAGACTTTAGATTTATGATATTAGTCAAATATCTGCAGAAATTCCAAATTCAGAAATGCTTGTTTCACGTAAACAATTGAGACGGGGTTTTTTTTTTTTTTCTATTACGAACTAAAACACGATTTCAGAGGAGCTGCAGCATCTTGAGAAAACAATACAAATAAAAAATCCCTTTTAAATGTTGAATACAGTAGCAGGTAGAATGTGTGAAAATGTCAGGTTGAGTTCACACAGCGTTTTATATTACAGTAAAGTGTTGAGTGGCGGGTGTAGTAAAGATGTTACAGCATTGCAACATGAGAAGGTGCCCTGGAGAAATCCTTTCGTCTTTCGCGTCACCCTGGTGTCTCTTCCTTTCCTTCGCCTTCTACACTGTTTGATTCACCTCGTGGACCCTTCTGTAGTCCACATGATGCAATCTTGGGGTAACCGCTGCTCTCTCCACCCAACAAAGCGGCATCTATATTTTCTCTCTGTCGTGTGCATTGCTCTGTGACATCGTGCGATGATCACTAATGCTGTAAATTAAGGAAACCACAATCAAATATTACAGGGGGAAAAGGAAATACAGCATCGGGGCTGAACCGATTCGTCGCCAAAAGTGAGACTTTCATCACATTATAGTTAAATTATGTCGTCGTGCAACCCCGAGAACCAGCTAATTCTTGTTTCATCTAGTCAAAATTGAAGATAATTTTATTACAACTAAAATTTGATCTTTTTTTTCTCGACACATTCACACACTTTTGGGTTGAACTTTCTTTATTTTCCCTTGCTACAACAACACACTTGTAGCAAGTTGTTTCACTACTTTTGTTGAAATGATGTGTGCCACTAGTTTCTATGACAACCAGCTGCTGGTGTATGGGTAGTGAATAGTCCGTTTAAAGCCAAATGTATTCCTGTTAAGTGGAGGACAAATTTTGTAAGAAAGGGAAAAAGTCGGAGCAACTACGCACACAGCAAAAAGTATGTTCATAATGAGCCTAACCTAACATATCGCCGCTTTTTATTTGCGATTCCAAGATCTGTTTGATCTGCTTTAAATCTAATATTTGTCTTGTCCGTCAGTCCCCGACTGGTTAAATTGAACTGTACTACGAGCACACAACAGATTTAGGTGGCACATGAAAGAGCATTTGATGCCTGAAGCAGTTTGCCAGCATCCTCCAGCTGTCTGTGGGTCCTCCTGTTGAAACAGCCGGAGCCATCAAATATTCACAAATTTCTCTGGAATGCAAATTCTTAGCATAAAAATAGACTCCATCCATTTCAAGAATGCGATGCAGTGCTGAAGTGAAGTCATTACAAAATCTCCCTGCAGAACCCGGCTCGTATTTGCTCGGGGAAGTCTCTGCTGAATTGTCGAGAAAATGGAACAGCGTCTCAATGCTTGTGTTGCATTTTTTAGAGCTTTGTTTTTCAAGAAAAGCAAAGTAGCACGTGCGTAGGGACGGGCTTTCGAAGAAGTGGGTTTCATTGATGATCCGGTAACTTCATCAATGATTTATTTATTTTTTTCATTCTCGATGGTGGAAACAATCAAATATTTATTTCACAAAGAAACTAATGCTCTCCTAAACATTTACGCCTTTGAATAAATCAAAAGGCAACAACTCAGAGAGGTCAATAGAGCGCAGACCTCCACCCAGACAAAACGGCACTTTTGATTGTCCTCTGAGCTTAGAGATGCTTTTGAATTTGTTCTATTGATCGCTCAAGTTTGGGCTGGGAGGAAAAAAAGCAGAGCCGAGTTGTGTATTAATAACTTGAAATCATGCATAGTGTAATGTTCACAAGACATCGAGCAGGTGTTTGATCCAGGAAAATAACGCACATTGGCATGAGTTGGCAGGGAGAGGCTCCCGCTTCCGTGCGACCCTGAATAGGCAACATCGTATATTTCCGTGGCTCAACTTTATTTTCCAAACTCTTTATTTGGCGTCGCGTCACGCCAATTAAGCAGCAAAGCAAGTGCTTTGCCAAATAGTGAAAGCCATTAATGCTTCAGGGTCTTGTGACTCCTCAGCGTAATCACATTACAGCTGTGCCCATCACTGATTGTGTATGTGCCACTCCAACTTGTAGGCACAGGAAAAACTTTCTCCTATAAATAATAAAAATAACAATACTACCTCGTGGCTATCTGTGCACTGTTTTCCTAACCCTGCTCTCTGCGAGCATTTGCCGTTTTCTGAGAAAACATGACGGGTCCAGCTGCGAGGCGATGTTTTGGAAGCGTTCGACCGAGGGCAGCGGCCGCCGTCAGCCACGAGCCAGAGGCACTTCAGTCTGACCGGCCCGTCGACTGTCGTGTACTATCGTCTGCTGTGCAGCCATAAGCGCTGTGCTGTTCACATGTTTGCAACACAGCAGAGCTTTGGAGCTAATTATACATCTCATTGTTTCGACATCAGAAAGTGAGAAGATATTTTTTGGAAACAGGAGGCGGCACTCAAAGGATGTCGAGACGTGTAGGGAAAAAAGGCATTAGCCTGAAAGCATATTTGTCACATTCTTAAGTCAGAAGTGGGGGGGGGGGGGGGGATGGCCTTCATAGTGCTTACTGTGAAATACAGTGGAACCTGTGTGCATCCCATTTCCTTTTGGAAGCATTATTTAACAACGAAATATCCCTCCTCATGTGAGAAAATATCATGTATCATATAGCATGTCTTGCAGTCAAACTGATTAAATGCGGATTATTTTGTGGCTGTTTAAAACATATATTTGGGCATGTTGGGGATAGTGAGTGGAGCAGAGTGTTTTGCTGTTCAAACATTTGAGAGGTTACTAGGTTATGCTTAAAGGTATCCTTTTCTTCTAGATTTTGAGTAATAAATGGCCCATAGGAGATAAGACCATTGATGACAGCATATTGACATGAACACAGTGTTTTGTGCGACTTTTTGAGGCATATGTTTCCCCCAGATTTTGGCCAAACTCCAATTTGTATTCATTTTTTTATTTTCAATCTTCGGATGTTGCACTGTATTTCCCTGTTTGGTTGCTACCTTTCATCTCACTATATTACTTAAAGGCTGTGTATGAAAGGTGACGCTTTTACAACAGAGACTGCCATATTCAGTTTTTTTTTTTTTTTTTTTTTTCCCCCCCCCCCCCCATTTCCTAAAGGATAATCTATCTGCAGCCTCTTGGGGGTTTAAAGAACTGTCTTTCTTTTTTTTTGTAAGCATTCACTTTGTTTTCTTTAGTAGCTCTTGTGTGTGTCATGCCTTGTTTGAAAATTTGAAGTCTGTTATTAGATGTGCACAGATCAATGGCCACCTTACTTAATTTCTCTTAAGGTTTTCTGTGCAAGTGACCGGTCTTGTTTAAGTATCTGAAAGCGATACTAGTGTAAAAGTAGTTTAACAGAAAATAATTTTGGTCAAAAGTTAAAGTCACCTTGTAGAATATTAGTTGAGTGAAAGTAAAGTATCTGATATTTGCTGTACTTAAGTATCAAAAGTAATATTCTGATATTAAATGTACTTATGTATTTGAAGTAAAAGCATTTTATAAATGAGCAGTTTAAATTTTGGTCACGTTTTTATTGTGGCCACCTTACAATAAAGCCTAATAATGAGAAACAACATAAAGAGGCTTGAACTTGTTAACTCCGAGCAAATCTCAAGTTCACCTCAAGGGTGTCGTTAAATATAATAATATGTTAAGATGTTAACTAATGTGCAAAGTTAGCCATTTAGCAAGCAATCTCACTTCAACATCACAATGCATCACATTTCACTTCCTTAGCTTTTTTGTTTCATTAAACAGGACAAAAAAAACCCAAGAGAAACCCCAAAAATTGTGGTTTGATACCGCGAATTCAAATGCATGATAAAAATGGAGAAAAACCTCAAAGGACTCATTAAAAGTCTCCTTAATGAAATCAAGGGCAAACTACAAATAAGGATACCCTGAAAGAACTGAGAGCCAAGCGTGACACTTTATTTTGCCCCCCATCAGCTCTAAAATGACAAGTAAATGCAAGAAAATAAAACCTGACTTGGAACCAGTCACATAACCTTTCAACTTTGGATTTCCTTGCGTTGCAGTTGTGCTGTCCCACATTTTAAACGCAACATTACAAAAGATACCCGTTACATCAGCACATGCAACATACAGTATCTGCTGCTGTACGTCCATTTGCTTGCAGGCTTCCCCAAAATGATCCTAGCTATTGATTTCATTTCTGTAAATTAGTCATATGTCTGTTTGCTTCTTCCACTAAGACCATCACTTCAAACTTCCCAAATGTTCCATGGTGAAAAACCCATCTACCTGAAGCGCAAAACCCTCCTTTAAATACTTGATACGAGCTGTCCGGGTGTTGCGCTGTCGTGTGAAAAACCCCCGCGACAAGCAGGGCTGCTTTCTCGAATAAAGTGGCCGCACCGATACAAACGGCTTGGTCGTCGCAGGAGAATCCGCCGCTTGTCTGAAGTGCTACTTGAACTGACAAGAAAATGGGAATGTTGTGCTGATGGAGCTTGCTTGGAAGATTTTCGCCTGTTGCCGACAGTGCGTGCGCACGGTTAGAGTTGGTGAACACATCCGCTATTTGGGATCTTAGTAAAAGGTAGCAATCTTAGTAAATTACATGTAACACGCTCACCAACAGTGCCTGCAATCTGTTAGAGCGAACGTGCAATTAAGCGCGGAGCTCGGGAAATTAGGCCCTCATAAGAAAGATACGATGGTGCGCAAAAACAAAACAGTCTTCGCACCAACGACAACTATCAAAGATGTAACGGAAAGGTGAGCTGTGTTATTTACTGAACCATAAAAAAACAGCGTAATTGTCAAAGAAGAAGGAAGTGAGAGAGATTTTTCTTTCAGATTTATTTTCGATTGATCGTTACATCTGCGACCTTGTGTCACGACTTCAACGACGGGCGGCAGATGGTCGAAAATGAGGGGCACGCTTTGGCCGCGTTGCTGCGCGGCGGTCCTCACGCGTGGCTCGCTCATCTCACTTTGTGACAATCCTTTTTTTTTGTCCAAAACAAGTAAATCACTGTTATTAGTGAACGATCAAACCTAAACCCTGTTTCGGAACTATGAAAAGTTTCAAGGTTGTTTTTGTAGCGCTTTGAATTTGCTTACTTCACGTAACCTCTGGTAAATATTCTTCTTCTTCTGATGACGAAGAAAGAAATCTAAAGACACGATGAGCTTTGAAAAGGCTTATTATATTTAACAGTAAAACTGCCAGAGTATTGGCTCAGAAAGATGAGTGAATGGCCCTCTCCACATTACTGGCTTCATAGGCTACATTATCTTATCTCTCAGCTCAGAAATATATTTCAGATTTATATCCCACGCGAACGCTTGAAGAGGCTTTCACTCACACGCCACTTTATTAAGAACTCCCCCTGCCCCCATATAAAATGGTGAGTCAGTGATTCCCACCAGATATGAATTTTGGGAGATTCTGCATTCATCTGTGAAAGATTTCCAAATGCCTTTGGCGCTATAAAGGGCCTTCACTTTAAAAGCACACTTCCTTTTTATCAAAAGTGTGGCCTTGCCTGCAGACGTCACCCATTCCCTTTGATTTATACTCTGGCTTTCTACACTCACTCACTTAATGTCCTTCCATTCATTTTCTTCCCCTTATCCTGTCGTTCAAACGGGGTTTGTGGGGCGTCCTATCAATTTTCCTGGGCAAAAACAACGCCCCCGACATTCTTTCTTGACTAACATTCTTCACTGTCATACAAATCTACAGTAAGTCAACCACCGATTCACTGCCAGCTGTTTTCGAAGAAGAGATCCCCATATTGCCAGCCCGGTCGGGAAAACTTCCGTCAGCATTCGTCCGCTTTTCTTGGAAATTGTAGGCTGCTTTTCTGAATCAATTTTCCCTCTTTTGAAGAAACTCTCTTACTTTTTCCCCATATCATCCGAGATGAGCGTTTTGACAGAGGGACAGGCAGATGCAAAATGAAATATTTTGTTTTTTTTCTCCTGCCTGCATGCTCGCCTCTGCTCCTGACTCTTCCCACTGGCGGCGAGACTGAGACACCCCTTACGACCTGGTCACCAAGAAAAAAACAAAACAAACAAACTGTATGATAGTGGCAGTTTAAATACATTTGATAGCTCGATGTCTAAGTCAACGGGAGAATCTGTATAACCAGTAAAGTGTGAAATCTAAATCTGCCTTTTCCTTCTTAAGTGCATGGGAGAATATGGCCCATACTCAGGAAAGACATGGACAGCCCTCTACAGAATGTTGGACTTTTTTTTTTTTTTTTTTTTTTTTTTATACATTTGTACTAGTATAGTAAAGAAGTAATATTAGTTCTGGTAAACGTTTGCACAAATCATACGGTGAGCAAAGCTTCCAGGAAAGACCTTCACAGAGAGTTGTGTTCATGTGACTTCACACCTTTTTTTTTTTAAGTTTATTCATTTAGAAGCAATTACTGTGACCTAACAATCTACAATGTGTTTGAGCCAGCCAATGCAAAGTGAGATCATCGGTTACACGGAATCAGTTTGGATTCAAATATCTAAAAGATTTTTAAGGTTGAACAATGTCAGACGGAAGACAGACATGGCTTGAAGACTAAAATAACAGAGTAAAGGCGTTACATTCTCTCATGCACGAGAACATTTAAGATGTATACAAATGTTCAACTTCAAATATAACAGTGTATATTTGTGTCACAGCTGCAAAATCCAAAGAACGGGCTGTATGATTTAAAGTCAACACTGTCTCACAGTAAAATAGCTCCTATTCTTGCAAAGAAGGAAGGTGTGTGGTGACTCGTCGCTGACACTTTACTTGCACTAATGACAAAGAATTTCAAAAAAAGAATGCTTCTCCCAAAGTGGAAAAAGCACAAAGAGAACCTTTATACCCTTCTGAAGGGCAGGAACGATTTCTGGGTTTAATGAGGAGAGTTGCACAAAAGGGGTAGAGATGACAAAGGATGCCGCAAGTAAACATGACCCTCCTACTAAATTCTGCCTCCGCATATCCCCTCTTGGGAATAAACAAAGAGAAAGACAAAGCAGCACACAACCTCTCCTCTTTGAAAAGGAAAATGTCAGTCTGATGTGCCAGCCTCTGATGCATCCTAATGAGAGAATGTGTGTGTGTCCCCCCCCCCCCCCCCCCCCCCCGTCTCTAGCCGCAGAGCACCTACCAGTGATGGACCAAACATCAGTTGTTGTGGCTTTTTTTTTTTAACTTCAGAGAACTTCTCGCTATATCGCGTTTCATCGGTCGCACGCCCCGTTTTTTTTTTACGTGTTTTTACAGCGTACAGGAAAGTCCGAATTTAGAGTTGCGCAACTTTAGTGTAGTACGCGCCGATCTCAAATCCAAAGCGATGCAACACCACCATCTACAGGGCTCTGTTAGGCATTACAGCGGTTCACAAAGTTAAATTTAACATACAAGCTGGGCGAGTCCCTCGTCCACTCATTCCTACCAAAATACGTACTTTACGAATATATTTCTCTGTGGCAGTAAACGGTTGGATTCCAGTTGACGAATATAAACGTCCACAATGAGTTAAGACG
The DNA here is from genome assembly GCF_024500275.1 of Phycodurus eques. NCBI lineage: Eukaryota > Metazoa > Chordata > Actinopteri > Syngnathiformes > Syngnathidae > Phycodurus > Phycodurus eques. The sequence continues at coordinate 41,052,502 of NC_084526.1, forward strand.
AAAAACCCATAAAACATTTGGTCTTAACTTTGGCGACCAATGAAAGATGTAATACGGTGCGTCATTGGTTGAAAGATGGCAAAGGATCCAAGGAAGTTAATGTTCCTTTTCACTTCTCCACCGAACGTTAAACTTTCAAGATTAGTTACTCAAATAATAACCATATTGATTTTTAAGGTCTGTCCAAGAGGTTTGGATGCAGTGGTGCCAACTTCAGTGACACACAGATCAATGGGCGTATTCAAGCATGGCGGACCTCCTCGGCCGTGAGAAATGTTTCACCCTTGTTTTATTTCTTGCTGTCTCAATATTTTAGTCATAAATGTAACAAATGTTCGTGTCGGATTGCAAGTCATTTAAAAAGTTTCGGAATAGCTCCCCCACGACACTGGCACAAAAAGCTAAAAGCGAAAACACAACCACAATGTGCAGCATTGAATTTGTCTGCAAAAATATTACTGACAGCATGTGGGGGATTTTCTCCATGAGAACGGCTGAGCGTCAAATGTTTTCTAAACTACTTGATCGCTTTTGTATGGTAGCTTTTTTTTCTAACCCAGAAATAAATATATTAGTGCGATTCCCTAGAATGATGAGATCAGACTGTAGTCTACATCAAGGTCTTGTCCTGCCTATTAGTCACCATCTGAAGAAAAATGTAATTCCTGTTGTGACAGCAGCAAAGTGTCTGATGTCTGTACTTTATATGCAGGGTGACACCATGGCTGAGGATAAATTGTAAAATGTCTGCTTGTGTTTAGACTGTTGGAGCAGATTTGTTTAAAATGTCTGCTTGATGTCAAGTTGATCCTGAGATTCTTTTATCTCTTCGCATCCATTTGACTTTGTTGTTAGCATTCACCAGAAGTAGTGTAAGAATCAATGCTCATTTCAGGAAATGCATGTACATTTTAGTTTTCAGTATGGTGGTTCTCTTTTGTTTTTCTTTCATCGCTATACTTGGAGCTGAGCCAGAGTTACCATTTTAGAATTGTGGAGGCCACTTTGCTCTTAGGAACATTAAGTGTAGCGTTTTCTGTAACCTGGCCAATGTTTGTGCTGTGCCACAAATCCCGGGGCCTTATACAGATGGGAGGTGACTTTCCAAATTAAGTCAACTCAATTGAATACAACACATGTTGAATCCAATCAAGGCGAAACAACTCAAAGATGCTGGAGAGAAATGCTCAATTGACTTAACTTCAGAAGTGTGTTTTGTGTCTAGAATTCTTGATCATAGGGAAAGCTTCACAAACAAATGCCACAAATATGTTATTAAGACGCCACATGACCTAGAAATCATATCATGATATAAATGAAATCCCTTCACGGTAGCAGTTTCCAGTATATCGCGGTGTAAGCGTGCGTGCAACAATTAGAATGGAAGTACAGTGCTATTTCTGAATGAGTTGTACCAACAACAAGAAGCAAAAATGTGATGTCATTTTGAAAACAATCTGTGGCAATCTGAAAACTCAAAATTAAAAACACACATAGCAATGCTGATATTAGAAGTATTTTTAATATACATTGGTGCCTTGAGATTGAGTGATCTGACTTCCAAATTGTTCAAGGTACGAGCCGTCATTCGGACAATTTTTTTTTTTGCTTGGACATGCGAGCGCTATATGGTGGCAACTCACTTTGGAAATTAGTGAACAATTCTTCAATAAAGAGGCCGCAAGCTGTTTAATGCCACTCCCAGTTGAAGTGTACTGTCAAAAAATATATATAAAACTAGGAGAATTTCACGTTGCGTATTCAAAATAATCACATAGCTTAGCCTTTAGTCGCTAGCTTAATGCTAATAATATAAACTTTGTGCAACCAATATTTGAACGCAAAAGGTGCAGCAACATGCGAAATAACAGGCCTCACAGTCATATTCTTTATCCTCTGCGACGAGCATAGTCTCCATTAACAGTATCCGGCTGTCTGTCTTATACTGCCCCCAGGTGGCCAAGGAGAGCACACCGGAAGAAACCGCAAAAAGGCCTTTCAATTGATGCAAAGAATGTTTCATTCTTTTAATTCTATTTATTTATCTCATTGTTGTATGCTTTTATAGAGTACAATAGTATGGAGTGCTATTTTTCTTATCAAAAAAAAAAATTAAAAACATTTGGGGTTTCTGGGGAGTAAAGATGTTTTGAGATGTGTTTTGAGTTACCAGTGTGGTTACTGAACAAATTAAGCTCATAACTCAAGGCAGCACTATAGTTGACTGATAATTGCTCTTTAGTTATCATCTCTTTATACTTGTATGACAGTTCATAATGTTCAAAATATTATTGAAAAAATTGCCTGTTTTTATGATGACAGTTTAACCCTCAGACAGTTTGTAATTATAATTGATCTTGGGAGAGCAAAAAAAAAAAAATGCGCAGTAAAAATTAACTGGAGTGTATTTGCCAAAGCTTACAGCACCATTAGGATACTATTTCACGCATTATTGTACTTTTCCCTTCTCCATACAGTACAATGCACAAAGATGGCAGTCTATATCAAAGCGTGTTATAAGCAGGTGGTAGTAACTGTGGCGTGTTATGCTTCGTCTTTTTCGACAGAACAGCTGGAGTGGTGGAGCAGCTCATTCAAAATGCATTTTCATCTGACTTGAATCAACAAAGCCACATCTGATGGTCATGATGTTCACAATCTCTCTGCACAATGCATCTGTCAAAGAGACGATGTTAATTTTAAACATGAATATATTTTGTCGCAAAATCATTCAAATAAACACTTTAAGGCCATATAAGGCGACTAAATTCCAACAGCATGAGTGCGGGCTTGTGCCGACTTCGATAGTGACACTGCACAAATATTATTGAGAATGTATTTTGAAATGATGAGACTGTAGTGGTGCCTAAACAGTGGAGCAACACATGTAGACTGACAATTTAACAATATTCACATATATTCATTATCCTTTGCAAGAAATGACAAATATTACTGTGGCATACTAAGAAATTGTGTCTCCATGTTTATACATATGAGTGCCCCCAGGTGGCCAAGGAGCAGCACAATGGCTATTGAACTCAAGAAAAAACTGTTGATTCCTTTGCATTCTATTTATGTCATTAATGTCTGTTTTTAGGAAGTACAATTTTACAGAGTGCCATTTACTTGTGTAATAAGTTTTTGTTTGTGTTTTTTTGTGAGGCTGGAACAGATTAATGGCATTTGCATTCATTTCAATGGGGAAAGAGGATTTGAGATAAGAGTGCTTTGATTTACAAGAGTGGTCATGGAATTGCACTCACATCTCAAGGAACAAATATCATGTGATGAAATCTTATTACGGGGAGCAAAATGTTCCCATCGGTAAAGTTTCATGGATCAAATATTTTACAGTTCATTTGCATTTTGTTGTTTGAATTGAGGAATGACGTTTTTTGTTTTTTTCTTCTATCTTAATGATGACAATGGGGGCTTTCAAAACCACCATGCTTCTGTGTGTGTGTGTGTGTGTGTGTGTGCGTGCGTGCGTGCGTGCGTGCGTGTGTGTGTGTGCGTGTGAGTTAAGAGTTCAGGATTTCCCATGTAGTAGTGACTGGTGTTCTCTGGAAGTCAGACATCAGAAATGTACCACATGCATTTGCATTTCATCTGAAAGACTTGCTTGTTTTTAAACTTTTTTTAGGTACAATTTTTATGTGCAATACATTCGGATTGTATAGTATTTTAAGTACAGTTTGTGTGTGTGTGTGTGTGTGTGTGATTTTCCTATATTCATGTACAGCGTTAATATTTAAACTGCCCATAATGTTACAGTGGCTCACAATAATATTAAGAAAACCTCCCTTCTGTTTTTTTTTTTAGGAACACTTAGGCCTACTACGCCATTCTATATGATGTTGGTCATGATGGCGGTATTTTTCAAATTTCTTTAGGTGGTACTTGGTGTAAAAAGTTTGAGAAGTAGTTTTATTTTATGTCTGCTACGTGCAAACGGCATGATGAGATCCTTGCACCTACAGGAAGTGAAAAAAGGAAATAAATATGGAGTTTGTAACACCTTTGCAACTATAATATCCCTCTTCTGGGAAAACGTTCTTTAAAGATGTTGGAGTGTGTCTGTTTTCATCCAGAAGAACATTCGTGATGAAGGCGTAAGAGAGGGCCGAGCCCATCATCTCTGTTCGAGTATATCGCAAAGGTGTTTGGTGGGGCTGAGGTCGGAGCTCACAAGCTCATCCGACCGAGCGTGTCTTCATGGATCTTGCTTTGCGCACTAGGAACAGAAGTGAAACCTGCTATCGCCCAAAGGTCTTGGTAAGAATTAAGATGCATTGAGGAATAAGGGCTCTCCTCCAACGCATAATTGATAAAGAAGCGTGTCTGGATACATTGTGTCAGTAAACTTTTTCACCATGACGTCAAAGACAACCAAACCAAACATTTTATATAAATGCTTTCCACAAACCCGATGATTGAGGCTCACGGTCTGTCCCTTTAGAAGTGGCTACGTCACCATTTGCCCGTCTTCCGATCTCTCAACTATTTACCAAATCCACTCGATTGATCCGCCTCATCTACAGGATCCGCTGGAATAATTCAATGTTTCTTTTTAGAAGGGAATCAAAAAATACTTTCTAGTGTTTATCGGGCAGTGCAGTTTTTGTCATCGTTTCAGTTCAGGTCAGATTCTCACGAATAAACGGGGTTATGGTCAAAACAAAAAGCAAACAAAAAAACAACATGTATAAGTGGGGGTTTTGCAAATAACGGTCCACTATATTTCAAGCTACAAACTACGAGCTTTCCCCTTCATTGTTGGCCTGACGACCAACCTGCACATCTACAAGTTAAGTAAGTGTGCAAGAAGTGGCGAGACAACGCGCCTGCTCACAACACCCTGAAAATCTGGCACTTCCTTCCTTGTTATTGTTGTCTTTTTTTTTTTTTTTTTTCCTCTTTCCCAAACTCAAGTGGGTCTTCAAGAGCACCTGTTTTGGAGATACGGACCACATCGCGATGGCCGTGACGACGGAAGACCTGTAAGAATCCTCACAGGGGTGCGTTAATGTGCAATAGAGAAGGTTGGGAAAGTGCATTCGACTCCAGGGGATTACTTGGGGAAAACTTCTGTGTGAAAAGTTTGTGGTAGATTTGAAACATAAATTTTGTGACACCGGTCCCGAAACTTTTCTGGCACATCTCTTGTATATTGTGAATAAATACTGTACAATTCCTTCATCTGCATCCCTCCTTATAGTGATTTCTTTGTTTTTCTGCGAGTGTTCCCTCGGTACCGGCATTCATATTGTAACTGAACTGACAAGGTTGTCACTCATATGTGAGTTACACAATCTGCTCATGAATATTGAATGTCAAATCTACTTATTACAAACAAACAAGGGAAACAGACACACAAACAACTTGAATAGCCTTGTAAATTGTTTTTTTGGTGTCTCACCAGGGGCTCTAGCGTCTTCCTTTCATAACAAATTTGAACTTCAAGCCATTCATTTTCTATAGCGGTTGTCCTCATTAGGGTCACGGGTGTGCTGGAGTCCCAGCTGTCCCAGCTGTCCCAGCTGACCTGAACTGGACGCCATCCAATCGCAGGGCACATAAAGACATCCACACTTTTGAGTCCGTACACTGTTCAGTTTTAAACGGATTGAGAAAAAAAAAAAACAAGTAAAAGATGAAATTGTTTCCACCTGCAGTTAAAAGGTGTCAGCAGTATTGTAGGCTGTTAAAACTGTGTCATAAAACTACTCCTTTATAGACTCAATAAACCACGTGGATTAACAGATGATACCAAAGCGACTTTTCATTTTATTTCATTTCTTTCTTATCGTATATTTCTTAACATATACAATTTTTTCAACAAGCTTCTCTCCTTTTTTCTTTTCTGCTATGGAAACTCATGGGAGGTTCATATTATTATTTTTTTCTATTTAATTAATAAGATATTTTTTAAAGCGCTTTTTTTAAAATCCTTTTTTCATGCCCTGCGCTGAGGCTGCCGAGCAGTCCAGGGTGTAACAGGGTGCACTAAACAAAACATGCTTTAATATTCAAGCTTGAATGTGAACATTCCTGGTGTAATGTCCCAACAGGTAACGAGAGTCAAAGGAATGCGTTATTCAATGAGCAACCTGTGGAATTCTCAGTAAGCGTGCATTTTTGCTTCTATTTTATTGACATTCCAACCTATTTGCCAATAGGTTAGCATCTTGACAGTTAAACACCCTTTAGAAAGCTCTTGAGCAGATGCTTCCAATGTTTTATGGAGATTGTGTCTTTCAGCATGGGCTGCAAGCATATTTGTTTTTCTTACTTGAAACATGCACTATTGTTAAACTCAAATTGCTGTTCCACGAATGCAGTGATTCTCATTTCGGTACGTGGCCTCCCTCTTGTAGTACGCAAAAGAGTCACCTCTTGTGTACATTTCAGCTTTCAAATGTTTTTTGGAAACAAGTATTGGATTGGATTATTGGATAAAAATGGATTTTGCATTATTAAACACAATAAAGTGCATGTGAGTTGTAGGTATTATTTATGTCCACTTGGGGGTGCCATCCTCACGTTCCAGTGTAATATCTGTAACTTTGAGTGTGTATGGCTTTAGAGGTGGGACCTCTCATGGTGAGTTGTGGGCATCAGCGAATGAGAGTGTAGAGTTGGCTGGCTACTAACTGGCTAACTTGTGTTAGTCAGTGACTTGGTGCGAGCTGTGGCCATCGGCAGCTCGTGTATGAATGTGCTCTTCAACTCCAATATATGTACCCCCAAAATGTCCCTTTCACAGCAGAGTTTTCCTTGTACCTATGTATAATACACCCCTGTCCCCCCCGAATCGCTGCTATCCATGCGCATAAATCGAAGTATTATCCGTATTTTGCAGCCCAAACGGGCTTTGGGGGGCATTAACCAGCCCCCCCCCCCCCACCCACGTACATGTTCCCAGGCAATTGTTATTAAGGAGGGACTAAAAAAATGTTGAATTCAAATTACAGTGGCACCTGGATTTATGAGTTTAATTTGTTCCGTGACCAAGCTTGTAACTCGATTTACTTGGATAGCAAATAAATTTTCCCCATCAGATACCTAGAATTAGTTGAGAAAGGTCAAGATGCATCCAAAAAATGGAGATATTCTTTTTAAATTTGGATTGATATGGCCTAAAACAACACAAAGCATTGGTAACACGTTACTTTGAAGCTCTCGAAGCACCGGAGCAGAGCGTCGACGTGCTGGGATTTTTATTTTTTATTTTCCTCCCAGGAGGTCAAAGAGTCAAAGTAGCTGCAGACGCTACCACCGGCTGCTTTTTTAGATTGAATTTTTTTGTTCTAGGGCACTTGGGCTTTCCGTCAAGAGTATGAACTCCTGGTCTGTTTTAAAACGACACGGCTCATGCTTGATCTGATCATACCAAAGTCATTTATCACAGTGAATGTATTATCATTGCCCCGTATTCTTTTGCTGTCACTTTGTGCACACTTGGAGCACCTGTTGTCGAGACAATCCTTTGTACTATTTGTCTTCTTGTGTCTCAGAGGCTCCGGGCCGAGGAGAGGATGAGCAGGCCGACACGTCCTTCTCAGACTCGTCTCTCTTCGCTCACTGGGGTCAGGAGCTCAGCGCCGACAATCGACGAGTGGCGCTCAAGATGTTCCAGTACTACGGCTACAACAGCTACCTCAGTGACCGTCTCCCGTTAGACAGGCCAATCGCAGATCTCAGGCCTACTGGGTAAGAAGCAGCGGGAATAACACGTTTGATACAACAACTACAAAAAACAATACCATCCTTACATAACTTTCACAGAGGTGACATAAGTACTCTGTACTTAAGTAGAAGTACAGATACTGATGTAAAACAGTAGAAATACTGAGTCAACTCCTTCCCTTCCTAAATCCCACCACTTTTTCATATTAAAAGCACACCACATTTAATGTATCAGTCAGATCAAGACTCACTTATAAACAACAATACACTTGGACTGTGTAGCACTGCTATGATGTCACATTGCCAGGTCAGAGTTTGTTGTTGCAAACCTTAACGTGCACCACATCCCGGAGGGGGGCGAGTAACATTAAATCAGAGTGGGCCATGTTTGTTTCCATTGGTGAGGCAGCCAACTGGAGCTGTGGCTGAAAGTTGGTTAGTACCTGTCGCCGTGGCAATCCCTGAACGTAGACCAGCGTTAAGGGATGTCGTCAAGCTGAAGAAGAGTCCTGTTGGGCCTTTTTGGCCTGTGGAACTCCAGCGGCAGCTGATGAGTACCGACAGGCTAAGCGGAACGGAGCTTTTGCGGTCGCTAAAGCCAAAAACTTAGGCGTAGGAGGAGTTTGATGAGGCCATAGAGAATGATTTCTGGATGGCTTTGAGGATATTCTGATTCACCATTCACCTTCTCGAGAAGGGAAAGCAGTGCACCATCACCACTGTGTATAGTGGGGATGGGGCACTGCTGACCTCGACTCTGGACATTGTGAGTTGGCTGGAACAATACTTCTAAGACCTCCTTAATTCTACCAACATGCAAAGCCTGGGAACTCTGAGGCGGGCTGTCCTACCTATGGGGTTGAGGTCACCGACGTGATTAGAAAGCTTCTCAGTGGCAGGGCCCCGGGCATGGATCAGATCTGCCCGAACTTCCTAAAGGCTGTGGATGCTGTGGGGCTGTCCTGGTTGACATCGCGTGGATATCGGGGACAGTACTTCTGGATTGGCAGACGGGAGTAGTGGTCTCCTTTTTTAGAAGATGGACAGGAGAGAGTGTTCCTCCTCAGCCTCCCTGGTAAATTGGATTGTTGAATCTCACAATCAGGAGGAGCAACATGGCTTTCATACTGGCCATAGAACAGTTGAGAAGCTCTGCACTTTCAGCAAGGTTCTGTCGGGTGCATGGGAGTTCGTCCAAACTGTCTACAAGTGCTTTGTGGACTTGGAGAAGGTGTTCAACTATGTCCCTTGGGGAGTCTGGTGAAAGGTTCTCCGGGAATTAAGGGGTAGAGTTTGGACCACGTAAATCGGATTCGATTCCAGTGAGGGTTGAGTCCAAAGCAGCCCTTTGTCACCAATTCTGTTTATAATCTGCACAGACGTTTTAGGCGCATCTGAGAAATTAAAGGGATCCGTTTTGGTGGCCTCATTATTGCACCTCTCAGTTTTGCAGATGAGGTGGTTCTGTTGGCTGGACCAAGCCGTGATTGTCAATGTTTGTTGGAGCAGTTAGCGGCCAAGTGTGAAGCTGTTGGGATGAGAATTAGCATTTCCAAATCTGTGGCCAAGGCCCTCAGTCGGAAAAGGGTGCATGAGGCCCTGGGGAAGACCCAGGACATGTTGGAGAGACATACTGGACAGACAGTCTCGCGGCTGGCCTGGGGACGTCTTGGGATCCCCCTAGAAGAGCTGGACTAAGTGGCAGGGGAGATGGAAGTCTGGTCTTTTTTTCTTAAATTGCTGCCCCCACGACACAACCCCCGGGTAAGCGAGAGAAAATGGATGAATAGATGGATGGCGGCATTGATCAGTCATTTTTGACATTAGAAATGCAAACCAATTTGCATAATTTTGTTGGGGGGCACGTGACCTTGTGAGGAGCATGCCTGCCCCACAGCTTTAAGGTTCTGAGTTCAAGTCTGGGCTTGGGCTCTCCTGTTTGGAGTTTGCTTGCGTTGTCCCTGTGCTCGTGTGGGTTTTCTCCACGTTCTCTCAATTGTCCATAGGTGTGAATGGTTGTTTCTCTCTATGTTGCCCTTTATTTGGCTCACAACCAGTCCAGGGTGTACCCAAGCCTTGATGGACACATCCTTGTTTCCTGGTTCTGAAAACAGGGTATTGACTTCTTTGACTTATTGTCTCACCACATCCTATAAATATTTTTTAGTATTTTTTTTAGGAGTGTTCTGGTTTAAGTCACAGACTAAAAATAAACTAAACATCATTATTGACCGTGACTCACTTTTAATGGTGATGTTCCCAAGGTTACAGGAGCCTACAAGGGGCAGTCCTGTTGCTAATTTTGGCACACTTAAAAGTTCCGAGGGATGTTTTCTCCACTCCACATTACCACACTCCCTCCAGATCATCCGTTGCCCCCAGTACAAGCTCTTTAGATACAGTATATTCAAAATATTTTTGGGGGGATACTTTAATCACACATTTGGCCTTGGCGTTGTCCTAACATATCTTTAAAGACATGCTCAGGCAATGGCATTATGTAAACAAAACAGGGTGTTTGCTTGGATGAACAACGTGACGTTATGATGTGAGTTTGTCTAATGTGGCAGTGGCATGTGATGTAAATAGCTTCATTGCTGGAAGAGAGATTTCCCAGCATTAATCACTCTCTGCAAACTGCGATTAGCTTATTTTTATTAATATTACCCACAATACTGTACACTCCACTAAACACCAACACCAGCCTTTAGATCGCATAAACGTACTTTCTGTTAATGTTGTTAAAACTGCATTCTGTTTTTTTTTTTTTTTTTTTAACAACACCTTGAAGGTTCCTCACCTCACCGGATATGTATTTGTCCTCTGCAGGTGCGGAAACATCACTTATCCTTTAAACCTCCCACAAGTGAGCATCGTGTTCATTTTCGTTAATGAAGCTTTATCTGTCATCCTGCGGTCCATTCACTCCGCCATTAGCAGAACGCCCTCCCATCTTCTCAAGGAGATCATTCTGGTGGACGACAACAGCAATAACGGTAATCAGCAGCCGTTTACATTACAACAGTTTGTTTTACCTTAGTACAGTGTCCAATCTTAAACCAAGAGAGGGGGTGCCATGCAACACACAGACACCCTTGACGAATAGATTGACCAAGTAATAAAATTTCCATGAAAGGTGCTAATCATGTTCTCTTCTCACATTTTTCTTCTCTTAACACCGCTTGTTGAGGCTCCAATATAATCCACAATAAACTGACTTCATATGTATATATTTCACCAAAAATGTTGGTTTAATTCCAAATTGTACGACCTCATGGTTAGTGGTTACATGTTCCTTGTCACTGCATCAAGAATAAGTAGCTCCCATAGACGATAAAGCATGGACACTGAAATTAGTCGTCACTTGCTCATTTCTCAACCGATTTTCATGAGGGTTACTATTTTGTCAACACCCAAGCATATCTGGTCAATACACAACATTTGATAAAAAGCACCAAAACAAAATTATATGTGAAACAGACTCCTAGTTCCATTGTCATAATTATACGGCGTTTAACCATATGCAGCACAATGTGCCGGCATCCTTGGTATTTTGGTTTTCTCACAGTCTCCATACATAGAATGTGCTGATAAGTTTGACCTTCCTAGTTTAGTGTCACTGTCGTCATGGAGCTCAAAATGGGCGCGTTGCATCAACCTGTATATACCTGTGGCTCACTGGACTGGTCCGTCCCGGAGGTCGTGCCCCCTAGTGACCTGGCGCACATTTGTTTTGCGATTTGTATGCTGTTTTTGTGTGACTGTAGCATTTTTTTTCTTTTGCAGTTGTTTTCTGTGCTTGCAGCATTTTTTTTTTATCTTGCAGCGTTTTTCTTTTGCAGTTGTTTTATGTTCTCGTGTGTTTTGGGTCTTGCGTCATTCCTGCTTTGCAACATATGGCCGTTTGCAGCGCATTTGCCCCTGTCGGCCGTCATACAGGGGCTTAGAATGCTACAGTGGGTACGAAAAGTATTCAGACCCCCTTAAATTTGTCACTCTTTTTTTATATTGCAGCCATTTGCTAAAATAATTTCAGTTATTTTTTTCCCATATTAATGTACACACGGCACCCCATATTGAAAGGAAAAAAAAGGAATTGTTGAAATTTTTGCAGATTTATTAAAAAGGTAAAACACACACGGCCATAAGTATTCAGACCCTTTGCTCAGTATTTAGTAGAAGCACCCTTTTGAGCTAATACAGCCATGAGTCTTTTGGGGAATGATGGAATGGTTTTTCACACCTGGATTTGGGGATCATCTGCCATTCCTCCTTGCAGATACTCTCAAGTTCTGTCAGGTTGGATGATGAACGTTGGTGGGCAGCCATTTTCAGGTCTTTCCAGAGATGCTCAATTGGGTTTAAGTCAGGACTCTGGTTGGGCCATTCAAAAACAGTCACGGAGTTGTTCTGAAGCCACTCCTTCGGTATTTTAGCTGTGTGCTTAGGGTCATTGTCTTTTTTAAAGGCGAACCTTCAGCCCAGTCTGAGGTTCTGAGCACTCTGGAGAAGGTTTTCGTCCGGGATATCCCTGTACTTGGCCGCATTCATCTTTTCTTTGATTGCAACCAGTCGTCCTGTCCCTGCAGTTGAAAAACACCCCCAGAGCATGATGCTGCCACCACCATGCTTCACTGTTGAGACTGTATTGGACAGGTGATGAGCAGTGCCTGGTTTTCCCCACACACGCCACTTAGAATTAAGGCCAACAATTTCTATCTTGGTCTCATCAGACCAGAGAATCTTATTTTTCACCATCTTGGAGTCCTTCCGTCGGGCCACTCCACTATAAAGCCCCGACTGGTGGAGGGCTGCAGTGATGGTTGACTTTCTAGAACTTTTTCCCATCTCCCGACTGAATCTCTGGATCTCAGCCACAGGGATCTTTGGGCTCTTCTTTACCTCTCACACCAAGGCTCTTGTCCCCCAATTGTTCAATTTGGCCGGACGACCAGCTCTAGGAAGGGTTCTGATCATTCCAAACGTCTTCAATTTCAGCATTCTGGAGGCCACTGTGCTCTTAGGAACCTTAAGTGCAGCAGAATTTTTTTTGTAACCATGGCCAGATCTGTGCCTTGCCACAATTCTTTCTCTGAGCTCTTCAGGCAGTTCCTTTGACCTCAATGATTCTCACTTGCTCTGACATGCACTGTGAGCTGTAAGGTCTTATATAGACAGGGGTGTGGCTTTCCTAATCAAGTCCAATCAGTTTAATCAAACACAGCTGGACTCCAATGAAGGTGTAGAACCATCTCAAGGATGATCAGAAGAAATGGACAGCACCCGAGTTAAATATATGAGTGTCACAGCAAAGGGTCTGAATACTTGTGTGGCTGATTTTTAATAAATCAGCAGAGATTTCAACAATTCCATTTTTTTCCGTCAATATGGGGTGCTGTGCATACATTAATGAGGAAAAAAATGAACTTAAATGATTTTAACAAATGGTTGCAATATAAAAAAGAGTGACAAATTGAAGGGGGTCTGAAAACTTTCCGTACCCGCTGTATGTGCACAGTGGAGGTGCTTAATGCCCATTTTCTTCCACCTGAGTGATCGGCTGTGCAAGGCTGATTACAGAATGTGGTTTGCAGTAATTTAAGGAAGCATAAAGAGTTTCACCTCCTATATTAGGTAATCAGTATTGCTCCTGTGGTGTCTTTCATTTTGTCAATTTAAAATGTTTTATCTGAATCTAATTAATGGCTGACTAGCCCTGATTAGGATAATTGCCACATGGCTCATAGCTATACTGCAATTGTTTCTGCATACAGGGGTTCCTCGATTTACGACAGCCTTCAGTTCCTACAATAGAGACATAACCCGAATATGTACATGTGCCAGAACACACTTCGTCTCTGTCACTCAGCTATGCCAGCACACTAGTAAAGTCATAATTTCAGTAAACATTTGATAATCACTCCTAGGCCATACATATAAAGTCATGAACTAAAAACAGTTGCAAACAAGATAACTTTCTCTTAAGTACCTTTACTCGTGTGGTTGTCTTCTACAATAGAAACATCAAAACCACTTAGGTCGAGACCATTGTAAAGCCAGCAACGCCTGTATCTGATTTGCATTGGCATATTCGTATTGGTAAATTCATTAATTCCTGCAAATACGGCTTTTGTATTGGATCTCATCAGACCTTTTTTTTTTTTTTTTTTTTTAGCTGATGACGCAAATTAGAAATGTAGTTCCTTCCTGAAAAAAATACATGATATATTACCATAACATTGACATATACCTTTACAAGACAAAGAACACAACAGGCATCAATCAAGAAGCCCATTGCCAATCAATAAATAGATCAATAAAATAGCCAGCCCTCTATTTTCCTATCCTGTTCAGGTGTGAGGGGAGCTGGAGCCTATCCTAGCTGACATTGCGCAAAAGGCAGACTATGCCCTGGATTGGTCGCCAGTTAATCACAGGGTACATATAAAGACACGCAAATTCCCACTGACATTCACACCGTCACTGAGTCGTTATTTAAGACATTTCAAAGGCTAAGAACAGAGCCATAAAACTTGAAGGCCCTTTCACAGCACAGTGTGCCGTCGACCAACCCTTTGCGCTGTTGCGCCGCAGAGGCTGACAGTACTCAGATGAGTTTATGTATTGTTTTTTGAGATGTTTAATTCAAATCTGAAGACACCGCGGCGCAGCCAATAGGAGAGATGGTGGCAGAGTGATTGCGGAGTGACAACAGCAAGAGATTTTCGCCGAGTTCTACACTGAAAGCAGCAAGCAGGATACAATGATTATTTATTTAATATTTGTATTTGTGGGTGAACAATCCAACATTTTGGTGAAATTGAACTCCTGAGGCTTGGGACAACTCTCTCCAACAGGCTGTCCAACTGCTTCCTGCTCATTGTGAAGTACACTTCCAAGCGACCTAAACTCCCCATTGGATCGGATGAATGTATACCTTTATTTTAGGGCTTTCTGTTGTACAGTGACAAAACGATACTGCCGAGCTGCAACCTACCTTAATGTCCAATTCAGCGGGAAAAGGCACTAAGCTACTTCCTGTTCGGTCACTTAGCAACCACCAAATATGGGTAAGCTTGAGCCACCATTGTCCCTGCACCTTACAATGCGGTAGGCACACGTAAACCGAGTGAAGTGTGTAAGCGCTTTTAATAATATCGTGTCAAGGTCATGCTTTCATAGGATAACCATTTTTAAAAGTCTGCATGCGACCCAAATGAGACAGCCATTAGATGTTATCAAGATGGTGACTACTGACCCTGAGAGAGGTTTGTTTACCCAAGTCAATAATGCAAAACATGCAGCTTGGCCTGCAGCCTCCTGGAGCAGAATGTAGATCGGTGTTATGTTATCTTAACATGCTGCGATGACAACGATCACACTCCCACGGGCTCTTCATGGGCTGCGAGCTAAAAATATCCAGCTATCACTATGTTACTATAAAAAGAATAAATGGGAAAATCCAAAACTCTCAGCTAGACGGAAGCGTTATCACATTACATCTCAAAAACAAGCGTTTTGCATCTTTTAATTGGCAGCCCTGGAGCTGCTTCCTTGAGCTCCTCTAGGAAGCCAAGTCACGATTTGACATTTTGCAGGTGGCATTCCACACTTTTACTACTCATGTTGTTGTTATGACAACACTTGTGGAGCATGTCTTCCAAAAATGTCATTAGCCTATTGACCGGTTATGTAGCTGCCACTGTGGAAGGGGCTCATGAGCCAGAGCTAACATATCAGTCATACGCTTTATCACGTTTGTCAACCGCCGGTGTCACAGCTCACGTCCTACAGAGAATTAGCATGCAGGAGAACATGTAGCCGTCAGGAGCGACGTGCGGGGTGCGAGAAGGGTGGATATACCTAGCTCATTCCTCCCTAATTGGATAACATCCCAGGCTGTGGCCTGGAAAGACTTGTGACGTGTGAGACTTGTAGCTTCTCACAAGATTTATGATTCGATAAGCCACAAAATCTCTTAATTCCAATGAGTTGTGAGTGTGAAACGTTCAACACTCTGAAGCAAATGTGTTATCTACTCAATGTGGTCTCATTTCTTATACACCAACCTTATCCATGTGCTTCATGGTCATTCTGGAACAGAGGTCCTTCCTCAATGTGTTCATACGATGTTAGAATTTGTCCAAGATATATTCACATGAATATTCAGAGGTTGTTAAAATACACGTCTCGTCGCACATCTCTTCATACTTTTGCCCGTGAATTATATGTCAATCTTTGTTTGGAAAGTTGCTGCCATTAAACAAGGATCACAGTTAGTGACCATGGTTCCGATAATTATCTTCTTAATGTATCGATGAATTGCTTGTTCGCCCTCAGCTCAAAAGTCAACTGAAAGGTAATTGCTCATCATTCCATGAGGTGTGTCAGAAAGGTTCCAGGAGTGGTGTCACAAAAGATATCTTTCAAAACCCAAACTACAAACGAGTACTACTATGAGTTTCCCCCTTCAATGCGGGCCAAATCATCACGTAACGCAGGGGTGGCAAACTCATTTCAGTTCGCGGGCCACATCCAACCCCATTTGATCTCAAGTGGGTCGGACCAGTATATTAGTGGCCTTATAAGCTATGAATAACGACAATTCAACTTTTTTTTTTTTTTACCTTTTTTTTTGGGTGCACATAATTACAACTACATTTGGAAAAGTATTCACATTTATTGATATCTTGTTGCCAATCTTGTTTCAAATCAAAAGAGCAACCTCAAATGTCATAAAAAGTTCAACAATATTATGAATCTGAGTTTTCATTTACAGTTTCAACTTAGAGATAACAGTAGATCTATAAACTGTATGTACCTTTTTATAAAACAACTTATTTTGAAATCTTTTTAAATTTACATCAATTTACACATTGGAAATCTTGAAAGGCTCAACTGACTCATCACACCATACAAACTAAAGTGGGAACTTTTTAGAATGAAAGTGCAGTTATCCTCCTGCCTTGTCAAGGTATACAGGCAGCTTGACAGAGTGTGTGTGTGTGGGGGGGTGGGTGGGGGGGGGGAAAGAAAAATGTATTTGCTATGTCAATTAAGGACACATATCCACAGTAAATGCAAAATAGAAATTCGTCAAAATGTGCTACTTATTTAATTGTCACTGGGTGGCTTGCCATAAAAAAAGCTGAAAACACAAACAATTAATATATATGAGGTTATCATTAGTCTGCACAAACAATTCGCAAAGCCCTCACCAACTATTAACACGCATCAAATTATCTTGTAGCTTACATCTCACTTAAGAAGTGACTTCCAGTTTATCCTTGTCAGGGGTTCACCACTATGAGGGGCCGTTAGGGACATTATTCAGGATGGGCTCTCACACTTACTATTCAAATGCTTTCACACACACACACACACACACACATACACACACACACACGCACACAAACTACTGAAAAGATCTCATAAACACAACTCAAACTCTCTCATACGCACGAGTCTTGCTCTCATAAAGACTACTCAAACACTCTCATAAAGACTACTCAAACACTCATATACACTCCTCAAATGCGTTCACGTGAGCACGTCAATCACATTCTCAAACACGTCACTGGCATTCACGGGTTCATGTCAATCATTCTCACGTACACGTTGATTATGCTCACACGTGAATAGTGAGTAGTGTTTATGAGAGTGTTAGAGTAGTCTTTATGAGAACAAGACTCGTGTGTATGAGAGTGTTTGAGTTGTGTTTATGAGAGCCTTTCAGTAGTTTGTGTGTGTGTGTGTGTGAAAGCATTTGAATAGTAAATGTGAGAGCTAATCCTGAATAATGTCCCTAACGGCCCCTCATACGCCACTACAGCGAATCACTCACATGATTTGTTTGTCTAACGTAACATAACCATTCTTATCTGGGCTTTAATAAACCCATGTCCCAATTAACTTCACAAACTAATTTCTAAATGCACATGAAACTACTGAACAAACAATACATGATATGATACATATGTTGGCATTGGCGCACAGTCTCACTCTCTTACTGCACATTGATTGGAGGCGTGCCCCTCCGCGCCGATCTTTCTTCTCTCTCTAAGCTTCGTGCATGTCACGTCGCGCGACTAACAGCACTTCCGGTTAAATTGTACTTGTGTCAAAATAAAGGCATGAGTTTCAAAATAAGAGTCTATATCAATAAATAAACAAAATGATGGGCATTAAAGTGCCCGCGGGCCGGATTAGATCCCCTAACGGGCCGGTTCTGGCCTGCGGGTCGTACGTTTGACACCCCTGATGTAACGTCTGCAAAGAGATCCTGCGTTGGCAAGAAGAGGCAAGTGTTGTGGCAGGACAACGCGCCTGTTCACAATGCCCTGAGCATCTGACAGTTCCTGGCTGAGAAGAACATTGCCGTGGTGGAGCAACTTGTGTGGTCTTTGACTAATATTAAAATTTATTTGATGAAGGGAAACATTTAAGTGTGATAAACATGCAAAAAGACACTATTGGAGTTTTAAAAGTCAAGAGTATACATTATGTCCGGAATAAACGTAAGGAAAAAATATGCTCTAGAAAAGGTAAAATTACACACCTCAAGGTCCATTAGTACAATTGAGGGCTAAAAAAAAAAAAAGGACCCGTACTGTACCATTTTTGGGGTGTAAAAAGCTGTAGTGTAAACTAAACAGATAAAGTGAAAATAGGAATGTCACTTTGAAAAATAGGTGTGTTGAACAGACAAGAGCAACAACAAAATTGAACAGCAACAAAGGGAAAATCCTTACTGCAGTGGAAATGTTCTTTTTTTTAGGTATCAATAAAATAGATATCAATAAAACAGCATTTGTAATTCTTTCCACCTTCTTGGGGAAAAACATTTGATGCTGCGTTATGGCTTTAGAAAGACAATGCTGACCTAGTTCAAGCAATAGTTGTTATTGCTCCCTGTTGTTGCACTCAAAATGTATTCTTGGGTTTGCCTCATGCATGCCTGTTGCTCCGCCTCAGTTCAGTCATCCCACAGCCCATTGCTTTCCATCACACTGACACTAGTTTATCATTAATGAAAGATGGATGGCTGTTGGCCAGCAGTCACTCCTGCCTTAATGAACCGTTCCTTATTATGATTTGTTGTGAGGCATAGCACACCATCATTCTTATTTTCCATTCACACACAAACAGAATGCCTTCATTACTGACAGATCTGAATTGATTACAAGTACGGAAATCTGTTGGCGCACTCTTGCAAATGAATAACTATAGTTGCTTTGCTATAAGCAAAATACACAAATGAAATGCCCTCAAGAATTAAAATGCTGAAGGGAATTTAATGACATTAGCCTTGCACTTTCATTCCATTTGCAGTTTGTACTAAAGTCCGCTAATCAGAATCAGAATCATCTTTGTATGCCAAGTATGTCCAAAAAAACATACAAGGAATTTGTCTCCGGTAGTTGGAGCAGCTCTGGTACGACAACAGACAGCCAATTGACAGAGACCACTTTTGAGACATAAAGACATTGAGAAAAACAGTCACTGAGCAATAAAGGGTTGCTCGTTATCTGGTAATGCCGTTTTTTTGTTTTTTGTTTTTTTAAATTGTGCAAAACGATCGTCGCTTGTAATGGGTCAGCGATTGGAATGCATGCCAGTCTGATTTAGAGTCGTTAGCGCTCAACTGTTTTTCCAACTTTGCTGCATAGTTCCTCTTTGCAATGTTAATTTCTTTAGTCAGGCTAGTTTCTCGCTCGATTATACAGGGCCCATTCCCCGCTTTGACATGCGCCTTCCTTAGCCTGGCGAAGTTGCTTAAGTTTGGCAGTGAACCACGGCTTGTTGTTATTGAATGTGCAAAATTACTTTGTTGGTACACACGCCTCTTCACAGAAACTAATATAGGATGTGACAGTGTTCGTATATTCATCCAGCTGAATTTTCAAAGACACTCTAGTCTGTGCAGTCAAAACAGCTCTGAAGTTCTATCTTTGCTTCGTTGGTCCACTTTTTTTGGGTCCACTAACATGAATGCTTGAGGTATTGTATGGTTGCTTAGTAGTTTAGTTAGAAGGATGAAACGCTGCTCATTACTTTACATTTTTGTTTAGGGTTTTCAGAAAGAAAAAAAAAACAATGGCCAAATATTAAACAAAACAATTTAACAGTCTACTCCACCCCCTGGCACCTTCTCCTAGCAGACCAGCAAAAATAATAGAAATACAGTAAATATATTCGGGGTGGAGATGTCGAAAATATTTAGAATCGAGTATTCTACCGATTAACCCATCGATTAATCGAATAATTGGATACAAATAATTTGGTATTATTTAATACAATAATGTGCATGTGATTATTTTTTTCCACTTAGAGTTGCTATCCTCTCATTCTACTTTAGTATCTGTGACTTTGCGTAGGCCTATGTATGGCTTTAAAAGGCCTGGCCTGCCTGGTGAGTGACATGGGTGTCAGCAAATGAAATTGTAGAGTTGGCTGGCTGTTAACGTTGCTAGCATGGTCGAATGACTTGAATGAGTTGTGGCCATCGACAGCTCGTATATGAATGTGCTAACTACAGTACGTGTTTTTTTTTGTTGGTTTTTTTACCATTTGTATCATAAAGCTATTGGAACTGCTCCATCGGCTGTGTCTATCCTTGAGTGCTTATGGTGGTATCACAATACTTTCTAACTAGCGATGGTAAGGTATATCAAATGAACTAACATCAATATGTTACCGTGTGTTGGTGATCATAGACGAGCTGAAAACGTATCAGTATTCAGGGAAACTAATGAATAAGTCAAAACACAAGACTACAATTTTTTTTTGTTGGGTCGGCGCTGTACTTAGTGCCATTCCAGTTTTATCCAACCCAGCATACTTCTAGCTGAGTGGCTGTCTCTCCCTCGCTTTACTGAGACTTGCCAAAAGAGCAGAAGCCTGCCGAGGGGAACCATTAACGCACTTCACGGGCATGGAGTGCTGGAGCCACATTGCTGGATAACGACATGCTTGTTGGGCAGATGGGCCATTTGGCTCTAAAGTAGAAAATAACATTTGAAATGGCGTTCAAGCTCTCTTACACCTGACTATTTGCTTACTTTTGCATGTTTATGTTTGATGTTGGGGGTGTCCAAACTACGGGGCCGGTCCATTTGCGGCCTACCGTCCATATTTTAGCAGCCCACAGCATATACTAAAATTATTTAAATTGCACTACTTACCTTCTACATTGGGTGGCAAGGCAGGAGAAGAGACGAACAAATGAGTTTTCATCTCTCGCTTCCTAGTTTTCAACCAATCATCTGGTTAGACATGAATACAGTGGTATCTCAGCTCGCGAATGACACAATTTGGAGGTTTTGAGGTACGAGGCCGTCGCTCTGCCGATTGTTTTGTCTTAAATTGCAAGCAGAATTTTGAGTTACGAGCGTTAAATGATAGCAGCGAGTGTCACAACAAGCAGCAAATAAACAATTACTGTATTCCCACGTAGAGTATTTAACCAAACCTACATACATTGTGGAATTCCGCTAACTTAATGCTAACACCCAATGCAAAACCCCATAGATGGGCTAACAAAGCTAGCATCGATGTTGCAGTAGTTATAAGCCTATAAGCAATAGATATTTAAAAAATAACGCTGCATCACCACATGTAGACAGACAATATACCCAGGTAGCTTCGGGCGAGAGGCATGGTACTCCCTGAACTGGTCACCAGCCAATCGCAGGGCACATATAAACAAACAACCATTCGCACTCACAGTCACACCTACGGGCAATTTAAAGACTTCAATTAACCGATCGTGCATGTTTTTTTGGGATGTGGGAGGAAACCAGAGTACCTGGAGAAAACCCAGGCAGGCAAGGGGAGAGCATGCAAACTCCACACAGGCGAGGTCCTCAGAACTGTGAGGCAGTTGGGCTAACCAGTCGCTCACCGTGCCGCCCCACTGTTTTCATGTTCTTTTATAATAAATCTAATATTGATTTGTATTATTACGTTTAGATTCGCTACGTTGTTAGTACCTTAAAGAATGCACAATTTGTCTTTGCCTTTAACTGCCTCTGGCTCATGTAATTTATGCAGTACCAGTCAATGTTGAAATTAACTACTAGTCAACAGTGCTGTAGGTCTTAATACAGATACAACAAATGTTTTTCTAACTTTATTTGTCTACTGGTACATTGCAAAAAGGCGCTATAAAATGGTAACATGGTTAGGTTTAATTAATCTGTCGTCACAATTAACGCGCTGAGGTCAGTGATCAGGTCAATGCTTGAGCGAGGAGACTTCAACTGGTGTGATTAACGATACATTTTGCTTCAAAAGTCACCTCGAATTGACTTTGGGGGGAAAAATTATTTTTAAAAAAAGGTCATTTGCATAGAGTGGAGCGGTGAACTCTCTTGTCATTGAAACACGACAAGTTTAAAAAGAGATCTCAAAGTAAAGTGTCGTACTATGTGCGGCATATTTGGTGTCTGTGTGTGTTAATCAAAATTCAAAAGTGTGATTAACCTGATTTAAAAAAGTTGAATCAATTGACAGTCCTAAATAAAATGTTAAACCTTTAGCTAAGCGTCCATCAAAAACGAGACAGAGGTTTTAGTTCCTAAAAAGTAGATTTAATAGTATGGTAAGCCACTGTAACATTATACAGTATACAGTTTGAACAGCAACACTCTGCTAGGAAAATGTTATAAAACTGTACTTAAGAAATGGATTAATTTTCAATGAATTGCACATAAAAGTTAAATAAAAAAAGTTATACCTCAATGTTTAAAAACCAAAGTTCTTAAAGATTCAAGGCAAATGTATCGAACGTAAATCTTAACTACATCAGAACTGTACTTGAGCAGTGATTCTTTCACGTAATAATTTAACGACAATTAGACACCATATTGCACTGAGATCAATTTTCCGGTGCCTTTTCATGATTTAGGTTTGATTCCTCATCCAAAATATAATTTAGCTAATGAACTGAAGTCAAGTCTTACAGTCTTTAGTCTTGCAATTGGCCACCAATAGTGGCAGACGTCTCGTTTGTAGAAGCCTCTTTGGTCCAGTGATGTGAGCATTTCCTGTTGGACGTCTTCCAATCAAATGATACCCACTGGAGGAGAACGTGGGTGGAAGTTTATTGACCAACACTTTTCGCTTGACTTCATTCGTCATCTCCAGGAACTTTTGGAGATACTGAAAAATGTGTGTGCATGTGTGTGCGTGCGTGCGTGCGTGTGTGTGTGTGTGTGTGTGTGTGTGTGTTTTGCAGAAGAGCTGAAGGAGAAGCTGGAGGATTTTGTGTCAGAGACCAACAGCAAACGTCCGGGATTCATTAAGATGGTGCGGCATGCCAAGCAGGAAGGCCTGATCCGGTCCAGGGTGAGCGGGTGGCGGGCCGCCAGTGCTCCAGTTGTTGCCCTCTTCGATGCCCACGTGGAGTTCAACGTTGGCTGGTGAGTGACTCGTAGTTCTGAGTGGATTCGCTGGAAATACTTTTTAATGACTTCCTGGCTTCCGCTTAATGTGGCAGCCCGTCAATGATCATTTGTATTCAGCCGGAAAGTGCATTTAGATGTGTTTTCAAATTGTTATCATTTAGCATTTTCATCTTTGTACACATTACACAAGGGCATTTCCCATTAGTTTATCAGATGTGCAAAAAATGAATTAATCTCTGTGCCTTCTCATAAACACAAGCATGATAATGAGGGTGATAAGAAAAAGCTCGCAAACACAAATGCTCCAATTATGTGTGCACTCTCTCTCTCATTTAAAGGGCTGAACCCATTCTTCAGAGAATTAAAGAGGACAAAACTCGCATAATCTCGCCTTCCTTTGATAACATCAAGTACGACACATTTGAGATTGAGGAGTATCCGCTGTCTGCTCAGGGCTTCGACTGGGAGCTGTGGTGTCGCTACCTCAACCCCCCCAAATCCTGGTGGCACAAGGGGAACAAAACTGCTCCTATCCAGTAAGTGAACGTCACATCCTGATGAAAATTATTATTATTATTTTTACATGCATTAGATGTGGAACAAAATAGCCATAGCGATGTATTGTTATCTTTTGCACAGTGTCTATACAACATCAAGTACAGCATCAATGTTCTTGTCCTACGAAATCCAAGCGGATGTGCAAAATTGTAATTTTTTTAATGAAAAAAAAAAACACAGTAGTGCGAGTTTAATTCATTCCATGACCACATTCGTAACTCAAAACCTTTGTATCTCAAATCATCTTTCCCCGTTGAAATGAATGGAAATGCCATTAATCCATTTCAGCCTTCCAGAAAACAAATTCAGCAAAATTGCTTTAAGGTGTTTTTAGTAAGGAAATGTTATATTGTACATACAGTAATGACATAATTAAATAGAATGTAAAGAATTAAACAGTTTTTGCCACAGCTTTTGCTTCAATCCAATGCACATTGTGTGGCTCCCTCTGATGTGCGTGCCTTGGCCACGTGGCGGCAATGTAGACAGACACACACAAAGAAGAATTGAACGAACTCAGTCAGGCTGCACTAATGTTAGTCATTTTTCACAAAGGATAAAGTTATATTGTCTGTCTTCATTTGTTGTTTTTCTGTGGTCAAATATCCGTTGCTTAAAGGGTTACAACGCCGTGACACAAAGGCTATTCATTAGCCAATCTATGGCATTTTGCATTGTTTGTTAGCATTAAGCTAAGTGGACTTTGCTAAGGCAAAGCTATATGGTTGTTTTAAATACCCGTTTAATTCTCAGTTTTATGTTTGACAATACACTTCAGCTGTGCTTTAAACAGCTTGAAACCTCTTTTTTGAAGAATTGTTTACTATCTACCAAACTGCTGTTTGCTGTGAAGTGAGTTGAGTTTACTGCCACCATACGGCATTTCTCTCTCAAGTTTTTGCTCGCAAGTCAAAGCAAAATATCGGCCAAACGTCAACTCCTGACTCGGAAAAAATAAAAATAATCGTAATTCGGGTCACTCGTATTTCCAGGCACCACTGTATTCCAGTAACATTGAGAAGTTGAAGGAGTTACTTTGTGGTTCCCTACCTCAACTTGCATTATTCATGCACAAATGTTTCATCTTCATCTCCAAGGTTACATGCCTCCTCTTTTTTTGTCTCTGTGGTTACTGTATCAAGTCAACAATACTGACCTGCATCCCCATTCCACCTTCAGGAGCCCCGCCCTGATTGGCTGCTTTGTGGTGGACAGGCTGTACTTTGAGGAGATAGGTCTGTTGGATGAAGGCATGGAGGTGTACGGGGGAGAGAATGTGGAGTTGGGCATCAGGGTGAGTAATGTTGTCACCTTGTGTGCCATGAAATACTGTGTGTGCGAAAGTACTAAATGTTATGGCACTTTATGGCTGTTTGTGGAGCAAGGTCAAATCGGGACTCACTTTTCACTTTCAGTACCCGCAGTCTCTTAAGAAATATTGATCAAGTGAGTGCTTTTTTTAGTCATTGGCAGAAATACTGACCCACTGGGGTTAAGTACTGTGGTTTGTGGTTAAGAATGCCATTATTAGTACATCAGGTCGCTCTGATAAAGGATTTGCACCGTGCATCTTTATATATATATATATATATATATATATATATCATGGATGGATGGATAATCCATATCAATTGCTATATGGTAAATGTGACAACAACATTGGAACACAGGAAGTGACATTGAATGAAAATTTGAAGTTGCAGAAAGTGTTGTTCCCATAAGGTTAGAAACATACAATTGTCCATGTAACTTTTGGTTCTATAATCCAACCCCTGATTGGCTGAGGTGTGTTCTAAGCCTTGCTGTCCCTGTTTCTTACGTTTGCAGAGACACATCCCCACATTAAATTGCTGGCGCGTCTTTTTTCCTTGTCAGCATTTTCCGTAGAAAAAGACCGAACCCATCAATGCCATAAAGTACAGTATGACTGCATTACCCCTCTGTTGAATAGGCTTTCAAAAGTGACGCTATGGTATGTACTCTGTTAGTATGATGCCCTACAGAACAAGTTGATGGCCGTAATAACTGACTTCATTTCAAAAGACCGCTCACCATGCGCATCATCACAAATGCACACAACAGCGATTGTACATGTGTGGTAAAAGCACCGCTGTTCAAGGTGATTGCACAGGTGAACTGTTTCTTAACAGTGCACGGGTTCATTGTTGGTTGGGAAACAACAATTTACAGTTCGAGTATATTTTTTTGACTCATGTGGAACTCTCTCATTGCAGCATTTTTGCCATGCGTGAAAAATTGACCTGTTGCACACAAACTAGCCGGACCACGTAACACTTGAATTACTACCATTAGCGCATTTACTTTAACAACCAAGAATTGTAATTGGATCACAAATTGTGGATGCTGGAAGCTACCAAAGAGGAAAAAAGAAAGATACATGAAAACATATCAAGGCAATGAAGGTTTGCAGTGTATTGGTGGTGCTCCTCCAGTTTTATTGTGGGTCGTTTGATCAGTGATACCGGTAACGTGTTACAAGTTACTCCAAAATTGCCGCCATTTTGAGTAACGAGCATTGTAACGCGTTACTGTACCCGGGGGAAGTCATTAGATCACAGTTACTTCCTCAAACCAATAATAGTTGCTTATAAGACAACAATATCGCTTAACACTTTTTCTTTACCGCTTATCCTCACTAGGGTCGTGGGTGTCCAAAAGCATTTGACCGAATACTCACACCGCTTAGTTTCTAATGTGTAGTGAAAAATGACATTGTTTATCATACAATCCACAATGAAGGTGCAGAAAATATATATATATATATATTTTTAAAATAATGCAATGCACGGCTCCACTGTCGCCACACTATTTTTGTTATTTTCCCTAGTAAAAGGTGTATTTGATTGCTGTTACTTGTTTATTTACACATTGAGAATAGAGTTTTACTGGCGTGTTCAGCGCACAATGCATTGTGGGTTAATTATTCATACCGAAGTGCACGGCCAGAAATTGTCAAGGAGCTAAGGACCGACTCGCTGGAGGACGTACAATACTAAACTTAAATAATATTCACAATGAAAAGTGAGAGCTTTCAACTTCGTCTGGAGTCCGGACTGCTCGTGAGCTGGTTTAACGCGGTGCAACGCTGACGTTCACGTAAGTAAGTGCTCCAACGTCAATCACCCACAGCTTTGCTAGTCACCAGGAACAAAAAAGTTTTCTCGCTCGTTTTCTCGTGCGCACGCGTGCACGCTCACGGTTGCCTTCATGGACCCCCACGCAATCGGAGACCACAGAACTCAACATGCAGGGTTGCTACAGTCTATTTGTCTGTCTATCAGTTAAGTGTCTTCAGAGAAGTGTACTTGAGAATTGTGCGCTTGTTTACATTGTTAGGTACTTACTATATTTGGTATGTCAAGTCTGCACTAAGTAGCTCATTGATTGTGGCTTCAACTACACAAATATTTCAGTTATTGGTTCGTGTTGATGATTACGTCATGACAGGTCATGACGTAATGAAACATCAGTGTCTATGTCTCAGTATTTACTTGCCTTTTCATTTTAGCATCTTGATTACCGCCGGAGCACATTTGTAATATACACACAAAGTTGGAGACCATTTCAATGTGACTCTCAGAATTCACACAATGATCTTCCTCGTTTTTGTTAGACTGACTACATAGCGCTGGATTTTATGAAAGGATGCCGAACGGAGAAAGGTCACTTGTGACAAAGATGGCCAGAAGAGGCGAGGTTCGTGCCGAGAGTGTTATTTTTTTTTGTTTTTTTTTTCAGGAATGACATTGTCCCTCAGACTCAAACTGCATGTTGTTTACTTGCACAGTTTGAGACCGGCTCTCGCTCGCCTCCAGGCTGACAGTTCAGCTCCTCTTTGGAAATGCGGAGCCCACGGAGGCTGGCTTGTCTGCTGTGTGCCGGTCATGTCTTCACACCGGCTGCTAGCATGACTGGCAGCTGAAGGATCCTCAGAGACAAACTAGGCCGACAGCGACGGGCTTTGGCAGAGGCTTTAAAGTGGTATCCTGGGTAAAATGAAGGGAAAAATCTACCCGTGCTGTCTGTTGTCAATCAGTCACTGCGCTCTAATTAGGTTCGCTGACACAAATGTTTATTTTATGTGACTGTCTCGTGAGATAAGAATAGTCGATGCCCTAAATCATGCATATCAATTCTTCTATAGTTGTTACAGAGATTTCCTTGTTTATTGTTCTCAGAAACAGAGGAAGTAAACAGTAGTTCATGCATCGTAAGAGCTGTATGGAAAATCTATAAAGATAGTCATGCTCTATTTTGATGAACACTCTCGGGTATTAATTTAACAAGACCTTTATTACGTACTGTGGTTGTATATTGTGCAGCCTCTTAGATCTCCAATTCATTTAACTGAGAGCTGGTAATAATATTTTGACTCTTCTTATCTACACAGGAGAGCGAAGTATGATATATGGATATGACAGTATTACTAAAAGGAATAGGATTAGGGAATTATGCGAGCGACATCCTTTTTTTCCCCCCGTTCTACAGTTTAATTTAATCTAAATGTAAATGCCATCATAGTCTCTTGTGAGTAATTCTGGAAATTGTGGCTCTTTTTTTTCCTTCACTTTATTGCACATGGTTAGGTAGGACCTTTTACACCGCTTTAGCCTTTAGCAGGGGCTCAGTTCAATTTGCTTGGGGGCCAAAGGATCTCCGGGTTTAATCCCTCTGCAAACTGAAACGTGACAATTGAGATTTGTTGTTGGAAAGATTATACATTTCCTTGAGCAAGGCACAACCCACCCAAAACTGCTCAGGGGCCTGTCACCTTTACTGTTAAAGCTCTCCCCATCCTGCATGGCCATATGATATTTTGATTTTATTTTTTTACAACAGAGAGCTAACTCACAGAATAATGTACCAAAACACCCCTGAGTAGCAAATATTGTGCCAGTGCAGCCTGCCTGGAACAGAGCAGCTAAGCGGCCATCGCCATTAGTCTCAACAATTCCCTGGAAATGTCTACTAACAAATGAGGATCGTTGAGATCATTTGAAAAAACTGCAAGTGCAATAAAACACTACAATTGGCATAAAGATCATCATCATCATAATGTGAAAAGTGCAGATAGGACAAACACAATTCAGAATCAAGAAGGTTATTGCTCTCGCAGTAATACATTTTGAGATGAATTCGTAGGTTTGAACAAACTGAACAAAAATACTTTGGTTGCCTTATTTAGCCACAAAATGGAGACAAGGTATTAAAACAGCTCTACGCCACTGCAAACTACAACTGTTATAATCAACATGATGGGTTCATTAATACCTCTCTAATTGTGTCGATCAAAACTGACCTTCATAAAGAAGGTGTGTATAGATATAAATATAATTACATACAACATACGTGTATATATGCCTGTATATACAGCTCTCATACAGGTTCTACTTCGGTTGTGCAGGTGTAGCTAATGTTTTGGCCATTGAGTGACGACGTTAAAGGCAGTGGGACTGCAGCATTGCGCGTTGGTGCAAGCCACGGTGCTCTTCAACACACCTGCTGGGAGGATTGAGTAGCACAGAGAGAATACCAAAGCCTAATCGTGGAATCCCCGCGGAGAAGGACGCACAGACAGAAAAGCAACAGTGTCTGGTTTGCAACATTTCCTCTCAAACTTCATCTTCTGTCCAGTATCTGTGACACAATCAAACAAGCTTCCTGCAGTGATATTCTCCTTAAGACCTGCTGGCTGTGTCACAGAGTTGTGTTTTAAATCCCAAACAGTGTTTTGACATGTGTCTTTAAAGAAATTCGGTATTTTTGCATTCGCTTCCAAAAGTGATTCTTGACAGCTGCCCAGGAGACAAAAGCAACACCTTGAGCTTCTTATAATGAACATAATAATTGTGGTAAACGTTCAAATGGAAAGTAGCACATGTAGAAATCCACTAAAGTTCACACAGCATATGTATGAGTTATTATCGTGCTTCAGGCTCCATTTGCATTGTTCCCAGTAGCCACGGGACACCCGTTTGCCCAAAATGTAGTGTGGGGTCGGATTTTGACCATTTCTTTCTCTATATTAAAGTCTTACTAAGCTTTTGGGGGGGGGGCTGCTGAGTCGCGTAGGCCCGATGCCAGTTTGTTCCCTCCCGGCCCATCACATTCTGACGTTCCTCACGTTCTGTCAAGACTTTCTACAGATGAAACATAGACGCTGAGCAACTGTTGCACCGGCAAAGTTTGAATTAAGCTGCTCTGCTGGGCCCGGCGCCACATTTGGCGTCAGAGTGGTGAGTTGGGGGCACATACTGCAACATAAAAGTTTGATAATATTCTGTCAACAACTTAAAAAAAAAAAAAAAAACTGTTATTCACATACACAATGCACAGTGCGGTTGCATTTCCAGAAAATGCTGTTTCGCGCTTTCTCTGTCTCTCTCACATTCAACATTAAGCGTTATGAACAGGTGTGCCGCGGCGCGCATTGTAGGTAAGTTAAACACATGGCTAAGCTTTAGAAGAGTTGTAGGCAACGAGTGTGAGATGCCGGCGAATTACAAATGAAACGTAGCCTTATCTGTATTTATTCTTTAAGTGAAGTGAATCAAAGGTTTGATGAAGATAAAATAGGACAGAGGACACAGGTGATGGACGGGTATGCACAAAGGCCTTTTTTTATTTTCATTTTTTGTAATTACAGCTGATGGGGTTAGCACCCAGTGGTAAAATGCATTTTCTGCCTTGGCATGAGGAGTCCAAACATGTGTTTCTACTTCTGAAGGGGCAGCTGGGCTCAGGTTGTCATCGCTCAACTGGAAAGTCGCAGCTTCAATTCCTGCGACCTCTGCAGCCCCGATGAAGTATCGCTGAGCCAGATATTCAAGTCAGTCCTTGAAGGTTGACTGTATGCATACGCACTACTAAATATACTGTATATTAAATCCCATTTAACAAGACATAGTTGCAGGTATATTGTTAGCCTCTGAAGGAGAGTGCAGCACTGATTTTATTTTAATTTTTCTCAATCATATGCTAGATCTGCAAATTGCCGTCGGCGGCTCTTTGGCTCGCTTGACCATAAAAGTCGAAAAATGGACACACTCCAAATTTCATGGTGGGCTGGTTTGATTACACCGTGGTGCACAATGACCTACTTGACGTGATGTGACGTTGTCCTGACGCTATGATTAGAAATCATCTGCTGTGCACCTCAAAGGCTTTTTAAATGTTTTTCAGTGAGTCAAAAGCTAGTCAGAGGTCAGTCATTTCTTTTCGTTTGCTCAAATTTAGCTTCCACATTACAATAACCTGTGAAAACTCCATAGTAGTAACAGAAGTACCTCCAGGAATTTGGAGCCCCATCTTGGCTCATATCAGGTTTACTCACTTTGGATTGGTGCTGCAGCGAGCTATTAGTGTGGACTGAATGGGTGGCAACAATGGGGAAATGCCAGCACAGTGTTTTGAGGGTAATAGCTTGCAGCGGCATACTGAGGAAAACAAAACAAAACAAAACTGAACTAATTCATTTTTGGAACGATAAACTGAACTTTGAACTAATTTGCTTAGAAAATGAACAGTGGTGACGCATATCAAGAGAGAATACTGTTAGCTAGTGCCACTCTATGCATGCAACATGACTTGATGCAGCTCTGCTTACCTTTTGGTTTTTGACACAGGGTGTCTGAAGGTGTAGTCCAGTGGCCGGACTCCAACCGTCGCCCGAAAGTGGTGGATCTTTGCCCAGACTAGCTGCCTAGTTATGAGTGGAGAAGCCCGTGTTGGGGCGGTTATTATATAAATGACTTGACACAGTCACATTTCCAGTAATAGATTTACTTGGTTATTTAATTTCACATTCGATGGGTGGGCAGGCCCATCAGAACTGAAGGAAGGCGCTTCATTTAGTCGGCCTTGTCTAATAGAAAAATGTGCTTGGCTGCCATCTTGTGTTATCTATAGGTAATTACAAATGTTTTTGGGTGGGAGTTAATTTGAATGTCGCTATTCACGGCGAATTGCAGGGATTCACTGTACAAGCAAGTAAATAGTTGATATTTCATAATATGTTTGCTTTTTAACTGCATTTATAAACATTCATTTATCTGCGTACAAAAAATACGACAAATTGGTTGCGTAGTTGTTCATGACGAACTACGCGATGACCCACCAGCCCGCAGTGCAAAAATCCTTTTATTTCAGCACAGCAGCATTGAACAAGATGTACAAACTGTGCATTATAACCTCCTTTGAGGTCCCAACAGCTGAAGCAGTAACTTGAATTTAACTTTCCCAGTGCTCACATGTTCCAGAGAAAATTTTACATTTTTTTTAATTTTTTTTTGTGCAAGAAGACCATGCAGTTAAGCAGTGAGGCTTGGTTTGTAATAAACGAGACTTGCGGCATACACTTTTGTGTGTGCGTGTGGAGCATAGCTTGCAGAGCAGTTAGTATTATGGTTGATGTGGGGTCCACGTGGATAATAAACAAGAAAGTCTTCTCTAAAATGAAACTTTCCTTTGTTTTTTATACAAATGTATTCATCCATCCACCCATTTTCTGAGCCGCTTCTCCTCACGAGGGTCGCGGGCGTGCTGGAGCCTATCCCAGCTGTCATCGGGCAGGAGGCGGGGTACGCCCTGAACTGGTTGCCAGCCATTCGCAGGGCACATACAAACAGACAACCATGCGCACTCTCAGTCATGCCTACGGGCAATTTAGAGTCTCCAATTCATGCATGTTTTTGGGATGTGGGAGGAAACCGGAGCGCCCGGAGATAACCCACGCAGGCACGGACGGGGAGAACATGCAAACTCCACACAGTCGGAGCCGGGGATTGAACCCGGGTCCTCAGAACTGTGAGGCTGACGCTCTAACCAGTCGGCCACCGTGCCGCCACAAATGTATTCATAAATTACATAACATGCAGTAGAGGAAATTCATCCGCTTCAATCCTTTAGTTTGAAACAAAGCAACATCGGATCGAAGCAGTGATGGTTTCTGGCATGTGCACTGTGTGTGACCGCACGGGGCGGCATTTGATGCCCAAGTTTTTACAGACAAGCTATTGACACCCAAAAAAGATATATCTTTGGATATCCTTGAAAGACGACTAACTTTTCATTTTGCCATCAAAAGCCCCTTTCTCACTCTTGCTTTCATCGTTTTTAGAGTTTGAGGTGTCATCCATCCATCCATTTTCCGAGCCGCTTTTCCTCACAAGGGTCGCGGGTGTGATGTGATGTGATGTGATGTCATTAAATGCAGGGGCACTTAATCAGTTGTTAGCGAGCAGCGGTGCATAGTCTCACACGACTACGACTAAACTGTACAACCGTAAAATCCCATGCTTTTTGTGAGGACACTGTTGGAAGGACGGCGGTGCAACGTGAAAATGGAGTGGGGCGGCTGGTAAGTGTACTGATAGCAGACAGCGTGAGATGATGCATACGAGTGGGAAGTCGATGCCAATTATTTGCTCTGCTCTGGGCAGCAGAGGAGGAGAAGCAGTTTACCTCGCATGGGCTTTGATGTGAAGAGTTATCATGGCTTGCTGAAGAAATGCAAAATGATTGCGGCAGGAAACGTTTTTTGTCTTTTCTCGTTTTTGCTTTTCGGTCTTGGTGCGTTGGAGGCTGCGAGATTGGGTGCAGTGAGATGAAAGCAGACTGTTTCAGAGAGACGTGTAAGTATGAAATGGAAAATGAAATTTCTAAGGAAATATTCTCAATCACGTGCGTTGAAAAGTTTGTCAAGAGGCCATTTATGCTCTCCTGGCAGCCTTCTTTCAGGGTTACGCAAAAAGTACTCGAACTTTTCCAAACGAGTACAAAATATAGTGGAACAAAGGAAAGTCTACACACCCCTTTTCAAATGCAATGTTTTTGTGATATAAAAAAAAAAAAAAAAAAAGAGCGACTAAGCTAAATTATTCCACCATTAATGTACCCTAAAACCAATACAACTCAACTGAATTTTTCAAAAATCTTTTCAAGAAATGTAGTAAAAATAAAAAACGGATATCCTGCGGTTGCGCAAGTGTGCACACCCTCTTATAATTGTGACGTTGGCTGTGTTCAGAATTAACCAGCCACATTCAAACTCATGTTAAATGGGAGTCAGTACACACCTGGTACCATTGGCACCGCTAGTGAATTTCTGTTTTTGCTTTCATTTAGTTTTTAATTTCTAGCAGAAGACTGAACGTTTTGTGTTTCTTTCTCAGTATGGCACAGTTGGCATTTTGACTTTAACTGGGCTCATTGTGTCAGTCATTTGGATGCCATATTTTAAGCCTCGTCAGAGATAGAGTCGAACCACTGATGTCGAACCTCCAATTTTGTTTTGAATTCAGATGCAGCAATTTTTTCCTTAAAGGGGGGGGAGGGGGGGGTCGGTGTGGGAGTGAATTCCAAAGTGATCCTAAAACTTTTATAGGCATTATGGAGACAATATCGCAAAGATTGATCATCAAATTTTGAATTTTGTCATTTATTGATAGATTCATTGCCGATAGTAGGGGTGGCAACTGGGCTGGCAACCGAATTATCACTCTGCTTGCCACGTGTCCAACGACGCCCTAGCTTGGCGCAGACTAGTCGACCAAATTGGCAAACACCTGCGGTGAGCCTTGTGCTTGCACGATAATCAGGATACGCTTGCACCCGACCACAGATGCGGCGTGTCCAAAAATAGAGCCGTGTGTGGGTTTTTTGTTTTTTTTTTGCAAATAAAGGAAGCTATGATGGATGCGCTTCCATTAAATGATACGTCAGACTCACGATGTTTATCAGCAAAATGCAGCCCACCTCAGCCACTTCTCTACCTCAGGCCTCCAGTGATGACTCATGGCATGACTGATGGATGAACTCTTGCTTCGCCGGATTTCAGGGTGAATGAGGCAACATTATAAAGCACTTGTAGGCCTGTGACGCTCGAAAGTCGATTTCAAATTGCCACGTATTCATCTGTAATGGGCTAAAACTTGAACTGTGGCAAAAGACATCGTGTAGTCTGAGCGAAGACATCCACCGAGGTCGTCTGACCTTCCTTGTTACCTTGAACAGGCTAGGACGCATCGGCAATAGATGCATGTAATATAATGCGTATTGTCCTCGCTGGCGGGTGGAAACCTTTTTCTGCGTGTCCAAAATGGTCAAGTCGACATTTTTTCACAAATCGATGCTATTGGTCTGTCATCGTTTACTTGTATGCTTTATTAACCACTTTAAAGTGTTGAAATGAGCTTAAAAGCAAATCTTGAAGTCTCTTGAAGGCTTGAACAGTCTGGGAGGCGTCATAAAACTCCGCCTCTTCCCTCTCACTGCAGGAGCCATGGGGACATTATGTCGCTTGAAGATTGAGAGTCTGGATGTTTTTTTTAGACAGTCACTGAAAATCCTTTGCTTTAGATACATTTGAGGAAGCCCTGTTTTGTTAAAAAAAAATATATCTGTAATGTTTTGGTAAAGAAGGAAGCGGTCAGCGACGAAGGTAAGGGTGTAGAGATTCATTTCTGCCTATTAAACTGCTTTGTCAGAGCATCCCTTTTATTTATTGCATCACGCATGGCGCTAATGCGACATTCCAGATAAGTGAGAAGTCAGATTTATCCCACTCGGATTGTACTAGTTGCGAGATGGCTGATTGCGCTAAATTGTTTTTGTAAGCTATATAGGCCTATATAAAAATCATAATTAACTTTATTTATATAAATAAAGGAATATCTTACCTGAAAAGGATTTCATACATTTCACCGAATAACATGCAAGCAGAGGGGCAAATCGTCACGCACTCAGTACAAATCACATTGTGTTACGTGACGTTATGTCGAAGAACTAAATAAAGACAACTATACAATCTCGTAAATAGTTTTTATGTTATGTTTGTGTCTCCATGGGGTCGCCATTGCCGAGCGACGTCAGGTTGAAGCAACTCGGTGAAGTCGGGGTGTATATTTCTTTTTCCTCTTGACTCCACGTCTGACTTGGACCACCCAGTTCGAGTTGCGTTGCAGTGCACTTTTCCTGGACGGAGGTCCGGAAACCCTTGACTTCCCACTTTTCTGGAATGCATAAAGTTTAAGAAGATGATGTAACCACGCTCGTTTGCTTTTATAAAGTATTAAAGGCTTTTTTGTCTGGTCGGGGACTCGGTGTGAGAGCAGGCTTTGATGTGGACGGCTGTTCTACCATTTTCATCAACGACAGTGTAATAAATCAGTGATTTTTTAAAAAATGTTATGAATTATTTTTTAGTGCATCAAGTTAACGATTGAACATGATTTTAAGGTGGTGTTTATTAATGTTAGCGCGTAACGGTATATGATAGCAATATAAGGTATAATTACCAACTTGAATGATATTGATAGTGGTACTGGCATTTTATTCCCTCGGAATCCAGGATTTGGATTGAAAGCTTTCGCATTAAGCACATCAAATTACAACCTGCGATGAGGTGGTACTATAAAAAACTATAATCTAAATGAAGTGCAGTTAGTGACTGTGCTGTGAAACAGCAGCAGTCATACCCACATAGCTGTCTATCTCTATATGTGTTGCTCCACTGTTTGTGTTCAAATATACTACTGTATGTTGCTCAAAGGGTTATAACATCGCAATATCGATGCTATTCGTTAGCCCGTGTATGGCATTTTGCATTGTTTGTTAGTATTAATCTAAACAGACTTTACGAAGGCAAAAGGTTAGTTGGTTGTTTTGAATACACAACATGTAATCCTCTTTGTTTTGTTTAATTAGACAGTGAACTTCAACTGGGAGTAGCAATAAACAGCTCGAAGCTTCTTTTCTGAAGAATTGTTTACTATCTGCCAAACAGAGTTTAGTCCCACCATACGGTGCTCGTACGTCAAATTTGTATTCACAAGACGAAGCAAAAAACTGCCCCAACGGCGGCTCGTATGTCGAAAAAAAGCACGTCGGTCGTATCTCAATGCATCACTGTTTAATGGTCAACCACGTGCAGTGCTGCTCTCTCTGCTGGATCTGATTGGCTAATGGAACGTAACGGTGGCAAGTGAAAATAAATGCCTTTACTGCACCTTGATTCAGATGAACGATTCTATTAGTATCACCATCTGCAGGATCTGGTGGGGCACTGACCCGTTTGCCCCTAATGTGAAAGTGCTTGTTTACACTTTAATAAACTTCCCATTAAAAGCACCTTGAGTGTAGAAAACAACATTCTTATCTCTCGTGGGCCATCACTAATGGTTGAACGTCAAGAAAACACAAAAGTCATCAAAGTCCCAAACCTCCCAGCAATCTTCATGATGTCATAATTTAGTGTCATTGAATTTGAATCAACATGGATTCTGGCCTCTCCCTTTTGAAAATGTTGCATCTGGGGAGCGTCCTCCTGACAGGCGAGGCCATAGAAGGCTAGAGAGGTGAATAAAAAAAAAAAAAAAAAAAAAAAAAAAGGTTGCTTGTGAGTCGTGGCGTTCTGCACTCACCGTGAAGAGGCTCCTCAGCTGCCTGTGCACTTGATAAGTGGCAAAGCACCAGCATGTTGGAGCTTAATGAATTTGGTTCCCTCGTCTGCACAGACAAAATTGCCCTTTTCATTACAATAATAAAACATCACAGTTGCAGTGTTATTTGTGAGTGGCGCATTGCAGTTAGTCTTTTTATTTTTCTTCCTGCAAAATTGTGTAGCAGGCCTGTCAATACAGCCTGTCACAACAACATGAATGCCTTTCTGTGACTCTTCCAGCATGTCTTCCAGTGTGACACTGTATTCTTCCTGTGTATTTTGTTCAAAACCAGGTGTGGCAGTGTGGCGGCAGCGTAGAGGTCCTACCTTGTGCCCGCATTGCCCATATCGAGCGTGCTCATAAACCTTACACGGAGGACCTGACATCTCACGTGCGACGCAATGCCCTCAGAGTTGCAGAGGTCTGGATGGATGAGTTTAAGAGCCATGTTTACATGGCCTGGAACATTCCTCAGGAGGTGAGTGAGTCCACACAAGTGCCTGGCACACCCCGTTGCAATAACGCAATAAGATCCAAGATGGCGTCAACCCGCGTATTCGCTTCGGTAACGAGCTCGCTAGTACCGTCTTGTTTTTGTGCTTTTCATTCATCTTTGGAGACATTACGCGATTTAGGATTAGAGCGT
This sequence comes from Phycodurus eques, assembly GCF_024500275.1. Taxonomy (NCBI): domain Eukaryota; kingdom Metazoa; phylum Chordata; class Actinopteri; order Syngnathiformes; family Syngnathidae; genus Phycodurus; species Phycodurus eques. The sequence continues at coordinate 41,090,265 of NC_084526.1, forward strand.
CTACTCGGGACTTCCTCTCACCAACTTTCACAAATCCATAAGGGTTTTTCTCAGAATTACTCAGCGGCGGAACGCGTGCGGTCTATGGCGCATGGATTAAGTCCTTTGAACGTCTCGTGCTGGACCACCTCAAGAGTGTCACAGGTCCCCTGCTGGACCCCCTGCAGCATCATCTGCGGATGATGCAGTCAACATGGGACTGCACTTCATCCAAGAACACCTCGACAGTGCAGGGACCTACCCGAGGATCCTGTTCGTGGACTTCAGCTCAGCGTTCAACACCATCATGCCTGAACTCCTTTCAACCAAGCTTCTCCAGCTCAGCGTCTCACCTGCCATCTGCCAGTGGATTTACAGCTTTCTGACGGGCAGGACACAGCAGGTCAGGCTGGGGGAGGCCACCTCATCCACACGCAGCATCAGCACTGGGGCGCCCCAAGGTTGTGTCCTTTCTCCGCTGCTCTTCTCTCTCTACACGAACGACTGCACCTCAGCGAACCCTACTGTCAAACTCCTGAAGTTTGCAGACAAAAAACCGGAACACACACCCATGACAGTATCCCCCCCCCCCCCCTTAACGGCCGGCCCCAGACAGCCCCCAGAGGCCCCTGGATGTGCAACGTGGAAGTCCCGAATGAGCGAGTCATCCATGATAAACGCAGACGGCACCCATGAACGTTCCTCAGGCTCGTAGCCCTCCCAGTCCACCAGATATTGAAACCCCCTCCGACGAGACGACAACAGCCGCTTCACAGAGAAGACGGGGCCCCCATCCACGAACCGGGGGGGAGGAAGGGGCCTGGAAGGCGAGACCAGAGGGGACTCCCGGGCTGGCTTGAGTAGGCTGACGTGAAAAGCAGGGTGGACCCGCATCGACCTTGGGAGCCTAAGCTTCATGGTGACAGGGTTGATGATCTTTGTGATGGGGAAGGGCCCAATGAACCTGGGAGCGAGTTTGTTGGACTCCACCCGGAGTGGAATATGTTTGGTCGAGAGCCAAACTCGCTGACCCACTTTGTAGTTCGGGGCCGGTGCAGCGACTTTGTAGGACCGTCCCTGGCGCAGCAGCATCTGGCGGGCTCGCTCCCAGGTCCTCCTGCAGCGTCTCACCAAGGTCAATGCCGCTGGAACTGGGGACTCTGGGGCTATGGCAGGAAACAGAGATGGTTGGTAACCATGCACAACGTGAAAAGGCGATAGACCAGTGGATGCAGAGGGGAGGGAATTGTGGGAGAATTCGACCCAAACCAGTTTCTGAGACCAGGATCGCGGCTCCTGTGAAGCGAGACATCGGAGCCCAGTCTCCAGGTCCTGGTTCAGCCTCTCGGTTTGGCCGTTGGTTTCAGGGTGAAACCCAGATGACAGACTGATGGTAGCACCTATGAGATTGCAAAACTCCTTCCAAAATTGCGAAATGAATTGGGGACCCCTATCAGACACCACATTCTTGGGGAAACCATGGAATTTGAATACCTGATTGATCATTAACTCTGCAGTATCTTTAGCTGAGGGGAGTTTTGGGAGTGCAATGAAGTGAGACATTTTCGAGAACCTGTCAACAACGGTTAGAATTGTGGTATTTCCTTTCGAGGCCGGTAATCCTGTCACAAAGTCTACGGAAATGTCTGACCAAGGACGTTGTGGTATTGGCAGAGGTCGCAACTCCCCAGAAGGACGTTGACGAGAGGGTTTGTTAGCAGCATATACCTGGCAAGCATTGACATAATCGATAACATCCCTCCTAACATTAGGCCACCAAAAGCGCTGTTCGACCACTGATTGCGTTTTGGTAATGCCTGGGTGACATACAGTTTGGTTCGTGTGAGCCCAGTGGATGACTCTTCCCCTTAAGGTCGGAACCACATAAAGCCTGTTTTCAGTGCAATCTTCAGGGCTAAGAGTGTTTTTAAGAGCTCCTTTAACTGCAGTTTGAAGGAACCTGTGTTTTAAAATCCCCTAATTTCCGTGGTTCCAAGCGTGTTCGTTTTCGTGAAAGAACGTCGTTCACACCAATGTATAAAAAGCAACCAATTTATTCCTGACGGAGTCTATACATTTTGCAGAGCTCTGGGTTCGTAACTACCTTAACTTATTCTTAGCAGATACAGTAGTAGAACAAAACTATCTGACTCTCCCCCAGACTTATACAATGTTTCAAACAGGCCGGTGTGGAATCGCTGTCGTCTGATTGGTCCGTAATCTGACGTCATCGTTATTCGGCCAAATGATGACTATTTCATCTGGGTCCAGACGTCGCCTGCCGATGTCTCCTGCATTCAATGTTTATAGTGGCTCCCCGCAGTTCCTTTCTTCTTTGCCATCTGTCTCCAAATATCCCCTGATGGGGCCACATACCCCCCGCTGGGGGCCTTCCTGCAATATACTCCTATACTCCAATACACATTCTCTTCCAAACTAGTTAGAATTACATATTAGAATATAAAGTATTCTATATTCCCTTCAATCCCCCAAGTTGATCTTCTGATAATCAGAAGATCAACAAGCCCTATACCTACTAACTATTTCACTGCAATGCTCATTATTCTATTCTTAGCACATCAAAACTAAACAATTTAAAGAGAGCTTATACCGGTATCGTTCAATGGAGCGAGCGATTCCATCGCCACCCTGTCCTCGTCCAGGGACAGCAGCTGATATTGGCCGTAGGGGTCCTTACCCACAAAGGCCTTGAGGACAATTCTGAGAACCAGGTTCCTGAGACAAGGGATAATACAACATCCACAAATAGCAAGCACAGCCATGACAATTATGGTTGTTGTTGCCAACGTCAGTATGAGACCTCTCCATTTACCAAACATCCTGTTAAGAAGGCTGTAGAATGGGTTGTCCTCCACTCCAGACATTGATTTAAGTTTAACAGACATGGCTTGCAAACCTTTCATGGCTCTGGTGATCTTTCCGTTCGGCGCCGTGTTATTGGGGATAATTGTACAGCAATGTCCTTTAATTCGAGAGCAGGCACCCCCTTATTCCACTAACATACTATCCAGGACCCACCTATTTTGGAATGCCATGAGAGATGTAGCTGATAGTTGCTCATGGATGCCCTCCGCTAGTTGGGAGGTGAAATTCACCAATCTTTGAATTTGGTAATGGTGGTAATTTATGAAATCAACATTTTTATTCGGAGTTACCCATATAAAAAAATACACTCAAGTCCTGCGGAAATTTGGCAGCGAGCTTTATACTCATCCGGGACACCTCTGGGAATTCCAATGGCATCCAGGTAGGTGGGGTCTTCACCTTCTTCCCAAGCATTTCCGCCCACATTAAAGCCACTGACCATACGGCGGAAACGGTTCAAGCTGCCCCACACCAGTCACGCTCCCATGTGAAATCCGCCATTTGAGTGAGTTCCTGCTCAGAGAGGGGCTTAATCACTGTGGGAGCTATCATAGAGACCAACGCACAAGTGCCTGTCCATTCCCCGGGTAGGAAGTCCCACAACAAACCACCTCCACACATCCCACCACAAATCAGACCTCATCTTACTTAATCGGGCCGCATCATAATATTCAATGAAAAGCGTGAAATTACAAAACTGTGGATCTAGGTGGCCCATTGATCGGGAAAGTTTGTTATTTGGGCCCAAAGTTACCTTACTCTTATTTCGTGTGATACAGGGAAGGGAAGGGACCATATTGACATCATAGAGGGGAGCACCTTACACCTTCGTCAGAGGATAAACCTGATCACAGTGCTGGCACTCACCCTCCAGGTTGTCATTAGTCATCAGCTGGTAGGCACAGGTCAATTTGAACTTAGTTGCAGCAGTATAATTCTCCTGGACCACAGGGTTTACAATCCAATTGAGGTTATTCATCGTAGCACAAACAAGACAGTCTTTTTGATAGATTTTGACTGCGTCCCTACCTTCCATAGTAATTTCCTTAAACCAATAATTACCTAGATTAATTCATTATTCAGGTCATATCTCGTAACTTTGGAGGTTCGAAAAACCACTGGAGCTGCATTTTTTTTTTTTATACTGGTACTTTCGCAAATTTTCTCATTATCGGACAAGATGAACTTTGTGTCGGACGTAGCCAATTAATAATAATCTGTCCTAGGGGATCGGCCCCCGAGACATCTATACCCAAGGTCAACAGTACGGGATGTCTGTCCCCTGGGGTAACCGAGTGCATACTACCCCTTTCCAATTTGATCCTGTCCTTCCACCGCCAATTTCTATTCTTCGTCGGCTCCCAGTATCCCGGTTTCGAGTGGGTAATGACCTGCTTGCAACTGTAACACAAATCCACCTGCTGGTTCGCTTTGAACCTATGGTTCACCGGATACCGGCCAGCTCCTGCATGTCCTGTACTCAAAGCGCACAAGTAAATATCGTATCCCGCCGGGTCGCCCCAGCGTGCACAATTTACCACCTTACACAATTCAAATTGGTATACCGTCTTTTCCCCCCATTGTGTAATTCTAGGGCCCCTGTTGGCTTCACGGCCCTCTTTGTTACTCGTTCTCCTTGTATTGAAGGCATTCCAAAATAGATTCCTGTACCTATAATCAGGGAGATCACCAGAGTCATTATTATAACCTTTGACCAGACATACAGGATGTACATATTTCCCCCTATGTTAAATGACTAATTTAACACCAAAACACAGTATCCACACACAACCCCATACACAAATCAGCAGGTCGTCTCCTTCCGTCGGAGAGGCCCCTGACCAGACCTGCAAACATTAAATTAATCACTACTCTGCAAACGATACCCGTGCCAATTGACTACATAATTCCTGTATACATACTCCAGAGAAGGGACAAGTCGGCAATTGTCACCCAACATTGATATTATTCCCCAACCAATTGTTAATTTGTCTCACAAAAGTGTAAATGTCATTAAACCAAGAATCACATAAAATCAGCGTTAAGTCAGCACACCAACATCCTGCAATACAACAATAACACTATCAAGCTCCATCCTCCTGGGCGTCCTGTAAAATAATGTTATTTCAACAAATCAGTCATTCAACAGTCTGTAGACCGTATTCTCTAGTCAGTCACACGGTCCTTGGTAACTAAGGTCTATAGTCTCTTTCACGTGATCACATCCTTCACTACTCCTGTCAGCCAGCTCAGTAGTGCTCCATTTCTGCTTTTAATTAAGACGACATAAACACAAAACATAAACAATTAACATGACATGACAAGCGAGACTTCACAGACAATAACATTAACCTGGACCCAGGAGTGAATGTCCTCTCACATACACCACACAGACAAAACTGAACACAGCACACTTATTGGTTGAACCATAACACCTAAACCACTACAGACCAGGCTTCTATCCATATCATTAATTAAACGATCCTATTGTAAATCTCCTTGGCCTTTGCAATACCATAAACTCGTAAAACTCACACACGCCTGTCATAAAGCTGCCCCCATCCCCCAGCTGAGGACGCCTGTGTCCTGTCATAAACCATTTGGTGCACCCTCACTTCAAGTGCTCTTTTAAGCACTCATCCATTTTCTGAGCCGCTTCTCCTCACTAGGGTCGCGGGCGTGCTGGAGCCTATCCCAGCTGTCATCGGGCAGGAGGCGGGGTACACCCTGAACTGGTTGCCAGCCAATCGCAGGGGACATACAAACAAACAACCATTCGCACTCACATTCACACTTACGTGCAATTTAGAGTCTCCCTTACGTGCAATTTAGAGTCTCCAATTAATCTACCATGCATGTTATTGGGATGTGGGAGGAAACCGGAGAAAAGCCACGCAGGCACTGGGAGAACATGCAAACTCCACACAGGCGGGGCCGCTGATTGAACCTCAGTCCTCAGAACTGTGAGGCTGACCCTCTAACCAGTCGTACACCGTGCCGCCACTCTCTAAGCAATATATCAAATCCCATTCACCAGCTCAGATAGCAACTTGGACATCATTTATTCAAACTCCGAAGCGTTTTCTTACACCAAAAACCTCCCGTACTGTTTTCAGGCTTTTATCCCAGGCACGCAGAGCCGCTCTGGTCCGCTCTGCTGACCCGGAAATAGAAAGTCAAGATGCTACTCTGGCTTGATCCCATCCGCCGGGTACACGCCTAAATTTATCTATTATTTAATTTATCTTCCAGAATATCATATGCATACCTATTTATACATACAATATGTATGCCTTATTTATTTAGTTAATAAATATATCCGTTACCCTGACTTTAATTATGCAATTTTAACAACACAACGTCTTATTAACTATAGACAACAAAACAACTGTACCACAAGTCTCCCAAATTTCGTAATTTCCAATGCGCAGAATTCGTGATATACTCAAACAGGCTTCCGCTCACCTTTTTTATTTCGGTGCACCGGGGAGATTTGCAGTCCAACTGAATTCCTGTCCGCTCCTCTGTCTTTTTATGTATTGTTCCTTCAGGATCACGTCGGGGTCACCATTTGAAGGAACCTGTGTTTTAAAATCCCCTAATTTCCGTGGTTCCAAGCGTGTTCGTTTTCGTGAAAGAACGTCGTTCACAACAATGTATAAAAAGCAACCAATTTATTCCTGACAGAGGAGTCTATACATTTTCCAGAGCTCTGGGTTCATAACTACCCTAACTTATTCTTAGCAGATACAGTAGTAGAACAAAACTATCTGACTCTCCCCCAGACTTATACAATGTTTCAAACAGGCCGGTGTGGAATCGCTGTCGTCTGATTGGTCCGTAATCTGACGTCATCGTTGTTCGGCCAAATGATGACTATTTGATCTGGGTCCAGACGTCGCCTGCCGATGTCTCCTGCATTCAACGTTTATAGTGGCTCCCCGCAGTTCCTTTCTTCTTTGCCATCTGTCTCCAAATATCCCCTGATGGGGCCACATACCCCCCGCTGGGGGCCTTCCTGCAATATACTCCTATACTCCAATACACATTCTCTTCCAAACTAGTTAGAATTACATATTAGAATATAAAGTATTCTATATTCCTTTCAAGTTTCAATGTCCCAAACAAAAGCGTAAATTAAACATGACTTGGCCAAAATAGTCTTAGGGTCGGAAAAGGGTCTAGGTAGATAGGGTCTATCTTCGCAGAAAATACGTGACAAAACATCTGGCTTACCATTTTTAGAACCAGGTCGGTAGGATAACATGAAATTAAATCTAGTGAAGAACAGAGCCCATCTAGCCTGCCTCACATTTAATCTTTTAGCAGATTTAATGTACTCAAGGTTCTTGTGATCTGTCCATACTAAAAACGGAGTCTGTGCCCCCTCTAGCCAGTGCCTACACTCCATCAAAGCCACCTTGACTGCCAGCAGTTCACGGTCACCAATGTCATAATTTTTTTCAGCTGGGGTCAGTTTTTTGGAGAGAAAAGCACAAGGATGTAATTTATCATCCTTGAGAGATTTCTGGGAGAGCACTGCTCCTATTCCGGCATCAGACGCATCGACTTCTACCACAAACTGCTGTTTGAGATCTGGCAAAGTAAGGATGGGAGTGGAGGTAAAGATCGATTGAAGTTTTTGAAAAGCTGCCTGACAAAGCGGGTTCCATACAAAAGGTCAGTGTGGCGAGGTAAGATCATGCAAAGGAGAGGCTATAGAACTGAAATTTCTGATGAATTTTCTGTAGAAGTTTGCGAACCCTAAGAACCTTTGTACATCTTTGCGTGACGTGGGAGTAGGCCAATTAACAACGGCATCGACTTTGCAAGGGTCCATTTTGACTTCACCTTGAGCCAGGACGAAACCCAGAAAGAAAATGGAGGCCTTGTGGAACTCACATTTCTCAGCCTTGACATATAGTTGATTCTGCAGTAACCGCTGCAATACAGAGCGGACCGTGACACCAACCTATCGAGGAAAACAAAGGTGGCGGAATATGCTTCTACAAAAGCGAAAAAATGGTGTACTGACGTCACGGTGTTCAATACACACTGCAGCCCAGACTTGGAGTCGGTGTTTTTTAACTGTAAGTCACACTACTCGCCACGCGAGTTCCATTCATTCTCGCCGGTGTTTACATCCCCCCGGGCTAACACAAACGCCGCAATGATAACGCAAGCGGACCAAGTAAACAAACTTGAAAAACAGCTCCCAGGTTCATACGTCATTATTCGTGGGGACTTTAACAAAGCAAACCACAACCACGAACTCCTTAAATACAAGCAGCACATTGACTGTCCTACCAGGGAAAACAATATTCTGTGCACAGATTGGAGTGTCTTTGCAACTTCAACTGGCAGCCTCGAGGATTATACAGACACTATTACATCCTACCATCAGTTTTTGTGAAGATGTGTGTGTACCAACGACGACATTTAGCAAGTTCAATAACAGCAAGCCGTGCGTGATTCACCACCAATGACAACTTCGCGCTTGGACTTCTGACTTCCCGCATGGACCTCTGACCAGCACGGAGCTCTGACTTCTAGCGCGGAGCTCTGACATCCATCTAGCATGGAGCTCTGACCAGCATGGAGCTCTGACTTCCCGTATGGAGCTCTGACTTCCAGCATGGACCTCTGACTTCCCACATAGACCTCTGACTTCCAGCACGGAGTTCTGACCAGCACGGAGCTCTAAAATCAAGCATGTTGCTCTGACTACCCGCATGGACCTCTGACCAACAAGGATCTCTGACTTCCAGCACGGACCTCTGGCTTTCAGCACGGAGCTCGGACACCCAGCTCGGATATCGCACATCCGGCCCGGAGCGCTCACACCCAACTCCACCCCCGGGCCCCACCCCCCTGGTAGCTTGGCGAGGGTGCGGTCCGGCCGACAAAAACCTGGATCGAGGGCTGACTTTCAATAGGGAGCTGCTCTGCTACGCACGAAACCCTGACCCAGAATCAGGTCGTCTGCAAGTCATTTAGCACCAGACACATGCGGTGCAAGTCTGGAGAGGGGGCGCCCTTCGTCCGGGCGCACCCCGACCCGGTCGCGAGCGGCTCTGCGCAGCGGGTGGGGGGGAGCAGCCCCTCCCCCGCCTACCCGGGGCCAGCCGGGGCGCCGCGGCGCTAGAGTATCGCCGCGGCGCTAGAGTATCGCCGCGTCGAGGCGGGATTCTGAATTTTTGGTGTTCTGTCATAATCCCACAAACACACAGCAAATGTTACTGTTTTATGTGACTGGGCTAATATTTCATACAAATATTTACTGTAATTATGACGTCACTACAGTGTTAGTTAGCATAGGTTAGTGATAGAGACTACAGTGTGTTGTGACTACATTTGAACTAAAAGATTGTACCAATAATTAAGAGTTTATGAGCAGCAGCTTCACTCCGAGCAGATTATTTACATTGCTTCCTATGGGAAAAATGCATTCGAGATCTAAACGTGCACATACCGTGGGGAGCTAGGGTGGTTTGGGTCTGGGGTCAGCAGTGCCCCGTAGCCATCAAGTCTCATCCCCAACAGGTTCTTCTGTTTTACATCATAACTGAACACCACACATGTACACGGTGCAAGGATAATGATCACCCGTCAGGGAACTTGTAACCAGCGCAAAATTATGCGAGGTGGGTACTCACAAGGCTTATTATGTATGTCATGACTCTTTGGGGCTGTCTCAGCTGGACCAGTTTTTTTTTTTTGCATTTCTGTCTCTCTCTTGTCACCTCACAATGCGCTTGTTCTGTACGGTTCCATTTCCATGAAATAATCACAATATAAACAACCATAGAGGGAGTATTTTGATTTCCCCTACTGCACAGAAAAACTTGCATCATTAAAATCCACCATTCTGCATGACAGGACAAAAAAAAAAAAAGTCAAATCAGCATCTGAAAATGGATTGTCTTTGACTTTAGAGGTTTCACTGAACAGTATTTAGGTCTTAGGGGGGTGGGATTGTCTTCAGAAGGAATTAACAGATAAATGTTTTTATTCTTTTGAACTGAAGTTGATGAATAATTAGATCAGCACCCGATGTCTTCTTATGTTAATTCTATTATCCCTTAGGGGCCTTTGTATATTCTGTTGAATAGATGAACGTCTGCAGGCAATTGATTCAGTCAATAATGAGGCGTTTAACTCGGGCTGTACTCACTAAGCATGAAATTTAGCCGCGGCCCAAAGAATTAAGCACGCAGGGCAACTGCCACTGTTGGTTTACCTCGGCGAGACTGAAAACCAACGGCATGAGTCACTTGTAGATGTTTTCTGGCCGCCAGAGAGGAACCTCGGTGACACTGTGCTTTGAATGCATTTTTGAATGAGACATAAAGAAAAGCATCACTGATGATGAAATGAGATTGACCCAAGACTGAGCCGATAATAACGTTGACTGTGGAAATGCGATGTGGCAAGTTGAACAATTGATGCTTTTAAAGTCTAAATGGGATATGTCCAAGGTTTATGGAGGCTGTTCACAAACACAACAGATGGCTGTGAAGTTATTTACACCCATCAATTGTGGCTAATCAATGTTTTGCCCTGTATGCGTTTGTGTGGTGTTTTTGTGTGAATCCAGGACTCTGGCATTGACATCGGCGACATCTCAGAAAGGAAGGCTCTGAGGAAGAGGCTGCAGTGTAAAACCTTCAGATGGTACCTGGTCAACATCTACCCTGAGATGAGGATGTACAGCGAAACCATTGCATATGGAGTAGTAAGCTATTGCACCTTTTCAAGCTCACCTCAAGCTCACCTCACTGACCTTTTGGCTAAGGCCGAAAGAAAATAATGGCGCCTGTGTCGTATTAGTTTAATTCATCCCACTGCCGCTACTCAGAACACTCGCACGCAAATCATCTTTCCACATAGCAACAAGTGGAAATTCCATTTACCCGTTGCGTATCTTGAAAGCCCCGTAAGTCAGGTCACTCGCAAGTCAAGGTACCACTGTATGCTTCATTAATTGATTTTTATCCCCCCCTTGTGCTTGGCGGTCGATTGCTGCAATCACAAACACAGCAGGGTTGCTGTTGCCGCCGTCGCTTTGTTTTGATCGTTGGTTGGTTTGCAGAATCGAGCAAAAACTACACGTTATTTCCCAAGAAACATTTCTGATGTGTAGCACAATGCAGATAGAGGTATTTATTTTGTCTTTATTTAACCATTTGAGTTAAAACATGGAACATATTCCCTTGAATGCCCTTTAATCTTAAGATCCTTTTCCGAAGTCTGCTAACAAATTGATGAGCAGATAGACACAAATACAGCACCCCCACATTTGTATTTATTTTTACATTTGTGAGTTTATTTCTCTTGTAGCCGTTTGGGTGAGTTAGCACTTCAGAATCAGAAATGGTACTCGGTTGTTGTCTTGTGCCACTCTCAATGAACCAGAAAGTAGCCTGCTAATTTACAGACAGACAGATAAGTTCCACTTTTTGGAGGGAATTGGATTTCAAATTTTTGCATTTTGAAGTTACAATACAATATCCCCCCACCCCCCCACACGTCTTTTGAAGTTGTTACCACTTTCGGCTTGTCCCATCAGTGGTCGCCAAGGCGAGTCACACAAATGATTTGTTCGGCAGTTTTTAGTTGCACCAGATGCCCTCTCTGATGCCACGCACCCATTTTTTGCCTCGGGACCGGCGGTGGCTGCGTATTGAGACGCTGGCTGGGAATCGAACCCGCGCGAGTCGCACGAAAGGTGACGGGATGTTCCTCCTCTGCAAACCAGAGGACAGAGAAGCTGCGTTTGTTTGCGGTTCAACCTTGGTGGAGGTCAGTTGAGGACCATTGTAGTTTAAACTGTAGATAATGCTAATCCAACTTGAGGACTTTGCATCAGAATTATATTAGTCAGGAGGACACACACAGCTACCTAGGCATATGCTGGCACTGTTTTTACTGGCCCAACCTGAAATGTCTCTCTCCTCCCACATCTCATCTGAGACGCTCCCTAATGCACAGTGACGGTCGGACCGCACTATTGCGGCCTTCTGTTGTGTGAGGTGATTTGTCCTGTGCAAACTGACAAACGGCAGCTGGAAACCAAGGAAGCAGGCCAGCCTTATTACATTAATTCGTGTCCGCAGACCTCATTATTCTATATTTGTTGCGTGCATTTGATGTGCTTGTCTGTGGTCACTACAGCGGCACAGATTGTCGTCCTTGTTAAGTCCAGGCAAAAATAGAAGCCACAACACATTGTCTATCCACATTTACTTTTGATTGGTCTTCTTTAAATTTTCAGTTTTCATTTTTTTTTTTTTTTTTTTTTTTGTCTATATATTCAAACAAGATATCACCTCAGTCGGGCCGAATCCTCGCATCTCCAAAATTACTACTTTTCAGGAAATGTTTGACTTGAGTTACCAAACACCACAACGATCAAGTTGGTATATTATACCTTATATTGCTATCATATACCACCGGACACCAATAGCAACACATCGCAGTGGAACCTTGATAGAACAGATTGTCCGTTACATTGAAGCACTTTTTTAAGGCCGACCTCAAGGACATCAAAGACCTTTGGGATGTCCTCGAAAAGTCAGACACTTGTAGAAAGTCTTCCCAGGAGAGTGAAATGCTCTTATACATTAGTTTATATAGTGCCTTGCGCCATACTGCGCCCTTCAGTCTTTTAGACTGTTCTTGGTGAATGCCGCAATCAGTCTGATTTAAGACCGAAACTGTGTTTGTAAACGGTAGGGTGTGCTACAGCACTATGTCAGAGCAAGAACCGTTGATTGTGATGGTGATTTTACACTCGCAATTGCACATCAACGATGACGTCAAGGCATCGACACTCTCATCTACCAGTTTTGAAATTTTCCAAGTTCGTCTCCACAGGTGTCGCAAACATTGCAATTTTTTTTTTTAAACTTGAAAGGTTTACATTGAAGCTCTCATGAAAAACTTTGTGCTGCCTGTGGCTTTACTGATTAGCACACAAAGTAAACGTCTACAGGAGCCAGTGGGGAGTGGAATCATCCCTGGCAGTGTTCCGCTGCTGTTCACGCTGCACTCTCAAAGCACCATTCTTGGAGCTCCTTGTGGTGCACCAGTCAGGCAGACCATGCTCTAATAACTGTGTGACAAGGTCATAGGTAATGCTGCAGCATTTGCATTTTTATGAAGAAAAAAATGCAATTCATATCCCAACATTATGGCTCACATTCTTCTGTCCTCTTGCACATTCCTGTTGTGGATTTTTGTTAATTTTATGTTCATGCTCTGATTTTTAAAAATAAGTCAAAAGTCACTCACTAGTTACACAGTACATGAGTAGTTTTTTCACTGAACTTACCCTTGCGTAATGATTGGAGGATTACTTTTTACTTTAACTTGAGTCATATGATTCTAAAATACCAGTAGTCTTTTACTTGAGTGCAACCTTTGGCTTTTTCATTTGATTGACTTTATTGACTAATGCCCTATTCACTAATTGTTGTGTGCATGCATCTTTGTCTTTCAGCTGAAAAACTCTCTGAAGAGCGACGTGTGTCTGGATCAGGGGCCTGACAATGACAACGTTCCCATCGTGTACCTCTGTCACGGAATGACACCGCAGGTTGGCGCTCTTTTCTCATTTTCCAGCCGCTGTTGCATTTCAAACCATGTTGCCTCACAAGTGTGAAGCTTAATTGGGCTGTTAGTTTGTTCAGGATGGGTCAGCCTAAATAACAGCGACTTTAAATGTCCTGAAATGTTAGCACACCTTTATTCTCATCTGTGTTCGCCAGCCTCATCAAGATGCTATTGATAATCCTTCTTTGTCCGAGCATATTGTTTTAACCTTGCTGTGACACTTCAAACCTTTTTGGTCTTAACTACTCTGGCTTTCTTTCAATAATACCAACTTAACCTATTGCATCATTTGTACATTCTTCTTGATCAGTAATTCTAAAAGTGCGCAAGGAATATATATTTATATATATATATATATATAATATTTTTTTTTTTTTTTTTTTTTTTTTTTACTCCAGGGCTCAATTGTGACGTTTTTCCCCCACTACTCGTGCCACTTTGGGCCTACTATTACGACCTTAAGCTAAATATCAAGGATATTGAATAAGCGCTCAAATTACATTAATTTGATATCAAGGGTATAGAAGCCATTTGATCATTTTATCAAATAAATGCTCAAACAGCTTGTATGAGAATGTATTCAAAATCCTTGATACCCAGCTTTAGGTCCATGCATTAGTGCATTCTTCATCCACTCGTAGTACAATTGTGACATACCAGCAGGACGACTACTTGTTCCTTGCGAAGCAAAACTAGTTGACAAATGCGTACAACTAGTTCTAGTAGTGACACTGGAAAATTCTACCATTTAGCGTCTAGCATAGCGTCTAGTAATACTAGTAGTGCACAGATGTCTGCACAGTTTTGCCTCACTAGTAACATGTAGTTGTCCTAGTACTGTCCAGGGATGTCATGCAGTAGTGGAAAGATTTTTTTTTACTCGTAAGACAATACGATGCTCGGTCAGCCAACCCATCAGGTTGTGAAATCAAAACACCCCAAAAAATGCATGTATGGTCATGATCAAATGTAATGTATTCTCTGTATGAGCAGCAGACATTTCAAATCCATTTGTAAATCTCCAACCTCGCTCCCTCCCACATTTAAATGCAAAGCCTTTTTCGTTTTTGAATGGAGATTATTTCCTCAGTAAATTCTCAAATGATCAGTATCCCTCAGCTAAATACACAAAGCCTATTCCCTTGAAGAAGAAGAAAAAAACGCTGTTTGTAAGGACTGAATATTCATGCTTACTCCGAATCCATCATGTATTTGTGTTGTCTGCTGTATTCATTTTTGCGTCATTCAGCAGTGAATTGAAATAAAGTGTTTGGGATTCTTCCGAAGGTTTGGCAATTTCTTGGAGTTGAGAATTAAACATTGGAAATCTAATTTAGAAATCCTTGTTTAGAATGGGGAAAATCATATCTGTCAAATATAATTGAAAACTCCCCAGCTCCTACAGGTGTAGGCTCTGTTCTAGGTCCTCTCCTATTCATCACTTACAGTACGTCCTCCCACATGTTGAATTCTTCTTCAGAAAGTTACAGATCCAATTCCATTGTTCTTCTCCTCCTCCAAACTTAAGTTGATCCTTTCACCATACTCTTTCTCTGCCTCAGAGATGAAAACCAAGGTGTTATGCTCTTACAGAACGTGTACTATACCAGTACTCAGCACCTCCTGCTCGGCCTCCTCAGTCCCACTGTTGACGATGACGACAACAAGTGCCTGGTGGACGTGAACAGCAGACCACGCCTCATCGAGTGTAGCTACGCCACAGCCAAACGCATGAAACTACACTGGCTCTTCACTCAGGTGACAACAAATGTTCAGTCAGAGATTTCGACAACAAATGTGCATAACATTGCGTGTCAAAATGTTATTTAAGAATAACATTCTTGTGGAGCCAGAACAATGCTAACCAACATGTTTTTTTTTTTTTTAATCTTTTCAGGGAGGAGCCATTCAGAACAGGAAATCAAGGAGATGCCTGGAGCTTGTAGCAAACAGTGACAATGAGTTTGGTTACCAACTGGCTCTGCAGAAATGCACTGGACAGAAATGGTCCATCACTAACGTGTTGTATAGCAATTCCCCATGAGCAAACCTGACTTACGGACTGACTGCCTGCATATGGAGTTTGTGTCTGTATCTGTGTGAGTGTCATTCCGTGTTCCAGACAGCTGGGACGTAGGGACTATTCCGCTAGTAAATTCCGACATCCGACCTCAAAGCGTTCCAAATAATCGACAAAAAATTAAAAATAAACAAAAATCGTTGTCCACCAACCTCAATAAGTGCGTGATTACCATTAGGAGCCACAACCTCCAAAAAAAAACAATCCATGACTGGTTGAATTTGAAATAGTTTTTATTTAAAATAAATAAATTACTAGAGGAAATAACGGACTTCGAAATTAATTTAGGGTCATACTGAGAAAGAGATTTTCCTCTGTGAACTGGGCAAACTTTGTATGTATTCCAACTTTAAGCAGTGTTCCAATGCATTTTTCTTCGAAGGTGAAAGAAATCGGACTTCACAGTTTTTTGGAACCCAGCAAAAAAAACACTAAATGGGAGTGGGAAAATGATACATTTTCATTCAGTAGGTGTACCATGATGTCTTTTTATGCTAAATCATATTTCGAATGTTAAAACATTTAAATATGCCCAAGGAGAGATGAACCGCTGATATTTCAACCGATATTTTTATGACACGTTAGAATACTTTGTATATTTTATGATAAAGGCAGGACAGTCATATTTTCATGGACTGAAAAAAGGTAGTGGGTTCAAAAATGTCTTGAGGCTTTTTTTTTTATGGCTACCATGTGGCAATCTTTCTACATGTAAGTAATTTATTTCATGGTCTCAGGTTTATTTTGTGAATTAGCTGTACAGCCGATGGAACAAACAAAACAATTTTGATTATTTTCTGATTGTTAATAACCTTAATATTTGTAATATATAAAGTGAATATATATATATTTTTTTTTTTTAAAGTTGAAACCATTAGCTGCATGTGCCTTTTTAACAAAGACAAGAATCTGCTATATCAGCTCAATTTCCCAATTTCCTTCAACTATTTAAAATACAACACACACACCAAAAGCCGCAAAAGTACAGTCATTAAGGATAATAGCTTTTGCGGGACAATGACTAGAATCTACCAGTCAAAGGCTGCTTTCGGGTTTTTTGGGAAGTGCCAACCTGTTAGAGCTACAAAGGAAAACCGAGTCATGAAATTCTTGATGAAAACTGCTCCTTTGTACAGTGAAAAAGAAATGTGAAATTGCCGTTCAGATAATAAAGTGCTTCTTGCTTCTCACCTCTGTGAGTATGTGCTGTACCAAGTAAGACGAAATAGATGTTCTTGCAAACATATACGCAGCATCTCAACAGTACACCATATGGAAAGCGATATCAGTGAGTCATGACGAATGCGAAGGATGAAAAATAAGTCTGCTCCCTGCTCTGACTGCTTTGTGCACCTGAGGAGGCGACTGGTGGCCCGGCCTGTTTTCAAAATGTCAGCCCTCATTAGAAACTGCATTCGAGCAGTGCTCAACAGACCATTGCATTAAATATACATGGAAACCCACTTTCATCGAAAAGACCTCATTCACTCGCGTTGCTTCATAGAACAACATGAGCCCCTCTGTATTCTCAGACCCCGCAGAAAAATATACAGGGAATTACTCTACACTTACTTACACTCACTCCTTGGGCTTTGCACTCAACGGACGCTTGATTGCGCATGCTTGCACAACACATTAAAGTCCCTCTAAAATGAAAACAACTAATGGCTTGTGAATTTGACACATCACAGAGAAGTGTGAAAAAAGTCCCATTCAATATGCAAATTAAAAAGAATCTTCCCTCATTTCATTTTCTGTATCCGTGTAAATTCAAATAATCTATGCACAAATGGGGCAAAATACAGAAACGGTTCTGAGTAGTTAAGGCCCATCTCATGAAACCGTCGCTCATTTTCTCCAAACTTAAAACCCAATATTCAAGCTATGCACATTCGCATTCACAAACCTGAGACTCGGTGCTCAAAAGCAAACTTTGTTGTCAAATCAAACCCCAAGTCCATCGAAATGAAAAACACCACTCAACTGTCACTACACACAACAGAGAGAAAAATAAAACAATGCTCAGATCATTACGCTGTCGCAATAATCTTTGTCGCTTGCAACAGGGATGAATTTTGCTAAACGAAACAAAAATCCTGTTTAGCACTTGTAATTATTATTTTTTCTTAAGTACTATACCTACAAGTATCTTGGAAAATGTATGTATTGAAACACCTTTTTGTGTCCAGCACAGCGTGTCTTGTCATTATTGCTGGTTTGGCATCACTCACTGTAGGAGACCAAAGATGGGCAGAGGGTGACATCTACTGGGCTACTAAAAACGTACACAATAAGAGCAGAGTAATACGAGCAAGGAAATATTGAGAGAGTGGCCTACTACTGTGTCGCAATGTTTCTTCTGTGTTTACAGTTGTAAACACAATTGTTCCACAATGGCTATTTCACAGGCTTGTGTGCGTGTTTTGTGATTTCGATGACTGTGGCGAGGCTGAAACTAAGTCAAGAAGACAGTGGTCAAAGTGCGCCATGCCGAGGTCACTCGGCAATAAAAACAAATGTCAGGAAGCGATAGTGCTCTCAGACATCATGTTCTTCATTTGAGCTGCACATCCATCTGAAACTGTGCCTGAAATGGAAAGATAAAGAGTAGGTAACTGTAAATCTTTTTTCGCTGATAAGTAACAGCAAAGGCCTCGTTTTTTCAGCGCTCCGTACACTTCTCAACGTTTGCCTCTTTGCGGTATTGTGTACGTAAGCCTGTGTGGTGCTTAACTTAAGAGTGGCACTAGAGCAAGTTAAGACTTATGACAACTGATTTTGAAATGTGTGTTCATTAATATACAGTGGCCATATAAAAAGTCTAAAACACACGCGTTCAAAATGCCAGGTTTTTGTGATTTAAAATGATAAATAATTTCCACACACAAAAAAATCCACTCAATGTGACCTATAACCATATAAGTATAATGTTGCACTGTAGGTAAGGTGTTCTTTTGCTCTTGGGAGTTAGGGCCCAAAAAAAGTTCAACCTTGGTTTCAGTCATACTTTTGACTACTTGTCAAAATAGACACTTTTTGTCAAACTCGGCGAATAACTACACAATGTACAAAAAATCTCTCGAGAAAGACACTATTTTTGGAACACCCCGGCGGGCCACTTATGTGATCCAAGAGGGCCTACATGGGGCCCGCCGGCACCATTTTGGTGACCCCCTTGGTCTGAAGGAAGAGAGAAAACAGTGAGCGACATGACTCAGCAGAACTCAAGCTAGTAATTGTCCTGACCGTGGCTAGACCTAAGTTAGCCTTTGTCTTGTCTTCTATTTTTCACAATTGTTCAATGTTTTTTTGTTGTTTTGGTTTTTTTTTTAGCTGTAATTGCGTGTCACGCAAACCAAAGCACCCCTTTTACTCATATACGATCAGGAAGCAACATATTAATATCAGGGGTTTTTGTTACTGTTTTTGTTCTTGTTTAGCCGTGTTTGTTAGCACAGCAGCTAACACAGCTAGCATGAACATTAGGATCGATTTGAAACCCTATTAATCATCAATCATCATATTAATGATGAAGTTATGTAACACTTAATGATTAAGTGAATAGAGTTGGGCTAATACTAAAATTAAACGAGTATTCAATTAAAAAATGACTTTTATTTCATGATACGAAGGATTTGTTAAGTAATACGTTATAAAGATGATTTTCAGGTGCGTGAGTATCTAACCGTGTTGCGCCAAACAGCAAATGATGTTTTCGGTTGACAGTACCTGTGCTGTTTTCGTCAGACGCTCTTTTCTTTTTTTATATTGTTTTTTTCCCTCTTTTATTTCGTCAGATGCTCGTTTTGTGTCATACTAACGTGTGTGTGTGTGTGTGTGTGGTTTTAAAAAAAAAAAAAATAATAATAATTAAATGAATAATTGTTCCGTCACTCGTAAGTCATTTGACGAGGCACGTGACGCGCCGAATACGGCTTTGTTTTTTGTTTTGTTTCGTCAAAGGCGTGTGAAAATAACGCCATGCCGGGCAATACGGAAGGTGTGGCCATGCGAAGCCTTATAGGTGTTTTTTATGTATTTATTTTTTGATTAATACTTAGATTGTGTTGCGGTGAAACAAAATGATGTAGCCATGATTGACTCTACACAGGATGGGTAATGAAATCCGTTTTGAATAGAAAGCTTTAAATGGATGTTCCTGACTCCATGTGTACTGTAACAGTAAGGGAAAGTACATGTTTTAATCGAGACTGCTGTACTACTTCCCGAGTATTACTGAATGTCGTATGTGAACTTGCTAAGTGATCATTTGAATGCATTTCAAAGTCAAATGCAGCATTTATACGTAGATATTGGGGTGTGAATGTCACATTCGTGTCGTGTTGCTGAAAAATCCCTGTTCTATTCATTTCAGCGGTGGTGACGCAATTAACAGTCACAGTGGGGAGAACATGAAAATGAGGTGAGATCGTCACAATTCAGTCAGTTTTAAGATGGAATACTCAGGCTGTGTTAGGAACAGGGGCGGGGCCAGCACTATTTTGGGTGGACTCAAATTAATTTGAAAAATATGGTTGTTGTTTTTTTTTTTTTTTTTTTTTTTAATGCGGTGATAGCACACGCTTTGGCATTGACAAAAAAAGTCAACCTCGTGAAAATCGGTTGAGAAAAGATCAAGCTCGGACTTCATTTCAATGTCCATGCATTGCCTTTGAAAGGAAACTCGACCTTCCCAACGTGGCCGCCACGTAGGCATGTCGGCGTGCTAGCGTACATTCGTATCTATGGTCAGGACAGCTACACACATTTCCAGCTGTGTTAACGCTAATTACCAGGTAATGCTTGATTTACAACCCTGACACAATCTGTGAAATGACATTTGACCATACGGCAATGCTTCAATGTCTCTTCAATTGCTCAATGTTATGTGTCGGCACTGACCCGAGAGGGGCTTGTCATGCTGCGGACTGATTAGCTAATATGCTAATTAGGCACTTGGAGCTGTCGCTAGTAAATTGAATAGCAAAATAGTTTTTGCCCAATGTATCTGAGACGATATGATATGAAATATCTCCATGAAGTATCTTATCCCAAGGTAGGGCGTGTCCACACGTGTTTTTGTTGTTGTTGTTGTTGTTGTTGTTTTTAATCCCCTGCAAAAACTCCAAATCTTACCATGAATATTTCATTTCGAGTCAAAACTAAATAAAATTAGATGCATCTCAGTGTATAGTTTACAGTGAAAATCAATATGTTATGGTAACTGTGTAAATATAAAACAATAAAATACAGCATGGTCGATTCTCAAATTTGTCATTCGAGTTCACTTCCATTTAATCATTCCTTCTTCCAAAAAGTCTTGTTTCCTTTCGTCACTTCAGTGGTTCGGAACTGCATTATTTAGCTCACACTGCTATCTATTGCATCAGATATGTGATAGTAACAAAAGGTCACAGAGGTATATCCTACATTTCCAACACTGTTGTCTATTACTCAAATCAAATGGTGACCTTCTTCTTTAACAGAGCTAGAGACTAGCCACATTTTTTTTTCATATTCCTTTCCTCTTGAGATGAAATACTCATATTGTATTCATACTGTTACAAAATGTCTGTCCTTTTCTGACAATAAACCAGATTTTGATAGTGTATTGCGTAAATAGATCTAATAATAAATTAGTAGAAGTGCTGGTGAGGCTAGCCCCACTTTGGGTCATCCACCAAATGATCTTTTTCATGGACTAAAAAGTTTGAGCCGGCAGTTTGATTCAATTTCAGAAGGGGACTCTGAAATTGGCCTCAGCCCACCCAAAGTACTCGACCTAGACTCACCCCTGGTTAGGAATCACTCCCTATGCACTATATCAGGGATCTTCAATTAAAATTCAAAGTGGTGTCACTTTGTTTTTTTTTTCTCATGGCAAAGGTTCAGACCTCAAAATGTTTCGATTTGCATAGCTGACCAGTTGAACAAAAGTGTAACATTTCCATTTACTTTTCACATTTAGTATTGATTTTGCAAATAGGATGTTTATTCTTTCCAAGAAAAAAGCTGATATCTGTTTCACCACAAATGAAACTACTTTGATCCTACTAAAGGGGAAGAATGCATCAACATACATAAATGTATTCCCAAAAACACAGAAATACAAAGTAATTTTTAAACACACATCTTAACCCTTAAAACAGTTCATGTTTATATACAAAAAACACCAACAACAATTTGATTTTATATATTTTTTCTTCCTCAAGAAAATTAATCTGGCAGTCATTTACAATATTATCAATCTGTTTTACAGCAATTGGCAAATAACTAATTCCCTTTGGAACCCCCCTTCTCCCTTGCCAAAATTATGTTCAATTTCAATTTAATATGCTGAATAAATTGCTCATCTATTAGGGTGTCATCGAGCAAAATGATAAGCACTTTGAAAATTGTGCGGGGCCCAACATGACGCGCACATGTCACACGTATGTAGGCCTACTCATTACACCGGCCCGACTTGGGCCGTGATTGGCTGTGGCAGATTAGATTCTTCTCAATCAAAAATAATCACACGATTCTTCATATTCTTTGCACAAATTTGGCTAGCCCTAATTGCACCGTAAAAAGGTTACGTGAACAGAGTGAAGTCCACAGTTGAGGTTTTGATTATTTGTGGATGTAAACATGCAAACTCACATCTTCTGTCTACTGCAGTGTATTGCGGCAATGGTCCCAAGTTCTGTATGAAGACGCGATACGCCAGCGTGCTGTAGCAGCCGGGCAACCGACACCTATGTGGCGGCCATGTTGGGGAGGTCATGACATTGCGTGCGAGTAATGTCTGTGTGGAAAAGTTCCGGCGCAAACATGCTTTTGGCGGAGTGTTGAGGCACAAATTTGGGATCGACTCATTTCTGTAGACATAACCGCGTTAGTCAACCTTTTTTTCTCAGCTCTACTGCACAGACTCAGTGCACAGTTTTATTGAACTCAGTTTTAACAAGTTTTTGTTTGTTTGTTTGTTTGACTGTCATTATCGTTGTCTTATGTTGTAAGTCATTGTGTAAAAAAAATAAAAATATCGCAATGAATCGTCCCGATATTTGTGCCGATTTGAAAAGGACTAACATCTGCCAATTCATCAGTCAAGCCCTGGTTTGTATTATTTTTCCGAAGTACACTCCCTCTTAAGAACAATATATATTTTATATCCATCCATCCATCCATTTTCTGAGCCGCTTCTCCTCACGAGGGTCACGGGCTATTTCTTTTATAACATATTTATTTGTTCAATATTTTTTACAGATATTAATCTGTCCATTCTACAGTATAAAATCCCTGATTCTGTACTGTATAGTGATTAGGGAGGAGCAAATTAATACATGATTCTGAACACAGGCTCAGTCTTTTTGTCATCATAAAATATGTGATAAGGTTTGCTTTTTTTTTTTTTTAATGAGAGTTTTGTTTTCAAGAAAAGTATGTTTATGAAGGAAGTGTGATGTTTGCAAGCTGTTATGCTGCAAGAATCAATTGCTTAGAATTTCCCTGTTTTTTTCCCCTCTTTCTGTCAGTATAATATATGACCGTCAAACTCCAGTGGAATGGCATCAATCCAAATGTAACATGTCGTGGATGCCGACACAAGGTGTTTGCTATTTCATTGGATTCGCTATACTGCTCATTTGCACAGCGGCTGGTTTCTCTCTCAACATGTCCAAGTTCCATCACCTGAGCGCCAGTGAAGAAAATATTCGGCTGCATACAAGTATGCTACTGGACAAGTTTACGAGCACCAACATGGGAAACATACAGCTGCAATTTCACAGCCTACAGCTTAAACATCAGCGGCTAGATCTTGAGCAAAAGCAGCTATTGCGTAACGCTAAATGTTTTGAAGTAACCACAATCATAAGTATGCAAATTAATCTACTGGAGCTCAAATATCTCGAAATCTACGAGACTATGAACACCCTCATAAGTGAGCACCAGCGGTTGATTCTGAGTCTTAACGCCTCTCTACAAAAATTTCAGGAGGAACAGGAACAGCAGCAGGATCTGCTCTACAAACAAGTATGTGACACAAAGAAAGAGAATCCCATAAAGTGCTGCCGGCATGGCTGGTTTAGGCACGCTTCTAATTGCTACCTTCCATATCGAGAGAGAAGAAAAAACTGGAGGGATGCACAAAAGCACTGTGAGAGCATGAACAGTTTACTAGTTAAAATTGAGACCGATGACGAGCAGGCGTTCCTGACCGATCTCGTTGATGATCATGACTTACAACCCTCGGCGTGGATTGGCTTGAATGACATTGAAGTAGAAGGTCAATTCAGGTGGGTGGACGGCACCGACCTCTCCGATCTCACATTCTGGGAGCCCAAAGAGCCGAACAACAATCACGAGGTCCACGGTCAAGATTGTGTGACCATTAAGGCCCGTAAAAAGGCCCAGAAGTCTAACAAGCGTAACAAAGAGGACATCAAGTGGTATCATTCCTGGGATGATGTCATATGCAACGCAAGACGATACTTTATGTGTAAAGCGTGCATTTTATGTGATTATTTAGCCTGATGTGTTTGTGGCCAGACTAAAGGGGTCCGATCAGCATCCTTTGATGAGACTGACTAGCACCCAACAGCGGGTTTTCTTTTTTTGTGTGTGTGTGTGTGTGTGTGATGGAAGGGACTGCGAGCTTGTACAACAATTGCAGCCCACTCAAGACAATTTCCTGTCATAATGGCTATTTTATCAGGAAAATATTTTCCATTGAACTTCATTGTTCATTTCAATAAGTATGTTATGCTGTTAGAAATGCGTATCGGTCAAGGTCCCACACCTTTTTTTTTTTTTTTTAATTAGATCAACTACAAACAAACAATGTACATGTAAACAGCCAATTATGTCAGCTTGCTGACACAGTGTACCTTTTTGGTTTTTGTTTTGCTGCTATGCATTCTGAGTGGATTGCATAGATAGGTTTCAATTTTTAACTACTGTGTTCTTTTATGTATTGTTATGACGAATTGTGCTCTCCGCCGCCTCGGCCAGATTCCATCTTGAAAAAGAGACCTCGGTCTCAATGGGTGTTTATATTTTGGTTAAATGTTTTGATTTATTGGCATGGGTATGATTGACATGGTGAACCTTCACTTAGCGACAAGATTCTTAACGTTAGCAAGCTGACTGTACTGTTTAACCAATATATTTTCAATTTCTGAAAGGTTTTTTATATCAATTGATACTTCAGTATGACAGAGTGGACCTGTTCAGGTTCCACCTTGTCTCAGGCCCCCGTTCCAGCTGAAGAAGATTAAAACCCGAACATTTGTGTGTTGGCGTGGTGCTCTTTTGATGATGAGCATTTTTTGGGTTTGTGTCAAAACATACCTTTTGAAGCTATGGCCAAAAGGTTCAACCTTGGGTTCGGTGGAAGTGACAAAATCTCCCACACACGTGTGAAAGTGTGCTACGCTCCGATGAAACCCAAGTATTGTTCTTAATACTTAATTTTTGCACCTTATGGTACCTTATCAACTGCTACGTACAGTGCATTAACATTGATTTGCAACCCTGTTTATATCATTGGAGAAATTGTTAAATTAAATGAGTTTTCAAATGTAACTTATTGGAAAGGATTTATTCATTAATATGTTTTACAGGTAGCTCACTATAATAACCCAAGTTGTGCCAAACAGCAAAGTATGATTGGACAGACAAAATACTTCATAAATACTGTACTGTTTATGGATGAGGTGAATAAATCAAATGATATAATGGTTTACCTGTTTATTGCAAACAAAATAACAAATTGTAAAAGAAATGGTATCATTTTTAGATGTTCGTGGCTAAATTATCCTCCAATTCTGGAAATACAACCCAGATGCTGTACTTTTTTTTTTTAAACGTGTACTTTTAGTTTAGCACCAAATGTGAGTCAAACAAAACATGACTACCTGCAAAAGGTGGTTTGGTCTGGCGTACAACAGCTGGAAGGATGCTTGTTAGGTCATACGAACGCGAGTATTTTTTTCAGTGCCTAATTGTTCTGTCATTATTTGTCCAATTTGAAGGCACTCATCATTTGACAACTTGGCACCTTTATTTATTTTTTGGGGGGGTGGGGGGTGGTCAAAGGCACCCGAAAATAACATCAGTCTGGGTGTTAGTCATGTCAGAACCGGCACTGCATGTGGTGCTGAATAATCCCTGTTCGGTTGATGTCAGCGGTGGAGACCCAACGAGTCTCAGTGGGGAGAGCGTGAAAATGAGGTGAGATCTTCACAATTCCGAAGTTAGCTGGAATACTTTGTGTTCGGAATCACTCAGTATCCACTTTACCCTGCTCTATATTGTTTCCCAACCTTTATTGAGCCAAGAACTCCCACTTGAGTAGACAGCCAATCACAAGCGTCGATTTTAGAAGGCGGAAGAGATTAAACCAAATCCGACCTTTTGCAACTATTTTTGTAACTAAAATTGTAAACGTGGAAATGTCCTAAAGCAACTAATATAATTACACATTTCTCCCGGCAATGTGATTGATTATGATTACAACTACTTAAATTACGTCATCTCGTTACATGTAACTAGTTACTTTCATAATTTTGAGTTCAAGATATGTTTAGGGTGAGATCCGATTTACGGCCCAGCTCTTAAAACGGTAAAAGGGCTTTTCATAGGAACATTTACCAATTCCGGAAACTAAATCAAGTGAATTGCGAAACTTTTGGCGAGTGTTCAGTACGTGACGTCACCGGGGCAGGCTGATGACGCATCATAGAACCCCCATTCAAAAAGCGACTTCATGCCTCGTGAC
Organism: Phycodurus eques; assembly: GCF_024500275.1. Lineage (NCBI taxonomy): Eukaryota > Metazoa > Chordata > Actinopteri > Syngnathiformes > Syngnathidae > Phycodurus > Phycodurus eques. Next base: position 41,116,589 of record NC_084526.1, read on the forward strand.
GCACACAGCCAGTCAGCAGTCTTCTTCGCAGCAACTGCGAACCACTACGACGAGGCCCGTCCTCTTTTCGATAACGGAAACTGAAGCTTTCTGGTGATAATTACGACAGATTAGCATCCGTTCCCCCACATTCATCGCCTAGTTTTCTTAATATTTGTCGAAACGACAACAGTTGAGCTGACGTTCTTTTTGTAAAAGGTAAGCGCTTTGGCTATTTCACGGCTCTGGCGAGTGTTAGCTACTTGACCTAGTTAGGGGCTTTGCGTGGATTCGGTTGTTCTTGCCCTTACATGACGTCGACAGAACAAAGAAACTATCGGAATTCCACAATTTTGGAATGTAACTTTAATGTCTTGCGGTATCGGCGCAAGGGCCGTCTCGAGGAGATAGCCACCATTATGTGGCTGTGTGCTAACATCCGGTTTCCCTAACAAAGGCTTGAGGAAAAACAGCTTCTGGACTCCTTTTCTCGCTTTCACTCTGAATTCGTATTCAAATCCAATCCGATCTTCTACTGCTCTCCAAAGAACCTAACAATCGCGGTATTGGCGATGAACGTTTAAATGGCCCTTCAGCACGGTTTCAAATTAATCACCAAAACGTAGCGATAATGTCAAACCCCAAACATTACTAGCATTAATTTAACAAATTATGAGAGAATATTATTTATGTCCGTGTAAATTTTGTGTGGTAGAATTTCCATCAGCACCTCGACAAGTCGTGTGTCGGTCAGATGATCGTTCTGTGACTCTTACGAATCGGTGTTATCATAGGTCATTTACCATTAACGACGTGTTTTAGAGTCCGGGAGGTAGTTGTGAAAGGGGATTGAGACGTGGATGCCTGCTGGGCTAATGCCTCGTGCCAGGTTAGCAGCGCCTGCGTGTGTGTGTGTGTGTACTAGTGCTGAATTTTGCCCCACCGGCACGTGGAGCGCTCATGTGCTCAACTGTCCTCATTAAACTTGACTCTCAGTTGGCGAAATTTGAGTGGACTGCACTGGTAACCTTGGGAAGCCGTGTGAGCGTTTATCCCGTATCCTTCAGATCCAGCCGAAGGTCTATGGAATAGTACGCTCTTCAACTGGATGTCAAATCAATGCTCATAAGATTATTCAAAGTCCATGTTTAAGGTCAATGTACGAGTACATCCTTTGTACTCGCAAGTAGGACAAGTCTGGCATATAAGCAGGACAACTACAGTGGGCGCCCCCACATACTCGTGGTTCGGCACCTGCGGATTTGCCCATTTGCGGACAAATATTTTTGAAATTAGTTTCTGTGCTTGAAATTCACGAATTTTTTTTTTTTTGCAGGTACATTTTTTTTAATGTAATTATAGTGGGCATCAATTATCCACAGAGTCTCGCTAGTCGTGGTCTGACCGACTCCCTATCCCCACAAATCGCGGGGGTCCATTGTGAAACTGAATGAAATTCCATTCGGCCTGTTTATTCCGATGGAGGTTTTTATATGGAGCGTTTTCATTTGGTTTAACAGAAGGCTCCATGTAAACCGGGCTGGTCTTGCAGCTCTTTATTGCAGGCCCACGGGGGTTCCATATTACAGAGTAAAGAACACAAATTTAATTGAGAAACAAGAAAGTAAATGATGATAGTAATAAGAAAAATAATAAAAACAGTAAACATTTAAATCAATAAAATAATTAATTAAAAATGAATAAGGGCCGGCCTTATTTTTCATGATTTCAGAGGCATGAAAAAGCGTTTATCGCTGTCGTTGGGGAAAATATATCGTCTTTAAAAAATGATAGTGACAGGCCTATGAAAAGCCCTTTGCGCATTTATTCGCGGAGCACAACTGTCCTTTTTATTAAACTGACTTTTCAGTTGTTGAAATGTGAATGTGCTTGCTTTGTAACTGTTATTCTCCTCTCTGTAATTGTAGGGTGCTTCTCCCAGATTCCTTCCCAGAACACAATTCTTTTCCAAATATTTGTAGTCAAGCCGCCAAAGTGGAGAGTGTTGTTGCACCAGGGGTTCCTTCTCATTTCAGGTATTGATTATGTTGTGAGCCGTCCCTGACTACTCGCACTGGGAACGCTTCCAAAACATGACACACACAAACGGAACTAGCATACGCATACACCCTTTCTCGTTTCAACACGCTTTTTTCTGCTTGCATCACAGAGTGGGGGGAGGAGGTGGGGGTGCACCTCAGCACTTTCCCAAGGCTGAAAGCAAAAGGTGATTTTTATTTTAATTTTTAATGTACAATATTAGTAAATTGCATGTTATTGATAGTTCTCACCAAATCTGTGCTGGCCTAAAAGTAGTGTCACTATGAACACAAATGGAGGGACAGGTTCTCCACTAGCTTTTTTTCCTCTTCATTTGACACATTTTTTTTGGAGCTGCCAACTTATTTGCCAAAGTGTTTCACACACATTCAATAAATCCTCCACCATCTACCGTTATTTTCCACTATGTAACTAAACAAAAAATTGCGTTAAGCTGACACAAGGTTGTTTTGCCATGCAGTTCTTGTAACATCAGCTTTGTTTGTCAATTACAGCGAGTTCCTGGGGAAGGCCCCAGGTTCTGCCGCTCAGAGATGGATACCTTCTCGAAGCACTAGGCGAGAGGCCAGTGTGTCTGCTGAGAAAGTGCAGCATGATGCAATCTTCAGAAAAGTGAGGGGGTGAGTTTTGACTGGGAATTCAAGACTATTGCTTCCGTGTTTGTCAAAACGTTGATGGAATCAGTTTGTGTTAAGCTGCTGGTTTATTGCATGCCTCTATCTTTAGCATTCTTAATAAGCTGACACCTGAGAAGTTTGACAAACTGTGCCTGGAGCTCCTCAATGTGGGTGTGGATTCTAAGCTTGTACTGAAAGGAATTATCTTGTTGGTAGGTGTTCTCTAAAGTTCTTTGATCCATTTGTGTAGCCCATCAAGGCACTAGTTCATTATGTGCTTCTATGCTTTTTTTTGGGGGGGGGGGGGGGGCTTTTCAGATCGTTGACAAAGCCCTCGAAGAGCCCAAGTACAGTCAGTTGTATGCTCAGCTATGTCTACGCTTGGCAGAAGATGCACCAAACTTTGAAGATCCAGCAACAGAAAATCCTGCAACAAAAAAGCAGAATACAGTAAATGATTAAATATTTTAAGGTGAAAGCATTAACTGGCTTTTGGTGGCCTTTAATATAGTTTTTTCTTCTTTTTGTCTCGCTTGCAGACCTTCAGAAGACTTCTCATTTCCAAGCTTCAAGATGAGTTTGAAAATCGTGCCAGAAATGTTGAAGGTGTGTAGCAAATATTTTGTATAGCACGTTTTGCAATTTTTGTCAAGATCACTTTTAACTTTGTCATTGTTTTTCCTCTGTAGTCTTTGACAAACACGATTGCCCACTCACCTCTGAGGAGGAGGAACAGCGTGCTGTTGCGAAGATTAAAATGCTTGGCAACATCAAATTCATTGGAGAACTTGGGAAACTCCACCTTATCCACGAATCCATCCTCCATAAATGCATCAAAACAGTAGGTCCTATTTACACAATATACAGTGTTACCTTGAGGACGGTCACGGAATGAAATAAAATCTTAAGTCAAGGCACCACTGCATAGTAAAACAAAATCGGCAGTACGAAAACTAAATTTTCTAATGTGCATTTTTGTTTTAAGCTTCTGGAAAAGAAGAAGAGAGTCCAAATTAAGGATATGGGAGAAGACCTGGAATGCCTCTGTCAGATAATGAAGACGGTGGGACCAAAACTTGATCATGCAAAGGCTCGGGTATGTTTGTAATAGGTCTGAAACTAACGATTAGTTTAACTTCTTAATCGGTTATTTTTGATTCATCGATGAATTCTTAATTGCCATCCCTTTTTATTTAAAAAAAAAAAAAAAGCACATTTCAAATTGGCAGTGCACATAGGTCGCTGCATCAGAATCCCAGAGCTCTTAAATTATGACTAAAGAATTAAAAAAAAAACCACCTAAATGTTGAGTTCTCAACTGATTGGTATGCAGGACGTTTCACTAACCACACTGGGGAAACAACAACGACACCCTATTGTTGATTACCCCAAAGAACGCACACACACTGAGGCATTAACTCCACACTGGAAATTTTGAACTGAAGAAGCCTTTTGCATTTAAGGTGAAACGTCTTCCATAAACAAGAACAGTCCAGTTGCTTTGATTCATCCTTTGTGGATTACCATGACCTGAATAACTGTCAATCGACACAGACAAGTCCACCTGGTATTGAGCATGCCAAATGTGCTTAATACCAGACATTTAAAATAAAAAAAAAAAAATAATCATGCCCAGTTATAGTAAACTAATCATTTTATCAAAAATTTTACAGTAGAGTGCATTGTGTGAGCCCTCTCTGTGTTCCTCAAAAGGTCCTACTTTGTTTTTTATTTATTGACACTCCAGTTGGCTGAAAAACTGAAGACACTACAAAAAGAATGAACAAGTTGTATATTTTAATCCAACACATTTAATTTTCAAAACATTGCCATCTTAATGCTAACGGCTCAATGCAAAATCCTATTGCCAAAGTAGCGGTACTTGTAACCCAAGTGAACTTAAAATGTTGTTTTTAAATGGTGATTTCATTAACTAAGAACAAAAAGCTATTCAAAGTGATCTGGTGCTGTGTGGAACAAGTAATGCCCGCTCAACCTAATAATTGGTTGGGCCATCCTCCGCAGCAGCAACTGAAATCAAGCGTTGTCTATAACTGGCAATGAGTCTTTCACATCTCTGTGGAGATATTTTGGCCCACTCTTCCTTGCAGAATTGTTTGAATTCAACACTTGAGGGTTTTAAAATCATGCCACTGCATTTCAATCGGATTCAAGTCTGGACTTTGACTAGGCCACTCCAAAACCTTCATTTTGTTTTCGTAAGCCATTCAGAAGTTGACTTGCTGGTGTGTTTTGGATCGTTATCCTGCTGCAGAACCCAAGTGCGCTTCCGCTCGAGGACAAAAACTGATGGCTGAACATTCTCCCTCAGGTTTTTCTGTTAAAGAGCAGAGTTCATGGTTCCATCAATCACAGCAAGTTGTCCAGGTCCTGAAGGAGTAAGCAGCCCAAGACCATCACACTACTACCACTGTGTTTGACTGTTGGTATGATGATCTTTTTCTGAAATGCTGTGCTACATTTATGCCAGATGTAACCACACACACTCACCTCTTCGAAAAGCTCAACTTTCATCTCGTCAGTCAATATAATATTCTCCCAAAAGTCTTGGGAATCATTCAGATTTTTATTTTTATTTTTTTTCCCCCCCTCTCCAAAAGTAAGACCAGCCTTTGTTCTCTTTGGTCAGGAGTGGTTTTTGCTTTGGAACTTTGCCATGGATGCCATTTTTTTCCCAGTCTCTTCCTTATAGTTGTGTCATGAACACTAACCTTAACTGAGGCAATGGAGGCCTGCAGTTCTTTTAGAGGTTATCCTGAGTTCCTTTGTGGCCTCCTGGATGAGTCATTGCTGTTCTCTTGGGGTAATCTTTTTAGGCCAGCCACTCATGGGAAGGTTCACCACTGTTCCATGTTAGTCTCCCTTATGGTTCGCTGGAATCCTAAAGGTTTAGAATTGGCTTTTGTAACGCTTACCAGACTGATAGATGTCAATTACTTTATTTCTGGACCGTTCTAGAATTTCTTTGGATCGTGTCCTTTTGTTGCATATGTTTTTAGATGTTTTGTCTGACTGGATTTGTCGGTACAGATTGGTTTTGGGATTTCTTGATTGAATAGGTCTGGAGGTAATCAGGCTTGGGTGTGATCAGTGCAAACTAACAAAACATTTTATTGGCCACAATTAATTCATGATTTACCAAAGGGGGGGGGGGGGGGTAATAACGTTTTCACACAGGGCCAGGTTTTCCTTAATAAATGAAATCATTTAAAAACTGAATTTTAAGTTCACTTGGGTTATATTTGTCTATTTACATTTGTTTGATCTTAAACACAGTGTGGAAACAGCAAAAATATAAGAATTTGAGAAGGGGGCCCAATACCTTTTCACGGGACTGTTGCTCCAAATAACAGATCTTCACACAAACACTGCAGCAACATACAGATAATATAACGATACTCAAGTCCATATTCTTCCTATTATGTGGAAAAGCGAGTTATCTTTTTATTCAGTTCTGATGAATAGGAACAGCACAAAAAAAATTCTCCAATACGCGGCACAGACTGTAATAATCGTGCGATGCAGCGGGTGACTAATGTAATAATCGAGCGACACAACGAATCTATAATGAAATTCATTGCCAACACTTTTAATGATCGATTTGTAATTGCAGCCCTAGTTTGTACAAAACAATGCTGTAACAAAGCAGTCCTTTTTAATGCTCTTTGTTTTTAATGACACATCTTTCTTGTCATTCCAGTCCCTGATGAATCAGTACTTTGACCGCATGCAGGCCTTGACCAACAACAAGGAATTACCTGCAAGGATTCGCTTCCTGCTGCAGAATACAGCAGAGCTGCGCGAGAACAACTGGGTGCCTCGTAAAGCTTATTTTGACAACGCACCAAAAACGATCAGTCAAGTTCGTCAGGATGCCATAAAGGTTCATTTGCATTTTCAAACGCTTCCTTGTTTATCAGCGGTTTACGAGTCACCTCTCATTCTGACCTGATGCCAAGCTAATGTTCTTTGCAGGACTTGGGTGTCTTCATTCCCCCTCAATCTGATGGCTCGAGGTCTGACTTTTTCATGGATAATGCCTTCCTGGACTGTTCTTTTCTACAGGCCAGGATCAGATTTGACAAAGAAGGACTTGGGGGGCTTTCTGATATGTTTGGACAAATGCCTGGTATGCCACAGTATTGTTGTCCTCTTGACCCACAATGCCACACACGACACAATTTGGAATGTTTGTATTTCCTCTTAATTCGTGCAGGAATTGGAATTGGAACAGGTCCTGGAGTTATTCAGGACCACTACTCTCCAACTTTGGGCCGCCACCGCTCCAATCCAATTTTCAATGGCCATATTGGGATTAACAGTTTGCATCAGCCCCCGTTTGATACAGGAAGCAAGCCTTTTATCAAGCCAATGCAGGTGATTGCCATTACGTTTTTCCCCCTCCAACTCAACTTGCTTTTGTTATTGGTTCTAGACATTGCCAGCATTTATTCTCAATGTGTACCCAGGGTCAGAGTTCACCAGTTTTCAGCCATAAACAGAATGGCTCTGTTCAGATGCAGTCTAAGGATATGGGCCCACGCTTTAGCAAGAAAGGGAAGCTCAATGTTGATGAGGTATTTAGACTTCTGTTAAGATGGTGGAAAGACGCTCCAGGTTCTATTGTGACATTAATTAATCTTCTATAAGCAGATGTCTTTGGTTTGCACTGGTTTTATTCTGACAAAAGGCCAGATGGTTTTAATTCTTGTTTTCACACCTCCAGATCAGCCTGAGGCCAGCACAGTCATTCATCTTAAACAAAAAAGTGCCAAAGCTGCAGCCACAGATGACGATGATGCCGCCAAGTGCCCAAGGTTCCTTAATGGGGCAGGTAATTGTTTATATGGTGGCAGAACATGACTTTACAAAAGTTAAATGGTTAAAAAAATATATTTTTGTAGTCCCCACAGCTTGGTCTTAAAACCAGTCCTCCACCGATTCAGGAAAAACCCGCAAAGTCCACCAAAAAACTACCTCCAACTAAGGAAGAGCTGCAGAAAATGACGGTACGTTTTTTTGTTTTTGTTTGTTTTCACCCCCCAAGTCCTGTACAACACTATTGCATGCAGTGTAACACATTGGGCCATTGTCTTCTTTTTTTTAGGACACGCTTGTTGCTGACTATATGAACGGCAAGGACGTCAGTGAGGCTGTGGCCACTATGAAGGAGATGAAGGCTCCTAAACACTTTTTATCTGAGATGTTGAACAAGATTGTGGTGTCTTCGCTCAGTCGTTCAGATGACGATAAGGAACTTGCGAGCGCCCTGATCCACGAGCTCTGCACAGAGGGCCTTGTCACAAGCGAGAACCTTCTGCAGGTGAGTGTAAAGGTAGGGTTAGGGTTAACCCTAACCCTAACCCTATAACACATTTAAAATGGTTAATACACACTTCAACTTGTTTAAATAAAATAAATGGAGCGTCTTTAGCGTCTGTTCTCACTGCTGCTGTCAAGAAATGGGAGAGTTCTCCAAAGAGACAAAGCATGCTTGCTTCAAGCTGTTTGTCACTCCCAGCTGAACTTCCCTGTAAAACTGACACACGAGAGAATTAAACGTTGTATATTCAAGCAGCAAAATATTTTACCGAATCCGATGACTTCATCTAATGAATGATTGTGTCATCAACACATTGTAAGTCACTAATCATCGCCTCTGTGGTAGCGAATACGCTGCACTTCTTGGCATGCTTCTTTATATTGTTTCCATTATCACGGAGGGCGAGGTGTGGGTAGACAAAGTATCGTGCTAATTGCTGAGCTATCGTGTCAGGAAGTCGCAAAACCGAAATAAGTGATTTGGTTATACAATTAACTTGTCACACAGGTCTGGCTGGAAGTTTGAACAAAATAATAAGCCAATTGTTACGCATCGGAAGTTATAAATGTAAAATAAGTCATAACAATAAATAACGACGCCCCCTGAGCCAGAACTCAATTAATACATCACTGAAGATGTAATTTAAGAACGGGGTCAGGTTATTTGTAATATAAGATTACCTTTATTAGTCCCACAATGGGGAAATTTCAGTCCTTTCAAGTAGCAATAGTGGATATAGGAGACGTAAATGGCATGCAAGAGAAGAAATCTATACGAATACATTCACAGAATTAAAATCTGTCCATGCAGAAACTATCCAATTCCGTCTACCAGCAATGTTATGTTTGTTTGAAAAACAAGAGTGCCGAGTTTTAATTTTGACAATTGAGGATCTGATTTACTCGACTTTTATAACCAAGGTTCAAAACAGAATTAGTAAAGGTGAGTTCTGACTAGCACGTGTAAAACTCGTATACTTTCATTCAGGCTGCGACCGAGTCTGCCATTACAATGTTGATGCAATAAAAACATTAAAATAACAAATATTGAAGTCAAAATGTATTAACAATTCTGATTATGTTGTGCAATTGAACAGTATGCAGAATTATTTTTATCCTATTAGATAATCTACTGCATTAAAATCTTGTATTCCGATACCACCGCATCCCGTTTTTTTACAGTCATTGGGCTTTATGTTGTCAACTCAAATGCGACCGGATGCACTCGTTACCGTGGCGGCGACGAGTGCATCGGGATGACTATATTATGAGGACAAAATGGGGGGGAATGTGTTGGTGGTCACCGGTGCTAAGGACAGGAGAGGATGTTTGTTTCAGGCTTGCTTAAGGTATGTTCACGTACTTTTAATACGATAACAGGCAACCAAAACGTTATGTAGCCTAGCGAGCTAGTGCTAGCGGTTGTACGTCAACATGCCGCCGTTCTGTCGAATCATGCTGTAAAGTTTGTGTGGGTGAAGTAATTTAATTACAGTAAGTTAGCACCCCTTATTTCTGTCACGTAATGTTGGTTTGACCTGACTGATTAGAATACACGATCTGACTAGAGCAGTCCATTTGTTCTGTCTGTCGCTATGCCTCACTGGCATAAATAGAGGAACAAAGATGCATTTTTTGAGCAATTAAGCGCACAAGTAAATACCGTAAATGAACAGGTCATTTAAATAGACGCATCCATCATAAAAGTCATAGTAATGGATATTAGCATAGAAGTTCTAGTAATTATAAACCTTCAAACAATTCCCACTTTAACGCACACTGAGCAGCAATACATACATAAAACAAGAGACTTCAAAGTTGTGTATTTAAACACCAAAATGTTCACCCAAACCAGATAATTTCAAGTCCTCTAGCTTAATGCTAACATATAATGGGAAAAGCCCATTGTCAGTCTCAAGGAAATTTGTATTGCTGTTCTGTTTTAGCTCTTGGTGCCCAGCATTTTGCGGCACAGTATGACATTACACCGCAGGCGTGCAAATCTAAATTTTGCCTTTCAGAAGTATTAAAATGTCTCAACGGTGTTCTTAAGGTGAATGTTCGCAGTTTATACCTCGCTCACAGTGAGGTACTGCCGCCGCTCACGCGCTAAACTGCCAACGTTCTCCGGAACAGGCCATTCTCGGTGTCCTGGACCAGTGTCCCAAGATCGAGGAAGAAGTCCCTCTGGTGAAGTCGTACCTGGCTCAGTTTGCGGCACGGGCCGCCGTCGCTGACCTCATCAGCATGACTGATCTGGCCCACCAGCTGGAGAACGGCGCCCATTTCCCGCTCTTCCTGCTCTGTCTGCAACAGATGGCCAAGCTCAAGGATCGCGAGTGGCTCGCCGATCTCTTCCAGAAGAGCAAGGTTAACATGCAGAACATGCTACCTGGTATGTCTCGCACTCCACTCACCTCTATCCATCATTGACAAGTCATGTCGTTTGGATTAGCAATGTTGTTTGATGATCAGTGGGATGAATATTGTTGTTCTGCAATGAGAGAGATCTCAGTCACTCGAAGAACTCTCTTAAACACCAGGTCGATAACTGCCTTGTTTAGCCAGTAGTGGAAATGCAGCTCGACTGTTTCAGACGTAGGCAAGTACAGCCTAAGAATCTAAGAAATGCGCACAGTCTGGCTTGTGACTGGAATGTGATCTAGTGACAGTAATTACCAGTCCATGCAATGTTGAGAACCATTTTAACAAACACTAAATTCCTAACTTTGCCACAGGATGTGTGCATGCGTGTGTCATAAATGCACCTCCAGCATCACATTTTTCCAATGTTTTCACATTACCGTAAAATGAAGTTAGCAGCTGTAAAGCAACAAAAGGCAGTCAATCGTCTGGAGTAAGCTGAAGCTGCCAAACTAATTCTTTAGTGTAAAGGGAGCCAACCTTGGCTCTCGTCCTGTTTGAACGTTTCTACAAGCTGAAGAGATTTATTGAGACAAATGTAGTGCTTTGCCGTCATCTTAAATGTTTTTTTCTACTCCTAACGTATGAAGGTCGCCGCAGTCAAATTGTATAGGACTTTCTAGAATCCATTAAAGTTAAGACTAAAGTTCGAAGTTGTATTGGGAGTGACTGGTGCTTTGATAGTTCATTCTCCTCACGTCTCCAGAAATGGACCAGAACAAGGACCGGATGCTGGAGATTCTGGAGGGCAAAGGCCTGAGCTTTCTATTCCCACTGATGAAGCTGGAGAAGGAGCTTCTGAAGCAGATCAAAGTGGATCCATCTCCACAGTCCATCTATAAGTGGATTAAAGACAACATATCTCCCAAACTCCACACTGACAAAGGCTTTGTCAATATCCTCACAACCAGGTAGACCAGGCATTTTGTCACGCTGTACTTTTACTTGGCTTCATTTTTTTTCCCGGGTAGTTTCTTGCAGTACATCGCCTACGAGATAAACCCTGACGATGACGAAGAGCAGCTGGCGTCTCCTAGCAAGGAGCAGCTGGATGAGGAGAAGCAACTGCTGCTCTCGTTCAAGCCCGTCATGCAAAAGTTCTTGCACGATCACGTTGAGCTGCAAGTCAGCGCGCTCTACGCTCTGCAGGTCCACTGTGATGCTAAACACTTCCCGAAAGGTGACCGAAACACACACACACACACACACACACACACACACACACACACACAAACGCACTTGTCAGAAATGCTCACTGTGCTCTCTGCGTCCAGGCATGCTGCTGCGCTTCTTTGCCTACTTTTACGACATGGAAATCATTGAAGAAGAAGCCTTCCTGACATGGAAAGAAGACGTCACCCAAGAGTATCCGGGAAAAGGCAAAGCGTTGTTTCACGTACGTTCTTTCCTCAAACAAAACGCACAAAAGAGAATTAAACATTGTATATTTAAGACCAAACCACATCGTGTAAAAAAAAAAATAAATAAATAAAAAGGCCACTACTGTTCTGCGCTTCTGTTTTTGAAATTAATCTTTCTTGACTAAAATGTGATCTGAAAACTGAATTGTAAAAACTGAAGCAATTATGTCCTATAGTTCCCATGATTTAATAATCAATTCCTGTCTTTTTTTTCTTCTTTCTTTTCCCCTCAGTGAATCTGAAACATTTAGTTATCCCATTATTCAAAAAGGAATTTATTTCAAATTGACAATACAGAAAATGCACAAACAAATTCATTATGATTCAGTTACTGGTTTGGTCTGTAACACGTCAGGAAATAGGCAAAAATGTTGTTTTCCATAATAAAAGCAGACGTTTCGAAATGTTATTTTGATTAAAAACCAAGATTACAATTGTTGCACCTCTGTAATCATTAAATACACAATTATCAGTTAATAAACTGTAATCACAATTTTTTTTTCCCCGTAATTATTTTTTTTTTTTCTCTAACTAATCATTGGAATAATTAATTCAAAAAATACTCATTAGGGAGTGATTCCAAACACAAGCTGTGTCTCTGATTTAGTTTTTGTCATGCAGGTGAACCAGTGGCTCACCTGGCTGGAGACCGCCGAAGACGAGGAATCGGAGGATGAAGATTACTAAGATCCCCCCCCCCCCCTGCGTCGGAATTTGATTCCCCCCCCCCCCCCCCCCCCCCCCCCCCCCCCTACTTTGCCTCCGTCGGCAACAACGCCGCTGTTACTAATAGACCTAAACCAGCGTCAACACGTCGTCATATAGAAAGATGTAATTTGTCAAAGTATTTTTTGGGAATTGATTTGCGTTTAGTGTAACAGTGTTTTTCTGAACATCGACACGCACGGTTTCATAATCGGGTCGCAGTCATCAAGTGCTGCTTGTTTACAAGTGAACATGCATTATAAAGAGACTCATTTTTATCTGTTTTTAGATCCACTTTGCTGCACATCATGAGTCGTTGCAATAGTATCATACACTTTTTCATTTTGATATAAAGAACAATCCTAAGTTGCAGATTTTTTTTTGGGGGGGGGGTCATTAGTGTGCTTGACAGCTGTATGGAAGCTCCTCCAGTCGTTTTGTTTTCTTCTTGAATTTGACACCAGGCGGCCATTTTAATGTCCACACAAAATGTTTGTGGCACAAGCAGTTAAAGATGGGAGCATCAGACAGTTGCCATTTATTTTTTTCTAAGCAATGAATTTGTTTTGCTTTTAGAGGGTGCTTATCTATATTTGATGCTTGTAAAATTACTTTCGATGACAGGTTTTTTGTTTTTTTTGTTTTTACATCAAGCATTTGGAGTGTGGATGTTTTGTGCTGTAAAAAAATAAATCTGTTGCCTTTTTTAATTTATCACTTTTTATGAATATACCTCTGTATCTGACTATACTTGAAAGTGTTTTATCATATCGACAGCCAAAGCTTAGTTTCCAGTATGCCATATCATCGGGGTTTTTAAGTGGTCTTTTTAATCTCCTTGCATGTGACCACCTGCGCTTTCTTTCGGGTGTCGCTGTAACGTAAGCAACGGTTTGAGTGGACATCTGATGATCGACCTTAAATAAAGTACATTTCATGGTCGCTCACTTGTCTGGTGCTTGTACAGTACAGTGGGGCCTTGAAAAAGAGTTTGTTCGGTGACCGTGCTACACTTGTATCTTTATCGTTCGCCGTTTAAATGGAAATTCTGATCTCTCCCAGCCTGCCCAAAGGTTTTTTTTGTCGTTGTTGTTTTTAATAAGGAAACTAGCAGCCTGTATATTTTATAAAAACATAGAAATAGAATGTCAAGAATTAAACTACACTATGATTAATGCACTGTGGCGCCTTCTGGTGTGTGTGACTTGCCCACTGGTTGACAATATGCAGACAAACTAAGAGTTTCACTCAACTACTGTAACTCTGTAATTTGCAGTAAATGGTTTTTTTGCAGGGGATGAAGAATGTACAAGTATGATTATTTTCTCTCTGTGTTGCTCCACCATTTGTGTTGGCGGGCGGGGTCACCACAACAAACGAAACCGTTTTTGGGGTTGTAGGCATAGTTTGACGGCTAACTGCGGGATATAGTGGTCCTCGAAATCTCCTAAACGATTATTAAATTAAGAGAGTTTCTACACGTTAATTTGTGGTTTCATAATTCCTGAATTTTTCCAGACCCTAATTTTCAGACTTCTCGATTAAAATAAATAAATAAAAATTGTTTGTGACATTCGAATAAATCGATGTGTATCATTCTGATTCTATATATTCAATTATGTCGCCATATAATTTCCAGAAGACTAGAGCTTGGTCGTGTAGCGCACGCAAATAAAGACCAAACCCAGACGGCAGGACGACGTGTGACTCACAACTGCCGCCTCCGCCATGTTGGAGATGTTAAACCATGTCACAAAAAGTTGCCGTTTCGTTTCGTCAAGTCTGTTTTGAAACCCTAATTCAAAACCCCAACACTTTTTTTTGCAACCCTACGTTTAAACCTTAAAATTCTCTTTAGATCCTTATTTGAAACCCTAACCCTGTTTGGAAACCCTCATTTGAAACTCTAAAATTCTCTTTAAGCCCTAATTTGTTTTAAAACCCTACGTTGAGACCCTAATTTGAAGCCATAAAACTCTTTTACCAAAACCCCAATTTGTAACACTAACACTCTTTTGAAACCATAATTTGAAAACCCAACCCTGTTTTGAAACCGCTAATTTTGAGACCCTAACCCTTTTTTGAAACTACTTTAAAACACTCACCCTGTTTTGAAACCCTAATTTGAGACACTGACCCTGTTTTGAATTCAAAACTCTCTTGAAACCCTAACCCTGTTTTAAAAAGCTGACCCTGTTTTGAATTCCCAACTCTCTTGAAACCCTAAATGTGTTATGAAACCCAAACCATGTTTTGAAACCCTAAAACTCTCTTGAAACCATAAATCCTTTTTAGAAGCCCTCATTTGAAACCCTAACCTTGTCTTAAAACCCTAATTTGAAACCCTAACCATGTTTTGAAAGCCTAACCATGTTAGAAACCCTAAAATTCTCTTGAAAGACTAGTTGGGCGAACTCCCATGCACCCTCGAGGACCCTTTTGAAATCCTCACTCTATTTTGAAACCCTAAAACCCTCTTGAAACATTCATTTGAAACCCTAACCTTGCTGTGAAACACTCACCCTGTTTTAAAAGTGTTCAGTTCGTATTTGTCAGTCTTCAAAGATGTTGTAATTACCAAATAAAAGAAAAGGATTAAACCACTCATTTTTTTTAAAAATTAGCTCATTTCTGTCCTCGGAGTACATCGTTTACGTATCAGAAAATCTGTGTTAGGTTACCACGTCTACTCATACAATCTACAAGGTGCTTCACGTGGAACGATGTTTTGACATCAACAACTCGAGACCCTCGAAGGGTATTCATTATCGCCTGATAACGAAGAACAGGAATCTTCGGAGCCAATCGGAATCGAGTATTCACCAAGAACATGGTACTGTATAATATATCGTGTACTCTCACAAAAACACTGTAGTTGCGCTTCCAAGAGCCTGACAAAAAAATATGGATTGATTTCAGACATCTATATTTTTTTGTGTTATAAAATAGAGCTGTCGTAACAGTCTTGGAACCATGAATATTTTTCCATAAAAGTTTCGATTTTCCACAGCTGTAAAATGTATGAAATCAAATTCCATACTTGCGTAGGAAGGCCGTAACTCAAAATTCTGGCGAACAGCCAGAAACGATGATCGTTGGTTATATAGTGGGGGAGGGCTTCATGCCGAAAAGTTTACATCCCAGCTGGCTTCCGTCACGGGGGGTAGTTTTGAGCCCGGCCCAAAAAAATCCAAAGGTTTTAAGGTATAGCTCAACAATTCAGTACTAAATTGTTCTCAGTCTTTGCACATTTTCAGAACTTACCTTCAAACATATTTCATTTATTTGGAAACAAAACACGGAAATGACTTTGGTGCAATGTTAAAGTCTTTAATGAACCCAAGATGCACGTTTTTGGAATGTGACCTTACCGAGAGAAAAAAAAAATAACATACAAACATGTTGAGCGCATAATGTTTAAATCTTGACTCAAGGCTTTTACATTTTCCAAATTTTACTATAACTTATTTTTTTGATACCATGTGGAGGAAGGGGCAGTAAAACAGGCCAGAATTCAGTTGCCAGGGGCTGAGGCAGGGCCAGAGACTAGTCGCATATTCGGTGTGGTTTAACCAAAGGCAAGAGTGGAGTGAGAGTGCTGCTTCCCTCCTCATTGGATTAAAAACTTAAGCTAAGTGTGGAAAAGTGAGAAGCATTCTTTTCTTTGTCATTCGACATGACAGAATAAGACATGATAATGCTGTACAAGCCCTGCGATTGGCTGGCAACCAGTTCAGGGTGTACCCCGCCTCCTGCTCCAGAAAAGCGGCTCAGAAAATGGGTGGATGGATGCGGTACACAAAAAAAAATAAAAAAAAATAAAGACTTTTCTAAGCTCATTTTCAGTATGGGCAATCTTAATCGGTGTCATTGTTGCCATAAACGGGGATCGTTAGTTAGATCGTTAATCACTGTCATCATCGTTGTCGGAGCCCGCGGGTTCCGATCCGTTGTCAGAGCGGGGTGGAGAGCCCTCGTTGTCAGAACCCGGTTCCGATTCCCGCTCAGACGCCACAACAGGGGAACCGGGCCGGGACTCATCGTCCGATCCCGACCTCTTGCTCTCGTTGTCGGACCGCCGCTGCACGCTCCTCTTCTTCCCCGGACGGTCACTACCAGAGTCGTCATCGTTGTCGTCGGAGCCCGCCGAGCGCTGGGGCGACCGGTCCGAGTCGGACTGCCGCTGCACCCTCCTCTTCTTCCCCGGACGATCGCTACCAGAGTCGCCATCGTTGTCGTCGGAGCCCGCCGAGCGCCGGGGGCTGCCCACGGATCGCTGAGGGCTGCCCGCCTCGCTGCCGGAGCGGTTCCTCCCGGCGTCCGAGTCACTTTCTGATATGATCCGCTTCCTGTGGTCGCCGTCGTTGTCATCGTCGGATCCGGAACCGCTTTCTCTTTGGTTCCTGAAGAGAAAGAAAGCGGACTTGTGAGACTTTTGTGTGTGTGTGTCTGTGATCACAGCTCCTCCCACCCTTTTACCTGTCCTCTGCTATTTTCAGGCCATCCTCGTCTGAAGACTCGGAGGATGAGATGATTGCCTTCGACTTGATCTTCCCTTTGAGAGAAGGCGGAGGACGCTCAAGCTGAGGCTGAAAAGGACCAAGACGTTCGTTCAAGACATTAATGGAGACATTGATCAACTGGAACAGGAATCCAGCCATCTGTCTCTAAAATAAGAGAGACCGTATATTAGTGCAGTGGTTCGCAAATCTTTTACACCGAGTGCCACCTAAAAAAAAAAAAAAAAACGAGACAGAGGTTCCTAAATTCTATACCATTGTACACCACTTTAAAAATATGCACCGTTTGAACATTAACACTCCACTTAAATATAGGAAAATTTAAAAAGTTGAAAAATTAAACTATTGCCAGGGCTCTACACGAAAATCTATACTAGTAGCACTGGTGCGGCCAACTGAAAAATTTGTTTTGGGTCATGTTTTTTTTCCTTCTTCTTCTTCTATGCAATCCTCTTTAAAGTCTCTCTATGCTATAACCAAAAAACCAAATTATGGTTTCAGCGTTGGGACGAGGGCTGCTAGCTAGCTAGATTTTCTAGCTTCATAACAAAGTTATTCAAAGCTTTCCACACGACAGTTTGCGTCCGTCCCACCTCCAAAACAAAAACAAAAATATTCCACCAGGTGTAATTCTCCTAATTTAGGGAAGTCCAAATATACAAGGGTTAAAAAGGTACCTTTTCGATCCTCTTGCGCTCTTTGGTTTTGCGCTGCTTCTTGATTTGAGTTCCTCCGTCCTCGTCGTCGCTGTCGTTGTCGTCGCCTCTCGCCGCTCTGAGGCGATCGAAATCAAAAGTCAGCGCCACTTGTCGAATTGCACCTCAAGTAATGTTCGCAAACAAACACTTCCAAAAGACTAAAAGCGAATGCATTGTACTGACAAAGTTAAATACAACTGAACTGTACTTAACAGATGTACGGTAATGGATTTAAATCACGTTTAAGCCGCTGTAACGCTAAACACAGTTTGAACATTGAATTCAGTGGTTCACCAAGTCCGACTTTAAGAATCACTGATCTTGATGTCAGCGGCGCACTCACTTCTTCCTCTTCCGGCGGGCCTTCTTCTCGCCGTCCTCGTCCTCGTCCTGCTCGCTCCCGCTGGCTGCCCTCTTCTTCTTCTTCTTCACGGGCAGATCTTC
Organism: Phycodurus eques; assembly: GCF_024500275.1. Lineage (NCBI taxonomy): Eukaryota > Metazoa > Chordata > Actinopteri > Syngnathiformes > Syngnathidae > Phycodurus > Phycodurus eques. Next base: position 41,134,801 of record NC_084526.1, read on the forward strand.
GTCGGAGTCGTCATTGACAAACTCGTCCATGTCGCCGCCCTTCTTGCGCTGGGAGCAGATGGAATACATCATATCGTGGTTTGTTTGTTAGTTTTATTAGCTGCCGGCCTGTTTTTTTTTTTTTTTAATATAATTTATTGCCCCTTGACTGCAGTTTGTGAACCCCTAATGTGTGTGTGTGTGTGTGTGCGTGTGTGTGTGTCACTCACACGTCCTCCACCTCCCTTCCTCTTCTCCTTTGAGGCGCCCTCTGCGAAGGTGAGCAGGTTTTTGGTCTTCTCCACATACAGAGCTCTCTGCTCCAGCAGTTTCTTCTGCTCCTCAGCCTCACGGCTCTTCTTCTCCTCCTGAACATATTTTGAAGCGCACGTCGTCAACGAGTCTCAACCTCAAATCATCGCCACGACTCACGTACCTGCTCCTTCATCAACTGTTGGCGCAGCAGGTCGCGCTCTTGTTCTTGTTTGGCCCGGAGTTCCTTCTCCTCCTCGTCCTGCTTTCTGGCCCGCGCCACGTGGTACTGAGCCTGGCTCAGCAGGTCGGAGCACTGCCTGCAATCCCGCAACGCACGCGGTCGGATTACAATACGAGCGGGAATCCAATCCAAGAGGATTCTGACACTCGAGCGGACATATGCGCAATAATGCGGGCACAAAGGGAATTTACTTAGAAGGGGATTTCTAAAGCACAATAAACCCAAAGACAGTGGTGCCTTGAGGTAAGAGTTTAACTGGTTACACGTTGCCATGCTCGTAACTGAAAACAATCGCATTTGGGCATTTCTATGGGGTTTGGCATTGTTTGTTAGCACTAAGCTAAGCAAACTTTCCTAAGGCAAAAGCTAGGTGCTCGTTTTAAATGCACAACATAGATTTCTCTTTGTTCGATGCCAAGTTTGACAGTAAACCTAAAGCTCCTCCGGCGGACCACTCTTATCTCAAGGCGCGACTGGACTTTTCAAATCATTTAAGGGGAGGTCTTGCAAACAGACCTGGCTTCGGATGCTGCGTGCGCAAGGTCAAATCTCATCTTGTCTCCAGCTTTGCTCAGGTAACTGAAATACCTGAGAGGGGACCACAAAGTGAGGAAGATGCAGGACAGCGCTTTCATACATTTTAAAACATCGATAGTCATATATATATATATACACACACGAAAAAATAAAAAAATAAAAAAAATAACAACATTTTAAAAATCGAATGTGGCCCTTGCACACAAAGTGACCGGATTGCCCACCCCTGAGCTCCAGGAACCACAAAGTGGAGAGTGGACCGCTGCTACCTGTGAGCGAGTTCCAGCTCCTTGACGGAGCTCAGCACAGCCTTCAGGTTGCTCTTCTCATCCTTGAGCACCAGAGTGGCGAGCCGCTGAAGCACCAGGGCCACGTTGAACATCAGCACTGTGTCGTTGGGCGCCACGTGGCGTGCCTGATGGCAACACAACCAGCAGTTACAATAGCGCCTGCAGACCAATGACACAATGCCTTTCTATGGGGTTAGGTGTTCTCAAACTTTTTGGGTTTAGGGTACCAACGACCATGTCTACACCTAAATGCCATCACATTTTAAAAGTTGCCTTTTATTTGGGGGGGGGGGGGGGGAGAGAATGTCCACCACGACACCGTTGACAAAACAATAAAAGTGCATTGCTGCACATGAGGAGAAAGGAAAAAATGCTATTCCTGCCATATACTGACAGCAAAAAAAAAATATATCAAACTGAAGTGAACTTGAATTGTTATTTTTCACTTTATAGTATAATACGTATTTATTGAGGTTATTTTTCATGGTCTACTGGTTTATTTTTCTTTTTTTATGCAATTGTAGAATATGCTGACATTTAAGATTAACAGTGGTTATGTAGCAATTATTTATATATGTTTTCTTTTTATTGGCTTTAATGAGATTATTTTCCAGGATCTTCTAATGTAATGGTCATATATTCTATTCAATTGTAGCATATTCTCATGTGTAAGGTTCAACTTTATTTTTCCTCACTCCTACTCTTGCTGGCTATTGTGCACCATTTGACTAATATCACTCGATTGAAGCCATTTCACACACGCCGTACTACAAAATAAGTACAAGTATGTATGATTTACGCAGACATCAGGTCAATATCGGTATGAGCCGATACCCAAGGCCGCAATATCGGTGTGGTATCGGAAGTGAAAAAGGTGCATCGTTTTTTTTCAGGAGCCGTAATGTTACAAGAATAAAGATGTGTTTTTCCCAAGAAAAAGTCATAGTACGAAATTCCAAATGTAACAAGGGGGGGGGGGGGGGAAATCATATTATAACAAGTTAATTTCAAGTTTATTTTTAAAAAATATATTAGAATTTTATTTTATTTAGTTAGTTGATTTAATTTCATTGAAATAAGAATTTGAATTGTTTAATTTGAAACGTCGCATTTAAAAACGGAATCTGATACATTTGCAATTGAAGGTATTCGTTTGGAACCGAAGGCCAATCAACTTGAAAGTGAACGTAAGATTATTTTACCCGCACTGAAAATTCACAATGTATTCATTTCCAATCCAAATTCAAATGTAAATGATTCCAAATCAGTTGCTGCCACAAACATATCAGCTTTTAATTGGCATTAAACTAAGGCAGTGAGGACTTTATTATGTTGGTTTTATAGGCCGACGGTCTCCATATGTGGGTATGCGGTTTTGCAAATAACACCATATCATTTATTGCAATTGTGCGGACCCCCAAGTTATGCTTTGAGAACCCCTGCTCTGGGGTCACGCCTCTGATTTTACCTTTAGCAGCATCTGCTTGCACTCCTGAAGTTTGCCACATTTAAAGAGCGCCCGCGCCAAGTAGAGCAACACCTCCGTGTTCTGGTGCTTGTAAAACTTCTTCAGGCAGTTCTCGTACTGCACAGCAGAAATTCACGATTCAATACGCTCAGTGACGTGCAGACCCAATGGCGGTCTACCCCAATAAATGCGTCTCACCATCTGCACGGCGCTGATGTACTGCTTCTGCTCCACGTAGATGTGAGCCAGATTCAACCACACGTCGCTGATGTCGGCCGTGGCCTCCCTCACCTGCGCAAACACGTCCCGGGCCTCTCTGAAGTAGCCCTTATGGGCCAGGACGGCACCTGAACACACAGTATTCCTCTGGCGACCGACATCCAGCACCAGTGCTTTTTTTTTTTTTTTTTTGGAAAGTCAGATAGGACGCTCAACACACCGATTCCATTGGCAGCGTAGAGATTCTTGGCATCGTTTCGCAGGACCTGTTTGTAAATGGCCAAGGCGCGATCCTGATGTCTCTTTTCCTGGACACATGAATACATTCACAAGAAAAGGTCAGTAGAATGCAGACTTCCGCAAAGGCTGAACTGTTAAAAAATTTTTTTGGGGTTTTTTTTTTTTTTTTGTTTTAAATCATTTATTGAATCTTAAACGTGTCCTCACCTAAATTAAATGGGCTCTTCTTTGGCCTGAGCCCTACTACGCAAATGTTAAGTGGTTTTGCATATTCCGCCAACTCACAGATGAATGCATTATTGTCACAAAAAGCCTTCTCTTCCTATATTAATACAAGTAAAGTCTTGCTTGACCCCCATAACGTTTTCCGCATAACCTCCTTGACGATTGAGAGAGCCGATGATTTTTTTTGTGTGACTGCACCTTCTCCCTGTCTCTGGTGGGCTGGTGGAGGGTCTGCAGCCACACGTTGCCCAGAGCCAGCATGGAGTAGGTGTCGTTCTGCGTCGACGACTGCTTCAGGATACGCTCAAACTTCTTTTGACCCGGCCCCCACTCCTGTTTGGCCAAGTGAAGGTTCCCGATGAGGGACCAGGCGTCTGGGTGATCCTGCAACGAACGGGAGCAGAGAATGGTGACGAGGGTCTCAAATCACATCGACAAGTTGCCCACTGCAATAAATAACAATACAATATTTTTTACAGCATATCAGTGGTGAAGCACAAACTAAAAATGCAGAAAAAAATGGCATTTAAATATCCTCTTTAATAAACTCAAATAAAAAAAAAGAAAATTAAAAAATGTAATATCGGAAATTCAATTTAATACAGTAACAAAATAAAGATCTAAATCAATTTAACAGAGTGAAATATTGTAGCAGTAAAACTTGGAGCGCTTAATGCCTCTTCTAAGACGTAGCTTCACATTCGGGCATAAATAAAAACAATTGAACTCGTCGAATATTGAAACCAACAACAGAAATCTCACTTCCCTGCAAAACTTTCAATTTACAGACATTATAAGTCTGTGTTTTGCCGCGTCACCGTTCAATTTGATTTTGCGACGCTTATCCGATCTTTTTCATCTGCCACCGATCAGCTGCAAATGTCGCGGTCGGCCCTGATTTCTCACGACGTGATTGGATCGGGACAACTCCAATTAATACGGTTGCCAAAATTCTGGAAACTTTAAATCAACGAAAATATACTTCAGCATAATCCTGACTAAAACAACTAGATTTCATGTAAGTATAGTGATACCTTGACTTTTTTGGAGCTTTTGTGGGTTTTTTTGTTGTTGTTGTTTTTTTTGTTTTTTTTTAAGTTAGGAGTCATCACTTGGTCGATTTTGTCTGGTACCCCTTCCATTATTTTACACTCAACTCCCAATTAATTCCCACAATTAAATACGCAGTAATCAATATACCTGATTAATCTGCAGGGCCTCTTTGAACCAATCAGAAGCTTCGTAGAAATTGCCTTTGTCACGCGCCATCGCACCGAGTCGCAAATAGCCTGGAAGTCAAAAAGAAATTTGTTACGCAATGCATTTTCGTCCTATTTCAGCTGCGTGATGCAGAGTTGTATATTTGGTGTGCTTACAGTCGACATAGTTGGGATGCTCTCTCAGGATGTTTTTGTAAAGCTTTTCCGCTTCGTGGAACTCGCACATGGCCTCGTACAGACGCGCCAGGTTGTAGGAGGTGGTGACGGAAATGGCGTTGTAGTAGTGCTCGTCGTGCTCGCCCTCGGCTTTGGCCCGATCCAGAGACGCCAGGAAGTATTTCTGGAGGAGAAAGGATGCTTCATGTCTAAAATCACCTTCGGAAAGGACTGCAGTGGTAGCTTGACTTAAAAGTGTTAGTTATGAGCGAGCTTCAGATACGCCGGCGCTCAAGCGAAGTGAAAAATAATGATTCTGATGTTTATTGCACAGGACTATATTCTGTATCTATTCTAATATCTAGAGTTCATAGTTCTGTTTTTCTTTCTTAAAAAAAACAGGTAAGTGGGGAGTGCTGGAACCGATTAATAGCATTTCAATGAAATTCAATGGAGAAGCCTGGTTGGATAGACAGCGGATGCCCGCTATTTGCGGGGGATAGGGACGCGAGCAGCGAAAATCCGTGGCGAACTGCAACTCCAATTGCATTGAAAAAAAATAATAAACCCCAAAAATGCTTGAATAAGCGGCGATAAACCGCCACCACACTTTTTGCAGTTGGTTCCCCCGAGAGAGAGAGAGAGAGAGAGAGAGAGAGAGAGAGAGAGAGAGGGGGGGGGGGGGGGGACCAAAATATGAGCAACTAAATTGGAAACATGGAAGACACATGAACATGCCAGCTATTTCTTCTTTAACTTTGCATTCAGGTGTTATGCATCAGTACCCTTTTTCAAAAGGTGACTGAATAATCGTGGCGTCTCTACCTTGGCTTCTTCTAGGTTGCCCAGTCGGAAGTGAAGCGCCCCCAGGTTGTTGAGGATCTCTGGGGGCACATCCGCCTGCACCTTCTCCTGCAGGATGCGGGTGGCCGTGCCGTACGCAGACAGAGCCCCTTGGATGTCGGTCTGCTCCAGGATCTGGGCCAGCTCGATCCAGGCCTCCACGTCGTCCGGGTACTGCTCTGTTACTTTCTTTAGATGACCCTACGGAGCAAATATGAAGATTTCTTGAAGTAATACTAAGAATAACTACAATCATTTTATTATTAACAAATTCTTCAAAATACACACTTTTGTTTGGACCGTCTAAACTATGACAGCGGAAACTCACGATGGTAGTACCTGGAGAACTAAGTATTTCTATAGGTACAGCGTTGTCTTGAGATACGAGTGACCCGATTGGCGAGTTGAGACGCTCAGTGAACAGTATATCGCTCTCTTATACTGCCTCCAGGTGGCCAAGGTGTGTGCACCAGAACGAGCACCACAATTGAAGGAGAATGTGTACATACTATTGAATTATGTCATTAGTGTATGTTTTTAGACAGCATAATATTACAGGGTGCTATTTTTCTCATTCAAATGTATTACTAATTGTTTTAGGAGGGAAGGCTGGAACAGATTCATGACATTTCCATTCATTTCAATGGGAAAAGATGCTTTGGAGATACAAATATTTTGAGTTACAAGCATGGTCAGGGAGAAATTCAACTCGTATCCAAAGGCACCAGTGTTCTTGGAGCAAAAACGTTTGCGAACCACTGCTGTAGTGCCCGTTCGTCCTCATTAGGGCTGAGTGAGCTGGATCGGGCGAGAGGCGGGGTAGGCCTGAAGTCAATAATGGTCGCGAGCCAATCGTATGGCACACTTAGACAAACTAGAAGAGAATCGCAGGTATGCGGGGGAACACTGGACCAATAAATGCAGAGGACACGTACCTTGGCAATGTCTCGCTTTTCCTGGTCGTCGGACGTTGCGTATAGGGAGCCCAGAATTTTGATGGTCTCGTAGTTGTTCGGGTAGGCCTTTAAAACCTTTTCAAAGCACTGGGCTGCATTCTCTTTGTCTCTTCGATAAACGTACATCTGTCCCAGGCCGAAGAAGGGCAAGACGAAGGTGGACGAGGCAAACTGTGTGGCCTGGTAGTAATACTGAAAGGCCTGGTCATAGTCCTCCTAAGGCCAGAGAAGGGGAAATTAAACAACACGAATGCCTATAAAGATGGTCATGGTCATTTGCAATGGTTAAATTGAGACTCTGCATTTTTCAGTGTGAAGTCATGAGTTTTGACCAACATACTGATGCATTCCAAAACCACAAACACCCTCAGACAAACGCTGGTTCACCCCAAGGACAAAATCCCTCAAAGCAGACTTCAGCAGTGTTGTTTAGGCAGTGCAGCGTAGTGAGGAGAAACTCACTTCTATATTGGAGAGACCATACAACCTCTACACAAGCACATGGCGCACCAAAGGAGAGCAGTTTATTTGGGTACGGAATCAGCAGTTCGTTTGAATCTCAAAAAGAAGGGACATTTCTTGGGGGGCAACGATGTCCAAATTCTGGATGGGTAGAATAAATCGATTTTGAAATTATCCAACAGCTGTAGCCCGAGTTGCCAGGCATGGCCGGTGAATAACAGTCCCGCGTAACAAGCGGTCGTTCACCTGCCCGGTGACAAAACAGATTCGCCCATCAATTAACTGATAAACTCTGGGCCCTGAAATTGCGCACCCTGGGCCAATCGTCATTGGGGGAGGGGCACACCCAGCAGAGACACGAATAGGGAGACTCCACGCTAAAAAGAAATAAGTCAAACTGACAAAGCCTTTTGGATAAAAGGTGTAATGTCAAACAAGAAGCGTCCACTTGCCTTGATACAACCTTTGCGGAAAAACAACGCGTCGTAAATAGGAGGGAGGCTCCTTCAGAATAACAGCGGATGCTACCTGCACGTGAAAAGATCGAGCCAACTGGTAGCAGCTCTCCGCCTGCATGGCCTCCACTTCCGTGTTGTGGAAAGCATGCAGAGCCAGATGCTGCACTTTGCTGTAGTCCTGAAAGCAGACAACGGCAAACACGGTGAACAACAGTCAAAAGAAGGCCGCGTGTCCGACGCTCGTACCTACCTTCTTGAAGAAAAAGTGGTTGGCGAGGTGGTTGAGCACCATGGGGTTGCTGGGGTCGATGGTGTAGGCGCGCGACAGAAGCTGCACTCCGTTCTTGATGGAGTCAGCCTCCTTGTTGTTGAGCTCGAGCACGGCCAAGCCGACGAGGGCTCCCACGCATTTGGGGTTGAGTTCCAGGGCGCGGCCGAACGCCAAGCGAGCTTTCTCCAATTTGTTGAGCTTGACAAAGCAGTGGCCCATACCCAGCCTGACCTCAGCTGGTCACGTACAAAAACTATAAGACGCAGCATGTCATCTAGGCGCGATTGGAGAAGGAGAGAAAACCTTTACCTGGACAGCCGGGGTTCGTACGCAGCGCCTTCTTGTAGTACGCCAGCGCTCCTCTGTAATCCTTTTTATTGAAGGAGATGCACGCCTTGCCTGTCAAACGGAACAAGGGGGTGTTAACCCGGTGAACCGGGGCTCACTGTTGGATCAAATGTATCGTTGGAGCTGGCTCATCATCATCATCATCAGCATCATCATCATCTCGAAGGATTCCCCATCGTGTACCGAGCTCCTGTCCAATTCTTATGTTGCAATTTAAAATAAATAAATAAATCAATCAATCAAAATAAAAGTTGCCTGTTCTAAAACTTTGACTGGTCGTGCTACCGCTCAAAAGTTTTGGAGCACGGCAAATGTTTGTCATTTTTTAAACGGAATTAAAAAAAAAAAAAAAAAAAGATAACTCAGCCACTGTAACTTTATCCACAGTTTGAACATTGACACCGTGATTAAATATAGGAAAATATTTTTTTTTTTTATAATGATCACATTGAAATGTATTGCACATAAATGTTACATAATTTTGTAAATAAATAAATACATAAATAAGAATTTAAGAACAAGCAGTTCGGAAAGATTAAGTGGAAATCTATTGTACCGTACCTAAATATAATTGAACTGCACTTGAAAAGTAAAGAATGTACTATACTAGATTAAAACACTAGTTAAAACAGACTGCATGCATCGCTCCAAGCTACATCGTAATATGTTTGATTGTATTCCGTGCTTTAAATGTTGTAAATTGTACTTTAGTGTTGAAAATCCGCCTCATAATAATCCAAATTGTATAGCGTTCAACTTGCCAAGCAAAGCGGGGATGTTATTGGTGGACTGGTTGAGGACAAATTGGAACTGAGCGTCGGCCTGGTCCATCTTGTCCCCTTCCAGCAGGCAAAAACAAGCTCTTCCCAGCAAATGGTTCTGAATGACACAAGAGGAGTTGGACTCGTTGGACATAAACAACGCTTTTTTTTGGTCACCTGCCCTGAGATCTTGTTCTTACTTGATCGTACATGATGATCTTGTCTGCCATCGTGTACAACAGCGTGGCCTGCGTGATGAGCTCTTTCTTGGCATCTTTGTTCTTCTCTTTGCGCGCCTGCTGCACGTAGTAAGCTGCCAGAGTGTCCAGACAGGTCATCTGATCCTTCTCGTGGTCTCTGTAGTCCAGGTTCCCGTCGATACGCGCCGCCTCGAGAAGTTTGACAAAGTCCTCCGTTTTGCCCTGCTTGTAATACTCCAACTGAGAAAAAAATAAAGTCCTTTTTATTGTTTCATTACCACTGTATAAACCCCCCCCAAAAAATGCAATTTGACAGAAGATTTTTTTTTAAGAAATGTATTATCTCACATTACATTCCGTTGTTTCATTATGATAACCATTGAAATGTTCACCGTTTTCTGTAAAACCCTACAACGCAAGGCACCTTAATTGATGAGCTTTATAATTGCCGTGGGTACAATATATGCTTACCGCCAAGGCGATCCATATGTGCAGCTGCGTGTGCTCCTGCTTCAGGATACTGATGACCTCGTCGCCTTCCGGAAGTTGGTCGAAGTCAAGCTCAATGACCTGCAGGGCGAAATTGATGGCATTTAAAGAAAAATTATGAAGCGATTTGTGCCAGGGTCATCACCACCGTACTGCATATACTTAGTCCATAGATCCATATATTGGGACGCAACGATACTGGCAGTAAACTTGTGGCTGAACTCTCACGGGGCCGTTTTGCGCATGACCTGTTTTTTGCCCATTTCTGAAATGGCAACTAGAAGTAAGAAAAGGAAAGTTGATAGCGAGGGCCGACGTTTCCAGGACAAATGGAAGTCTTGAATATGTTTTTCACTGAGTTTCGAAGCAACTGCGTCTGCCTAATTTGCCAAGGGACTGTGGCTGTGTTCAAGGAGTTCAATATAAAGAGGCACGACCAGACGGAACATGCTAATTACGACAAGCTAACTGGGAACGAACGCAGTGAAAAATTGAAGCGACTGGAAGCTGGTTTAACGGCACAGCAACACTTTTTCACAAGAGCCAGTGAGTCGAATGAAAATGCAACAAAGGCAAGCTATGAGGTGGCAACGCTGATTGCCAAGCACTGCAAACCTTTTACTGAGGGTGAATTTATTCAAGACTGTCTGATGAAAATGGTGGAGAACATTTGTCCTGAGAAAAAGCAACAGTTCGCCAAGGTTTTCCTGGCTCGTAGCACTGGGTCACGAAGGATCGAAGAACTTTCTTCTGATATTAAGAGAACGTTGGACGCAAAAAGGAGTGGAGTTTGAATTTTTTTCGTGAGCCTGTGACGAAAGCACGGATGCATCCGACAGCGCTCACTTACTGATTTTTTTTTTTTTTTTTTTTAGAGGAGTGGACAGTGAAATGAACGTGCGTGAAGAGCTACTTGACCCCCAGAGACTTAAGGACCAAACAAGAGGGAAAGATTGATTTGCTTCTGTTTGTTCCGCCGTAGATGACCTAAAATTACAGTGGAATAAAATCACGGGGATTATTACGGATGGCGCACCTGCCATGGTTGGCGAGCACAGCGGATTATCAACCCTAGTGTGTAACAAAGTAAGCGAAGAAGGAGGTAAAGCTATAAAACTCCATTGTATTATTCACCAACAAGTTCTATGCGCCAAACATCTGAAACATGATCACGTTATGAAACCGGTGATGAAGGCTCTTCATTATATTCGCTCCAAAGCCCTGTGCCACCGCCAGTTTCAACAATTTCTACTGGATATCCACGCTGAATACGGAGATGTTGTGAATCACACGGACGTAAGACGGCTCAGTCGGGGGTCTGCACTGCAGCGTTTCTACTCACTCAAAGAGGAGATGGGACAATTCCGGTACCAACAACTCCCTCTTGTCAACTTTTACCAGCAGCTGGATAAAGACAGGCCCCAAGAGACTCGTACATTTGCTAAGAAAATGTTGAGCTTGTTTGGCTCGACATACTTGTGTGAGAAGACATTCTCAGTCATGAACATGAATAAGAACCGCGTGAGGACAAGACGAAGTGACTCCCACCTGCGTGACATCTTGCGCATTAAAACCACGGCTTTTGAGCCAGACCTGCCCCATTTACTGCAGTCGAGATCTCAGTACCACCCTTCACATGAATGCAAACATGTTGTCTGTTGATTCTGATGAATAAAGTTTGAGTCAAATTTCATAAAAATACTTTATTTTCCATTTCATTAATTTTTATTTTAACCTTCATTTATCCAGGTCAGGCAGTTATCAGAGCTACCTAGCAGCAGACAGCATAGTAAAACAAAAACATTCCCCTCGTCGGTAGCATGTAAAATTAATGCTGGCCCGCATGACAATTTGTTTACGTCAATGTGGCCCCTGAGCACCCCTGATGTAAAGCTATCAATGAGCTGCGGCTTTCTTTGGGATGCCGTAAATGTGCAGCCCCTAACGCAACACGACACTACTGTTCATTAAAGAGCGAACTTGCACAGGCGTTCTGCCAACCGACAGATCTGTACAATTTCATGATATTCAATACAAGAACCGTATAAAATAAATTCTGCCTTTACGATGTTCAGCCCTTTTGTGGACACTAAAAGATAGCGATAGCGAGAACTGTTTGGAATCTTTTGGCTGTGTTTTTTTTTTTTTTTTTTTTTTTTTTGGACGCCTGTTCATAAACATCCGCCCAGCGGATATATTAAGATAAATAAAGGCTTATTTGGACATATATGGTTTGTACATTACGTCACTAATTCGGCTAGCAATGCGGAGCACTTGTTCTGCTTGTTAGCAAAAAGTAGCACACTTGGCTAGCAAAACACAGCAGCGGTTGTAACGTCCATAAAAACTGAATGTTTTACCTCATCTGTGTCCCGCAGAGGGATTTCGATGGACCCTCGAGACATCTTGGAGGAGGAAAAGCCCGATTGCAGTTAAAAATCGGAATTATGAAAAGAGTCGTCGCGAGATGTTTGATCTTCAGTCGATGCGGCCGGAAGCCAGCACGCGGATTGTGCAACTGAAAACTGTGTCCGATTGGGAATAAAATATCCAATTTCCTGTTCGTCCTTCTTTACTGACGCACACAAACAATTTGCACGATGGCATGTTGTCATCAATATATAAATCTTATGAGCCTTTTCGGATGCTGGTTTTTGCTTAGGAGCGTTTTTTTTGTTGTTTTTTTTTTCTTGGAACTTGTCTTTCCTCGCCGAATGAGATGACCCGGAAGTACTTGGAGAACAGTTTGTTTTATATATATATATATATATATATATATATAAATAATATATAATATATTTTATATATATATATATATATATATAATATATACAAATAATAATATATAATAATAATAATAATAATATATAAATTATATATATAATATACATAATATACAAATAATAATATATAATAATAATAATATATAAATTATATATATATATATATATATATATATATATATATATATATATGATTGTAGGTAATATATCTCATTTCCTTATATATCCATCCATTTTCTTTACTGCTTATCCGCACTTGGGTCGCGGGCTGCCGGAGCCTATCCCAGCTATCTTCGGGCGGGAGGCGGGGTACACCCTGAACCGGTCGCCAGCCAATCGCAGAGGACATAGAAACAAACAACCATTCGCACTCATTCACACCGGCGGGCAATTTAGAGTCTCCAATTAATGCATGTTTTTTTGGGATGTGGGAAGAATGCGGAGTGCCCGGAGAAAACATACTCTCTCTCTCTCTATCTATATAATAGAACACGCTTCATCGTTGACAACAACAAAAATGTTCGTAAAGATTTGTTGAGAATTTAGCAACTTACCACTTAGTTTCAGGCGGCACGGTGGACGACTGGTTAGAGCGGCAGCCTCACAGTTCTGAGGCCCCAGGTTCAATCCCTGGCCCCGCCTGTGTGGAGTTTTCATGTTCTCCCCGTGCCTGCGTGGGTTTTCTCCGGGCACTCCGGTTTCCTCCCACATCCCAAAAACATGCATGAATTGGAGACTCTAAATTGCCCATAGGTGTGACTGTGAGTGCTTGTTTGTTTGTATGTGCCCTGCGATTGGCTGGCAACCAGTTCAGGGTGTACCCCGCCTCCTGCCCGATGATAGCTGGGATGGGCTCCAGCACGCCCGCGACCCTAGTGAGGAGAAGCAGTTCAGAAAATGGATGGATGGACTTAGTTTCAATGTCCATGCATTGCGCTTTATGGGAACGTCGACCTCCCCAACATGGCCGCCACGTAGACACGTCGGTTAGCTCGGTTGCTAAACGCGCCGGCGTAATTTACTCTTCATAACTATGCACCACAGTACACGAAGCCACAGTCATTCAATAAAACATTTATTTGAATAAAAACATAGAACAGAACAGTATATATGAACAAACATGCATCAAGAATGCAGTCTTAGTGAACAATAGTAATGTGAACATAACCATTTGGCTCAATAATTGTAAGACGAATATTACTATCCATACAAAAAAAAAACAAAAAAAAAAACGATACATCCGTAAACACACGATATAATAAAATACAGAAACGTGCGAGGGATAAAATTTCAATTGAGAGAGAAAAAGGAGTTAAAAAAAAGAGCAGGCTCGACTTTTTTCCCATTCATATTTATTTAGAAAACACGGAACATACACATACATTCCCCAGGGCGTGACACACAATGAGTGGTATAAAGGCAGATTGCTAATTTACAAAACTGCATTCAAGAGCACATCGATCCAAGGTTTCAATGACTTTTACAGTGTCTCACGGTCCTAATAAGTTGTGTGACTTCATTTAAGTATTTATATATTTTTTAAATTGCTGTCGAAACACTCCACACGGGTAGAATGTGTGAATTATTTCAAAAGACACGTCTTCTGCCTCTCTACGCAACGCGTGCAGCAGCCAGATGGCAGAGACGCTGTAGCCCAAATAACACATTACACTTCCGAGTTGTGGGTATACGTTGATGGCTAACTACACGCTGTACTAGTAGATCTGGGTCAAGTTATTAGGACTAAGCAAAACGGCAATTCTGCCGAATGGCCACTGTGTGGAATAAGGGCGCTTGTTTTTGATATTGTGGGGGCGGGCCGACTCGTGCTGTTCCCTGTTGACGTCGGCACGACCCGAATTTGTTTCCCCACCTGTTCTTCTGACTCATTTTTTCTGAGTTATCGGGACACATCAAACTCACGCGAGAACCTGCGAACTGCAAGTGACTATTTCCTGAACTCTTTGTTCAGGAGGAAAGCCCTGCGAGATACAGCAATGTTTGTCCAGAATCAAGTTGGACAGATATGGTATCCTCCATGCATACAAGATGATGCATTTAAAAGGCATTCAGGCTGGCTACGTGGGTGACTCAAGAGACGATCGGGAGACTGATGAAAATACTGGACCCGCACGGTGTGCAACTGATGCGGCAATTCCCAACGCAGCCTTCGCTTCTTCAGTTTAATCCGCAGCTTCACTGACCGCTGCGCCTCTCACCAGCACACTTGTGTTTCTGAAGCTGACGCTTTTCAGTAAATCTTACATCGCACACACTGCAACTAAAAGGTTTCTCACCACTGTGTGTCCTTGTGTGTGCTGTTAAACTTGTCTTTTTGCAAAATCTTTTACCACAAACTGTGCATGCGAAAGGTTTTTCTCCGGTGTGCGTTCTCGCGTGTATGTTCAATTTTTCCTTACGCGTGAATGTTTTACCACAAACTGTGCATGCGAAAGGTTTTTCTCCGGTGTGTGTTCTTGTGTGTATGTTCAGTTTTTCCTTACGCGTGAATGTTTTAGCACAAACTAAACAGACAAAAGGTTTTTCACCACTATGTGTTCTGGTGTGTGTTGTTAAACTCATCACCCCGGAAAATCTTTTGCCGCAAACGGAACAGGAAAAAGGGGTTTCGTCAGCGTGAGTTCTTGTGTGTGTGTTCAATTTTTCCTTACGCATGAATCCTTTCCCGCAAAAGGCGCAAACAAACGTTTTCTCCCCGGTGTGTGTTCTCGTGTGCTGAACCAATGTTGAACGTACGCGGAAACTTACGCTGCAAACTGAGCAGGAAAAGGTTTTTTCTCCAGTGTGTGTTCTCGTGTGTGCTCTTAAATGCGTCTTTCTCGAGAATCGTTTACCACAAATTGAGCATACAAAAGGTTTCTCTCCAGTGTGTGTTCGTGTGTGCGCTGTTAAATTTGTCTTTGAAGAGAATCTTTTATCGCAAGCTGAGCACGGAAAAGGTTTCTCTACAGCATGCGATCTTGTGTGTGCTGCTAAATTGGACTTTGTATAGAATGTTTTCCCACAAACTAAGCAAACAAAAGGTTTCGCTCCAGCATGTGATTTTGTGTGCGTTGTTAAATTTGTCTTTTGAGTGAACCTAAGACCACATACTGAGCAGGCAAACGGTTTCTCACCAGTGTGTGTTCTTTGGTGTGCTTTTAAATTTGTGTTTTTCGTGAAGCTTTTGCCACAAACTGAACAGGCAAAGGGTTTCTCCCCAGTGTGTGTTCTTTTGTGTGTTCTTAAATCTCCATTTCTCGAGAATCTTTTCCCACAAACTGAGCAGACAAAAGGTTTCTCCCCAGTGTGTGTTTTTGTGTGTGCCACTAACTGTCCCTTCTGGGTGAACCTTTTATCACAAACTGAGCAAGCAAAGGGTTTTTCTCCACTGTGTGTTCTTGTGTGCGTTTTCAACGATGACTTGTTGAAAAATGTTTTGTCACACTGAGCACATTTCACTCGTTTGTTGCCAGTGTGACATGCCATATACCCTTTAGAGTGCTGTTCATCATTATCATCACCGTCGTCGTCGTCATCATCATCGGAAGACAGTGACGTTATGTTGTCACTATCCGAGACTGGAGCTAAAAGGCTGCCTAATTGAGATTCTCCACAGTGGTCACCGTTACCTTCTTCACACTTTAAAATGACGCCGGTCAATACAAACTTGGTGATACCCTCCTCCTGGTCTTCTTCTTTAATGCGTGGTGGTTCGGGTTCCTCTTCCTCTTTCATTTGGAAGTCCTCTGGCTCCTCTTCCTCTTTAATGTGGCGTGGCTCCAGCTCCTGCTGCTCCATCCTGGAGCTCCACTCCTGCCGCTCAAGACAACGATCTTTTTTCTCACTGTTGTCTGCAGGACAAACACATAATCATTGAGGGATAATGTAGCTTGAAATAAGTCAGTATATTGAATAATCCTACGCCATCATATCCACATAGTACAGATTATTGAATGTTCATGCTATTTCAAATGTAACGTCCTAAAGTAATGATGATTCCGTTAAAAAAAAAAAAGTCAACACAGGATCAGTTTGAGTGTAAGAAGTGTACAAACCTGCTCCGTATAACAAAATGTCGAGGATTCTTCTAAGCTGCGTTAATTAGTTGATGTTGTCGCGCCTTAATTCCCCCCACCCCCACAAAAAAATAGTTCCTCTTCTTTCACACCTTTCGCACACATTTCACGCGATAATCACAACACTTTAAGTTGATCTCCGACGAGCGATGTGTTGACAACAAACCCATCTCTTCGTTAGCTAAGCTAAGCTAAGCTAAACTAGAATGAGAAGCGTCAACCGACGTACACCGAGACGAGTTTAAGAAGATTTAGTAGTGATGGACGTACTGTATCGAGGCTACAGTACATTCAGTACTAATTCGGGGGGGTATATTTAGTGCAATGTGTGCACGTAGATGAAAAAAAATAATAATAAAAAACGTTCAGGAAAGCAAATCTGTTGCATAAGTAATACTACGGCATCACCACTTGGACAAATCTCGTGTGTAGCCTGCGTTGTAGGAGGATGCAAGTTCTATATCATGCTGGCACATGTTGAAGCACATATGAGTCATCGTATGATTGTAGTCAATCTTAATTAAGACATATTTTAAAAACACACTGTCAGGGTGTGCAATCCGGCCCATGGAGATACATTTTGCAACACGTGAACTGGGATTTTTCAGTAAAAGTAACTGTTGTTGCCGATTTTGTCCACTGGATGTCGCACTGAGGCTACATTTGACTTCTGTGAGCATGACTACCTCCTGTAGAAATATTTTAAAACGCTGAATATGGCAAAATGTCAGTCATAGGCTTCAGTTCAGCTTGATTTGGTGGAACCCTTTCATATTTTTTTTTTCACGCATAGCCACGACTTGTGGGCACATGTTGTTGAGGTTGTCAACATTTTCAGAAGGGTGTGGACATTTATTTCAATTTAAAATCATTTCTAAATCTTAAGTTGCTTTATGGAAGGTACGTGCACTATTTAGATCCGGTGAGCTTGAAGTTACGTATGTGTAAATGAAAAACTGATTCAAACTGACATTTCAGATTGCTTTTATTTGCAACAATAACCTACAAAGGTGAACATTTTCAGAAGGGACATGTCATTATTTGCACCACAATAAAGCGGGGAAAATGAAATAGATTGTTACTGAAGACAGGAGAAAACAAGGCTGAAATAAACGTCTGCATATATACGCATGTGTATATTTACATACGGTGGAACCTCGATTTAAAGAACTAACGTGGGCAGGGGTCGTCCGTTAAATCAGATTGTCCGTTAAATTGAAGCCCTTTTTTTCTGGCCTAAAAAATGACCCAAATCTTCCTTACTGGTGCATGAAAGGGCTGATTTTGAGTTCACAACTGGACACTATTTTGTTTGTCTGTTAAATCGGCATCCGTTAAACGGAGGTTCCGCTGCATATGCAGGTATCTATATGCACTGGCAAACCAAAACAAATAGATCCTAAACGCAATAGTAGATCAAATAAAAGTAGGAAGGAGGATTTAGCTCAATGAACAGAGGAAAATAAGTGTTTCTCCTTAACAGAAAATATTCAAGTAAAAGTAGAGGCAACTCTGTCCCTCCCTGAAGAGGACCTCTGTAATTACGGGAGTCGGACCAATCCAGTTAAGTTATGGACGCAAAATGTTTCGGACAACTACAGCTTCTTAGGATGAAGAGCTTCCAATCCTGAACGGAAGTTACAGACCGGACAGGAGTAAGTCCATTTTATTTATATAGCACTTCTCACAGAGAGGACTCACAATGTGCCTTGCATGGTTAAAACACAGAATCGAAACATTTTGCAAGCAATACAAGTTGAAGTGAATATAAGAAAAACAAATCAATCAAAGCAAAAGGAATACGATATAAATACAAATGAAACAAATAAATATCCAATAATCAACTGTGTTTAACGACTGAAATAAAAAATAAAAAAAAAAACAGAAAATAGGACTTATGGACAGCCAACTTACACATTCGGTAAAACAAGTCAAAAGCAACTGTGGACATTCGAAACTTCTACACTGTCGTTTGTTTTCCACAGG
Organism: Phycodurus eques; assembly: GCF_024500275.1. Taxonomy (NCBI): domain Eukaryota; kingdom Metazoa; phylum Chordata; class Actinopteri; order Syngnathiformes; family Syngnathidae; genus Phycodurus; species Phycodurus eques. The sequence continues at coordinate 41,153,267 of NC_084526.1, forward strand.
ACGTCTTCAACAGCGAGGAAAGATGACAATTTCCAATGCGCAGGCTTTGTTCCTGTTTACAAATATCACATTCGTAGAAGTGAATGAGAAACATGCATTCACCTTTATCCGAGAACACCAGCCATTAAGAAAACCAAATGTTTTTTGTTTTTTGAAAGTTGGGGTTCAAACTGCTAGGGTGTGACTGTGGAGTGCATCAATAACGCGTGGAAAGGGTTAAGGGTCTTTCAGTCCCTTGAAAAGGGCTACACGAGGCGAATGCATTATTCTTATTTTCATGAAGCCATCATGTCATCAGCCCGTAGTTAAGCATACACAGGAAGTCCGCGAACCGGTTTTGGTCACGTGACATTCCGCATAAAGCGGACTAAAAGGGTTTCTCTCCACTGTGCGTTCTTGTGTGTATGTTTAAATGTGCCTTACGAGCAAACATTTTACCGCAAACTGTGCAGGAAAAAGGTTTCTCTCCAGTGTGTGTTTTCATGTGATTGGTTAAAGTACTCTTTTGAGCTACTCTAAGATCACACATGGAACAGGAAAACGGTTTCTCTCCAGTGTGCGTTCTCATGTGTGCCTTCAAATGTCCCCTTTCACAGAATCTTTTACCACAAAGTGCGCAGAAAAAAGGTTTCTCTCCCGTGTGTGTTCTTGTATGTTCATTCAGATGTCCCTTCTGAGCAAATGTCTTTCTGCATACTGAGCAGCTGAAAGGTTTCTCTCCAGTGTGCGTTCTCGTGTGTGCGTTCAGTTGTCCCTTCCGTGAGAATCTTTTACCGCAAAGTGAGCAACTAAAAGGTTTCTCTCCAGTGTGGATCATCATATGCTTTTTCAAAAGAGACATGTAGACAAAACTTTTGTCGCACTGAGAACATTCCCAGTGTTTGTTGTCAGTGTGACATGTCATACCATCGTCACAGCGCTCATCCTCGTCAGTGTCAAACGTGTGTGGCGTTACTTCGTCATTATCTGATAGTGGAGCTGCGAGACTCTCTTCTTGTGCTCGTCCACGGTGGTCTCCGTAACCTTCCGTTGTCGTATGTTGACTTGAGCTGCTGCTCGAAGGCTCAGCCTCTCTGTTCGCCTCCCTTTGACAATTTTCTTCCTCATCTTCACTCTTCACAATGACACCAGTCAATGGCAGCTTGGTGATATCATGCGCCAACTCTTCCTCTTTAATTTGGGGAAGCTCTGGCTCCTGCCGCTCCAACCTAGCGCTCCACTCTAGCTGCTCAGGATGACGAGCTTTCAATGCTGAACTAAAGTTGCAGACTGAACCAGTAAAAAGTTCCTCAACAGTGTGTGTCCTCGTGTGTGCTCTTAGGTTTCCCTTCCAAGCGAATCTTTGACCGCAAACAGAGCAGACAAAAGGTTTCTCTCCAGTGTGGGTTCTTGAGTGTTTAATTAAGTTTCCCTTTTCAGAGAATCTTTGACCACAAACTGAACAGGCAAACGGTTTCTCTCCAGTATGGGTTCTTGTGTGTTTTATTAAGTTTCCCTTTTCAGAGAATCTTTTGGCACAAATTAAGCAGGCAAAAGGTTTCTCCCCAGTGTGTGTTCTGATGTGTGTGTTCAAATGTCCCTTCCATGTGAATCGTTGACCACACACTGCACAGCCAAAGGTTTTTTCCTCAATGTGTGTTCTTGTGTGCCTTAATAAACTTCTCTTTACAGAGAAGCTTTTACCGCAAAATGAGCAGACAAAAGGGTTCTCTCCATTGTGGAGCATCACGGGTCTTTTCCGATCGGTCTCGGTTCCAAACGTTTTGTCACACTGACAACATTCCAACCGTTTGTCGTCAGTGTGGCATGTCATCTCACCTTTAGAGTGCTCCTCCCCGTCAGAGTCAGGCGACGTTGTGTCGTCACTATCTGATAGTGGTGCGAAGAGGCTGTCTGCTTGCGATCCTCCACAGTGGTCTCTATAACCTTCGCGTGTCGTGTGTTGACTTGAGCTGCCGCTCGGAGGCTCGGCCCCTCCGATCTCCTCACTTTGACTTTTAACTTCATCTTCACTCTTCAAAGGGGCAACAGTCAACTGCAACTTGGCTATATCGTCCGCCTCTTCTTCCTCCTCCTCCTCTTCATATTTAATGTGAGAGAGTTCTGGCGCCAGAACATATTTTTCATGGACATCTGCAAGACATAAGAACAATGTTTATCTCCCTTTGCACGTTCAAGTTCTCCTAAATTGTTGAAGTAAAATATTTTAAACTTAATACTACCTCCAAGAGGGCATTTCCAAATGGAGCCGCAGAGATTTTGTGGATGGATTTTTGTTTTTTTCTTTGACGAGAAAGGGCTCTAGAGTGCAACTAATTTCATTTCTGAAAGTTGTGATAAAAAAAAAGAAAAATAAAAGAGGTTGCACCTTTACAACCAGTCATCTGAGGAAGAAAAAAAACATTTCTGCGACATGAAAGCAGAAACATGAAACCCATTGGCGTCTCTAAACCAATCAGAGATAGCCAAGGGGGGGCAGGTTGATTGGCTGTATGCGTGTCTGCGTCTGTATGAATGCGGGCGCGAGCAAACACGAAGCTAGCTTTTCTGCAGGCGGGCCGGTCGCTGCGCAGTTATAGAAAGTTGGGCGGCATAAATGGAATTAGTTCCAAAGCCTAACGCCACCGCGACGATGTGGAACATTTGGGATTTAAGCCAGAATAACGCGACTATCCCGCTAACACCAACGAGCCGGTATGCCGAATTTGTATTAATAGCGCTCACTATTGAGATGTAGCCATTGAACGTGTTGACAAAGCAGCGTTTAAAGAAAGGCTCCAGATTTTGATTCAAAACAGGTTTCTTTGATCGACTTGATGTGTTGTTATTAATGTTGCTACGTTGCACTTTTTCTTTACCAACTGGAAACTTGATTGGCAGTATATTTATTGCCTGTTAAGGCATTAATGATTGTTGATACCTCGGTGCCAAACGTTTAACACTCGTTTCAGTGCAATTTTGTTATTATTTATATATATTTGTAATTGTTCACATTATGGAGAAAGATACATTTAAACTGAGATGCAAAATTGATATGTTAGATTGAAATTGGTCAGAATGTCATACCTTTGTTTGAACTGTAAGCCCTGATTTTGTATAAAAATAATACACCATCCGGGAGGCTTAGCCTCAAATCTTCACGCAAAAAAAAAAAAAAATAGAATTAATATTGTCATATCGTGATCGTATTCAAGTATTCAAGGACATTAGTACCAACACACATTTGGTTGCCCTCCCCAGCACGCAACTGTGCCACATACATCATGAGGAGCAGTTCATACTGACTACTAACATGACATCATCAAGTGGCTTGCTGTTCCCATATACATCAAGCTGGCTATGGGAAGATGAAGTGCAAATCTTACTGGTCAAGTGCAGCCGGAAGAAAAGAAACGTTACGAAATGAAAAGAATAGATTGCTGGGAATTGATGAATACTCTTCTATGTCACAATTTAGTTTGCGCATGCAGGTCAGTGCTTTGGATAGTGTTTAGGCCAACAGGGAAGGCCTTGCTCACCAATGGGTCTTTGTAAACATCGGACACAAGCTCGGGTTTCATTTTATTAACCACTCTAGATGATTGTCATCAAATAACGTGGGACCTGGGTTCCACACGAATAGTGTTCACGTGAAAGAAAGTAGTCCCTAAACGAATACGAGGAAGAAGTGAACACACCTGCTCCATGGAGTTCATCTTGAGGCTGTTCGAAAACAGCGTCTGGTACTTGACCTTGTCGCTCGTTTGTTCGAAGTTCCTCCTCGTAGTCTTCTTTCACCATTTTTGCACACATTTCCACCCGATAATCGCAATCCAAGCTCTACTTGGCGACGTGTTGCTAACAATCGCGTCGCCGTATAGCAGCTAACAAGCTAAGCTAACTGGATAAGTTTCAGCTTGCACCGAGACGAGATTATCCGGCAAGGAAGATGTATGGATGTCGTTTTACTCTCGTAAAATAGCGCTGCGATGCATTGTATCGAGACTCAGAACATTCAAGATGAATTCAGGAAGAAGTATTAAGAGAAGCGCGTTTTTGGTTAGCCGAAGCGTACCCGGAAGTAGCGCTAAAGTGGAAATTGTACGGCAAAGCCACTAGGACAAACTAGGTCAAAAACACAACAACGAATCGGCTTTAATAAACTTTCAGGCGCGAGAGACAACTGGCCTCTCTTGCACTTTGTAACCGGTTCGATTGCATCAAAGATACTGCTTAACAGATAGGACAAACTATTAATAGCAGGATATTAATAATGTAGCTATGATATGGACCATGTACGCTGTTTTCCAAAAAGTACAAAACATTTAGGTATGGTTGTATCTTGAGTATTGACACAGCTCATGACCGACATTAAAATATTAACTGTCGTAAAAATTATGCAGTGATAGGAATAATTAGTTACGTGTCACAAGATTACATCATTTAATTTTTAAAAAATGTATAATTGTAATCCATTACATTATCGTGAGAATATTTGCTTTTAAATTACAGTTGCTGTTGGAATATTCCATTTTCAAACATGGTATAGGTGAACAAATGAATTGGAAATGGGAAAGTGTCATGATTGGGTATAAATAGTCAAGTAAACACGTCGCTCACAGGATCGATAACACACACTTTTAAGAGTCACAGTTGTGTCTCTCTCGCTCTCTCTCTTTATACACACACACACACACACACACATACATATATACATAAATTCAAAAGTCTGCACAAGTACCGCCGAAGAAAAAATCGAAAGAATACTGAAATAATAATCTTGTCGAAGTTTACTTATTATTATTGTTATGTATTTATGTATTATTATATGTTATTGACTTACCGGTACTCAGTGTAAAATCTGGGGGGGGGGGGGGGGAATGTGTAAATGGCAACAGGTAGGTAGACAGGTTGTTGTACCCTCTGCCATGTAATTAAGAAGAACATTTATTTTACGCTGGCTACATTGCTGGGACAGATCGATGAACAAAGATATATTTGTCCATCCATTTTTACCCTGTGTGGATGAGAGAAAATCTTCAATTAAAGGTGTGCTAACAAGTCTTGTTTTTAAAAGTCGTTAAAGACGTGCATTAAACAATTGCAATCACCAAATACATCAACATTCATGCCGAGTGTATGTAACTCCTGACCACAAGTGTAATAACTCAATGCAATGTAATGCTGTGACAAACATAACATTTGGAAGACGAAAAACTAAATTGGAACCAGAAGAAATATATTGAACGCTATCACCGTTTGACGACTTGTATTTTATTCAGATCACATAGAATTTTTTTTCATCTCACTCCGCTGGGTAAATGTTTCTACACAATTTATTTAAAGCTTTATTTACTGCTGCTTCTCTCACCAGCACTCTTCCGTCTCATGGTTTCTCACCAGCGTGTACTCTTGTGTGTGTTGTCAAAGTGCGTCTTTGAGAGAATCTTTTACCACAAACTGAACAGGCAAAAGGTTTCTCCCCAGTGTGCGTCCGCATGTGTTGAACTAGTCCTGTACTATCAATGAAAGTAAAGTTGCAGACTGAACAGGCAAAAGGCTTCTCTCCAGTGTGCGTTCTTGCATGTGCTTCTAAATTTCCCTTCTGGGTGAAACTTTTACCACAAACTGAGCAGGCAAAAGGTCTTTCCCCAGTGTGTGTTCTTGTGTGTGTTCTTAAATGTGCCTTCAGAGAGAAGCTTTTACCACAAACTGAACAGACAAAAGGTTTCTCTCCAGTGTGTGCTCTTGCGTGCCTTATTAAACTTCTCTTTATAGTGAAGCTTTTATCACAAATTGAGCAAGAAAAAGGTTTCTCCCCAGTGTGGATTCTTGCATGGGTTCCCAAATGTACTTTCTGAGTGAATGTTTTGCCACAAACTGAGCAACCGAAAGGTTTTTCTACAACGTGGGTTCTTCTGTGTCGTCTTAAGTTTCCCTTTTCAGAGAACTTTTGACCACAAACTGAACAGGGAAAGGGTTTTTCTCCAGTATGTGTTCTTATGTGTGTTCTTAAGTTTCCCTTTCCAGAGAACCTTTTATCACAAACTGGGCAGGCAAAAGGTTTCTCTACACTGTGCGTTCTGGTGTGAATTCTTAAGTTTTCCTTCCCAGAGAATCTTTTACCACAAACTGAGCAAACAAAAGGTTTCTCACCAGTGTGTGTTCTCATGTGATTTGTCAAAAGAGTCTTTCGAGCATATATAACACCACACACTGAGCAGGAAAAAGGCTTTTCCCCAGTGTGTGTTCTTGCGTGTGTTCCCAAATGTCCCTTCTGGGTAAATGTTTTACCGCAAACTGAGCAGGCAAAAGGTTTCTCCCCAGTGTGTATTCTTACGTGTTCTTTCAAACCTGAGTTTGAAGAAAATGATTTCCCACATTGAGAACATTTCCAGCGTTTGTTCTCATTGTGACACGTCATATCAGCTTCAGAGTGTTCATCATCGTCAGTGTCAGAAGAGTGTGATGCTATGCTGTCTGATAGTGGAGGTAAGAGGGTATTTGCTTGTGATCCTTCACATTGGTCTCCATCACCCTCTTCTTCGTCGTCTTCTTCACTCTTCACAATGACATTCAATGGAAACTCGGTGATAGCAGCCTCCTCGTGCTCCTCTTTAACGTGAGGTGCCTCTTGCTCCCGCTGCTCAGGACCAACATATTTTTCACGGACGTCTGGAAGACACAAGAGGACCAACACACATAGTTTGGTAAAGTCAAAACTCATGTTGTGTCTCTCATGTTGTGCATTATTGTTTAGCGATGCCTTTGACATTGTTGATCAGGAACATGTATAATAATGAGGTTTGACAATGACATTTATGCTCATTTCAAAGGGTCTTTAGCAGTTGATGAATTAAAAATACAAAATTAGGACTTTTCAGGATGACAAATAGTTGATGTACCTGCAAAGTCGTGTAGGTTTTCCTCTCTAAAACAGCGTCGGCATGTCCCTTCAATAGTGCGGACCTTAAGGAAGCCTTAGCGGAGTACAGTAATAACCTGCAAATTCGCAGTTCACTATTCACAAATAGCGGGATATCACGGTAAAGTGAGGTCAGCTGTCAGTTTAGCAGGTGGAAAGCAGCTGTTATATGCATTTTGCAAAAGCTATGCCATGCAGACAATAATGAAGTTTTGTGATCTTTGACTAAGATTCAAATAGCAGGTGCTGAATTGCGTGCTCGCGCACTCAATCTATTATAAGAGTAAAGCTAGTAGATTTATGTTCAAATCTTATTTTATGCCTTTTTAGAATCACTGGCCCACGTTATTGTTATTGAAAAGACAATTGGGAATTGAGTGCAACATTGTTTCCTGTGAGACTCCAGTTTGAACCTTAAATCCCCAACACATGCCGTTTTCGTATTATTATACAGACTAGAACATCATACTCATGGTCATATTTAACACGACATTCAACAAGGGCGTGCAGACTTAGCCTGGCTCGCAGTCTCCGCCCTAATTCATCTAAAAGTGTTCTATAGGGTTGAGGTCAGGATTGTGCAGGCCAGTCAAATTCATCCACATCAAACGCTCTCATCCATGTCTTTATGAACCTTGATTTGTGCTCTGATGCATGTTGGAAAAGGGAGGGGCAATCTGCAAACTGTTCCAACAAAGTTGGAAATGTCAAAAATGTTTGTCCCCGAGTCCCAGCGAAAGGAACTCTGAATGCTTCAGCATACCGAGAGATTTTGGACAGTCAAACTGTTTGGGGGATTACCCCTTCCTGTTCCAACATGTCTGTGCACCAGTGCACAAAACAAGGTCCATAAAGACTAGAGGATTTGGGGTGGAGGAACTTGACTGGCCTGCACAGAGTCCTGCCCTCAACCTTGATAGAAGATATTTGGGTTGATTTCGAGTGGGCAGTCAGCCAGGCCTTCTCGTCCAACAGCAGCACCTCGAAGAATGGGCAAAAATTCCCGTAAAATCATTCCCAAACCTCGTTGAAAGCCTTCCCGCAAGAGTTGAAGCTGTTCCAGATGCATCACAGTAAACCATATGGATTCAGAATGGGATATTACTGAAAATTATATGTGACTCAAGGCAGGTGAGCGAATACTTTTGGCAAAATAGTGTATTGGATTATAGAAAGTAGATACAAAACAAGTTGGCGTGAAGAAATGAACAAACCTGCTGTGTGTGCTCCATCTTGAGGCTTTTGGAGAACGGCGTCCAAAATGTGACGCTGGGGCTCGTCTTCCTCTTCACTCCAACCAAGTGTGTCCTCGTACTCTAGTTTCGCACTTTTCGCACACATTTTATACGATTATCACAACCCTTTACACCCACACTCGATCTCTGCTTAGAATGCGCGTTGCTAGCAACGAAGTAGTTTCTTTGTTCAGAAAAAACAAAACCCCACAAAAAAAAGGTTTCTTGGTTCGCAGCTAGCTAAGCTAGTTTAGCAGGGGAAGGTTCGACTTAAACCGAGACGAATTTATTTTGAATGAAGTCATGATGTTTTTACGCCGGGAAAGTAATGATGGAACGGACAATGTCGACAGAATTATTCATGATTATTCGGAATTATTCGTGAAGCGCGTTTGGTTAGCACCAAACGTACACGGAAGTAGAGCGACGGGGAAGTTGTACGGCAACACCACTTGGACAAACTACAAGGCGCCATGGACGCCATGCCATTAAAGAGACAGGTACATCGCAATAAAATTATGAAACAAAGCGCGATTATTTTCCATGCGCAATCTCCTGCAAAGTCCTGCCTAATTTATACATTAAATCATTCCAGTGTTTCTTGATTGTTACGTAATTGTATAGGTGTAGATATGGTGAAGTTGGGTTTCTTGTTTGCTGTAGGCCATAATCCTCAAAATTCAATATTATATATTTAACAACATCATGAATCATTTCACTATGATTGTATGCGTAGTGCATCTCTATTATATGAGTTTCACTTTTTGAATCGAATTATCTATTTAGGTTTTGGACACTATTCTAATTTATTGAGCTGTACCTGTATATATAGGTATAACCTGTTAAGGTCCCTTGGCCAGTTATTCTTGACAACCAAATCAACGTTCACAATAGAAATAAACAGTACGACTACAATAATTCACAGCCATTCATGCACACTCACAAACAATCTAAGTGTCAGGATTAATGCAATCGCTTCGCCGGTCAATTATTCATGACAACCACCACCTTTCACATTGCAAATTGACAGCATAACTAGAAATAATTAAAAGAATGAAAAATAATAAAAAAAAAAAAAAAAAGTCCGTGACACACTTGGACATTGGTGTCCTCAAAGAAACTGTGATCAATGTGCCTCTCGCCAATTCATCACGTTTACAACCACATTGGACAATATAGACAAACAGCAACACTGGAAATGATCCACAAATGTAGTTTATCATCGCAACAGTAATACACGATTGTACAATGAAGTGAAATCCCCAGACTCAAGATAAGGACATGGTGGAGGACTGCATTTTCCATCTGTATGCGGATGTTTTTTGTTTTTTGTCAATGCAAAACTGAACATTATGGATCAAATAAAAGTGAAAAGGGTGAAGTGGCTGTATCGTTAAACATTGTCACGCAAGCACACACGACCTAATATAGGCAACAGAACATGTTTGCGGTGTGTCAGCTGTTGAAGCTGGTGGTCATGATTCTCTGAGAGGAAGTGTCGTTTGAGGTTGAGGCGCCATCCACCTGAGACTTGCACATCAACGCCAAAGACCACAGGAACACAAAGACGCCTTAGCGAGAAAGAAAGAGAGAGAATGAACAAATTACTTCATTAATGTCACGCAGCTGCATGTCTTTTTTTATAATAAAAGGTGAATTATTACATGAATAGTTTTATGTTCTTCAAAGAATGAACATCGGGAATATACTGTTGTCCTATTTTTATTATTATTATTTGTTTTAAGAGAATAAATGTGTCTTTGCCGGGGGGGGGGGGGGGGATGGTAATATTACAAGAATAAAGCGGTGTTTCTGAAATTCACTTATTCAAATACGACTGCTTCCGTCGTTAACCTCTAAAATCATATTGTTATGACTAACTCGGAAAATTACAACATTTTCTTTTACATTCATGGTAACATTAGGAAGGCTTTTCCAAACATTAGGCAACTTTTGAAGTCCTATTGCATTTACTTGTACACACGTCAGTACTAGTTGTGTTTAGTTGGCTTAATTGACTTCATTGACTGACCTTGCAGCAAGTTGAGCGTGGTGAAGATGTAGATGCCGGTCAGGGAGACGTAGGTGATGCTCAACAGGCCAAAAGGTAAACCCAGCACGCAGCTGAGGCCCAGCACGGTCACGCAGTCCTTCCACAAGCTGCTCGCCGTCTCCCGGCCGCCCTTCGCTCCGCCGCCTCCTCGCAACCGCCACAGCTTGAAGATCACCAGGCCCAACATGCAGGAGTTGAACAGGACCGCCAGGCCCGGGAAGGCCACTGTGGTGGCGTAGGTAACCGCTCGTCTGTGACGGAACTTGCTGCTTATCCAGCACCTGTTGGTTTTTTGACGTATTTTGTATTTAAAATATGAATGAAGTGAGGACTACATTACTTAATCTCAGCAAAATTAGCCGTCAAGAGAATTGGAACATTTGACTTGGCAAAATGTCTTAAAAGAAGTCAACGTAGCTAGCCTGAAAACCCACGCCGATGTCCGAAACTAGTCTATGCTACCTACACCCATCAAATTATGTTTCTAATTTTAAGCTAAAATTACTCATAACCAATGACACAATCGCAATCAAAAGTTATAACACCTTAAGACTGTTAAGAAAAATATTTCATTTCATTTCTATTTCATTATTTTCAGCGGGAATAATAGCAGTTTCCAATGCTTCGGGGATTATTTTGAATGTGATTTATCTGTTATAAAAAAAAAATGTCCGCGTTTGGAACACCAGCAATGAGGTTTACTTACAGCTGCGTCGTTGAATTGTTGTCGGAGTCCCGAAGTTCCAGTGTGTACTTGCCGTAAACGCCGGACGCTCCACAAGCCAGAGCAATCAACGTGGGCACACCTGGAGGGAAAGAGTGAACAATAACAATCAAATGTTATTGTTCAACAAGCGCGAACAATGTCGACAACACGGGCAACGAGCTTTGGGCCGTTGTATTGGCAACACTGTCTCAACAACAACAAAAGAACTGGCTATGGGACTTCAATCAAGTGTGTGCTTGTGTCTGCGTGCTCTCACCCCAGCCCACCGCGCTCAGTTTGAGCAGGTACCTCCTGATGTAGATGTTGAAGACGCGCACCAGCAGGAGGTACAGGTGGAAGCCCTCCAGGGCCGACCAGCAGACGGCGGCCAGCAAAGACCAGTGCAGAAGGTAGCCCAGAGCCCCGCACGCCCAGTCGGCCGGCTCTTTGGCGAGCCTCCGGGCCCACGAGCAGGAGAGCAGGAAGAAGAGGTGCAGGCACAGCAGCGCCCCCGTCAGGTGCATGTGCAAGCCGATGGCTCTTTCGGGCTGCCGTTTGCTGAGGGAGGGAGACATCATTGGAATGAGTTTTCACATCTCTCCAGAGTGTGTTTACTGGGAAGGAATTGGTTTTTTTCCCCAGCATAAAAGGCAGAATAACATAAGAATAAAGTTGTGTATGTTAAATGACCGCCTTCCCTTGTTCAATTTTAAATGTAATATAATATCGCAACGAAAAATATAACTATATGCTTGTAAGATTATTCATTTATATCACAACAAACTATATCTTTGTCCTGGTAACGATTACAACCTTTTTTTCTTTAGAATATACTTTTTTGTTTGGTTTTTTTTTTTCATTTAAAAAAAAAAGGGAATTTGATGAGTAACAATATATTTTCTCAAAAATATTCAATTTCCCAATTCTTTTGGCATATAGGGGTTACACATGGTTATGTTTAATTGGGGTTAGGATTACGCAGGAGTCCTTGGAAAAATCTCAACGGTGTAAGAGGTCCATTGAACCAAAACATTCATGACCTCTGTAATATATTACTTGAGAATCAATTTGCTATCGGAGTTCTTCTTCTTCAGTGTGATGTAAAACGTAGAAAAGGACGAGTTGGAAGAAGGAAGAAAAGGAAGAGCGGAAGAACTGACTTGAGACACGAGTAGACGATCAAGCTGATGATGGAGAAGACGACCGAAAGCGCTGATCCGACGTATGTGATCAAACTCAGGTTGAACGCGTCCTCTTCACTCAGCGAGATGTCAGGATTCTGTTCGAGGAAAAGTTCAGGGTACGTTACATTGTCTTTGACCTTTACAAAAGCACCTACGTTAGGTTTGTGGAAGACTGCAATTATCTTGGATGTTTACAGAAACATGCAGTGTCTGTTAGGTTGTCTTAAATGTTTACAGTTTAGCGCTAACGACTCCAAAAAAGTCTGGCATGCATTCCAATCGCGGACTAATTACAAGCGACGATCCCCCCAAGGGATCAACGAATTGAATACCTTTTACTGCAGATTTGAAAAGGACAGTTTCACACCCCACACCCACCCGGCCGCACCCCCGACCACAATCACACCTCTGACTTCTGCGTTTACCATCCGCGAACAGGATTGTTCTTCAAACAACTAAAGATTAACAAAGCGGCAGGCCCGGACCATGTGTCCCCATCCTGCCTCAAAATCTGCACGGACCAGCTCGCGCCAGTCTTCACTCAGATCTTCAATAGATCTCTGGAACTGTGCGAAGTACCATCCCATTTCAAACGCGAAGTACCATCCCGTTTCATTCCAGTCCCCAAGAAACCTGCAATCTCGGGTCTAAATGACTACAGGCCTGTCGCCTTGACATCTGTGGTCATGAAGTCCTTTGAACGTCTCGTGCTGGACCACGTCAAGAGCGTCAAAGGTCCCCTGCTTGACCCTCTGCAGTTTGCCTACCGAGCGAACAGGTCTGCGGATGATGCAGTCAACATGGGACTGGACTTCATCCGAGAACACCTCAACAGTGCTCGGACCTACGTGAGGATCCTGTTCGTGGACTTCAGCTGAGCGTTCAACACCATCATCCCCGAACTCCTTTCAACCAAGCTTCTCCAGCTCAACGTCTCGCCTGCCATCGGCCAGTGGATTTACAGCTTTCTGACGAGCAGGACACAGCAGGTGAGGCTGGGGGAGGCCACCTCATCAACACGCTCAAGACTGCAGAGATGATCGTGGAGGACTTCAGGAGGCATCCTTCGCCACAGCTGCCCCTCACGTTGTCCAGCTGCCTTGTGTCAACCGTCGAGACCTTCAAGTTCCTGGGAATTACAATCTCTCAGGACCTGAAGTGGGCGACCGACATCGACTCCGTCCTCAAAAAGGCCCAGCAGAGGATGCACTTCCTGCGGCTTCTGAGAAAGCACGGCCTGCCACCGGAGCCGCTGAGGCAGTTCTACACAGAGGCCATCGAATCAGTCCTTGTTCTTCCATCACAGTCTCGTTCGGTGCTGCTACAAAAAAGGACAAACTCCGACTGCAACGGACAATCAAAACTGCTGAAAGGATCGTCGGTACCCCCCTTACCCACCCTTGAGGACTTGCACGCCGCCAGAACTAAGACGAGAGCGTGCAAAATCCTCTCGGACCCTCCGCATCCCGGTCACCGGCTCTTCCGGCTCCTTCCCTCAGGTAGGCGCTACCGATCAACGCAAACTAGAACTAGCAGACATTCCAACAGCTTCTTCCCTCTTGCGATCAACTTCTTAAACACCTGACCTACAACTCTATTGCAACATGCTGGCAATTGTTTTACATATTTAAAAAAAAAATTTTTTTTTTTTTTACTTGAGTTCGTCGTCACATTTCTGTGGGGCCGATTATATATCACTCGTGCACTCGCTGTAGTAGTCTCGCCACGCTGCACGATTTGCATATCTGTTGTTGACCAACGCTGGCCACTCATGCCAGAATAGCATCTGCTCCACTTGCACACTGACTGAGGACTATCTGCCACATTTGCGCAATCGACATTGTCCCAGATGATCGCACTACTCGTCACTTTAAACCGCATCCGCTCCTTGAAGTCTCGGCGCCCTTTGCACAATGGTCATTGCACCGGACTATTGCTATATTAGTCATTCGAACTGCTCTAAGCGCTAGAGGACTCTGCATCTTTTTGCACAATTGTCCCCCAAAAAAATACAAAGATAAAGACTTTGATGCTTACAAAAGGACCTATGGCCAAGGCGGAGGTTTGAATGTTATTTCCTTGACCTGTACGAGTGATAACAAGAAGACTCTAAGGACCTCGTACTTTGTAGCACAGTTTCTGGGTCATATATTTGCTTCAAAAACATTTAAGAAAATGTGAAAAATTGTATACGTGTGTTTTTTTCTTGTTTTTGTTCCGTTTTTTTACCACAAGTACGGCAAAGAAGCTCAAGTGGTTGCAGCGACAAACAAATTCCTTTCCAGTGTTGCTGGTGTCACAGCCGTACGCGCTCCAGTGACCTAAAAACCGAGCAAACAGTACATCACAGTGGTGGCGGTGGTGCTCGGAAATGAAGAATCAAACAAATTAGACCACGTCACCCACCAGTTCCATCGTCCTTATTTAACTCCTCCCAGAAAACACAAGTCCCGCTGGCAACCTGAAATGTTTGTTCACAACGTCAGAGGACAGCAGATGGGGATTCAGTTGCATAGCAATAAGCACCCATGATTTTGTTTTTGTTTTTTTTACCTTCTTGTTGTATTTGAAGGTTAAAGTGATGGGTTCTGGGAGGTTCTGGAGTGGGCGTAGACCTGCCTGCACCACCAGGACGGTTCCCCCTAACACGATGCCTGTCGGGCCAGGTGGTCCCGGAAGGATTCTTCTCCCATGCTTTCGACTTGCGAGCTGTGGAATACCATAAATGCAGTCCAAAGTCTTCTTTCCGACCTAATGCACTTCAAAGTAGCTTGAATTAAAGCGTTTGGCGACGTCACGTGAAAATGTTCATCTTATTTAGGCCCGTGCAATTATTGACCAAAATTAATGATCGGCACAACACTGTGGTTCTCCAAGTTTTTACACCGAGAAACACTTCAAAATTACTTAGTTCTCCACTTACCGACATAATGACCAGTGTTCAAATACAGTTGTGTCGTCGTGTAGATTCATTAGAGTATATTTAATACTATTGTAAGCCACCATAACATTACGACTGTATATCGGGTTTGAACATTAGCGCTGTGCTTAAACATAGGAAAATACAAAGCTGCATTTAAACAATGACTAAATCCAAATGTATTGAAGGTAAACGTTGAATTAAAATAGTAGCTACATCCATTTTTAAATATTAGATACAAATGTTTTGGACTCACGGACTAGATACAAGTGAACTGCACACAGGCAAGTGATTCTTTCGTGTACAACTTGAGGGAACCCGCGTACCGCGGTTTTGAGAATCCCTGACATATCGCGCTGTGAAAAAAGTATTGGCCGCCTTCTCAAATTCTTATATATTTGCAGAGTTTCCCCACTTGAATGTTTAACATCATCAAACAAATGTAAATATCAGACAAAGATAACCAAAGTAAACATAAACTGCTGTTTTGAAATGGTGATTGCATTATATTATGATGATTTAAAGAAGTGCAGGCCTCACTTGCTTCAGTTAAGGTCAGTGCGCATGACTCAACAATAACCAAGAGACTGAGCAAAAAATGGCACCCAGAAAGGCCACTAAGCGGCTTCCAGCATAGTTTATGATCAATAATGATGCCCCAAAAACTATTGTCATATACCCTTTCTAAATGAATATTGATCTGAGCCTGATTGTTGGTCTGCGGGCATTCAAATAATGCAAATGTAGTTTTGCTTATTTTGAAAGATATTTAATCCCCTCGACGGGTGGGTCTTCCCTGTAACCCAAGATCAATTTCAAAACTAAATTCCTAGTTCTCCTGAGGATATTGCTTTGTCCCACATTTTTTTATGTATTGATTTTAATTCCTTAAAAACCTCAACAGCGTCGCTGAAATACGACAGGAAGCTACTTTTACGCGAGTGACGCCAACGTGTTAAAAAGTGGATCTTCACTTCGCCCTCCCCTCCTCCGAAATAGCTAAACGATTCTGTGCGCTTGCTACTGACCTTGAAATGTGCACTGTTGAGCACGGTGACCGCAATCGACACCTCGTCCCCGGACTCAGGTGCCCTGGATCTCTGGAGGGCTGACGATGGGATGCGAACGCCATGTTCCGGACTCGGACTCTCCTCCCACTGATAATCATTCGACGACAAACGTCTTTGACGTCTTCGTGAGGATGAATCAAATAAAAGGACATAAGAAATTATCTCACCTCTTTGGAAGGGTCAACAGTCCCTAAAATGAAGACGCTCCCGATTCGCCTTTTTAGTGTGCAGGTTAGAATCCGCTCCTTATAGCACCTAAAAACACAACAGTTCATATTACATGTTACACTGCATTGTTTTTTTACAGCACATTTCATCTAATAATTCATGGATTCATACATGCCAATGCCATTTAGGCTCACGCATATAAATGTTGTGTTAAAACAGTATGCCTACAAAAATGGAGGGGAAGTTGTTCTGTTTTTTCATTTAACCATACTGTCATCAACCTATTATTATTATTTTTTTTTTACACTTGTATGACAGGCAAAAATGCAAAAAGTGCGATGCGAGACGTCTGTCGTACCACTTCCGTATTTGCTACACCTACACCCCACGTCAAAAAGTGAGTCACTACTTCCATTTCATCCCATTGTAAAACTTTTTTTTTTTTTTTTTTTTTTTTTTTTTTATAAACTTCACTTTTGTCTCCACATTCTTCAATTTCACTAAATAGCCATTTTAATGAATGATTTGTTTTTGTTTTTTTAATCCCATCTTCTCACACACGCAACCAAATTATTGTCGGTGGCTACGCTCATGCTAAAAAGCTAGCTCGTATGTTTTCCAGTCGTTTGCAAAGAAAATATAGCAACCTTGTTGAATTCCCCTTCGGCATGTTAGATTTAGGGATTACGTGTGCTATTTATCTATCGATGTATCCATCCATCCATCCATCCATCCATCCATCCATCACCTGGGAACACGAACATTTTCATTGAATGAACTGTGAACGTAGTTTGAGAACGTTACCTGGTCCAGGAATTTTCCGCTTGGCAGACAGAGAGGACATCTTCACAGTCTGTCAGAAGGGGACAAAAGGTGGGCGAGGTCAGAAGCGTTGTACGTCTAAATGTAGACATTCACATTTGGAATATGGGTTTAGCTCAATAGTGGGTTGATTCATTCATGGTAAACAATACAATCAAAAACACACTTGATACACACGGTTTTTATTTATTTTATGAAATAACTGTTTCATTATAATGACATTATTAGTAACAAAAAGATCATTATTTGTTAAAAGGAACCTTTACAATTGTTTACTGTAAAGGATCAAATAAAAATGTGAAATAAACAATGTTGTTTGTATTTAATATGTTTTTCAATTTGAATATATGATTGTTTAATTATAATGAAATTGTATGAGTGAATGATAGTTCAATGAAAATTATTTAATTAAAATAAGCTAACATTGATTTCTTGTAAATGAAAGAAACACTTTTATATACACATTGAATCATCTATTTCACAAAACAATTATGTAACTATAAGTAAATTCCTTTTCATTTGTAATTGTTACTTTAAAAATGTGACCTATTTTATTAAAGTGTATTTTTAATCATGGAAAATATGAAAGAAAATGTACGCATTTAATAATTTGCTATAGTAATAATTAAAAATGAGATTTTATTAATATACTTTTTTAATGTATTTTATGTAAATGTCAAAAACTTACATTGAACAATTGTAAATGATCTAAAAATATGAAGTAAAAAATTGTATACATTTAATTTTGTATTCTATTCAATTTACAATTAATAAAATAATAATGAGAATTATTTTAGCACGAAACTAACTTTTGCTCTGATCTATTGTCAAAATAGTGCATTAAACACAAATATGACATTTATAGTTATAATTTTATATTTTATTAAATAATTGGCTAAAATAATTATGAATAACGTTTTTAAATGACAACCCATTCCATATGATTAAAATAAACTTAAAATTAAATAGTTGACATAAATATATATATATATATATATATATATATATATATATATATATATTTTTTTTTTTTTTTTTTTTTTACTTCATTGAATGAGATGGGCCATCTATCTATTTTTAAAAATAAAAGCATACAAAAGTGTGCCCACCCCTCAGTGTGAAGAAAGCGCCGAGCACTCGGGAGGATTCGGACAAAAACTCACCCTCAGCGGCGCAACAGCACACGAGCCAGAAGAGAAGGACGACCGCTTGCATCACGGGACCCCAATTCGACGCCGACACGTCCTGCCTGGTGTGGCGCCCGTCAGCAGTGTCACATCACATCACATCACATCACGAGAAGACAAACTGGTGGCGAGTGTGGGTGGAAAGGAAGTGATACAATTTTTTTTTTTTTTTTTTTTTTTTTTTATAAATAAACTGCAGGAAATGTCATGCGTACGTGCTTGATTACAACATGGCAACTTGCCACTTGAGCTTTGACTTTAGAACAAAGTCCACCCAAACATTGAGGAACGCCTGCTTGACTTGACCCCATCGGTCTCCCATCCATCGACCGAGAAAAAAAACAAAAAAAACCATACAAACATTGATTTTACAAACATCCAGACAACATGCCGTGTTGAGTCAAGAAAAGAAAGAGGAAGTTTCCAAACATGGCGTGTTGCTCACTTTAGCGAGAAAACCCACAGAACCGATACCAATTTGCTGGGCGAGCGAATCTCCGAGGACAACCTCAGAACACGGATTCGTCTGCGTGTTCAAATGTCAACTGAAGCACCACGAGTGGACTTACATGACACACACACACTGTAATTCAGATTGAGATGTTCAAAATGTTTATGTTCAGCAAAAAAAGGTCTCACTTAAGACAAAAAAAGATGAGGTTGTTGTTTTTGTTTTCTTTGTAGGAGGGTTTCTGTTTTAGTAAACGGGTTTTGCGTGAACAGGAAAACGTTTGTATGTGCGTGACAGTTTTTTGAGCTGTGAGTTTCTGGGGCCTGAGATTTTTGGAGGTGTGGGTTTTTCTTCGTTTTTTGGTGCCTGCGTGAGAGAGTTTTTTTCATGTGTATGTTATATTTTTGCGTGTGAGAGTGTTTTTTTTTTGGTAGTGTGCGAGTTCTTTGGTGCGTGAGTTTTCGTGGGAGTTTGTACATGAAGGAGGGCTTTTTTTGTTTGAGTTTTTTTTTTTGGAGTGTGAAAGGTTTTTGGACCTTTTTTGTGTGTGGGAGTTCTTTGGCAGTGTAAGTTTTTTTAGCTTGACAGTTTTTTTGTGGTGTGTGAGAGGATTTGAGTTTTATGTGTGTGATATTTTTTGTCGCGTGAGCGAGTTATTTTTGGTGTGAATATTTTGGCGTGGTGAGTTTTTTGTGTTTTTCTTGATTTTTGGAGGTGTGATTGAGATGTTTTTTGTTGGGTGTGAGAGGATTTTTGTGAGAAACGTTTTGGGAGCTTTTGCGTGGTTTTTTTTTGTGCATGCGAGATTTTATGCTGTGTGTGGGAATGATTTTTGCGGTCGTATGACTTTTTTGTGAGTGAGAGTTTGTGTGTGTTTTTTTTTGTTGTGTAATTCATTTTTTCGTATGAGAGAGTTTTTTGGTATGTGAAGATTTTTTTGTCAGACTTTTTTTGTAAGTTTTTAGATGTGTGATTTTTTTTTTGTATGTGCGAGAGGATTTGTTTGTGGATGTGAGTTTTTGAGGTGTGCGTGAGAGAGGTTTTTGGAGCGCGAGGTCTTTTGGTGCATGTGAGAGGTAAATGTTATTTTTGGCTTTCACGTTTTTTGGACCAAGAGATGACAAATGTTATGCCAGTCAAGCAATTGCATTTATTATTCCTTTTAGGCACAACATTGACAACATTCTGTTTACTTCACATTGTAACTATCACAGAGCATTGACATTTATTAAGAACTTTAAAGTCATTATTGTTTCTCACATAACTAAGTTGTGCTTATGTAAAAGTCTGCCAATCTTTTCATAAAAATATACGCAATCGTAGCTCCTCTGTTGCAATTCAAATACATTACACAAGTACAAAGGCCCAGAAATGACATGGAGCAAACAAAAATGTTAAATTTTAGCCAGAATATAGATATAATAGAAACAGTAAAGGTATTGCAGTGTCTAGCGAAGGTGCACTCCATTTGCTTAAGCCGACGTCCAAGTTGTCCACGGGAATGATATTTAACCCACGTTAGTATTTCGTGAGCACATTATATCTATATTGAAGACACAATTTCGTCATGTCTGGGTCTACGTCCACAGGCCAAAACTAACCCTTACAAATACAGTTCAGTATATCTCAAGTCAGTGGTGCCACGAGGTGGATTTCATTATCTTTAAAATGACATCTGATAACAAAAACACAGCAATGGCCGTGCATACAGCGGGGCAACAAAGTATTTCGTCAGCCACCAATTGTGCAGGTTCTCCCATTTAAAAAGATGAGAGAGGCCTGAAATTTCCTCACCTATGAGAGACAACATGAGAAGAAGAAAAAAAAGAAAAACAGAAAATCACTGTCTAATTTTGAAAGAATTTATTAGCAAATGATGGTGGAAATTAAGTATTTGGTCAATAACCAAAGTTCATCTCAATACTTTGTTCTATACCCTTTGTTGGCAATGACAGAGGTCAAACGTTTTCTGTTAAGTCTTCACGAGGTTTTCACACACTGTTGCTGGTATTGTGGCCCATTCCTCCATGCGGATCTCCTCGAGAGCGGTGATGTTTTGGGGCTGTCGCTGGGCAACGCAGACTTTCCACTCCCTCCAAAGATTTTCTAAAAGTTCTATTTCGGTTTCACCTGACCTTATGACATTCTCCCAATCCTCTTCTGGATCATCCAAATGCTCTCGAGCAAACTTCAGACGGGCCCGGACACGTACTGGCTTAAGCAGGGCGACACGTCCGGCACTGCAGGACTCGAGTCCTTGGCGGCGTAGTCCGTTACTGATGGTAGCCTTTGTTACTTTGGTACCAGCTCTCTGCAGGTCATTCACTAGGTCCCCCCTGTGTGGTTCTAGGATTTTTGCTCAGCATTGTTGTGATCATTTTGACCCCACGGGGTGAGAGCTTGCGTGGAGCCCCAGATCGAGGGAGATCATCAGTGGTCTTGCATGTCTTCCATTCTCAAACAATTGCTCCCACAGTTGATTTCTTCACACCAAGCTGCTTACTTATTGCAGATTCAGTCTTCCCAGCTTGGTGCGGGTCTACAATGTTGTTTCTGGTGTCCTTTGACAGCTCTTTGGTCTTGGCCATAATGGAGTTTGGAGTGGCACTGTTTGAGGTTGTGGACAAGTGTCTTTTATACTGATAACAAAATCAAACCGGTGCCATTAATACAGGTAACGAGTGAAGGACAGAGGAGCCTCTTAAAGAGGTTACAGGTCTGTGAGAGCCAGAAATCTTGCTTGTTTGTAGGTGACCAAATACTTATTTTCCACCATAATTTGCTAATAAATTCTTTAAAAATTAGACAATGTGCTTTTCTGGATTTTTTTTCTCATTTTGTCTCTCATAGGTGAGGTATACCTATATATATATATATATATATATATATATATATATATATATATATATAAAATGACAGGCCTCCCTCATCTTTTTAAGTGGGAGAACTTGCACAATTGGTGGCTGACTAAATACTTTTTTGCCCCACTGTATGTGGCATCTGTAAAGTGAAAATGTGCGCAAGAACGACAGAGTATGTGGAGGAACGTCCTGGAACAAAAGAGGAGAAGTAGCACCAACATCAACTACCGGACGCTGTTTTCAAACAGCCGCAAAAAAAAGGTAACAAAAAAAAATAGTCACATGGAAAAAAAGTACTGTGCGCATTGTAGTATTTTGGGGTGGATGTAACAGTGCGCGTAAGTGCCCGGGGGTGAGATGTGGCCTACAGCAGCTGCTTTCTCGCATTCTCTTTGTGTATTTGTGTTTGAATGTTTGTCCCTCATCAATAGACGGCTGAAAGTGCATCGGTGATCGTGGAGTTCCTTACCCACATGCGAAACATCCCTTACCCACATGCATTACATCAGAATCATCTTTATTTGCCAAGTATGTCCAAAAAACACACAAGGAATTTGTCTGCGGTAGTTGGAGCCGCTCTAGTACGACAACAGACAGTCAACTGACAGATTGAGAAAAACAGTTACTGAGCAATAAAGGGTTGCTAGTTATCTGGTAATGCCGGTACATTACCTTAATTGCTCATCCCCCCCCCCCCCCCCACCCCCCCACCCCCACTTTAATCGAGTGATGCACAATTTGAAATTCGTTTGTAACTCAAATTTTGGCTTGCAACACAAAGCAAGAAAAGTAAATAAAAATCGACATAACTGTAAAAAAAACCCCGAAAGCTGGGACACTTGTAAATCAAGGTATCACTGTATAAGGCATTTGAGGTTCATCCTGGAAATTTCACCATGAAGCCCAATATGCAGAACTTTTTGTGAGTAGTCTACAAGAGAATCGTTGACTACACACACTGCAACTCAACACTGCCTCACCAGGTGTGTGTTGACAAATGTGACATTTCAATTTCGCGTTTCCTCAGTGTCAGGCAAACGTGTCTGTCCAGTGTGTCTTCTCATGTGCCGGACAAAAGTTGAGCGGTCGCTGAAACTGGTGTGGCAGACCGAGCAGACAAAAGGTTTTTCTCCGGTGTGTCTTCTCGTATGTGTCGTCATGTGTCCCTTCTGAGTGAATCTCTGACCGCACACTGAGCAGCTGAAAGGTTTCTCTCCCGTGTGCGTTCTCATGTGTTTATTCAGCGACGAACGGTCGCTGAACATAATGCTGCACACTGAGCATGCAAAAGGTTTCTCTCCGGTGTGTGTCCTTGTGTGCGTCGTCAAATTGGACTTCCGGGTGAATCTTTCACCGCACACCAAGCAGCTAAAAGGTTTCTCGCCAGTGTGTCTCCTCATGTGCTTCACTAATGTCGAACTGTCGCTGAAACTCGTGCCGCAGTACGGACAGGTGAAGGGTTTCTCTCCGGTGTGCGTTCTAGTGTGTTTGATCAAATTACCCCTCTGAGCGAACGTTTTACCGCAAACTGAGCAGACGAAAGGTTTCTCGCCCGTGTGCGTCCTCATGTGGACTTTCAACGTTTTCTTGTCATAAAGGCTTCTCCCACAAACGGAACACGTCAAGTGTTTGTTGTCCGTATGACATGTCCTAGAACCTTTAGAGTGTTCGTCATCATCAGTGACCGGAGAGTGTGACTGTGTGTCCTCACTCTCTGACAGTGGAGCTATGAGGCTGTCTGCTTGTGATCTCTCCTCACCGTCACCGCGAAGAAGCTGGGAGGAGTGAGGCTCGTCTTCGTCGTCTTCGCTCTTCACAATGACACGAATCACCGGGAAGTCCAGCCTGTCATGCTGCTCTCCCTCCTCATCGATGCTGTGTTCATCTTCTTCCTCTTTAATGTGGGGGGGCTCTGGCTCCCGCTGCTCCACCCTGGAGCTCCACTCCTGCTGTTGCTTAGGAGAAACGCCTTCTTCACGGAGACCTGTAGGGCAGAAATCCAAGACTCACATCATGGTGAAGATAAAAACACAAGGAATGTATTAATAGCTGCATGGTCATCCGCAACGTATTCCTGGCGCTTTCAATTTACTAATAATTCATTAATACATTGAGGAAGTTGGAAAACTCTCCCAAAAATGCTTTTGTTGTCATTCTGGGGTGTCGCATAAAAACAAAACTGAACTCATTTATTCCTGTTCAGAACAAGGCTGTAACATAAAATGTGGCTAAAAAGTGAAGCAGAGAGAATATTTTACGAATGCACCATATCTTGCCTTGTGCCCTCTAATTATTAGATTGTTACAAGTAAATCCATTAAAATAATTTTGAAAAATAATCTCCCTATGCCTCGGCATGTAAAAAAACAACTGTAGACTGTGCAATAAGGGGGGTGGGGGTGTGCGTACTCTGGACATCCGCATACCAAATAGCAATGCAAAGTTAGTTCTTCTTGTATATTTCATTATAGCTTATTTATTTATTTTACTGTCACAAGCAATAAAACCTTTTTAGTTTGTGTTTTTAAACAAGTACAGGGGAAACCATGATTGCACCACCAGAACCCATATTTCACACGGACATTTATAGCAGACGGACACCAGTGTTGGGCCATTGCCAAAAACTCACCTACTCACAATTTTTTTCTGTCGACCCAAACAAATAACGTTTTACGGAAAAATTTCACTATTCGTGCTTTCTGTAATGCTCTAAGATGGCGCCCTAACACACGGCTCTTTCTAAAGCGCCATGTTAGCAGAGGCGTAGCTACTGTTGGCCACTGAACAGCAGTAGCAGTCCGACAAGCAGGTTACGCTCGAGTGGAGAAAGCAGGATGATAAAACTTAAGGTGATGCGGTGAAAGAACCTGAACGCTGCTGGCAGAAGTGGAAGTTAAAGGACTTATAGCGTCCAGATGACCTCTATTTCACTTACAAGTTCTCTTATGCATTTTGTGCTCAAGAAAATGAAACTGGCAGTCATTTCCAAGCATACCAATCTGTTTTGGATCAATTGGTAAAGAACAAATTGTCCCTGGGAAGGCCCCTTTTTCATCGCCACCGACAGAGCTGGAAGTCAAATTTGCTGCATGGTGGGCAAAGGAATGGACTACACTATAAAGTAGCAATATTCACTGATACTTTACATGCTGTCGCTGCCCCATTGATTGTTAAGGCCGGTACATACATGAAGACAATCGGGTTGTTTTTGTCCCGATTTGGCCCCTTCCCAACCAAGCAAATCTAACGCCAGACTATTTTATGTTTTGCAGGATTATCCTAAAAGATTATCCTTAGGTCTGACATTTGTTAAGAGTGCATTTGTCCTGATAATAGGGTCCGGAATATGCCGGGGGCCCAACAATCTTAAATATTGAATCCGTTCAATATTTATGACCAAAAATCATGACGCCGTGAACTGTGATGTGAACCGGAATGTAGTCAATCAAAGAAGTGACCTTACTGAAAGTCACTCGACGGGGGGAGAAACGTGCTCACCTATGGGTGCCTAGCAAGCATTCCAAACTCTGTGCCGATCACTTCGAACCGGCGTGTTTTGAGAAGGGGAGAGGCTGAAACCAGCTGCGGTGCCAACTATTAGTCCTACGGCCATCGGGACCTCCACCGCCAGCTGCTCGTCGTCGCCACTGTCTGGCGGCCTCAAACGTGTGCGCTTTGACGATGCCAAGTTCAATTGGGTGCTCCTGTACGTCGAAATCCTCCTCCTCCTCCACATATTCCAACACGTTGCGCGCCATTGCGTATAAAGTGTAGCGCGCTGTCTTTGGCAATTGCGACGTCACTTCTGGTAGCTCGTGACACGGCTAGAGGAACCACACCCCGGTGTCTTGAGCTTCAGGCATGTTCGGGGAAGACTCAATATGCGTCATAAAAACCTCATTTTTAGCTAAACTATGGTTGAAAACTTGCTGGAAGTTACGTGCACGTATTAGATAACATATAAACAATGCAAATATGAATTTTAACTGACCCCATAACATCTTTTGTCATCTGACCTTTAAACTCGGGCTAAAATCTGGCTTCTGTCATCAGAAAACAAGCCTTTTGAGGAGAATAGCTCACTGCAGACATCATTTTTAAGTCCAGAACTATGGAATAAGTCCCAATGTTCACATATTACAGAGGTCCTTTAACCTGTGTACCCATCTATTGTCATTCATACAGCAGAATAACACTGTAGATTTGTGTTCAACTAAACGTGCCCTGCTTTCACACTGAGTAAGTAAATTGAGACGTGGTTATCATTAATTTAAGCACACTACTTTGTGTGACTTTTTTTTTTTTTTTTTTTGCATGGAGTGCCGCAACATTTTTCCAAGGTTATTAAAAACTATAAAGGTTGGGAAACACTGCCGGAATGTAGGTGCTTGTATTCCCAGTGGTTAACAGAGGTGGGGGGATCGAGTCACATGACTTGACTCGAGTCAGACTTAAAGGTAAAAAGCCTCCCAGAGGGTGCTGGGTGTAGACAGCATGTTTAGCGTATCACAATCGCCGCGTGTGCCTGCAAAAGATTGACGGACTATTCGGTTATTCCTCGTCTCACTACATTCACTGATTGGCTGATATTGTCCTGCCGTGCCCAGTTGTAAAACAATCAATTTGAAACAAATTAGAGGCATTAGATGGGGCCAGAGCGGGGTGATTTTTTTCAAAAGATCATTTTACTAGTAGTCTACTGTCAGTTCATTCAGACAGTTTAAACATCAATCCATTTTCTTCACCGCTTCTCCTCACTGAGGTCGCGGGCTGCCGGAGCCTATCCCAGCTATCTTCGGGCGGGAGGCGAGGTACACCCTGAACCGGTCGCCAGCCAATCGCAGTGCTTCTCCCTCTCTATTTGTCTGTCTGTCCGTCTATTTATTGGAAGTGGAAGAGTTGGCTCAAAAGTGCTCAAAAGAATGATGGGAAAAGTGTGGGGGGGGGGGGGGGGGGGGGGAAAGGTCTGGACACGTAACTGACATCTCAGCCACCGAAGAAGTAACTGAGTCGCATGCGCGACGGCCAGACACAGTGCAACCCATAGGAGCAGTTTAATAATCCACATGACGGGATATCGGCAGCGACGTTAAACCACGGCGGAGGCTGAGGTATGCCGTGTACCGATTGTAGCGTCGCTCGAGAAGGGGAAACCAGCTGTACAGCGCTTCGGAATTAGCAACAAGCTAGCTGGCCGGTCGGTGTGTCGGGGGAAGCAAGCTAACTGGTGTACGAGTGTCTCCGGTCGCATTTGCCTTGACAAGATAAAGTCCAATGATCGTAAAAAAAAACGGGATGCGGCGGTATCGGAATATAAGATTTTATTGCAGTAGGCTGAATAGCGCAATCGTGGAAGAGCCAATTTGTCTTGTAGTTTGATCCGGGCATTACGTGTTGCCTGTCTCAGACGTGCTGTCTGTCCCACACCGCTGTTTTTTTTCCCTCTATTTTTTAAAATAACTTCATTGGCTGTCAGATATTTACAGCACTAAGTCAAAAGACACGTGACAAGGCTCAAAATAAACTAGCTTTTGGATTCCAATATAGTGTGTACGCGGCGACGCGGAGTAAATGTCTTTTGCGGAGCCATTGATCGGATCGGCCAATTATGACATTAAAGCCGGTCAGCATAAGATGCTAAATATAAATTTACCATTTATTTACCACATAACCACACACAAAAGTACTGAAAATTGGTAATGGTGTGTACTGGGAATTGGTACCATACCAGTTCAAATGTTAAAAGGTATCCATACCTACCGAACTATACCATAATCTTTACAGGTGAATTTAACTTGACCTGTTCTCCATTTTTGAATGCACACGTTGAACTGTTCAATGTTTCAGTAATTTTCGAACAGTTCGCTGCAAGGCAAAATGCACAACAGGCAGTTGATCTTTGAAATTTCCATGGATGAAACACCTGAATTTGAACCGTTCAGCGTCTCGTTAAAGAACAGAAATTGCAAACAAAAAAAATATATGTAAACATTGCGCGTTTAAATGTTTAGAGGTCAAATTCAGTTCATCTGTAAAGGTTATAGTGAATTTTATCTTCATCCTGGAATTTCACCTGAAATTAGCTTTTTTTTTTTTTTTTTTTTTAAAGTGACTGACCACAATTGCACGATTTAAAACTCGACTTATTGGATTTTTCTCGCAGCGATTTGTGACTTGCTTGAAACTTGAAAGGTTAAAACTTGAGACTTACTGATGATGAGCCACACGTGACTTCTTACCACCACCTCGGAATTCGATAATAAAAGAAGCGCTTCTCGAGAAGATACAAACCTGCTGTGTGCAACACGCAGCGGCGCCGTCGCTCCTTCTCCTCTCTGGCTGCAAAAAGGTCCTCCTCGTACTCGGCTATCATTCTCCACGTTTGCTTCTTCACCAGTCGCAGTTCATTGACGTTCTCGCAACGCTCTCGGCATTCATTCTCTTGTCGACATGTTAGCCTTGCTAGCATGCGCTGCTAACAAACGCGTCTTTGTTCGCGGCTAGCAAGCTAATAAAGCAGCCTTCAGTGAGAGGCTTACAAGCGCAGCGAGGAGTTAATATTTGTTATGTCATGAGACAGAACAGTGTAGCAACTAAAGAAGAGCAAAAAAATAAATAAAAAATAAATAAGACACTAATTTAAGATAAAAACACGAACACGGATTGAGCAGTCACATCGCCTTGTTTGTGGGACTCAGTGTGCACAGCTAACTACGGAAACTCCCACTGGACAAACTACAAGAGCGAGTAACTGTATTGCGCATAAAGTTAAATAAATAACATATTCCCAAATACATGGTTGATAACAAACATTACGCAGTGATTAAATTCCAATTTGTTGGACTTAGAAGTTACACACAACTGACCTGTATTTGACCAATGTACTGTACTGGATTAGAGTATTAATTGTTTGTGCACCTCTGTGACACTGTACACAGTTACCTTGAAAAAGTAACTTATTTCCTTTACTGATTACTTGAGCTTAAACGTCACTTTACTGATGACTTGATTTCAAAGTAGCTAAGTTAGGAAAAAAGTAACTTTTTAGTTACTATCAGCAGCTGCCAAGTGGCAGTAATATCACTTACGAAGGAAGCATCAGCTAAACTGTACCCATTACTTGGTAATGTACGCCCACACAAGTTGCAGAATGATATCTACAACATGAACCAATAACTTAAATATGATTGTAGTCGAAGCCACATTAAATCAGAAACTTAATGCAGACTTGACACGCCAACAAGCGCACCATTCTCAACACACTGCCGATTGTGGTCTGTGAAAGTGTACATTTCTTTGCACTTTTATGGTACTGCACAGTCACTGTGCATTGTGTAATAAACAACCACTTCCCAATGGCTTTCTGTGGTTTAATGGTTTTGCCCTGCTGGACTGCTCTTTGCGAGAATCACCAGCTACGAATTAGTATCTAGTGAGAGACATCGATGATGCAAAAGTAAATGTTGGTTTGACGAAGTAACTGTAGTCTAATTACTTCACCAGGGAAAGTAACGTGTTACTTTGCTCGTTACTCAAAATGGCAGTTTTTAGCCCAAAGTAACGTATTACTTTGTGCCACACTTTTGAGAATCACTAACTTATGCTAAGTGAATACGTTGTGGAGGAGGTACTAGGAGGTACCACACTTCAGTACATCAGGAGCCGCTACATAGTTCACAGTCATTGCACGTGTTTTCAGCAATTATCTCCGAAACAAAACAAAAAAAGACAATGGAAATAAAATCAATCTCTGTATTCATTTTACAAACATTTCTTTCTTTCTTTAGTCTTTTTACTCGACTTTACTTTGGCACCATCTTGTAGCATTCCAGAACAAGCACAAAAATATGCAAGCCGCCAGCGGTGGCTGGTCAATAGAGGCCCCACCACTGAAGTCACCATATCACTTTCTTTGAGGACAAAAAATATATATACACGTTTCTAATCAAATTACCATATTTCTAAATACTTTTGCTTCTATTTTTTAGATGAGCATAAAAATGGTATATAGGTAACGAGGAGTTAAGTTGTTTCATTCATCTAGTTTGTGTGTTGTTTTTTTTTTTGCGGCGAAACATTCGCTCTGGGGCGCAAAAATCGTTACCCATTGACTCTCGTTAAAAGTTTGACATGCGCAGTAGCTCCTCTTCAATGCAATCGATAGGTGGGATGCAACATTCCAGCTCCCAAAACTGCCGACGTCTGATCCGACTGTTGCTGTTGCAGTCGTTAGCAACTATGCTACCAGTGTCCCTCGAGCAAATTTACACTTCGCCTTCCCGAAAATGGCCAAACGAAAGATGGAAAACGGTTAACTTCCAAGACAAGTGGGAGGCAGATTGTGTGTTCACTAAAGTTCACGCTTTTCTCCGGCGTGTGTTCCTATGTGCGTTACGAAAGAATCCTTTCTTGCGAATGCTTTCTCACAAACTGAGCACACATATGGTTCAGCTTCAGTGTGTGTCATAATCTTTGCCTTTTTGGGGAAATGTTGCCCACGCACTGAGAGGATGTGCGGTTTCTGTTCCGTGTGAATCGTCACCGTGCCCTTTCAACTCTGACCTGCTCACAAAGGTGTCGTCGTGTGTCACACCACCTTGAGAGTGTTCCTGAGGAGAGTGTAACGTTATTCCGTCGCTACGTGATAGTGGAGCAAAGAGGCTGTCCGCTTGTGATCCTCCACAGTGGTCTCCATCACCCTCTGTTGTCATTTGTTGACTTGATCTGCTTCCCGGTGACCCAAGATTATAGAACGCAAAAGGTGTCTGCAATTTTATTTTGTACTACTTTTGCACCTCAGATGTCATTTATTACATCTGGAATTATTTTGTGTTTGTTAACACCTTGTAGCTCTTGGAAGACAGGCTACTTTTAAAGTCGACAGGCTAGATATTGTTTCACTTTCCCTCAAGCTCTTGCAGGAAACACTGGAAGTAGTGCAGAATTTGTGCGTTGCCCAATGACCGATTCAGAATTGAAATAATGTTCCGTACAGCTGCTGTAGCCTCCGTTCCAGGGGTAGAAAGTGAAGATTTAACCAGTTTAGTACCAACATTGTACATGTTCTGCAGATAGTAAATATTATCGTCACAACTTCTACATTGTACAACTTCATTCATACCCAAATCATTGTGTGATAGCGAGCGCAACAGTCTGATTTCAAATGATAATCTGTAAGATGTTGCTGAAATTGTGTTACTTTTAAAGTAACAATTGGAACTGCCATCATCCATGACTTTCAGATATGTTGGGCATGTTTTGCTTTGGAGTTACAAGTGCAATATGTGTTTTTTGCAAGGCTTTATTGCACCCCCACTGAAATGCATTCAAAATGTCAAAGCACTGTTACTTGTTGGCACAATGCACAATATACAATTCATTAGCCTACCTGGGACTGCATCGAAACAATAATCGTGTGAATTCCATCTTTATTTAAGCCATACTGGTCAGTGGTGATAAGTGTCTAATGTTATTCAGTAATAGAATGCTCAGGTCACGATAAGTTTAGGAAGTGACAATAGTGGTGTATATATAAACGGATGAATATGGCAGCTAGATGAGTTAGCAAGCTACAATAATCGTAATCATCTATTAGATGGCAGGGAGTATATAGTTATTCATGTAACATTGATGGATCCACTTTTTGTGACATTTTTGTTCGTTGTTGTGCCCTGCGATTGTACAATTGCAAAATATGTGACTGGCTCTATAAAGGTTGGGAATCGCAGCGACAGGTTTAATAGCTGCTAAATTGTCGACAAACTGTGGCTGTGCGCTTCTAACATGTTACTAGCATACTATTACAACATCACTTCTTCCTTGTACAGCACTGACAACAAATATGAGAGATACATTACTTGCACTTAGGAAATTGTTGAACTCTTGTAAACTCGCTGTGCTGGGCACATGTGCTTGTTCCCACAACCACACGCATGCGCAGTAGAGGAAAAAATTATTAAAACCAAAGACAGAACATCCCGGGCTACGAAGCTGTCACTCAAAACAAATTAGCCAATGAGGACGCATTTCTCATAAAGCCCACCCACCTGAGAGGTTTGTGCTGAAAGTCAGCGAAAAAAACATGAACGTAGAATTGAAACTGTAAGCGGGGAAAAAGTTACAAAGTTTTGCGTGAATCTTTTTGGCACAAATCTGTTTCCATACACATCATGGATAATATCAAGATGCGGCAGTAGCAGCGGTGGAGCCAAAAATGGATTCGAACATTGATCTGACTCACCTGTGAAGTTTTGGAGGGGCGTTTCTCAACTACAAATGATGGAAATATTGTCCGAGATTTGTCACGTGTTCAACGTACGCCATGAGGACGAGCCCGCGGCGGATACACACATAGGCTACCTATATTTACAAACACAGTGCGTTGCTTCTGAACGCAGTAATACTTATTTTAGGTCGCCGAGGTACGATCTTTTGCCTTCGGGTATCTTCTTTTTACTGTTTATTTACGGCATCTGGCAGCCAGCTTAATGCTGGTGCTCTACCGCCACCTTCTGTTCCGGAGTGTAGGCTTAGGCTACAGGCTTAAATTATTTCCAAATCTAGTGTTGAAAATGATTTTAACTCTTTGATGATGCAATTTTAATGCGTCTTAATGTGGTTAATTAGCGACGACTGATAACTGAAGCTGGTGTTGCAGACGGAGCACCAAAAGGGTTTGACCCCGGTGTGCAATCTCGTGTGCGCCAGCAAAGCTTCGTGCCGGGAAAATGTTTCTTCACACGAGGAGCAAGAAAACCCCTTTGGCCCCGGGTGTGCATTGATGGGTTTCCTCGAATTCGAAGCGTGTGTTCTCTCGAGTACGGAAGATTTGTCCAAACTGTGCGTTGTCACGTGTACGGATAATGACGACTGGTCGCAAAAAGCTGTGTTGCAGCAGTAAAATGGCTTCTCCTGACTGTGGTTTCTCATGTGCGACGTCAACGAGCTCTTTTGAATGAACGCTCTATTGCACACCGAGCATGTATAAGGTTTTTCTCCCGTGTGGCTTCTCTTGTGATAAAACAATCCTGAGCGGTGACCAAAACATGCGTTGCAGATTGGGCAGGAATACGGCTTCTCCCCAGTGTGAGTTCTTTTGTGCGCTAGTAAAAAATCCTTTCTTGCGAAGCCTTTCTCACAAACAGAGCACACGTACGGCTTCGCTCCAGTGTCTGCACTCGCGTGTGTCATAATCTTCGCATTTTTGGGGAACTTTTGTCCACGTGCTGAGAGGATGTGCAGTTCCTGTCCCGTGTGGATCACCATGTGCGCTTTCAAAGCCGACCCGCTGACAAATGTGTCGTCACACTGAGAACATTGACACCGTGTCTGTGCCACAACACCTTTTGAGTGTTCATCATCATCAGTGTTAGTAGAGTGTGACGTTATGTCATCGCGACGTGACGGCGATGCTAAAATCCGATCCTCTTTCCCACTTTGGCCTTCAGCTTCATTCTTCACAGGGACACCAGCCAATGGCAACCTGGTGTTATCGTCCTCATTAATACAGGAGGGCTCTTCCTCCTCCACCTCTTCTTTAATGTTGGGGGCCTGTGGCTCCTCTTCCTTGCTCATGTGGGGCGGCTCAAGTTCCTCCTCCTTCACGTGCTGCTCCACCACGGAGCGCCACTCCTGCTGCTCAGGATAACGATCTTCTTCACTGATGTCTGCAGGATACAAGAAGACAAAACACACACAGTGAATCTATCTCAGGAAGTACAGACCCTTTCCAAAAAAAAAAAATGAATAGCATGGAAAACTTTATTTATTTCCATAATCCCTTTCAAAATTCATTTGAATCCATTTCATCCATTTTCTGTACTGCTTATCCCCACTAGGGTCGCGGGCATGCTGGAGCTTATGCCAGCTATCTTCGGGCAAGAGCCGGCCGGGGTACACCCTTGAACGGGTCGCCAGCCAATTGCAGAGTTGTGCACCATTTCAATAATTTTAATTGACCAACAATAGACTACTTGGTGAAACTTATGTAAGGGATGGTGTTGATGGAAGTGAATGTGTGGGGGGGGCAGAGGGCAATCGCTGTCCAGCCAACTTGGATGTACCCTAACGCACGCAGTGGATTAGTTTTGAGGTGTGGATGCCCCTTAAAGTCGATCGTTGGGGGGAGATGTTTGGATGACACCCCCTGCTACTAAATCCAGATCACCGACCACGATTTTCTTTCCATTTCCCGGAGTTGGATTTCCCAAACTTGGATTTAGCAGAGGCCTACCAAAATTGCCTTCTTTTTTTTTCCCTCTCCATTTTTTCGGCTGGTGACACTGTTGGGAAATCCCTTTGCCGCCATGCTTTTGAAAAATTTCAATTCAGTTGCAGTTTTGTCAAAGATGAAAATGTTCCTCGATTTCGGTGTCAAAATCACGTTTAAAGAATTTCGACACAAGTGAAAGTGAAATATCAACGTGATGAATTACTATTATTGTAGTTTTCTGTGAGGTTTGATGTGAATCTGACAATTAGCTTCGTCTTGGTGTGGGCCGCAATGAGATGGCTCGAGCGGAAAGCGCCTTTGAAAAAATCTGACAATGGCCTGTTTACATCACATTTTCAACAACTAAGACCTACATACGGGCATTTTTCTACCAAAGAGGCAAGGTTTCGGTCCCAAACCTCCCATCGATTTACACTGATTTCTGAACAGTTCAATTTGCCACCTAAAAAGTGGCATAAAATCCTTCATCTTTATCAGATTCTTACAAACTGGGATTCGTTGAATTCGTGTTTCAGATCTCTTTCCAATGATAGGCGGCTTGAAACTTTAGTAACATACCCTTTCCTCCCACTCCATCCACGTTAAAGTGGGCTAAGCGACGACCAACACAGCCAATTACAATGTTTTGATAAAATAGTCGTCACTAAACAAGTAAAGAAAGCACACAAGTGAAAGTAAGAATGTACAAACTTTCTCTTTGCAGCGCAATTTGCGGGTTCTTGAAAACGGCATCCAGAAGTTGACGTTGACGACAAAGTTCCTCCTCGTACTCTGCTATCGTCCTTCCCAACACGACAACGATTTCTTCGACGGCCGCACCTAGTCGCTGATTCAGCAAGGCCCTCAGCATGTCTACCTTACACATTTTCACTTGATAATCAACAATACTTTACTCTCAATCTTGTGTTTCTAAAAATAAATAAATAATAATAATAATAATTAAAATAAAAAAAAACACGTCTTTGTTAGCAGCTAGCAAGCTAAATCCAACTTGAGAAGCTTTAAAGTGCAATGAGGCCACTTTATGCATGCGGACACCAACAAATACTGATGCTCACGCTACAAAACAAACTATGTATAGAATAAAGAACAAACCGTGTTGTTATTAAAATAATTAACACTAACTGCGTCAAGCTACACGTTTGCTTTCGGGTATTTTACTTCCGGTAAATAAAGTTTGAGTGGGTTATTATTGCATTTACTGCCACCCTCAGGCACGAAAGTGTCATTACAGGAGTGACCTTAAGATTGGGGTTGTGTATTTGCTTTATTTCTTGAGTAGCATTAATTTATTGTGTATATGATCTTTGAAGTTTACTGGTGATTGAAATAATATTGATATTTACCTTCATCTTATTGCATTCATAAATTATTGTATGGTATAGTTTTAGAATTAAATGTGCAGTCTGTAGAATTCCCCATTTTACCCTTATTTTTATTTGAACATTGACCACAAGTCACTTAACAAATATTCAATAGGATAAATGAAATCTAAAATACATAAAAATGAGATAATTTTTCATCAACAAATTTTAGAAGGAAATGGCTAAATTCAAGCAAACTAACTTGCAGGATTGTTGATAATGTAAATGTTCATATTTTTTTCCCACTTTTGGATGATGGATTGAATTGTGCTCATGAGCTGTTTAAAGCCTAGGATAATTTTTATAACATAGCCCTATTAAATTCACTGCCAGCCTACCCAGTTAACATGGATAGTTGACGTCAATGGCAGTGAATGTGTTCAAACTTCTCCACAACTGACCTGTCTGGTGACTTCCTTGGTCTTCATGATGCTGTTATTCATTATCAGTACATGGGGCTGAAAACAAATGCACGCCACACTTTTCAGATTTATATTCTCTTAAAATTTTGAAAACCGTGTATCATTTTCGTTCCACTTGACAATATCTGACACTTTGCGCTGGTCTATAACACACAATCTCAACAAAATACTTTCAAGTTAGTGATTGTAAGGTCCCAAAATGTGAAAAAGCTCAAGGGGTATGAATACTTTTTCAAGGCACTGTATTTTAAATTCATTCAAGCCAGCATGGCGGAATAGCGGTGAGCACGTCTGCTTTACAGTTCTTAGGTTCAGGGGTTCAATCAGTGCTCTGACCTTCTTGTGTGGAATTTGGATTTTCGCCAAACTACAGCTCGGGAGTCATTCGTGGCCTATCATCCAGGAGCCTGCTACACTATTTTTCAAAAAGGGTGGAGGGCAGTGTGACGAGTGTAGATTTCCAGAAAGGTAGGGGTGCGACGCCTGACCACTACGACTATTAAAAGGTTTTTGTACATATACAAAGGCGCAAATAAACTATTTACAACCCCAAAAAAACGTGCATTTTCTTGCCTTGTACGTGTAATTTAATGACGACAAAGGTCAATTTAATCAATATTATCCAATCTAATCCAGTGATTCCCAACGGGTGTGCCGAGAGATCATCAGGTGTGCGGAGAAAAATGATCAAATTCACTTAATTGGTCCAAAAATGGCGGCACGGTGGACGACTGGTTAAGAGTGTATGCCTCACAGTTCTGAGGACCCGGGTTCAATCCCCGGCCCCGCCCGTGTGGAGTTTGCATGTTCTCCCCGTGCCTGTGTGGGTTTTCTCCGGGTACTCCGGTTTCCTCCCACATCCCAAAAACATGCATGGTAGGTTGATTGACAACTCCAAATTGCCCGTAGGTGTGAATGTGAGTGTGAATGGTTGTCTGTTTGTATGTGCCCTGCGATTGGCTGGCAACCAGTTCAGGGTGTACCCCGCCTCCTGCCCGATGATAGCTGGGATAGGCTCCAGCATGCCCGCGACCCAAGTGAGGAGATGCGGCTCAGAAAATGGATGGATGGATGGATGGATGGATGGATGGTCCAAAAATGATCTATCTAGGCCAATGACGTAGAGTGACAGGAAGAACAAGTTCTCTACCACTAGGTAAGGTACAATTAAATGTTTAATGACTGTTTTTCTTTGTTTGTTTTTCTACATTTTTCGCATGGGGGTGTGCCATGAGATTATTCTAATCCAAAATATATGCTTCTGCTCAATAAAGGTTGGGAAACACCGATTCAATGTACACGGTGTCCATTTTCGACTGTGACATGATGACTGAGAAAATCCACTTATCGAACAGGCGTTCTTTAAATAAATCCACCAAATCTGGATTTGCTTTCTATTTGCATTTGCATTGAAATGAGAAATCTGTAGTTTGGTACTCCATGACAGTTCAATGCGGTATGGTACTGTATGGTGAGTGGGATGTGCTTGAAACGGCAGACATTTTATGTATTTTATCAATAGTCCCAGTCTTTTTGGGTGAAAACAAGCAGAAAGTCACTTCAATCACATCTGGATTACTTTATTTCAGATTAATTGTGGTGATGGTTAAATGGAAACTAATACAAAATGTGTAATTATGAGGGGTCCGCGTAGCATTTTTGGGTCATTTTGGGATCGTACATACATTTTTCCAGTTTACTAAAACCACTTAAACATAGTTGCCTTGTCAGAAAGTCAGTTTTCCACATTTTCTGTACAGTTGCTCCTCTCACCAGCACACTTGTGTTTTTTAATCTTATACTTATAAGAGAATCTTTGATCACACACGTTGCAACGGAACGGTTTCTCACCAGTGTGCGTTCTTGTGTGTGTTATCAAACATTCACTTCGAGCAAATCTTTTACCACAAAATGAACATGCAAAAGGTTTTTCTCCGGTGTGTATTCTGAAGTGTGATGTCAAGTGTGCCTTCTGGGTGAATCGTTTACCACAAACTGAGCAGGCAAAAGGTTTCTCCCCTGTGTGAATTACCATGTGTCTTTTCAGATTTATTCTGACGCCAAAAGTTTTATCACATTGAGAACATTTCCAGTGTTTGTTGCCAGTGCGATATGCCATATCACCTTTAGAGTGTTCATCATCATCAGTGTCAGGCGAGTGTGGCGTTATGTCGTCATAATCTGACAGTGGAGCTAAGAGCTTTTCTGCTTGTGATCCTCCACAGTGGTCTCCATCAACTTCTGTTGTCATGTGTTGACTTGAGCTGCTGCATGGAGGCTCAGCCCATCTGTTCGTCTCACTCTGACCTTTGTCTTCATCACCTTCCCTCTTCACAGGGACGCTCGTCAATGGCAAATTGGTGATATCGTCCTCTTGCTCTTCCTGCTTGATGTAGGGGGGCTCTGGCTCCTGAAGCTCAACCCTGGAGCTCCACTGCTGCGGCTCAGGATGAAGGTTTTCTTCAATGACATCTGAAGGACACAAGAACGACAAGCACATACAGTTTGGTAAAGTCAAGCTTTGCTGAGTCAAGTCACAGCCGTGGCGTTGAAGTTGTGTATTATTATTGATACTTTTCATCCAGGATGCCAAACAATTATTGTGTTATTTATTGTAACACATGCAAAAAAATAAAACACAGCCTTTTTTTTTTTTCTCGCAGCACAATTGTGTTTGGGATATATTTTTTTAAGTATACATAGATGCTTTCTGGACACTATCCCATGCGAAGCTTATCACTTGATCATTAGGGAATAGTTTACAAGTTTTCTTCACTCCATGTGTGTGAAGCGCCAGTGGGGATTCCTCTGGAACGTCGAGGGAGGCGAACGCCGCCTCTGTGTTCAAGACGGGAATGAACAGACTGTAGTTCCCGAGGAAGCTCGGTTCCTTCAATGTGCGCAGCCAGTTGTTGGAGATCTTCTTCCAGCCGGTGGTGGCAACTAGCAAGTGCCATCTGCGAGGCATCGTTCCAGTTTCACAGCCCCCGTCTGCGTAACGGCCTGCATGTTCGTGTTTTTGAGTACAGGCTCAAGACCCACCTTTTAATTTAGCCTTTAATTCATATTTAATTGACCTTTTAACTTACATTTAAACTGTTGTTTTAGTATTATTTATTGTATTTTATCTTTATGCTATTTATTTTTAAGTTTTAGGTCTGTTCATTGCAGTTGTCATTGAACATTGGCTCTTATATACATGTTTTTGTGTAGATTTAAGATTATTTTAGGATCTTTCAGTGTTTCCTCACATGGATCCCCTCTCTGCACAGGGAGATGTGATGGACCGAGGCTGTGGTCCTGTCTCATGGGGTCCTCAGTCGCCATATCAGAATCAGACTACATTTGGGCATCCATGCTGGTGTCGTTGCATGCTGTCTGCTCTTGGTGCAGACGGCTCCCTGAGAAGGTGGTTCCTCAACTGGATTCTCTTATTACCTTTACCTACGCGCGTGTGTGTGTGTCTATATGGATGTAGTTTATTTAAATGCTTTGTGTTTTTGTCATGTCATTAGAGAAATATTGATTGTGAACTGCTCCACTCGCGTGCTGTTGTATTGCGTTTTTGTATAGCATGATGTTTTTTTTTTTGTATATATATATATAATTGCGACGTGGCAGTGGTGGCATTAAGAGGTGGATTTAGTCGGTTGAGTGCCCACCGAAGGCCCGGTTAGGTGGCAAATGCACGGCCCGCCACTAGGCTGATTGGACTGACTGTATTATTATTAAGCTACTTCCCCAAAAAAAGTGCGAATAAGGTGAACAAACCTGCTCTCTGTACCGCAACTTGAGGCATGAAAAAAGCGTCCAGCAGTTGACGTTGTCTCTCGTTTTCCTCTTTCGTGCGACAAAGTTCCTCCTCGTACTCTGCTATCGTTCTTTGAAACACTACAACTATTTCGTCGATGGCCGCACTTAGTCGCTGGTTCAGGAACGCTCTCAGCATTTCTACCTTACACATTTTCACACGATAATCGAAACACCGAACTCAACAGTTTAGCACTGCTTAGCGATGCGTCGCTAGCAAACGCGTCGCTTTGTTAACGCGGCCGCCCTGTCGCTTCTTTATTGCGTCACCCTTGCGACTCTCTCCAGGCGCGACTAGCCGATTTATGCTAAATCAAACATGTGCACGAAATTGAGAAACACCTCCAACGTGCACCGAGACGAATGATGTTCAGTCCAATTAAGTCGTAATAGGACGCATTGTGTCGAGGCATCAATTCGTTTAGGATATAGTAATCCAGGAAAACGTATTTAGTGAACCACCGATCGAGGTTTGAATAGTTTGGTCTTTTAACGTCACGGATGAAGTTCGACGTCTCGCCCCACCCACTGCTTCAAATAGTGCCATAAACATGCTACGAAGACATTAAATATGTAATAATAATAATAATACAAAATAAATAGCGGGAAGTTATGTGTAATACCCTGATTATTGTTGCTAAACAATGTATCCAGAGATGTAGATTCATGAAATGGCACCCACTGTTTTTAGTTTAGATGAATGAAGTAAAGAAAAAAAAAAAAACATTGAAGTGGATTGGATGTGATCCCAGGTTTGTTGTGCCTCTTTTGACTGTGAGTCATGTAACAAGTTGTGGCGTTTTTTGTTTTTTTTTTGAGGGGGGGGGGGTGCTGATACCAATTAATGACTAGAATTCATTGCACTCAAAATATGTGTGTGGATAACGTCATATTGCTTTTATGATTTTGGAGAATATGTTGTGGCTGTGTGATAGTGTACTTATTTAATTGCTTATAGGGTGGACAAATCTGAATGGTGTGCCAATTAATGTATAATTTCTTTATTGTTTTAAGCAAACTGTGAACAAAACCAAGAAGAGCATCTGGAGTTTTTGTTTCTCTAAAAAAAAAAAAATCTGTGGACAATTTCAGCCGCTAAACGTTGCCATGCCAATCTAATCTGCCCAGGGCCTTCAGAATCAGTAGTGCTGGCCCATGTAACTTCAACGACATCAGCAATGGGACTGATTCTTTAAACGATCAGATTTCAAATTCATCCTCACGGGGCCAGAGTGCTGGCCCTCAATGACATCAGCATTTGTCCATCCTCTGATTGGTTCATCAGAGCACAACTTATTAGATCAGCTTCGACAAGCAAAACTGTCTGTAAAAATATGTGCACATTATTTCCTGTAATAATTCCTTCTTTTTTTCACCTCCGTAACACGCACTGCAGTGTGTGTTATTGCTTTACTGTCTCCAGGACTCCACAGTCTTCACATTTTCCATCTTGATGTTTTTCTATGAGCAGTAATCCACTCAACTGTTCCTGTCTTAACCTTGTCCACATGAGAAGGCAACAAAAGTCCCATTTTGTGCTTTTATGAAGGAAACATTTATGATTTTGGTACACTCTCTCACGCACCCGAAATATGTTGATTCATCCATATGGCAATATGTTTTTCAATGACCAGTTGACTTTACAGATACAGCAAACAATAAACTTAAAACGTTAAATGAATACACACCCAAAAAAAACAAAGCACAAAGATGCATGACTTTATATTTGTGATGTTTATGTCCATGGAAGTCATTCAATATAAAGATAAAGAGTGTAATGGGAATTGCATTACTTTCTAATACGGACTACTCTACTCGTTACATTTCATGGATAATGGATCCATAGGGAATGCCGTAGTAGTAATTTATACCCCCATTAGAATGTTTATAATTGCCTACGTTAATAATATAAATGTAAATACACCACAAACAATGATCCAACAGTGACACTGTCAAACTCATCTGACATTAACCTTCCAAATAAATAGATTATTTGATTTAGAAAAAAATGCACCGCAAGTACAACTGCACGTGGCCAAACTTAGCTCCTCCACGACATGCAAAAATCTTACAGCAGTTGAGGTGTATCACTTAAACATACTTCCTTGACACCAATTGTTACTGTACTAGTAGCCAGGGCTTTGGCGACACCTTGTGACATTTTAGGGTGTTACCGTAAGAGCACTAGAATACACAAAAGGGGAGGTTTTCAACAAATAGCTGAGGATAGGTTCCGTCGGAAAAAATGGGTACATTTGTGAATGCCGAACCGCATATAGGCGGGGGTCCACTGCATATTGTACTTGGAGATCAGAGTGTGTGTGTGTGTGTGTGTGTGTGTTAGGCTTAATGCTCCAAGAGGAAAAAGAGACGCAATGACTCAAAATGAAAGGAGTACGGAGGTGTGCCCACATGTGACCACACTAAAATGGTGGCTGGGCCACAACGAAAAAGACAGTAAAGCCATGTAGAGTGCCGTTACTTTATTGAAGGTAGATTATTAAAACCCATCTGTAACAGTATTCGTTAGCGTGTGTTCTCAATTTCGCTCACACATTTCTCCAAATAAGAGACAGACTGCGATTCTTTCAAGCTGTTTTTTTTTTCTTCCTTCCTCTCAGTTGAAGTTCATTGTAAAATAGACACATCCAACCGAGAATTCAAATCGTATATATTTAAACACCAAAATGTTCAACCACACCATGTAATTTTGTCTAACAAAAGTCCCTTAGCTTAATGTTAACATATAGTGTGAAAAGCCTCCTAATGGACGGAAATGATATGATAATTATATAAACCTTCAAACAACTGCTACTTTAACAAACACAGATCAGCAAGACAAACAAGAGGAGCATCCAACAATACTCACAAGCAAATGTTAGCATGTTGGTAACCTTCTCTGCCTCTTCTTGCTCTTAATTAGTGCTGCATCTCGTCCAGTAGCGCCCCCCCCCCCCACCCCCATTGCCGCCCTGCATATTGTGGCACAGCGTGGCGCAACTCTAATTTCCGACTTGCCTGTATACCGTAAAAACCTATTTTTAAAAATTGCTTAAAAAAAAACCTTCGATATACAGTAGGTACGGAAAGTATTCAGGCCCCCTTAAAATTTTCACTCTTTGTTACATTGCAGCCATTTGCTACAATCATTTAAGTACTTCTGGATTTGGGGATCCTCTGCCATTCCTCCTTGCAGATCCTCTCCAGTTCAATTCTGTTGTGCTGTGTGTACATTAATGAGGGAAAACATGAACTTCAATGATTTTAGCAAATCGCTGCAATACAACAAAGAGTGAAAAATTGAAGGGGGTCTGAATACTTTCCGTACCCGCTGTAGCGGGAGAACACGATGTCGTATCTGCAAGGATTACTTGAAGTCCTGCAGCTTCATGTTGTGCTGCTCTTCTCACCAGCACACGTGTGTTTGTCAAGCTGATACTTATAAGAGAACTTTAGATCACACACACTGCAACTGAACACGTTCTCACTAGTGTGCGTTTTCATGTGTCTGGTCAAAAGAGAATTTTCACGGAAGCTTTTACTGCACAGCGAGCAGGAATAAGGTTTTTCTCCAGTGTGCGTTTTCATGTGGTGAGCCAAACCGGAACAATCATAGAAGCTTTTGTCACAGAGTGAGCAAGAAAAAGGTTTCACGCCTGTGTGGGTTCTCAGGTGTGTCACTAATGTTGAGCTCGCACCAAAACTTTTGCTACAGAAGGAGCAGGAATAGGGTTTCTCTCCTGTGTGTATTCTTGAATGTTTAATCATTGCTGAATAATCAATAAAAGCTTTGTTACAGGCCGGGCAAGAAAATGGCTTTTCTCCAGTGTGTGTCCGGGTGTGTGATGTCAAGTGTGTCTTGCGATGAAATCTTTTACCACAATGCGAACAACTGAAAGGTTTCTCTCCTGTGTGTATTTTCACGTGTGACGTCAGGTGGACTTTCTGGGTGAATCTTTTGCCACAGACTGAGCAGCTGAAAGGTTTTTCTCCCGTGTGAATTATCATGTGTCTTTTCAGATTGATCTTGAGGCCAAACGTTTTGTCACATTGAGAACATTGCCAGTGTTCACTGTCATTGTGACATGTCTTGTCCCCTTTAGAGTGTTCATCATCACCAGAGTCTGGAGAGTGCGACATGATGTCATCACTATCTGATAGTGGAGCAAGGAGGCTGTCTGCTTGTGATCCTCCACATCGGTCACCTTCTGTTGTCACGTGCTGACTTGAGCTGCTGCCTGGAGGCTCCTCCCCTCTGTTCTGTTCCATCTGACCTTTGCCTTCATCATCTTCACTCTTCACAATGACACAAAACACAGGGACGTCCAGGTCTTGAAGCTGCTCCTCTTCTTTAATGAGCTGGGGCTCTGCCACCTCCTGCTCCACACTGCAACTCCATTCCCGCTGCTGAGGGGGAAGATATTGTTCACGGGGGTCTGCAGGGCATAACGAGACAAACGCACGTCATTTGGAAAAGTCTATTCAGTTATGTCAATAAACACACAGTGCCGTCAAAGCAGGAGTTCAATATACTGTGTGAATATTGCAGTTGAAGTAAGAAGCGTGACTATTCAAAGATTTTAGAATGAAGTGTTCTTG
Source organism: Phycodurus eques (assembly GCF_024500275.1). Classification (NCBI taxonomy): domain Eukaryota; kingdom Metazoa; phylum Chordata; class Actinopteri; order Syngnathiformes; family Syngnathidae; genus Phycodurus; species Phycodurus eques. The sequence goes on from NC_084526.1 coordinate 41,197,254, forward strand.
TATACTGCAATAGCACAATAACAATGTTGCCATGTAATTGTAGCTTAGCTTGCTACATTTCTCCAACACTGCCCTCAACGATCACATTAGCTACGTTGGAATTTCCAGCGTTTCATTATGAACTCAACTCATCTGTCGACACAAACTTCGATGACGCCCACCGCTCTCGAAGCTATTGACTTAACGTAACAACTTTAACCACTTACTCCTCGTTTTCTCAGTTGCTCTGCCTTGATCAAAAGGTTGTTTACTAGTAGTGCCATCAGAAGCAGCACTCATCTAAAACGAATCAATGGGCATCCCATAAAGAAAATGAACCTAACAATATTGTGTGATTGTTTTTTTTTTTTTCCCCCAAATAGAAGTAATAACTAAACAAGTGAGAGTACTAATTGAACAAACCTGCTCTGCGTAACACATCTTGAGGCTTGAAACGGTCCAGTTGTCGACGCTGTCGCTCGTTTTCCTTTTTAGTCCTGCTGAGTTCCTCCTCGTACTCCGCGATGGTTTTTTCAAACGCGACAAATATCTCCTCGGCGGCCGCGCTCAGCCGCTGATTCAGCAGCGCTCTCAGCATTTCGATTGGACACATTTGCACACGACAGGCGCGGCGACGCGACGCGACGCGACGCGACGCGACACTGGGCGAAGTGCCGGTAGATGACGTGGGTCGACGGCGGCCAGCGAGAAGCTTCACAAATTGCGCAGAGAGGAGTGGACGCGTGATTATCGTGTTGCAAAAAAAACACACAAAAAACACACACACCAAAAAGTCGGTGGTCTGACAGAAATACGTGCGGAATAAGGAATAAACACAGCGGTGAATGTTAAAAACAAGACGGACAAAACACTGCCGTTCCTTTGCTTTGACTTCCGGTAGGCAGGATACAATTACGACATTCTTGTGCGCTACTGCCTCCTTTGGTGTGGTGGTGTCATTACAAAGTAAATAGACGGACAGAAGCACTGCGATTGGCTGGCGACCAATACGTTAAGAGTATCGTGACGGTATTGCTGCCAACTTGAATGTCTTACGGCGAATATGTTGTTAACTGAACCAGATGAAACGTTCCACCCCACACCACAAATGTCACATGAAAATAGTAATGTTCTCCACGCCACACAACATTTGAAACATTCATTACAGATATGAAAGAGGACGAGGGTGGACCAATGCAGGGTGAGGAAAATGGTCTCGTTATCGTACACCCAATGATTCATATTTTATTCCACTGGTTTTAAAACGCAAAATAATCCTAGAATGGGAAAATAAGGCCCTCGGTTGAGAAGTTTTTGGAGTCTTGGTGCGGAAGCCTTTTTGGTCACTCCGACCAACTCGCCGACGACCGCGCCAGGCAGGACGCCCGCCTCACCCGAGGTTGCAAGGACACGTCGGACGACCCCCAGCTGCAGCTTCCTGCAAGCGCTCCGAGCCACCCTGCTTGGGGGCCCGAACTCAGTCTGAAGGAACGTCCCCCGACAGATGTCCTGCCTGAGAACTTGTAAATGTTGTTTGTTTTGTGTTTGTCTGTGTTTTATCCTGTAGAAACCCCTTTTTATTATTACATTTTCCATAAAATTCACCACTTGCATTGATTATATGCGTGTTTGGGATCAGAACGAAGAAAGTCTAGAACTCAAAGTTCCTAAAATGTAGCCAGCCACCTTCCGATAAGAGACTGATTATAAAGGTTTGTCGTCATTTCGCCTCAAGTTAACTTGTAAAAATATGACGTGGTGCCCCTCATATCTATCAAATATCTTGATTTATAACGCTGTAATTTAAAATTGCGATAACCCGGAAGTGACGCAGGCGCCGCTTCCAGCTCATCGTTTTCTTCTATATTATGCACAATTTGATGTCCCTCAATAAGCGCGACACTACAAAGACAAGATATTTAATGTTCAAACTGATCAACTTTATTGTTTCTAGCAAATAATCATTGACTTGGAATTTTATGGCTGCAACACGTTCCAAAAAAGCTGGGACAGGTGGTAAAAAAGAGTGAGAAAGTTGAGGAATGCTCATCAAACACCTGTTTGGAACATCCCGCAGGTGAACAGGCTCATTGGGAACAGGTGGGTGCCAAGGTTGGGTAGAAAAGGAGCTTCCCTCAATTGCTCAGTCATTCACAAGCAAAGATGGGGTCGAGGTTCACCTCTTTTTGAACAAGCGCGTGAGAAAATAGTCCAACAGTTTAAGGACAATGTTCCTCAACGTACAATTGCAAGGAATTGAGGGATTTCATCATCTACGGTCCTTACGATCATCAAAAGGTTCAGAGAATTTGGAGAAATCACTGCATTGTAAGCGGCGAGGCCGAAAACCAACATTGAATGCCCGTGACCTTCGATCCCTCCGGCGGCACTGCATCAAAAACCGACATCAATGTGTAAAGGATATCGCCGCATGGGCTCAGGAACACTTCAGAAAACCAATGTCAGTCAATACACTTTGGCGCTACATTTCAAGCTACAACTTGAAACTCGACTATGCAAAGCAAAAGCCTTTTATCAACAACACCCAGAAACGCCGCCGGCTTCTCTGGGCTTCGAGCTCATCTAAGATGGACTGACGCAAAGTGGAAAAGTGTTCTGTGGTCCGACGAGTCCACATTTCAAATTGTTTTTGGAAATTCTGGACGTCGTGTCCTCCGGGCCAAAGAGGAAAAGAACCATCCGGAATGTTATGGACGCAAAGTTCAAAAGCCGGCATCTGTGATGGTATGGGGTTGTGTTAGTGCCAATGGCATGGCTAACTTACACATCTGTGAAGGCACCATTAATGCTGAAAGGTATATACAGGTTTTGGAGAAACATATGCTGCCATCCAAGCAACGTCTTTTTCATGGACGGCCCAGCTTACTTACAACAGTGTGGCTTCGTAGTCATGTTCCCAATGAGCCTGTTCACCTGTGAGATGTTCCAAACAGGTGTTTGATGAGCATCCCTCAACTTTCTCAGTCTCTTTTGCCACCTGTCCCAGCTTTTTTTGGAACGTGTTGCAGCCATAAAATTCCAAGTTAATGATTATTTGCTAAAAACAGGTTGATCAGTTTGAACATGAAAGATCTTGTCTTTGTAGTGTATTCAATTAAATATTGGTCGAACATGATTTGCAAATCATTGTATTCTGTTTTTATGTTGAACAAAACGTCCCAACTTCATTGGAATTGGGGTTGTAAAACAAATAACTACACGATCAATAAACCACTAACGTTTGTGTTTCCCAACCTTTATTGAGCTAAGGCCCATATTTTACATTGGAAAAATCTGATGTCACACCACCTCAGAAAATGATGTCATAACAGGTGGCTGTACCTTCTGCTGTTTAGTACGGGTTGATCATTTACCTTCTGCTATTTAGTGGACACCTATTTATTCCTCTGCCTGCCACTATATGTCACTGGTATAGATAGAGGAACAAAGATACATTATTTTTAATAAATAAATACAGTGGAACATTGACTTGAGTTTAATTTGTAATTCTTGTAACTGAATTTAATCAGCGGTCTAAACAATTCTCCCCAGTGAAGTGAATTTCAAAGCCATTAACCCATTCCAGCACCACAAACAAGCAATTTGTATGTTTTGATTAAAGAAAAATAGCACTTTATTGAACACAAACACAAGAGAATGTAAAAAAAAAAAAAGTTCTCTAAAGTGTATGACTGTACATACTGTAATACACGTGTGTCGGAGGTGTACCTTTAGGGGCGTGGCCTAATGAGCGACAACATCATCTCTCCACTTGTGATCTACGACAGCTCCTTACAAGTGTTCTCATTTTCTATTTGTGTGTTTGACTGTTTGTCCCCTAAAAGTGGCTCGGCGACTGTGGCTCTCCTTGCCCGTATGCGAGGGCATTACAGACCCCGAGCGGCAGCATATCTGAAGCTGCCTCGCAACTCAAAGTTTGGCCGCGGTTAGGCTCAAGGCTGTCCCAGTGGTGGTAATGTTAGGAAGTCTTCACTTTATTTAAAGTCATGCAGCTTCATGTTCTGCTGTTGCTCTCGCCAGCGCACGTGTGTTTATCAAGTTGATACTTATAAGAGAAGCTACGGCCGCACACACTGCAACTGAACACTTTCTCACCGGTGTGTGTCCTTATGTGTCGCGTCAAAATTGACTTTCCGCGGAATCTTTTGCCGCACACCAAGCAGGAAAAAGGTTTTTCCCCAGTGTGTGTTCTCATGTGTTGAACCAAACCTGAACAATCGTAAAAACTTTTGCTGCACAGTGAGCAGGTGTACGGTTTTTCTCCAGTGTGTCTTCTTGTGTGTGTAATCATGTTTACCTTTTGGGAGAATCCTTTGCCGCAAAATGAGCATACGAATGGTTTCTCTCCTGTGTGGATCATCATGTGTTCTTTCAGATTGCTCTTGCGGACGAAAGTTTTGCCACACTGAGGACATGTCAAGTGTGTGTCATCAGTGTGACATGTCATATCACTTTTCGAGGTTTCATCGCCAGTGTCAGATGTTGTGTCGCCATTATCAGATAGTGGAGCTAAAGGTCTGTCTGCTTGCGATCCTCCACAATGATCCCGATCACTTTCGGTTGTCGTGTTTCGGTTTGAGCTGCGGCTCGGAGGCTCCGCCCCTTTGCTCTCATCACTTTGGCTGTCGTCATCATCATCTTCGCTCTTCACAGGGACACAAATCACTGGGAATTTCACCCCCTGAAGCTGCTCTGGCTCCGGAGCGATTCTGCGACTCTCCTCTTCCTCTTTTATGTAAGACGGCTTTGGCTCCTCTTGCTCCACCCTGGAGCTCCACTCCTGCTGCTCAGCATTAAGATCTTGATTCACGTCTGCTGGACACAAGAAGAAAACCACAGGCAGGTTAGCGAATCTCAACAAACATTGTTTCATTGTCTAGCTCAGTGACTCCCAACCAATGTGTTCTGAGAGCTCATCAGGTGTGTCGCTGGAAAGATCCAATTTCACTTCAGTGGTCCAAAATGATTTCTTTGCTACAAATAATCTCTGTTCATCGATATAAACCAGCGGCATAGAGTGACAGGTAGAACAAATAAATCCAAGATGGCACAAAGTAAAATTAACTTGTGGATGGATATACAGTAAGAGGATAGGGACCGAGCAAACAGGGAACCTTTCAATGTTTCACCCCACCTCATAAATGTTTAGAATTGCCCATATTAATAGTTTCAACTATGATCTCAAAACACTTCAAATCTAATTTCAAACTCATCTTACAACATTACCCTTAAAAATAAATGGCTTACAGATGATTTGGTTCAGAAAAAAATGCAGCCTCTCTGCATGCCACAATGCATATGCAGCAATAACTCTCCAGGTGTCACTGATGGTGTAGTGGTACACTCGCCTGACTTTGGTGCAGGCAGCGTGGGTTCAGTTCCCACTCAGCGACGGTGTGAATGTGGGTGCGAATGGTTGTCCGTGTCTATATGTGCCCTGTGACTGACTGGCGACCAGTTCAGGGTGTAGTCCGCCTTTCGCCCGAAGTCGGCTGGGATAGGCTCCAGCGCCCCGCGACCCTAACCAGGATAAGCGGTGTTGAAAATGGATGGATGGAACTCTCCAGGTTGTCTCACTGCAACATTCAGCGGGAACTCCATGCAGCACATCCTACAAAGCAATGGGGCTTTCCCATAGTGCAATGGCAAGCCGTGTTGCATTGTGGGCTACGTGCTTGTGTCCTAAATGAATATTTTGTTAAAGCGTCTTGTTCACTGTAGTACTAGAATGGCTCCAAGTACCGGAGACAAATTCCTTGTGTGTTTTTCACTTGGACAATAAAGAGGAATTTAAAATGCAAACAAAAATGGAGATATTTACTGTATATACCGTATGTAACTATTTGACATGAACAACATTAACATTAAAAGTCACTCAACAAACGAGAGGAAGAGACAAACCTGCGAGGTGTAACGCAGCTTGAGGCTTGAACACAGCGTCCAGTAGTTGACGTTGTCGCTCGTTCTCCTCTTTGGTGCGACAAAGTTCCTCCTCGTAATCTGCTATCGTTCTTTCAAACACCACTAAAATTTCCTCAATGGCTGCACTCAGTCGCTGATTCAGCAACGTTCTCAGCATGTCCACTTTACACATTTTCACACGATAATCAACAAAACTTTTCTCTCACGCTGAGGCTCTGCCGGCTAACTTCCGCCTCCCTTTGCTCGCCGCTTGTACGCTAAAAGCTTGGTTGGAACGCTTCCAAGTGCGCCGAGACGAGTTTATCCAGACGTTTACTTTGTTACACGAAAGACAAATGTTCACATGAAAGAATAGTCGATGGGTCAACGACGGAAATAACGTAGAGCATCACAGCATCTTGCTAACTTCTCTTCTTCTTCTTCTTCTTCTTCTTCCTTCTTCTTCGCAGTTTAACGGCGGTTGCAGACTGTGTTACTGCATGGCCGCCACCTATGGATTTGGATGGGTAACTACTGCTACAGTTTACAGAGCTTTGATTTTCAAATTCCTTTATCCAGTCCTGTTGCCCTCAAAAAATAGAATACGCGTCTAATCATTTTTATCTTTTGCTCGTATTAAATTCAGTGCTTTTGTGTGTGTGTGTGTGTTTTTTCACTTTATGCATTTCAACCAGAGTATCATTGATTAAGCATAAATTATTCATAAATAAAATCATAATAAATTCACCAATAAAAAAACAACACTGTCTACTCAGCAGTTGAGTGCCATGTCTATTTACAGTGATTTCATTGTGTGGTAGAAGAGTCCCAAAGAAGTTGAGTGCGATCTACTTCGACCTTCGACCACACTTAACAAAAAACAGTCAGGGAACAAGTCAAATGAAAATGATTGAATCATTATATAACCATGACAAAGTTTTATCCCCCGCATTAAATGGAGGTTCCCTTGTTGTACCTTGGCATACGAGTGGCCCAACTGAGGGCTTTTTTCGAGTCACGACCCGTCATTTTGTGAATTTTCTGCTTTGTATTGCCATCACAAATTGGAGTTCCGAGTGAACTTCAGACATGCTGCCGTGTGACGTGAAAAAGAAAAGAACAGCAGTCCGAGATGTACTTTCAGTTGTTTGTTGACACAAATTCAAAAGGAAAACACTCACAAAGAGCAGAGGAGACACTGACGTCACTGCATAGGCCACACCCCTTAAAGGCACACATCAACACACAAATCTACTACCGTGTTTGTTTATGTGTAACTTTGGCTTCATTACCGTTCATAAAACTGGTTCATTTCTGTACATTCTCTTTAATGTTTTTTTTTAAAATATAAATATTTGACACCGTTCATGCTCCATCATTGAACAAAATAAACTTTTAAATATAATCATCCATTTTCCTCACTAAGGTCATAAACAATCAAATACAGAATATAATAAATAACGTTTATCCAGTTTGACTGCTGCTGGTGTTGCTTCACCAAACGCCAATAAGAGAACCTGTGACGACACGTTGCAGATCGAGCATGGGTATGGTTTCTCTTATAGGGTATGGTATGGTTTATCGCAGAGTGAGCAGGAAAAGGGTTTCTCCCCTTCGCGCATTCTCGTGTGTTTTCACATTTGACGTAGTCCAAACACTTTTGTGCTTTGAGAGTATTTCCATTGTTTGTTGTCAGTGTGATATGTCATATTGGAGATTCAGCCCCCTCTGCTCTCCCCCCAATCTGGCTGTACTCTTCATCGTCGTCTTCACTCTTCCCGCCGACACAAATCCAGAGAGTCGTTTCTTCATTCAAGGAAGTAACGAGGCGTGATTGGTTACGGAGGAATGACGCCACGGATTACGTAAAACGTCACGCTGGATCCAGGAAGTGGTTTGTTTATGGGAAATGGAACCGTTATAACCCGCTCTCGACTGGACATGTGCTGCAAATATTTGCAGCACACAAATATAATATAATTCAGTTTCGAATTGTCACAATTAAGTTACAGATATATCTGTATTATTAAAAATGCCATGACGTTGTTGATGTCGTTCTACAACAATGCCGTATAGTCAAAATCAGAGTTTAAACGTTAAATGCACTTGCCATACATACCTGCGCTTTTACTGTAAATAGTTGTGAATTCGTCAGGTACGAGTAATAAACATTATTACACGGGTTGTGGTTGAGGGAAAGAATGAAGCCTCACTAGTTGAGAACTCCGCTTTCTCCTAATTAAAGGAAAATCTTTTTCTTTTTTTTTTTTTTGTCCCTTTCTCAGAGTGGCTCTCTTGGTTGTGAAACACCTTAATCATGGGACAGGTGTCAAACCCAAGGCCTGGGGGTCAGATTCGGCCTGTCGTGTTATTTTGTATGGCTCAATAAATATTGTGTTAAACATAAATAAAAGCAGAATACAATGACTTGCAAATCATGTTCGACCTATATTTAATTGAATACACTACAAAGACAAGATATTTCATGTTCAAACTGATCAAATTTGTTTTCAGCAAATAATCATTAACTTGGAATTTTATGGCTGCAACACGTTCCAAAAAAGCTGGGACAGGTGGCAAAAAAAGACTGTGAAAGTTGAGGAATGCTCATCAAACACCAGTTTGGAACATCCCGCAGGTGAACAGGCTCATTGGGAACAGGTGGGTGCCGTGATTGGGTAGAAAAGGAGCTTCCCTGAATTGCTCAGTCATTCACAAGCAGAGATGGGGAGAGGTTCACCTCTTTGTGAACAAGTGCGTGAGAAAATAGTCCAACAGTTTAAGGACAATGTTCCTCAACGTACAATTGCAAGGAATTGAGGGATTTCATCATCTACGGTCCATAATATCATCAAAAGGTTCAGAGAATGTGGAGAAATCGCTGCATGTAAGCGGCGAGGCCGAAAACCAACATTGTATGCATCAAAAACCGACATCAATGTGTAAAGGATATCACCGCGTGGGCTCAGGAACACTTCAGAAAACCAATGGCAGTAAATACAGTTCGGCGCTACATCCGTAAGTGCAACTTGAAACTCGACTATGCAACGCAAAAGCCATTTATCAACAACACCCAGAAACGCCGCCGGCTTCTCTGGGCCCGAGCTCATCTAAGGTGGACTGACGCAAAGTGGAAAAGTGTTCTGTGGTCCGACGAGTCCACATCTCAAATTGTTTTTGGAAATTGTGGCCGTCGTGTCCTCCGGGCCAAAGAGGAAAAGAACCATCCGGAATGTTATGGACGCAAAGTTCAAAAGCCGGCATCTGTGATGGTATGTGGCTGCGTTAGTGCCAATGGCGTGGGTAACTTACACATCTGTGAAGGCACCATTCATGCTGAAAGGTATTTACAGGTTTTGGAGAAACATATGCTGCCATCCAAGCAACGTCTTTTTCATGGACGCCCCAGCTTACTTACAACAGTGTGGCTTCGTAGTAAAAGACTGCGGGTACTGGACTGGACTGGCCTGCCTGCAGTCCAGACCTGTCTCCCATTGAAAATGTGCGGCGCATTATGAAGCGTAAAATACAACAACGGAGACCCCGGACTGTTGAACAGCTGAAGCTGTACATCGAGCAAGAACGGGAAAGAATTCCACCTCCAAAGCTTCAACAATTCGTGTCCTCAGTTCCCAAACGTTGATTGAATGTTGTTCAAAGAAAAGGTGATGTAACACGGTGGTAAACGTCACCCTGTCCCAGCTTTTGTGCAATGTGTTGCAGCCATAAAATTCTAAGTTCATGATTATTTGCTCAAAGCAAAGTTTATCAGTTTGAACATGAAATGTCTTTGTAGTGTATTCAATTAAATATATAGGTTGACCATGATTTGCAAATCATTGTATTCTGTTCTTATGTTTAACGTCCCAACTTCAACGGAATTGGGGTTGTACGATGTTAGCGTGGACTGTAAACTCGCATTCTTTCTTTATGAGGGCAAATGATCAAATATGAATCGCCCACAATTGGGACATAAAACCGATACGCATGCCGCTCGTCGACTCTTCCTCAGTGCTTGGGTCGACAGAAACGGTTGCAGGCAGTCTGTCAGCGAAGTGCGGATGAATACCGAGACCTCACCGGGGAGGCCGATAACAGGTAAAACCGAACGTTTCTGAGAATCTAGAATTAAAGAAACCTGTTTTCTTTTGGGCCGCAACACTATCCAATGAAAATCTGCTTTTGTGGCACCAATGGAACACACTAGCGTATTCTCCAATCTTCCGCAGGCTGAGCAGTATGTTCAAGGCAGCGTTTGGACAAAAGAAGCGCAAAGGAGGAAAATCAGCTGAAACAAGGAGGCAGAAGCACCCTGGTAAGCGCAAATAAACAAACACGCAACGTGCGCTAGTTTTTGGTCCTCGTCATCGAAGTCCAATGCGCTTACCCGACTAATAATGAGAAGGAGAAATGATTATCATCGCGAATCTGCTCACAGTTGTGCCAAGTTCTCTGGGGTGATTCAAGCGGAGCCCGTTCAGTCAGCCTCATTTCAAGTGTGTCAGAAGAAAACATCATGACCTGGTTACGACAACCCATTGGGAACAACGGGCCGCAATATCCGTTACAGAACCGTTACAATATCAGAGGGCCGCTCTGATGATGGACAAGTCGAGCTCAGTCGCAGGGAAACCATCGTCCTCGTTAATATTTCAAGGGGCTGTCCGTCTCTTTACCGTCCTCTCCGCTCCTCCCTCGCCAAGACGACGTAGTTCCATCCCCTACCGGCGCACCAAGTTCCCAGGCGGGCGGCCTCGCGTCGGTCACGATCGCACAAGCGCGTCGAAATGACGACGGCAACCCGAGCCGCGCGCGAAGCGGAACGCTCGCTTTCCTCGCTTCTCCCCTGGTTAGCGAGCATCTGTGCGTTCAGCTGCTCCATACACGTGACGGCAAACGCACGTGCGCGCATACAGACGGAGGCCCCCGGGGCCGCAATCATGTGACAGATTGTCGCAGTAAATGATTGAACACGATGACTTCGGGCAAGGAACCCCGATGAGGTGGGCATAAGGAAATAAGACCGGAACGCCATCAAATTTGGTTTGATTTGCTGCGTGAGAGAAGAAGTGGTCCTGGCTACACTGTGTAGTATGTGTTTCCGAAAGCATCATGAACTGAAACAGTCAAAGGTCACCATTCAGTGCTCGCCATAGTAAAAGCGCAGGGGGGCTTAACGTGGTGGCAGCCCCGAAAAGTTCCGTTGTATTTAACTTTGAAGTATCATACATTTGCCTGTCTATTTTTAAACATTCAGTAAAAATTTGATTTCACTTATGTGCAATTCATTTTGCTGAAATCATCATTTAAGTACAGCCCCCCAACCCCACCCCGTGGCATACCATAATTCAAAATTCTCCGATACATTTTAGCCATTTATTGCAAATATATAAATGTTTGTGTACACGCGCTTTTCTAATAAATGAATTCGATCAGAATCAGAATCAGAATCAGAATCATCTTTATTTGCCAAGTATGTCCAAAACACACACACAAGGAATTTGTCTCCGGTAGTTGGAGCCGCTCTAGTACAACAAACAGTCATTTAAGGTGCCCACTAGGGGGCAGTGTCCTATAACAAGTACATCCATTGTGGGAAAACGAGCTTTTGACGTCATTTGCATGCGTCAATGCCTTCTTCCTATGGAAGGCTAGTTGAGTATTTATTCCATATCCTTGGAATACAGTTTAAGGTCCATGTACTAGTACGCTCCTTGTCATCACTCGTGAGACAATTCCACGCACTAGTAAAAAGGACTTACTAGTCTTACTAGTAATGTTTATTTTTTTCCTCCAAAACTGTCACCCAACCAGTCTACATGCGTTTTGTGGACTTGGAGAAGGCGTTCGTGGGGGGGTGCCTCGGGAGTATGGGGTACCGAACCCCCTAATACGGGCCGTTCGGTCCCTGTACGACCCGAGTCAGACTTTGGCCAGTAAGTGGGACTCGTTTGGACTCCGCCAAGGCTGCCCTTTGTCACCGATTCTGTTCATAACTTTTATGGGCAGAATTTCAAGGCGCAGCCGAGGCGTAGAGGGGGTCCGGCTTTGGGTGGCCTCGGTATTGCGTCTCTGCTTTTTTTGCTGATGACGTGGTTCTGTTGGCTTCATCGAGCCGTGACCTCCGACCGTCACCGGAGCGGTTCGCAGCCGAGTGTGAAGCGGCCGGGATGAGAATCGGCACCTCCAAATCCGAGACCGTGGTCCTCAGTCGGAAGAGGGCCGGCGTGTCCTCTCCGGGTCGGGGCTGAGATCCTGCCCCAAGTGGAGGCGTTCAAGTATCTTGGGGTCTTGTTCACGAGTGAGGGACGAATGGAACGGGAGCTCGACAGGCGCATCGCTGCGGCGTCTGCGGTGATGCGGACTTTTGTATCGGTCCGTTGTGGTGACGAAGGAGCTGAGCCGCGAGGCAAAGCTCTCGATTTACCGGTCGATCTACGTTGCTCGCCCTCGCCTACGGTCACCAGCTGTGGGTGACCCCGGAAGAGCTGGATGAAGTGGCTGGGGAGAGGGAAGTCTGGGCGTCCCTGCTAAAGCTACTGCCCCCGCGACCCGACCTCGGATAAGCGGTAGAAAATGGATGGATGGTCCCTGTACCAGTACACTCTGTGTCCCCACTAGTACAAATAATTTAGCGCACTAGTACAATGACTGTGTCTTACTTATAATGTTTTGTCCACTGTCTGTATGACATTTCTGCACACTAGTAGGAAAACCTTGGCGTACTAGTAGGACAACTACATGTTACCACCAGTGAGGCAAAACCGAGCACTGGTTAAGCGCTATATGTTTAACTCGTAGAATTTTACGTCAAGAGTAGTAGCAGTGGCATTTGTCCACTAGTCCACAGGTTTGCCTTGCTAGTAAACTCTGCTAGTATTCCCAAAGTTATCTGACTTGTGTTGAGCACGATTGTAATAGAAGACGGATATCGAAGAAATGCTTGAAGGGCTTTATAATGCCTTCCACTGTCAGCATTCGCTGCGGGTAGAACATTACGATTGAGACGCGGTTGTGCTACCAGTGCGCCATAATCGTTCTACTATTGCAGGGAATTGTCCTGCTAGGGTTAGGGTGAGACGAGATACCAGAAGATTGACCACACACGACTCAAACACCGGGCGGGGGGGGGGGGGGGGGAATTCATCCCAGCTCAGTGTCTTATCTGGAGGGGCTTAATCTCTCTCTCTCCCATACACACTTTCTTTCATATTCCTCCCTGGCTCCACTCTCAACCCCCCCAGCCCACCCCCGCCCCCCGTCCCCTCCCTTCTCGCCTTCACTCCGCTCCCACCCCTCCCGTTCCCTTCCCATTCTCCTTCGCCCCTCTGCTGAGCCCGAAGGACGGGTAAGGAAGCTGGAGTATGTGGACGGCTCGCGCGACTCGAGGGGACCTCTCGTCTTCGCCTCGTGCTGTGGCGAGACGGAGCGCAGAGGTGAGAGGGTGGGCGCGAGTGTGTTCGGCATCGTGGCTGTTGATGGGGGGATGCAATACGGTCGGAGGAGAATGAATGGGATAAAGGTGAGGGATGTGAAATGAGTGTGCGTGTGTGTGTGAATCCGAATGAAGTTCTTCCTTTCAGGTGAATAAGACAAATGGTGCCACGATGTGTAAAGTCAATTACACGCCTCTAACTTAAATGACATTTTTTTGGGGTGGGGGGGGGGGGGATGAATATCAATAATGCAGACAGGGTTTCTTATGTCTAGAGAGCTATACTCCAAGGATGAACAGATTCAATTGTATTTATTTATTCTTTGTTTTATTATAAGGCATTTCCAACCCCGGTTGCCAGGCACTTTTCAGCTTCCCGTTTCCAATGGCAACTGCTCGATGGTTTGATGAATAGCGCTGGACATTCACGGTGTTCTCGTGCTACTCCAGATTGAGTCTTCGTTCTCTCCTGGCGAAATGCAAAGTTTTCTTGTCTCTCTCCCTCTGAAATACAACCCCCCCCCCCCCCCCCCCCCCCCCCGCCCTCATTTCTCTCGTTCTCTCCCAAGCTGTGAAGTGAGAAGTGCATAGAGAAAGGCTCTAATTGGCGAGCCTTGTGAAACAAAATGCCTCGGCCTGCCTATTAAAATTGACCTTCATCCTCTCAAGGCTCGCGCTTGGGTTGAATGTGAGGGGGGGGGGGGGGGATTCAAAGGTAAAAAGGTACAGAGTGAAATGTTGAAAAAAGAACGAGCGCAAAACAAACGTGGTGCGTAGACGCAAAGATGTGTGCGAGGCGGCGTGAGCTGTTCTTGTTATCTGAGATGTTCTGTCATCCTGTTTATAAGCCTACTCAATATGCGTGTTACTCAGCCCCGAACATGAGGTGCAAGAACAAGAGACGTGAACGGCTCAGACGGGTAAAGGCACAAAAGCAGGGGAGATGTTCCAATTGTGGAAAGTAGTGTCTTTACACTGTGAGCACGCGTGTTACTGACGTGGGGTTGGAGGTCAAAGAATCACGGAACCTTAAACCGCGTCAGCCGACCTCTCGGGAAGCCGACGCCGAGGCTCCGCGTCTCTCTCGTCACCACAGCTCGTTCAAATTCACGGGCTGTCTTTCGGCCGCGAGCACCTGGCAAACTCTCCGCCTCGCGCAACCTTGTGACGGCGCGACCTACGGGAAGCTGCTCGAGCGTTTATTCACTCGGCTCCATATCCTCGTACGCTCTTTGTCCTCACGAGTAAGGCAATTCAGCGCACTAGTGGAAAGACTTGGGTGCACTAGTAGCACGATTGCGTCTCACTGGTCACTATTGCCTTTCGCTACGACAGTATATGCCACCGGTGTCAAACTTCAGGCCCGGGGGCCTTATCCGGCCCACCGCATTATTTCATGTGGCCCGCGATAGCAAATCATGCCATGTCAACTTCAATGATTCTCGCTAAAATCTGTCTGTCCAAAAGTTTTAATTGTCATATGGAGGAAATAATAACATTGAGATATTGCAAGCATTTTTAGGTTACCAAACCGTTGCCTTACTGATGAAAACAAAGAGCGTATTAGTACATCGGCCTTAAACTAGATTAGACCCGCATTTTCCGATTGTTTCATTGTTGCGACCCGCTTTAACAGAAGTTCAGAACAATAAAGATGGTCTTTGTTTAAAAATAGCCTCTAAAAAACGCATGTACAATATAAGATTTTTTTTAACCGTGTTTCAAATGAGTATGCTCTACCGCTAAAAGCATATTGCTAGCCACGACGTCCGCCACACTGTGTTTGTTTATGGCGCGAGAGCGCAAGGAAGTCACATTTCCTGTCCTGAATACGAATACTTGAAAGTTTTTATTAGCCGTCCGTGACTAACTTTTGGGTCCCGACCCACCAGTTGAGAATCACTGCTCTCCATGGTCCTAGTGAGGGAAAACTACTCGTCGGAATTTTGGTGCTACTGTGGGATCCAGGAGGCTACTAGTGTGTGACACATGCCTACTACTTTGTAGTTGGGCCTAGTTGTGTTACTAGTGCAGCACAGTAGACAAATAGTAAGGTTTAATCGTGTAGTAGTTGGGCAAAAAGTGGCCGTACACTGCGGAAAAAAAAAAGAACTTCTCAAAACAAGTAAAAAAAAAAAAAAAAAAGTGGAACAATACATTTTGTCCTTAAAATAAGTGGAAAAATATATATATATATATTCCAATGGAACCAGAATGAATTAACTTGATAAGATTCTTGCAATAAGATCTTTTTGTCTTGCTGAAAATTTAGACAAAAGTCAAAACTGTAAATAAGTACAGTAAGATGTTTTTACGAGAAATAAGATAAATTCAACCGTTGAGATTTTGTGTTTTTTTGCTGCGTCGTAGTGGAAAACAATACTTTAGTAAGCCAGTCATTCTACGAGTGCACTCTAGTTCTTTTACTCGTGCACTTGATTGTCTTAATAGTGAGGAAAAATAGCGTGGCGTGAACCTTAAGCTGGATACGAAAGATATACAATAAATGCTCAAACCGCTTCCATAGCAACCTTGACAAGGGACTGTCAAGCTGCTGTCGGTGCGGTTCTAATCAGAGGAGCTGGGTGTGCTTTGTTTTCACTTTTTTTCTTTTTTTTTTCCTCCCTTTCTGGGTTTGCTGACCTGTGAATGCATAGCGTACATTTCACACGATCCGCTTGCAATGCTGCCACGCAGGACGCATCACCGAGAGGCCCACCTATCATGCTTCCATTTGCCTGTTCGTGTGTGTGTGTGTGTGTGTGTGTGTTCCAGACCTCCACGTGGAGCTCCAGCTGGGCTCCTCGCTTTCTACCCAGGAACTGACGACCAGACTATGCTTGTTATTGGGAGAAGCAACGCCCGGCATAGCTAGCTCTCCTATGGAGGACAGGAGGGAAAAGAAGGTAAAGCGGCATCTTTATTTACTTTCCTTTTTTTCAGGGGGGGGGGGGGGGGATAAAAATAAACAATGCTTGAATTTTTATAACATTTCGATTTCCGGCTGATTTATTTCATGAAGAAACAATTCATGATGTGATGAGTACCCACTTGGACGCATACTAATTCTCATCATTGTCATCATCAAATTAGAAATGATTTATACATCGCTGCAATATGAATTATGCTGCAGTCCTTGTTCATGTTGCTTGCGCATTCACTCCATATCTCTGATATCCATCTTAAGGCCCATGCACTAGTACACTCTTTGTCCTCACTAGTGATACAATTCAGCGCATGTATTACTAGTAATGTTTTCCCACTACTGCCAATCCTTTTTTTTGGGTCGTGCTTACAATTGAGCTCTTTTAAAGCATGTTAAAGTCCTCAAAAAAAATCTTCTTTTAATCATTTTAGTCAGCTGTCTTTTATTTCTGTACTTTATTTTGAAATATCTTTTGCGCTTTGTTTTTCAATGCTTTTAAATGTTGCCCTTTTAATCACCTAAAGCACGCTGCGTCACCTTTTGTATGAAATTCTCTACATAAAAGAAGCTCCCTTACCTTGTCTACTAGTGCCTACTAGTACACAATTACTAGTAAATTACTGTCCTGCACTAATAACACTACTGAGCCTAACTAGTAGGCCCTAAAGTGGCAGACAATCCATCACACTTGATCTCCAGTTTAAGGTCCATGTACTAGTATGCTCTCTGCCCTCACTAGTCGGACAATTTAGCACACTAGTGGGACGAAGGCGCGCACTATTAGAACTGGTGTGTCTTGCTAGTGAATTTTTCCACTACTAGTGCCACTTGCAATTGAGCCTGACTCGTAAACTGTGGTAACTGGGCTGCACTAGTAACATTAGTCAAAAACTAGAAGCCTTCCGGACCCTCATAGTACAACCAAAATTCAAGTACGACTAGTGACATTACAACTCATTCATTCTTTACAATTCTACTAGTTCACGTATAGCGCTTCAATCGTACACAGGTTTCAAATTGTGCCCAGTTTTGCCTCACAAATAATCGGTAGTTTTCCTACGAATGTAAAGAAATGTCATACGTAAAACAAGATACTAGTAAGACATTCCTTCTACTTGTACTCCCTATTACTGTATTTTTAATAAGCGCCGAACTGTCTTATTAGTGAGGATAAAGAGCATACTCGTACATGGACCTGAAGCAAGAGGTTATAGTGATTTAAATCTGCGCACTAGTTGACAAGTGTGTACTAGTAGTGACATTATAAAATTCTACTAGTTAACGTCTTGCGCCTCACTAATCGCGCACAAATATCAACTAGGTCACAATTTTGCCTCACTAGTAACATGCAAGCGTTTTACTAATTTGCAGACATGTGACGCAGTTGCCTGGTGGGATTTCTTTTTGATTTTAATTTGCTTTACTAGTAAGACAGTCGTGGTACTCACGCGCCCTAGTTATTTGACTAGTGTGCTGAATTATGGCACGCGAACCTTGAGATGGATACCAAGAAGAGTGAATAAATGCTCAAACAGTTTTCCATACGCGCGGCTCACGTGAGTCCCGCCGGCGTCCTACTCGCCGTACGATGATCGAACGTGCTTGCGGCGCCGTCTCCGCGCCTCGGCCCATTTAGCCAGCCTCATTTCACCAAGCTGAGCTCCAGATACAGTCGCCTTCGCCGTGAAAGCAGGCAGGGATCATATGAGGAATGGGGCTTGTCCTGGCCTGCCAGAGCTAGATGAGGGCCCCCCGCTATATAAGGAACATCAGTGAACTGCCTCCATTCTCCCACCTTGTTGCTGTTGATGATGTCACTGATGCAACATAAACGTTGCATCAGTGACGAAGAGGCCCGAACTGCTTTTGATCAAACTACCGAGATAAAAAAACAAATCTTATGAGAAAGCCCGTTATTCTTTCACAGTGGACAAGATGTGCTAACAAACCTTTCCAAGCGTGTTCTTTTGTGCAAACGTGTCAAGGGTCACGTGCCATTTATAGGAAAGGTCCCACACGTTTATACTGGATGTAATGACGCAAGGAGCACACAAAAAAATGCCAGTTGTAACAGTGAGCGGGTAGTTGAACCAACACCTGCAGTATATTTTTATTTGTTGACTGTTGCAAATTTGTCATTTTCTTAACTTGTCCAGCCTTCAATACATCTAATGTCTGTGATAGAGCCACGATGAAAGTTTTGAGCTTGGCCCGAATATTTCAGGTTTTTATTTTTATACTCTTTATTTGGTACTCTTTAGTATCGCCGCGCGGGGAAGTCATACAATCGAATATGGAATAGAAACACTTGCATATGAAACTGACCTCTCTGTAGCAATGATTCCATTGATTCACTAGTCCCGATACAATTTGACTTAATCGGTCCGAAATAGGTTTCACCAAAAACCTTGGTTTCTGACAAAAATGCAGAGAAAACAAGCGTTTTGTGAAAAGAAAAATGTCAAGACAACAGTGACTTTGATGATATTTTACTCGTTTTTTGCTTTTGTGACACCTTAATCTATATAAAAAAAAAAAAGCAAAACTGAAAAGGGCTTTTGATGGCAAAATAATAATGTATTTACAGATATACAACTAAGAAACGTGCCACGAATGGCGGCGACTCACCACATGGCTCCAGTTGAATGTCAGTGTCTTCTTTACATGGCGTTCCACGTTCACTCCGTGAACTTGGTCATCTCTTCTCACAATCGCGACACACATTTTCGACTACTTACCACATATACAGACTCTGTTCGAGTGCGAACTGCCTGAACTTTTCTGGCTTCAAACACGTTGGCATCTGTCTCCCTCGTAATCGATGTGACAAGCCGAGATTCCCCCCATAATCTTAATCTTCTACTCAAAAGTTGTGCTGCTCTCAAATCCAAAGCAATACAGTGCCGCCATCTACAGGGATCTGTTGGTCATTACAGTGGTTTACAAATTTCACAGACAAGTTGGGTGAGACCCTCTTCCACGCCTACCTATTGAAAAATCTACTTGACGCATATATACGTCAGTGGCAGTAAACGGTTGGATTTCAGTTGAATATAAACGCCCACGACTTAATGTGTCTTTGTCCATCTGCTCTATCTATGTCACTGATGTATAGTGCCAGGCAACAAGTAGATGGCAGAAGGTACGATTAACCCGTTGCCGTTCATGCAACGGAATAATAGCTTTGTGTTCAACTAAACAGGCACATATGTCACACTGAGTAAGTAAATTTGTGAGTAAATTGAAACCCGATCTTCGCTATTTCAGTACACTGTACGTACTTTGCTTGATGGTGTGCTGTGAGATTTTTGTAATGTAAAATATGTGCGTTGGCTTCGTAAACGTTTTGGAACCTCTGGCCCAGAGCACTTATCACTATGTTCACCTGTTGCAATCTATTGAGTTCACCATCGCCGACCATTGTTCCCATTGTTGATAGATGAAAGGAAAAAAAAAAAAAAGACACACACACACATACATACATACACACATGCAGTGCTACCTCATTCTTCATCTGTTTTTTTTTTTTTAACCTTTGCACACATTACAGCTGTCATCCACATATTAACATGATGCATTCATTGGATTTTCTGTGCCTAAATGTATCCTTTCATCTGTGACGAATATCCATATCCGTCTTATTGAGGTTATCTTCCATCTTGAACAGCAGTGTGCGTCGAGCGAGTTTGTCTCCAAACGGTGACTGTCAACAGCGCGGGATTCATTTGAGAATCTAACCAGCTGTCCTTCTGAAAAACTGCGGAAAAAAAGATCGTTAAAGTGGAAAAGTTCCATTTTACAGTATGTCACTTGGAGTACGAGAAGCACACAGCTGTCAGTTATTGCACAGTTTTGCCTCCCAAATAACATGCACTTGCCCTACGAGTACACTGAAGTTGTCCTACTAGTGAGGACAAAGCGCGTACTAGTACATGGACCTGAACACGATATAAAGCAGAATAAATAAAGAATAAATGCTCAAAATGGTTTCGACAGTGCGCAGTAGTAAAACGACAGTGTCTGACTAGTAACGTTTGCACTCTAGTAGGCCAAAAGTGGCACTAGCAGTGAAAAAAAAACATGACAAGTCGTTCTACCAGTGCATCCTTGTCATGCTACAAGTGTGCTAAATTGTCTTACGAGTGAGGACAAGAAGAATGCTGCACATGGACCTTAAGCTGGAGATCAAGGTTACTGAATAAATGCTCACTGTTGCAGAGAAAATGGAGACCGCTGATATTTTTCCTCATCCGGCGTGTACATATTTAGTGCCTCTTTCTTTTTCAGGGCGACACTCCCGCTCAGGGAGGAAGTCCGAGCTCCACGTTGACCTGCGGCACTGCTTCTCCTTGCTCTGGGAGCCCCTCCTCCACCTTAAGCAGCAGTAACGTATGCCATCCTTTGCCCCTGCCTTCGCCACACGGAGGCTCCGGCCTCAGTCCCGGCGGGACGCTCTCCAGCCCCGCACGAGGCCCCGCTCAATGTTCTCCGGCCGCACTCGTCGCCGGGAGCAGCCTCGGCCCACCGTCACAAAGCCCCACCACCTCCGCCCTGGAGAGCAAAGACAGCGGAATAATAGGTGAGCGCTTAGCAACCTTGATGTTGACACGATAAGACGTACAGTGAAATATTGCAGATTTTTATTTTCATTTTTTTTTTTTTTACAAGATTTGACAGTGTACAGGCATGTTCAAATTTAGAGTTGTGAGCCTTCAGTGTAG
Organism: Phycodurus eques; assembly: GCF_024500275.1. Taxonomy (NCBI): domain Eukaryota; kingdom Metazoa; phylum Chordata; class Actinopteri; order Syngnathiformes; family Syngnathidae; genus Phycodurus; species Phycodurus eques. The sequence continues at coordinate 41,218,237 of NC_084526.1, forward strand.
TATCACGTTGTGCCACAACATGCCGGGTGGTATGGACGGTTGACTGGCAGAGATGCATAACAGCCAGACGAAGACGCCGAGAAAGTCCCCAACCAAATTTAAGAAATTGTCATTGTTCCGACATAGCAGAGATATAGTATGCCTACGTATCATGTTGTATGCTCCCTTTGTATGTGTTGCTGCTTCATGTGTGTCAAAGTAGCAGTTGTTGAAAGGATTATTATGATAACCGTACCATCTGCTAATTTCGCCGTACTTCTAATTGGGTATCAGCCCGGCTGACTTGTGCCAGACTTTATAGGTGATGCAGATGGGAAGTTCGATGAGCCATCGCTGAGCTCCGAGTCCTTGTGAAATGTGCAGTCCTATCCCGCAGTTTCTGTGTGTCGCCTGTGCCACTTCAGCCTCAAGGCTTCAACTCCCTGCTGTCAAAACTGGGACACTGCTGTCTTTCTTGCTTATGGGTCTGATGCTCCTAAAATAGGACACTTTTCTCGAAATAGACTCTGTATTTATAGTTAAATACTAAAGGGCAACGGCTGCATCGAGAATGATAAAAGCCTTCGATTGATGAGTATTTTAAGAGGAAAAAGTTCGAGTATGTGTGTGTTGGTTTGTGCAGATAGGATTTAAAACCGTTTTATGCAGTAAACGGGGAAAAGAAGAAATGTGAGCAGTTGAATTTGTTTTTTTTTATCATTGCCACAGACTATGTGTCCAAAACAGTTTATCTTTTCCAACTCATGTTACAACTCTACCCTAAGAAAATAAATGGCCTACTTATCATTTGATTTTGAAAAAGAAAAATGTGCTGGAAGTGCGCGCGGAAATGCACATACTCCATCACGCCCACTAACAACCCAGGCTAAACTTGTTTTTAAGTTTCTCAGTCGAACTGCATCACTTTGACTGTGCTTCCTTGACACCAATTGCTACTTTCCTATCAGCCAGGGCTTTGACAACCATCACGTCGGGCCGAGTGATTCCCACAATGCAATGTGGATTTTTCTTTCGGCCTTATTGTTACGTTAAATGTCATTGTCGTTTCTGTCTATGTGTTTCTTCGAAAGTATACATTTATTTAGCTGTAACATTTATTGTTGATTGATGTTGTACTGTTTTTTTTTTTTTCTTTTCTTTGTTTTTGTTCTTTTTTAAATTGTGTGAAATAAGGACTTCTTGGTCGATTCCTCTAGCACAGTGTGCCCAGTGGGGTGTCAACCGATTAAAGATAATAATAAGTAAAATAAAATAAAACAAAATCTTTGCTAGCAATAGTGGCATGGGGCACATTGACTTCTTATTTAGTCACTCCGATCTACAGCATGTTGTCAACATATTTGGTCAAAGCAGCACATTTTTTTCAAGCCAATTGTTTCAAATCCAAGTGAAGTCACGAGTCACTGCTGTTCAAGTCCAAGTTGAGTTGCAAGTCCGATTTAAAATAGGAGTCAATGAAATTGCGAGTTTGGTTATGAAACGAATTCTATTTATGAGTCAAGGCGCCACTGTGTTAGAGTTTTTTGTTCACATGCCTGGCTTACCTCACCAATATCCCTCTTGTGCGTAGCAACCATCACTAGTTCTTCTGAGAATGAGGAGCGAAGTGTCTCGAGTTCCGATCTGACTGCGGACGAAGCCCCGGGAGGCAGCGTCGTCGTCGTCATGGGCCACACGGGCGAGGACAACCGTCTCGGGCCTCCTCGGAGTAATCCCACCATCCAACCTGAGGAGTCATCAGGGAGAGCTGATATCAGGGAGCCCAGGACACCCCCACCACCTAAGAGACCCCTCCCACAGCACCACATACACACCGCTTCCTCTTTCATGATGCCCCGTCCAAATTCTGTGGCAGGTACATGTTATTCATTGTTCTTCTGGTCTTGATCATCATGGAAAACGTCATTAATTTAATGCGCTGATTGGTTTCCTGCAGACCGAGACGACTATCTTAACCCTTACATACAGTTCGGGTCAAATTTGACCTAATTTGACAACAATAAAAATACTCTAAATATCATTCTTTCACCCTGAAATTTGATGACCTTTCCTAAAGTGATTTAAAATACACACAAAACAAACAAACAAACAAACAAACAAAAAAACATTCTTTTGAACAGGTGCTCCATACTCTCGTGTACACTGAAGCTATTCCAGGTCAAATTTGACCCGTGTCTACAAAAACAGGTTTTAGTTTTACCAGTGTGTGTTGTAATCAAGGAGAATGGTGGTTATGATGGAAATCCTGAAACCGTGAAACAGTATTGTTCAGGAGGAAGCTTAAAACAGTCCCAAGAATTGCCTTTGTTGTGCCACAGTTGCACAGGTTCCTGTAGAAACATGCACATGTTGGTCACGGGGGAATCCTGAAACAGCGCAAGGATGCTCATATATACTAAATAAATATAACAATCAAAAGTCATATAGAAGTCAGCGGGTGTCGTGACACAGGCTCGAGATCTGCACATTTAAAAACAAATACCTGCAATGTAGATAATAAGCTGCAGGCTATTATTTTATGGACACCTGTTATGAGGGTATCCTTGTCCTGGGTCGGTCTGTCTGTCTGTCTGTCTGTCTGTACCTACCTACCTATCTACCTATAGCTCTACAGTATCTCTAGCGCTACAGTATGTCTATCTCTATCTCACACTATCTCACGCTATTTCTATCTCATGCTATCTCGATCTCGATCTCACGCTATCGCTATCTGTATCTCATGCTCTCTCTATCTCACGCTATCTCTATTTCCATCTCAAGCCATCTCTATCTCACACTATCCCTATCTAATAGAACAGTGATTCACAACCGCTGTGTGCCAGGAGGGATCATCAGGTGTGTCGCAGGAAATGATCCGATTTTGCTAAATCGGTCCACAGAATAGTTCGTTTACTACAAATAATGTATCTTTGTTCTATGCCAGCGACAGATCTTAACAGGTAGAGCAATGAAACGCTCTTCCACTTGAAGAAAGGGAGGTCGTAGTACCATGTGTTGTACGTGTTGCCCTTCGTAAAACAGAATAATAGCTTTGTGTTCAACTAAACAGGCCCAGATTGTACCCTGAGTAACTACAGTTGGGAGTAAATTGAGACAAGATGCTCATTACATAATTATTGATACGTTTTGTGACATTTGTGTTTAGCGGTGTGCCGTGACATTTTTCTAAAGTCAAACATGTGCCGTGGCTCAATCAAGGTTGAGAAACACTTTAGAAAGAATGTCATCTGGTGTTGCCATGGCAATGGCAGAGCGGGAAATATATCAATTGGCTATACGTTTAGCGGAGGTATCGATAGTTAAGTGAGGTGTGGCATGAGCCGACGTCATTTGATGAGACTCCTTGCACCATGTGTCGGCCAAACTACCAGTGAGCAGTGGAATTGAAGTACCCTGGGAGGCTGTCATGAAATGATCTCTTACCTCTCCTGTTACAATCTGTGCTGGTGCACAAGGCTCTTCTTCCTCCTCTTTTTCTTCTTCTTCCTCCTCTTCTTCTTCTTCTTCTTCTTCACATAACCTTAGATGTCTGTTCACTTGTGCTTTGTGGTGCGGGCATAAAAGAGATTCCCTAAGGAGTGGATTGATTCACAGTAAAGCCTGCCAGTTTCTTCTGTCAGCTGGTGCTTTCATTTAGACAGTCGAAATGAAATTGAGGATAAAGGCAAAGTGGTTCTGCACAGTACTGGCTGGGCCTGCTAATATTTACTCCACATGAAAGTTAAGAACTTTGTGTATTCGCTCTAAATTTAAAACAAAGCTTGAATTTTTCCCATGTGGAAAACGTTGGAATGATCATGTCAAGCTGCAACACAGAAATTCGGCTACAGTATACAAACAAGCGTGCATACTTTATATAGCATGATATAATGTACAGAAAATACTGTAGCATATGATGATGAGTGCTGTGCTGAACTCTTAATTGATTTCTGTCTTCATAACCTTACTTCACAGCAGTCCTTTTGACATAATAAACCAGGAAAATGTAGGATGGACACTTATCAAGTCATTTGAGCATTTGTTCACTATTCTTGATGTCCAGCTTAAGGTCCGTGTACTAGTGTGTGTTTAAGTAACCGCAAGTGAGCCATTGTGATCATTTTACAGTTCAGTACATAACTCCCTGACACTATTGTATGACATTTCTGCACATTATCAAACAGCTTTGGCACACTAGTAGGACAACTACATGTCACCAGTGAGGCAAAACCACTAGTGGGCATTATGGTGCTTCTAGTAGGGTTCAGGAGGCTACTAGTGCATAACACAAGCCAGCAATTCAGTGCACTAGTAGGACCACTAGGGCACACTAGTGGAACAGATGTCTTCCTAGTAATATTTTTGCACGACTAATGCCACTCAGAGGTAAACTACTGTGCTGCACCAGTAACACTACGAGGCCCAACTCGTAGGCATGTGTCACATATTAGTACTAGAACAACTAGTGAGGCAAAACTGTGCACAAGTTCTAGTGACACAAAATCCTACTGAATAAAAAAATATATATACTTACAGTCTTACAGTAGTGGAAGGCTGTAGTGGGAAAAAAAACAACTTTACTTGTTCATTCTACTAGTGCACTAAATTGCTTTGCTGGACAAAGAGTGTACTACTACTAATCCAGAGGTCAAGAATATTGACTAAATGCTTCCACAGCTTTCCATTGGCATCCTTCATTGCGGTGAATGAGGAACATTGTAAAATGGCTTCAAAAGGTGCTGTCTAAATGCAGGCTGATTAGTGATTGGATTTGGCAGTCTTTCCATTGTAACTGCGGAGCGACTCGGCGCCACGTTGCCTGCTCACGATTCCAGTGTTGTGACGAGCTCGTGTTGTGAGGTTTGATGGGTGCAGGGGCTGAGTTGACCTTTGAATGTGGGGAAGGATCAACAAGAGGTGGCGTGTCATCAGTCACAGTCATCAGCAGTGGATGAAAAGGTAGGCAGCCTTGTTGTGGGTGACCAGGGCGGTTGTCAAACTGGATGAAAACAGGATTTTCTTCCTCTCTCTCTCTCATGATCATTCGTGGTCCACTCAGCAATTTGGCCAGGCGGTCTTGAGCCAGCAATCGTTCTCATCCCACGCCACACCTCCTTCACACCGTTTCTCCTGTTCACACCTCGTACCCAAGATGTTCTCTCCATCCTCCAGTCTCCTCTTGGAAATGTGATCCTCTGCATTCCTATTCTTTTACAGTCGTCGTTGATAAATGATCATGAAGTACACGTGAAGTGTCTTCGGTATTTGCAAAGGTTTAGTGAGTCCCTCCTTATGCTGCACGAACAAGTGTATAAGGCAAGGAGCAGCAAGGACACAGATAATCAAACCCAATAAATGCAGCACAAGTAATTCAGTGAACCCCCGTTGACCGTGCGGCATACGCCCCAGACGTACCCACGGTCGGTGGAAATACACAATATCGAGAAATCGTACAAAAAACATGGTTATACACATTTAAAGCGGTTCAAACGAACCTACATTTATAAAACAAAACACTTCCCTAGCGCCTGTTCTCACTCCCTTGCTGTCAAGAAATGGGAGACTATCATGTAACATCGCTTTGAGGAAATGAAAAGAACACTCGTTCGCACGGTTCTCCAAATAAGAGGCACAGCGCTTCAAGCTGTTTATTTGTCACGTTTGTGAAGTTTACGTGAAAACCGACGTATCAAAAAAGAGAAATAACACTATAGTATACAGTCACCAAAATGTTCAGCCAAACCAAATCATTTGAGCTAACGGAAGTCCGCTTTCTTACGGCTGACATATAATGCAAAATTCCATAGATGGGGTAACGGAAATTAGCGTAGCTGTTACTGTAATTATACACCTTCAAACAGTACCACACGGAGCAGCAACACATACAAACAGAGCATACAACATTACTTATATTCTCTCTGCCCTGTGCAAACAATGACTCTTACTGGAGTTTTCATTTTGTTTTCCTTTTTCTTACTTCTCTTCCTCTGTTACACAGCATGCCTTTCAGTCGACCTCAGTGCTGCCCGGCATTTTGTGTGGCACAACGCGCTTCTACACAGAAGGCACGCAACTCTAAATTCGGACTTGGCTGTAGAAAAACACATGGAAAACATCCATCCATTGTCTTCCGCTCATCCTAGGTCGGGTCGCGGCGGCAGCAGCCTCAGCAGGGAAGCCCAGACTTCCCTCTCCCCAGGCACTTCCTCGAGCTCTTGATGCCCGAGCCAACTCCTCTGGCCCCTCTCAATGCGGAGGAGCAGCGGCTCGACTCTGAGCCCCTCCCGAATGACCGAGCTTCTCACCCTATCTCTAGGGGAGAGCCCGGACACCCTGCGGAGGAAACTCATTTGGGCCGCTTGAATCCGGGATCTTGTTCTCGACCCACAGCTCGTGACCATAGGTGAGTGTAGGAACGTAGATTGACCGGTAAATTGAGAGCTTCGCCTTTCGGCTTCGCTCCTTCTTCACCACAACGGACCGATACAAAGTTCGCATCACCGCAGACGCCGCACCGATCCGCCTGTCGATCTCCCGTTCCATTCTTCCCTCACTCGTGAAAAAGACCCCAAGATATTTGAACTCCTCCACTTGGGGAAGGATCTCATCCCCGACCTGGAGAGGCTACTCTACCCTTTTCCGACGAAGGACCGTGGTCTCAGATTTAGAGGTGCTGATTCTCATCCCAGCCGGTTCACACTCGGCTGCGAACCGCTCCAGTGGGAGTTGGAGATCACGGCCTGATAAAGCCGAGAGAACCACATCATCTGCAAAAAGCAGAGATGCGATACTGATGCCACCAAACCGGACCCCCTCTATGCCTCGGCTGCGCCTAGAAATTCTGTCCATAAAAGTTATGAACAGAATCGGTGACAAAGGGCAGCCTTGGGGGAGTCCAACCCTTACAATCAGAATCAGAATCAGAATCATCGTTACTCTGGCATGAGTGGCCAGTATTGGTCAACAACAGATATGCTAATAGTGCAGCGTGGCGAGACTACTACAGTGAGTGCACGAGTAATATATAATTGGCCTCACAGGAATGTGACAACGAACTCAAGTCAAAAAATTGCCAGCATGTTGTAATGGAATTGTAGGTGTTTAAGAAGTTGATTGTAAGAGGGAAGAAGCTGTGGGAATGTCTGCAATGCGTACCAACCTCTGACACCGGTCGTACAGGGACCGAACAGCCCGTATTCAGGTGGTTCGGTACCCCATACTCCCAAAGCACCCCCCACAGGACTCCACGAGGGACACGGTCGAACGCCTTCACCAAGTCCACAAAACACATGTAGACTGGACTCCCACGCACCCTCGAGGACCCTGCCGAGGGTGTAGAGCTGGTCCGCTGTTCCACGGCCAGGACGAAAACCGCACTCCTCCGTTTATATATGAGATTCGACTTCCCGACGGACCCTCCTCTCCAGCACCCCTGAATAGACCTTACCAAGAAGGCTGAGGAGTGTGATTCCCCTGTAGTTGGAACACACCCTCTGGTCCCCCTTCTTAAAAGGGGTATCACAGTCCAAAAAGGCCTGATAGGACTCCTTCTTCAGCTTGAAAGCATCCCTCACTGCTGGTGTTCACCAACGGGTTCGGGGATTGCCGTCACGACAGGCACCGACCACCTTACGGCCACAGCTCCGGTCGGCCGCCTCGGCAATAGAGGCGCGGAACATGGTCCACTCGGACTTGATGTCCCCCGCCTCACCCGGAACGTGAGCAAAGTTCTGTCGGAGGTGGGAGTTGAAACTCCTTCTGACAGGGGATTCTGCCAGACGTTCCAAGCAGACCCTCACAATACGTTTGGGCCTGCCACGTCGGACCGGCGTCTTCCCCCACCATCACCAGGTGGTGATCAGTTGACAGCTCCGCCCCTCTCTTCACCCGAGTGTCCAAGACATGTGGCCTCAAGTTCGATGACACGACCACAGAGTCGATCATCAAACTGCGACCTAGGGTGTCCTGGTGCCAAGTGCACGTGTGGACACCCTTATGCTTGAACATGGTGTTCGTTATGGACAATCCGCGATGAGCACAGAAGTCCAATAACAGAACACCGCTCGGGTTGTGATCGGGGGGGTTCCTCCCAATCACGCCCTTCCAGGTCTCACTGTCATTGCCCACGTGAGCGTTGAAGTCCCCCAGGAGAATGATGGAGTCCCCTCCAAGGACTCCAAAAAGGGTGGGTACTCTGAGCTGCTGTTTGGTGCGTAGGCACAAATAACAGTCAGAACCCGTTCCCCCACCCGAAGGCGGAGGGAGGCTACCCTTTCGTCCACCGGGGTGCACCTCAACGTACAGGCGCCGAGTCGGGGGGCAATAACTATACCCACACCTGCTCGGTGCCTCTCACCGTGGACAACTCCAGAGTGGAAGAGAGTCGAAACCCTCTCAAGAGGACTGGTACCAGAGCCCAAGCTGTGTGTGGAGACGAACCGACTATATCTAGTCGGAACTTCTCGACCTCACACACCAGCTCGGGCTCCTTCCCTGCCAGAGAGGTGACATTCCACGTCCCCAGAGCCAGCTTCTGTAGCTTGGGATCGGATCGCCAAGGTCCCACGTTACCCTTTCGGGCTGTGCCCGGCCGAGCCCCATGGGGGCAGGCCCGGCGCTCGTCTTCGAAGCCCACCTCCAGGCCTGGCTCCAGAGGGGGGCCCCGGTGTCCCGCGTCCGGGCAAGGGAAACCTAGATCCATATATTTTGTTCGTCATAGGGGTTTTTTGGAGCCGTGCTTTGTCTGGTCCCTCACCTAGTGCCTGTTTGCCATCGGTGACCCTAGCAACTTAGCTCCTGTGATCATTGGGACACACAAACCCCTCCACCACGATAAGGTGACGCCTCAAGGAGAGGACATGAAAAACAATCACTTAAAAATCAGAATCTAGCAGGGGCTCAAAGGACGAACCGCGATATAGATGGGGTCCACTGTATTGCCTATTCATCCTGACATTGGACCAATTTGATGATCTGTCATGAAAAAGGGTATGGGATATTGTTGATTTACTGACATTGGTGGCTGGAATTCTTCAGCCTAAAACCAAAATTGCTAAAGGCTTTAAGCCTATAAGAGCTCAGAGATGTGCTACAGCTTCCTCGGATCCTCAGAGATTAAAAGAGACTGCGTCAAACGGGTAAAGTCCATGATTATAGTCAGGCCAGGTCATCCTCTGTCCAGTGGCTGCGCTTCTTTCATACTCTGCCTGTTTGATTGGTCTAGCCGTATTAATCTATGCAAGTGTGGTAAAACCCAAGCTGCTTTTTACATTTTTTTTTAATTTTTTACCCCACTTAAAAAGAACTGTACATGACTTACTCAAAATATTGCGTTGCATTGCACACACTGCAGATAGATAGATCGAAAGACTGTTGCTATAGATATTGTAGATTCAATAGAACTAGAGACGCTGACAGTATAATTTAGCAGAAGGCTGCGAAGAATGTTTTAAATACTGTGGAGAGAAATCACGGTTGACCTGTAAACTCGGTTGTACGAGTGGGTGGATGGCAAAGGCGGGTGTGGGAGTAAACAACACCCTGCTCCTCTTCTGCACTACATGTTCTTTATTAGATTTCTTTTATTTTTATGTTATTCAATCTACTACTACTATCAATCTGCTATTTACCCAAAAAGAAATTGCACTTTGTGACAATGTGAAGTTGTCAATGTACAGCTTGTATGACACAACTCAACACACAGCCAAAGACGGCTAAACAGCAGGCAACAAAAGTGAGTACACCCCCAAGTGAAACTGTCCAAATTGGGCCCAATAAGCCATTTTCCTTCCGCAGTGTCATGCGACATGTTAGTGTTATTGGGTCTCAGGTGTGAAGGGGGAGCAGCGGGTGAAATTTGTCGTGAGCACCCTCATCCGCTCTCACACTGGTGACTGGAAGTTGAATATGGCACCTCATGGCAAAGAAAAAGCTCAACAAAGAGATGAACCAGGCTACAAGATTTCCGTGATAAGATATAATCAAATATGTACAACAATGTGAGTTGTGTGCGAGATACTGTATGTCTTGTCATTCGACAGTGAAAGGAAACTTTGGCCAGAACTTGTGTCAAATCAAGATAACGAGACATAATTGTGTTGCTTTTCTCTTCCTCGCTCCTCACTTGGCAAGGTCACTGAGTATTTATAATGGAGTGCCAAAACAGATTCTTCCTGGCGTTTCTATGGCAACAATAATGAACTCACGTCATGAAATTGACACGCTGGCGGTTTTGCTTTTGCACAGTTTGTGCCACCCCTTGACCGTCTCGTTATGGCTCTCTTGACAGCAACGTGCTCCACTAGACTCGAGGATCTGAGTTATCTGGAACACCAACAGGTCGGCGGGCACAGGGGCTCCGCCCGCAAACTCAACACAACTGGACGCACGAATGAGGACTCGAAAGGTATTTCATTTTTTACCCTCGGGCTATAAGCGCAGTGCGAATACTTTTGTACTTAAGTACATTTCAGTCTGCACTTTTTATTATTTTATTTTTTTCTTCTACTTCCTGTAAGTACAGCACGTGGGTACTTTTGCCACCTCTGCTCACCTTGCACTTTCTCCAGGGAGACTGGCCCATTTCAAACAAGGCGACATCATGCTGAAACCGCTGCTGTTCGAAGTTCCCGGCGCCACCGCGGAAACACCTTTCGTGGGCCGGGATTGGCTCTTCGTGCGTCTGGATGAGGTCTTGAGGAAAACCAGCAACTGCGAGGGGAGAGGGGCCGTCATCGTGGGAAACGCGGGCTCGGGCAAAACTGCTATCATGTGGCGGCTGGTGGCGCTCAGCTGTCACGGCAAACACACGCAACACGGTGGGCCCAGCATCCCTCACAGCCCGAGCTCCTCTCCCAAATGTAAGGTTCACGCCACTTCTCATCAAAATATGAATCAAAGAGAATGCACATACTACGGACATAGTACAGTTGAGGAGTGGAAGGTACAGTGAATTATATGGAGACCCCCCTAAAAGAGAAGGTTAATAATTGCCGGTATATGCCACAAAATGGCAGAAAAGCACTACTTTTGTCTAAATGAAGCTCCTCAACACACTTCAACATAGTTCCTTGGCACCGAGATACCGAAAGATGGCGGCAAAGCAGTAGGTTAGTCTAAATGACGCTTGTCGTATCATATCTAACCAGTTCCTTGGGATTCCTTGAGTAATGCTTTATTGATTTGGTCCTAGCACAAAAACAGTGAACAGGTTCATAGAGTTTTTCAATATTTCATTTTTTTTTCCCCCACCAACAAATCAGTAATAATTATTATTAACATCATATTTTTGTTTTTGTCTCAGTTTATGTCCATGTGGATGGCAAAGTAAGAATTTCATTGCACAGTGGAAAGGTTTCCCAATGAGCTTTGAATGCTGAATTTGCGACTGTTTAACTGTATTTGGTTTAAATGTGTTTAAAGCATGTGGGAAGGGTAAAACGATAAAAAAATTTCTCAATATTGTGAATTGTCACCTATCACATTTGGATCTAAAACGCAATCCCCTTATTTCCCCCTGATGTGAGTTTAATCATGCTACATTTTCGGAGGTATTGGTTTGCAGTGGTGTAGAACTGCATGACATCTTGTCTGTAAGTTGAGTAAGGGAAGCAAAATATCACAATGTTACTATGCCGCATAGCAGTTCTATAGACCCCCCCCCCCAAAAAAAATAAAAAATAAAAACAAACAATCAAACTGCTTCAAATAATGTCAGACAAAAAGGAGTATCATAAAGCTCTCGCCACATTGGATTGAATTAGCGCGTGCACTAGTAACCTAATCTTGTGGCCTGTACTTTGCTGTGGTGGTGATTTTTAGTGTTGTAAACAAAATGTGACAGCCGTAGCCTTTTTAAAAACATCACCTCGTGTCTGGTTTTCCGTTGGCACAAAAAGACACACAGCGCTGTTTGGAGGATACGTGGTGCAAATGCATAACAAGTACAGCTGTGTTCATTTTTCAGCATCACTGCATTATTCATGGACACCTGCACTATATGTTGCCATTTTGATTTATACTCAATGTGGCTCTAGTCGCTGTATCGTGTAGAGGGGCGCAACTATCACTTTGTGTTGTATTATGGGGTTGGACTGCACATTTCCCTCACTTGCTAATTAATTGCAGTAGTGCGGAAAGCCGTTTGAGCGTTTATTTGAGATCCTTGATATCCAGTGTGAGGTGCAGGTACTAGTAAACTCTTTGTCCTCACTATTCAGACAATTGCGTGCACCAGTGGAAAGAATGTCTCACTAATCCATTTTTTTCCACTATTGCAGCCATCTACTAGTGTATTACATTTCTGCATACTAGTAGGGCAACTACATGTTACTAGTGAGGCACAACTGTAACCACTTGACATCTGCATACTACTAAAACTACTACGTTAGATGTTACCAAGTGTAATTTTGTCACTCGTGTGTAGTACTAGTAGCGCACAGTTGTCACCTAGGGCGCAGTTTCGTCTTACTAGCAACATATAGTTGCCCTACTAGTGAGGGCAAAGAGTGTTCTAGTATGTGAGCCTAAGATGGATATCCTTGATACCGAATTTTATGATTGGATTTCCTTCATTTCCATCTTAAGGCCCGTGTACTAGTATGCACTTTGTCCGAGCTAGTAAGACAATTCAGCACACTTGTAGAACAACTAGGGTGCAGCAGTAGACTGACTGTGTCATACTGGTAACGACTGCGTACGAGTAGGCCAAAAGTGGTACTAGTAGTGGAAAAATGGCTTTATGGAAAACTGAGCATTTATTCAATATCTTTGATATCCAGCTTAAGGTCTAGGTAGTAGTGCACTCTTTGTCCTCATTAGTAAGACAATTCAGTAGTCACTGGTTAAATGACTGTGTCTTACTCGTAACGTTTGCGTACTAGTAGGACAAAAGCAGCACTAGTAGTGGACAACACTTTTTGCCCTATAAACTATACACTAGTAGACAACTGCGTGCTACTCGTACCACTACTGACATTCTAACATTCCACTCGTTGACTTTTATAATTACGTGTTACTAATTGAGGAAAACTGTGCACTCGTTGACAACTGTGTGCTATTAGTAGTACTCGTGACTCTGACTAGAAAATTCTACCGGTTAGCATATAGAGCCTCACAGGTCGTTCTAGTAGCACCTAGTTATCAACTAGCACACAGTTTTGCCTCACTAGTAACATATCGGGTTCTTACTAGCATGCCGAAGTTGTCCTACTAGTGTGCAGAAATGTCATCTTGTCGTGGAAGAAACATTACTAGTAAGACAGTCATTCTACTAGTGCTCTGAATAGAATTGCTAATGAGGAAAAAGAGCGTACTACTACATGGACCCTTAAGCTACTGTAGAAAGCAATGAAATGCTCACAGAGCTTTCCATAAGGCAATTGAATTGTTTACCACTTCCTCCCAGCACACCTGCGCGTCCACTTGAGACATCTTCCGAGTATAAACGGCACTTTTGTCTTTGCTGCTTTGTGCTCTATTCAGGTGGGGAAAAGCAGCGGAAATCTTCCGCCAAACAAACTGCCGATTCCCAAATCAACCCGAGTGCTGTTACAGGAGCGTCTGATAGCGCAGCGCAGAGCAAAGAGCTCGCCACATGCCTTGCCAACAAGGTACCGGTCAGCACCGCACCAGCGCTTGCATTCTCACACTTGTGAGAGAACTAAATCCCCAGCCAGTCTCTTTCTCCGACCTTACATCACCACCGTATGGATTTCACATAATACACAGGACGGAATGTTTCGAGTACAGTAATGAGCCACTTGTGCTGACAGAATCACGCGAATAGTCAGCTAAGCTAGCTATCGATTCCTTAGGTCGACGGACCTCGGTAATTTTCCAATGTTCGCTTGAGCTTCGGGAGCTTTGCTGAAACTATTTTGGAATATCCACCAGGGGGGAAAAACAAAAAAATCCCCATCCCGCGTTTGCCTACGATCATCTGGCGGGGAAAACTGTCATTTTAAGGTTAGATTATTACATACAGTAGCCATAAAATGAAAAACAGCATATGTTACCATACGGAATTCACTCTGTTCGTCAAGTTGAAATCATCCACATCTTTAACTTCTACGTTTTGACAGGTGGTCGCTTACCATTTCTGCCAGGCCGACAACACATACACCTGCCTGGTCCCGGAGTTTGTTCACAGTGTCGCCGCCCTGCTGGCCAGATCGCCACAGCTCACCCCGTACAGGGAGCTGCTGATCCAGGAACCTCACTTGCAGAATATGCTCAGTCTGCGCTCCTGTGTCCAAGACCCCATAGCTGCCTTCCGAAAGGGTGTCCTGGAGCCCATGGCCAACCTGCGCAAGGGTAAGTCTTCACATCCATGCCCACACGTGAACAACAAACTGATACTTTTAAAAACAAACTATTATATGTGCTATTTGAGTGTAAAGATCATTTAAAGTTTGAAATAGTATATTTTTTGAGCGGAAAAGTCCATTCCTCTGCAATTTGGGAGGCCGCTGCTATCCTACAAAGTGAACCTGCGTTTATCACAGGGTGATCGCGGGGTATCCCATTTTCCAGACTGCAGCGCGATAGGTGAAAATCTGTAATATAAAGAAGGACCATATTAAAAAACTCGAAAGAAATAGTTTTACCACTCTCATTCGCTTTTGAATACATTTCAACTTAATAAAAGACACTTAGACTTATTCGACACACTCTTTAAAGTCGTCCTTAGCGCCTGTTCTCACGCTCTCACTGTCAAGAAATGGGAGACTATCGTATAACATCACTTTGAGGAAACAAAAAGAAAGTTCTCCACTCACAAGGTCCTCCGAATAACAGTTAACGCGTGCTTGCTTCTCGCTGTTAATATGTCACTCCCAGTTGAAGTTTACTATAAAACTGACACAAACAATAAAAGGGAAATAAACATTGTATATTTAAACACCAGAATGTTCAACCTATACCATCCAATTGAATTTGAACAAAAGTCTGCTAGCTTATCGCTAACATAATGTGAAACACCATAGACGGGCTAATGGAAATGAGCATAGATGTTATGACAATTATAAATCTTATTTATCACAGTTGGAACAGCAACACAAAAACATACAGCAGTGCTCACAGACTTATATTTTTTCTCCCTTGTGTGGCAATGACTGGAGTTTAGTTGGGAACACTCTCTGCCTCTTCTTCTTCTTAAATATGCTGTCTAACGAAAGTCCGCGAGCCTCATGCTAACATATAACGTGAAGCACAGTAGACGTGCAAACAGAAAATACGATGGAAATTATAATCCTTCAAACACCCGCTTCTTTAACACGCACAGAACATCAACGCGTGCAAAAAGAGCATACACCAATACTTACAGGCATATATTCTCTCTGCGGCGTGGGAATGACTATTACTAGAGACTAGTAGGGGGCCTTCTCTGCCTCTTCCTAAACTTAATTATACTACGTGCATCTCACAGTAGACCTCATTGTGGCCCAACGTGGAACTAACACTCAAGTTGATAATTGTAAATTCGGACTTGCCTGTATACTGTAAAATCCCATTAAAAAAACGATCTGCGTTATAGTGGTGCAATAGCAATGGATTCACTGACCCCATAATACGCTGATACATGAAGCCACTGATTTGGGTCCCAGGGAAGTGCGGAAGCAATGCTAGGTCATTTGCATGCGGAAGGAACGAGTGTTATTTTTGCCCTGGTATCTCATCAGCGTCCCACCGGATTTCAAGGTCGCTCAATACGCTGAGGCAGAGGCGGTGGAATGCTTAGGCCATATTAGCCAGCTCAGTTTCTTATGATACAGCCAGTCAAGATAGATTGATGTTTTCATGATGGTCAAGCCCTACAGAGTCGAAACAAAGGACTGTTGTGTCTCCTCCATCTCTATTAAGCAGGTTAGGGGGGGGGGGGGAATGAAGAGCCCTTTTGCCTCTTAAGAACACGTGAGTCCTCACCCGCTTGTAGGGCTGTATTGACAGCTTCGATAATACAAAACATGATGGATAAGTCCTGGTTGGTGATAATAAACAACGATGCCATCCAGCTCTTTTCAGCAGGATGTAATCAATAGCACCATTTTAACAATATACACTTGCTGGAAAACTAAGATGTGCTTATTTTAACAGTACATGGCTACAATAAAGTACAACCCCAATTCCAATGAAGTTGGGATGTAAATAAATAAAATAAATCAAAACAGAATACCATGATTTGCAAATCATGTTCAACCTATATTTAATTGAATACACTACAAAGACAAGATATTTCATGTTCAAACTGATAAACTTGATTGTTTTTAGCAAATAATCATTAACTTTGAATTTTATGTCTGTAACATGTTCGGAAAAGCTGGGACAGGTGGCAAAAAAGACTGAGAAAGTTGAGGAATGCTCATCAAACAGCTGTTTGGAACATCCCGCAGGTGAACAGGCTAATCGGGAACAGGTGGGTGCCACGATTGGGTAGAAAAGGAGCTTCCCTGAATCGCTCAGTCATTCCCAAGCAAAGATGGGACGAGGTTCACCTCTTTGTCAACAAGTGCGTGAGAAAATAGTCGAACACTTTAAGGACAATGTTCCTCAACGTACAATTGCAAGGAATTGAGGGATTTCATCATCTACGGTCCATCATATCGTCAAAAGGTTCAGAGAATCTGGAGAAATCAACTGTGAGGCTGACGCTCTAACCAGCCGCCCACCGTGCCGTCTTTGCAATGTATTCAATTAAATATAGGTTGAACATGATTTGCAAATTGTATTCTGTGTTTTTTTTTATGTTTAACACAATGTCCCAACTTCATTGGAATTGGGGTTGTACATACAGGAAATATGTCATTTCAGAATTGGGGGACAATTTCGGCACCCAGATTTATATTATTTTATATTTTCAAGAAAAACTGGTAATAAACCATCATACAATTTGATTCATCCAGCTCACTAATCAATGATCCACTTTTCAAGAGATATTTCAGTTGTTACTGCGTATATTTTGCGTTTGGCTCAACATTGCTACAGATACTCAGGCACCTGATAAACACCCATCCATCCATCAAACCGTTCACATCTGCTTATCCGGGTTTGGGTCACAGGGGCAGTCGCTTAAGCAGGGAAGCCCAGGCTTCACTCTCCCCAGCCACTTCATCCAGTTCCTTCGGGGGGATCCCGAGGTGTTCCCAGACCAACGGGACACATAGTCTCTCCAGCATGTTCCTGCCAGTGGGACGAGGCGTCTAGGAGCCATCTTAACCAGCGTCCAAGACATGCGGTCCGATGACACGACCACAAAGTCATTCATCCAACTGCGGCCTCTTGATGTTTGAACATGGCGTCAAGTCCAATAACGAAGCAACACTCGGGTCCTAATGGGAGCTTCCTCCCAATCACGCCATTCCTGTTCTCACGCTCATTGCCCACATTGACTCCCCCCAGCAGAACGAGGGAATCCCAGCAGGGGCGCTTTCGAGCACCCCTCCAAGGACTCCAAAAAGGGTGAGTTGCCGTTTGCAGTCAGAATCCGTCCCCCCACCCAAAGGTCGGAGTGAGGCTACCCTCTCGTCCGCTGGGGTGAACCCCAAACTGCAGGCACCGAGCCTACACCGTCTTGGTGCCTCTCACACCGTGGGCAAATCCAGGATGGAAGAGAGTCCATCCCCTCTCAAGAAGAAGACTGGTAACACAGCCCAAGCTGTGTGTTGAGGCGAACCCGACTACATCTAATCGGAATTTTGCGACCTCGCACACCAACTCAGGCCCTTTCCCTGGATGACGTTCCACGATCTAGAGAGCTAGCTTTGGATCGGACCACCAAGGTCCCCACCTTGGGCTGCCACCCAGCTCTCTGTGCACCCGACCCCATTGGCCCCTCCCACAGGTGGTGAGGCCATGGAACGGGGGACCCACATCGTCTCTTCGGGCTGTGCCCGGGTGGGTCCCATGGGTGCAGACCCATGGGACGGCCCCCACCTCAAGGCCTGATAAACATGTATTTCCAAAAATATTGCTGAATAAGTCCGAAGTAATCTAATTGGAGACAATTAGATAAAGAAAGTTCAATTTTATTTGAATACTAATTTAATTCTAGTATTACTCTAATTGCAGGAATAAGTAACAGGGTTGTAAATCAATGCAGATGTTCGGAGTTTTGGCTCAAGCGTGCATGCTAGCTGTGTTAGTTGCTGTGCTAAGTGGTCAAGAACAAACCTAGCTATATAATAATACAAAAAGGTAATATGAATGTCTTTTCATGATAATATGAGTAACAGGGTTGCAATGTTTTAAGTGATACGGCTGGAAATATTGAAAAACTGAAGCAGGGATTTACCTTAGGTCTACGCATGGTCAGAGCAATTAGTTTGACAATATAATTTGTGCTCAACCATGTAGTTTACTTTAAGAGGGAGAGCTTTAAAAAAAAGAAAAAAACAATTTTTTAGGGGGGTACTCAATAGTTATTTGGTACTTTCAGAATCACTTTTACTACAGCTAGTTACATTTTGTCTCAGGACAACTATACTTTACACAACAAGCCCATGTTTTTCTGTATTTTCCGCATGACCCACATACAGGTATGTAACATCATTGTTTTGTTTCCTCATCAGCTCTTTATGGCCTTTCCATATGTGTGTTCAGAGCGAAAGCTGCCTGAAGAAGAAGACTACGTCATCTTGGTTGACAGTCTCAACGAGGCGGAATTTCATAAACCTGACTATGGGGACACCATTGCCACCTTCATCACCAAGATCGTCTCCAAATTCCCCCTCTGGCTCAAGCTGGTGGTCACAGTGAGGACGGGGCTCCTGGTGAGTGCCATTCGCAGAGGAAAAAAATCCTGTAATGTAAACAATCAGCCCATAGACGACACACAAAAAATTGGGGATTTTGGACTTTCGGGTTAGAGTGTTTGACTATATGTCCCCTGCGATTGGCTGGCGACCAGTTCAGGGTGTACCCCGCCTCCCGCCCGAAGATAGCTGGGATAGGCTCCGGCACGCCCGCGACCCTCGTGAGGAGAAGCCGTACAGAAAACGGATGGATGGTTTGCATGATTTGCCGCTCGAAATCAAACTGATGGAAGCGTTTCCATTGCATGCTACATGCCATTATCTCCCTTCAGACTCTGCGGTTAGATGTTTGACATAGAGTATTACTGCCATGGTATAGCCATTGCGGCTTTTGGTACATGGCGCCTTTGCCCAATCCGCTCGCAAATCCCGACAAACAGAGGCTGCATCTGTCAAAAGCCGAAGCCAAAAACTCCAAATGCTGTATGGATTACAGCGTGAATGGATGTCAATGCTACGGGGAGTCAGTTGCGAGTCTGCAGCTTGTCAAGCAGCCAGTCGGTTATATAATTGAATTAGTGATTTGGAATGCTCTGAACGCACGTTCGCTATGACGCATTACAAGTCAGCAGGCATTACATACTGAAGGATGAAGACAAAAGACACTGCTACTAAATTCTCACTTTCCACAGTCATTCTGAGACCTTGTTGGAGTTTGATCTATTTATCAATAGAAAACGTTGCTCATTGTTTTGAACAGTGGCAGGTGGTTCATTTCCTATCAGGGGCTAACTTAATCCCACCACTATCACGTCGCAATTATAGAAACCATCAATACTACACGAAAGCACAATAGAGCAGTGCACAACCGTGCCATGTACATCATCTGGAGCAGCTCACAATCAATATTTATTTAATAGCGTGACAAAAACTGTTCACGGGCGAGGGGAACCGAGCCCTACCATGAACGACGAAAAAAAAAAAAAACATGTCTAATTGCTCTGACCAACCAATCAGAGGATGGAAAAATGCTGACATCGTTGAGGGAAGGCATTCTGGTCCTGTGAGGACACATTTGAAATCCAATTGGCTGAAGAAAGATTTCCATAAGTTAGTTTAAGTTACGTAGGCCAGCGCTACTGACTGTGAAAGCATGGGCATCCACATATATGCATGTTGGGAACGCATTTACACAATTTCATGGAACAAATGTTCGAATTTTGGTTGTACATTTAAGTCAACGGCTTTGAAACTGTGAAATCCACAATTCAATTGCTTCGCGTTACTCGTTATTATTGATGAACTGCGCCGCACCAACATGCAATCAATGCGGCCGATTAGTCCTCGCTGCCTCGAACGGCTTGCGGGTGGCAAGAGAGGAGATGAAAATGCGCGCATCTCAGAGGAGCCTGCGAGCCGCGCTGCTGCCGCTTGAGTCATTGTCACACGATTCACTGTACTGTATCCCGTGGGCTCTGCGTGACTCAGAGACATCTGAGCAATGACTCCCGATTTAAGTGCCTTTAGTTAAGGCGCAAAGGACCCGGCCTACAATTCATTTAATGCCGAGTCCCCGTGTGACGCCCGTCTCAACGAGAAAATAATCACAACTGGAAAATGTATAAATGTTGAGTGTGAGACTTGAAGTTGGAATGGAGAAGAAATGGAAATACGGTGCTACCTCGGCGAACCCGACTCAACTCAGCAATCTCTACTCGCTTCGCGACAAGCAGCACTTGGGTCGATAGTGAACAATTCTTCCAAAATGACTTATTGCTACTCCCCGTTGATTTTTCTTCTGGAAAACTAAACATAAAACAAAGAGGATTACTCGTTGTGTATTTTAAACAACCGCATGTCTTTGCATTGTACGAACGTTCGCTAGCTTAATGCTAGCACACAATACAAAACACCATAAGCACGCTAACAAAACTAGCATGGATTTTGCAGTGGCTTAATTCAACCCTTGTGAAATTACTTTGTGTACGATGCACGTCTGCGTTATGCTGCTTGTTGGTGGCCAAGATGCACACAACAGAAGAAGCAAGATGATTTTAGATATGATTTATGATTTAGATATGTTACTTGGTCACGGAACAAATGAAACTCGTAATTTAAGATGCCACTGTATGTAAAATGTAAATATGTAACATATCTCTTAATTTGGGAATTTTATGACAGGTGGAATTGGAATTTTCTGAATCTTTTGACCTCTAAATGATGAGCAGATAATGAGTAGAATATTAATGATTTGAAGAAAAACTAAAACATTTTCAACACTCTCTATTGGTCAATAATTTGACAACATAACATACCCACGTGGGCACTGACCAAAAGTATTGACTTGTGAAAGAATATGAAAGTGACAAATTTGGACATCCGATGTTTTGGCATCAGTATGCTATAATCGCATTTTGTTCTCTCTCTTTCAGGAAATAACCACCCCGCTCCCGTTCTCCGGCATCTCATTGGACATCCTGCCCGACAGCAGCGACTTGGGAGCCGACCTGAGCGACTACATCCATCACCGGGTGAGCGGCAGCGCCCGGATCGCCGCCAACGTCACCACGCCCACAGGCTCCGCACCTGACCCGCTGCTCCTCAGCAAGTTCAGCAGTCACCTGACCACACGCAGCAACGGCTCCATCCTCTACCTTCAGCTGACCCTGGATCTGTTCCACAAAGGGCATTTGGTGCTGAAAGGGGGAAACTACCTGGTTGTGCCCGTGTCCCTGTCAGAGGTCAGACAGTTATTAGTTCTCAGTGTGGGTGCTCTTAAAACGGTGTGTCCAAACTTTTACTTGAAGTGAGAGTGATTTTTTGGGGGGGGGTATGAGTCAAGTCAGAGGTTTTTGGGCATGTATAAGAGGTGCTTTGGTGAGTGTGAGAGATTTTGTATGTGCGTGTGTGTGTGTGTGTGTGAGAGAGAGAGAGAGAGAGAGAGAGAGAGAGCGCAAGAGAGAGAGATTTGTTTGTTGTTATGATGTTATTTGTCGGGTGTGAAAAGCATTGGGTTGTGTGAGAGGTTTTTTGGTGTGTGAATTTTTGCGTGAGAGGTTTTTTTTCATGCATGTGGAAGTTTCCTTTGTGTGTGAAATGAAATGTATTCATATAGCGCATTTCATACACAAGGTAACCAAATGTGCTTTACATGATTAAAAGCATTTAAAGACAAAGAAAAAAAAACAGCTCATAAACATTTAAAACAAAGAGGGGGGAGGGGGGGGGGGGGGGGAATACAATTAAAACAGCGTACAGTGCGAGAAATATCATTTAAAGGTGGAAATGCTCTAAAAAGCATGGGAACAAAGGAGAGTTTTTAACCTGCACTTTAAAACATGCACATTTGGGGCTGACGTAGCTGTTGGCAACTTCTTCCATTTGTGTGCAGCATAATAGCTAAATGCTGCTTCACCATCGTTGCTTTGGACTCTGCGCTCCACTATTGGACCCGAATCTGTGGATCTCAGAGCCATAATCATGTTCAACCTATATTTAATTGAATACACTACAAAGACAATACATTTAATGTTCAAACTGATACACTTGATTGTTTTTAGCAAATAATCATTAACTTAGAATTTTATGGCTGCAATACGTTCCAAAAAGCTGGGACAGGTTGCAAAAAAGATGGAGAAAGTTTGATGAACACTTCAGAAAACCAATGTCAGTAAATACAGTTCGGCACTACATCCATGCCCGTGACCTTCGATCCGTCAAGCGGCACTGCATATAAAAACCGACATCAGTGTGTAAAGGATATCACCAAATGGGCTCAGGTACACTTCAGAAAACCAATGGCAGTAAATACTGTTCGGCGCTACATCCGTAAGTGCAACTTGAAACTCTACTATGCAAAGCAAAAGCCATTTATCAACACCCAGAAACGCCGCCAGCTTCTCTGGGCCCGAGCTCATCTAAGATGGTCTGGTGAAAAGTGAATAAGTCTTCTGTGGTACGACGAGTCCACATTTCAAATTGTTTTTGGAAATTGTGGACGTCGTGTCCTCCGGGCCAAAGAGGAAAAGAACCATCCGGACCGTTATGGACGCAAAGCATCTGTGATGGTACGGGACTGTGTTAGTGCCAATGGCATGGGTAACCTACACATCTGTGAAGGCCCCATTAATGCTAAAAGGTACATACAGCTTTTGAAGAAACATATGCTGCCATCCAAGCAACGTCTTTTTCACGGACACCCCTGCTTATTTCAGCAAGACAAAGCCCAACCACATTCTGCACGTGTTACAACAGCGTGGCTTTGTAGTAAAAGAGTGCGGGTACTAGACTGGCCTGCCCGCGGTCCAGACCTGTCTCCCATTGAAAATGTGCGGGGCATTATCAAGCGTAAAATACGACAACGGAGACCCCGGACTGTTGAACAGCTGAAGCTGTACATCGAGCAAGAATGGGAAATAATTCCACCTACAAAGCTTCATCAATTAGGGTCCTCTGTTCCCAAACGTTGATTGAATGTTGTTCAAAGAAAAGGTGATGTAACACAGTGGTAAACATGACCCTGTCCCAGCTTTTTGGGAACGCGTTGCAGACATAAAATTCTAAGTTCATGATTATTTGCTAAAAACAATGTTTTATCAGTTTGAACATTAAATTCAATTAAATATAGGTCGAACATGATTTGCAAATCATTGTATTCTGTTTTTATTTATGTTTAGCACAACGTCCCAACTTCATTGGAATTGGGGTTGTACAATACATTTCATTTACTTTTATTTAACGGTTTAAGTAAAGGTCATTTGTTTTGTTCAACGATTGAGACTACAGCGAACCGCCACCACATCATGGTTTATTGTTCACGCCCCTGCGTGAACAATAAACCGGCAGAGCAACACAGGGGACTGCCATTGTTCCAAAATGTTTCACACAAAATAGAACACGTACACAAACCTGACAAATCTCTGATCAAGGATGAAAGATTTCGAAAGGGCACGAAAATAGCTCCCGGCGAATGACTGACGCGTTTTGATGTTGCGTCATGAAATAGTACGAAAGACCGAAGCAGATGAGCAAGGCCTGAAAACTGACAACCTCTTGACTGGATAAAAGGTTCGCATGCTTGCCGTGCTAAATGCGATGAATTTGTATTTTTTAGCATAATTGTGTAAGTGCTGAAGAACTTATTCTCCCCAAATCCCCCAATTTCTTATTTACCGCCTTCTCCCACATTTCTCGGCCGATGCGAACCGTTCCAACTCCAAGTCTCACATTCTATGTTTCCATAATGTGATGAATTTCACAACATTTCAGTGCAGTCGCAGCTCTTCAGCATTCACGCACAATTAACCCTTGGTAACAAAAAGAGCCCCAAAGGCTCACACGTGACAAACTTCAGCAACATCCCCTCATCTAAACCCCCCAATTTGATTTTTGTCCATATGTTGTTAATGTTTAACTACAGTATGTGTCGTCAGTGAATTTGTTTTTGGACCTGTGAACCTGCGTTAGGTGTACACGCTGATGTGCCGCGTGAGCTTCCCGGACAAAGCCGTCTTCGAGCGAGTGCTCCCGGTGCTGAATGTTGCCCTGGCGTCGCTGCACCCGCTGACGGATGAGCAAATGTTCCGGACGCTCAATGCGGGCAGCGTTAGGGGGGAGCTGGAGTGGAAGGACTTTCAGCAGAGATTAGACAGCCTGGCTGGATTCATGGTGAGCAAAATTAGAATTTGGGGCCATCTATTTCTTCCGTTAACATTGATTGTTGAAACGGAAGAACAACAATAAAGTGCCATGAGAAATAAAATAATGTAGCTGTATTGAGGGATAATAATTTTTTTTTTTAAATCAATCTGACCATTATAAATGCTTACCCCTTATATGTTGACGATATTCGGTACAGGTAAGCACCACGCTCCTGTTACTTACATGTACAAGGAAGGGCAGTTCAGGGGACGTCTGCCTTTTGGGAAGTCCACTAATGTGTCTTGCTGTTGCCGGCAGGTGAGACGCAGAGATGGCACACGCATGCTGTGCCATCCCTCCTTCCGAGAGTGGCTGGTTTGGAGGGCAGATGGCGAAAGCGCCGACTTCCTCTGTGACCCGAGGTCAGCTGAACAACAGAATACTTGTTTAGCACAGGGGATTACGTTCCAGTGAGGTCAGAATCTGCATCATAGAACGTTTTTAACAACAGTTCTTACTCCTCCCGTACACTTTAAATACATTTGAACTTATTGAAACGCACTTTTGAAATATCTTTCGCACCTGTTCTCACTCTGTTGCTGTCAAAAAAAAAAAAAAAAAAAAAAGGGTATATCGCATCGTATAACATCACTTTAAGGAAACAAAAAGAAGAATCGCTCGCACAGTAAAAGTGACAACAAAAAGAGAATATAACATTCCATATTTAAACAGCAAAATGTTTAACCAAACCACTTAATTTCCTCTAATGAAAGTCTGCGAGCTTAACGTTAACATACAATGTTGAGCGCCACAGAGGAAGTCACGGAAATGAGCATAAAAGTAATTAGAAACCTTCAAAAAACTGCTACTTTAACACACATGGAGCAGCGACACATACAAAGCGAGCATAGAACATCGAACTCACATGTATTATCTCTGCTCTGTTTTGCGATATAGCAGGGGCGTGAACAATGAACCGTGATGCAGTGGCGGTTCGCTGTAGTCTCATATTGTGCTGCGATGCGTCAGAAAATGTGTTTGTGTATCCTGGCGACAAAGCACTGATGAAATTGCACGCGTGTCTGCAGGAGCGGCCATGCTCTCCTGGCGTTCATGTTCTCCAGACAAGAGGGCAAGTTGAACCGTCAGCAGACCATGGAACTGGGACACCACATCCTCAAGGCTCACATATTCAAGGTGAGCAAGTCTGTGGGCTCGGTCCCTCTTTGACCTCCGCCGGGGTCAAACACGTATACTGCAGGTCGGTGTTTGCGGTCCTTCATTGAGCGGAGGCGCATATTTCAAGAGAGAAAATTCTCACGGCACACCACTCGCCAAAAATGTCACGAAAGGTCTAGATACTGAAATAATGACGATCTCGCCTCAATTTACTCACAAATCGACTGAGTGTGAAATCTGGACCTGTTGGGTTTCTGCCATCGAGTGGAAAAGCATTGAATTGTTCTGCCCGTCGAAATGCTTCCTTACGCAATTTCCGCGCATATATGCTACTAAAATCACAAACGGCTGAAATTCTCTCCTCCAACGCTTGCATTCAGACATTCAGTATCGTGCATGAGAGCGTTCGGGTAGTGAGTCTTCCTTTCTCTTTTGATTTGAGTTCCCGTCTGTCTGCACAGGGTCTAAGTAAGAAAAGCGGGGTGTCCTCCACTGTCCTGCAGGCCATGTGGGTGAACTGCAGCACGGACAGCCTCTCTGCTGCACTCGGATCCCTGAGGAACCTCTTCACACCTAACATCAAGGTGACGCTTGACACGCTTTGGACTGCGGAATAGCAGAGATGTTCCAAGTTGGGAACTGACGAGAATTCATGGGAATAAACATGAATACAGGCAGGAATTTGCAAAAATGGAATGTTGCCTATTAATAGGGAATTGTAATATATTTTTGCATAATCTCGAAGGAAAAAAATGACATTAGAAGTAGAGGTACCTACATTTACAAGTGCCCCAATTTAGGGGTTTTCGAGGCACTCGGTTGATGAAAACCCAAATCTTCATGTTGTGTGCCAAAATTGCCGCTCAAGTGAAGTGAAAACAAAACCAATTAAGATACAGTAATGCCCTCGCATGTGGGCAAGGAGACCTATTTCACGTGGATGGCAAAAAAAAATCTTTGCTATATGCTTGAATATGATCACGTTCTTTTCATAAATGACCCTCAATTTCCAATTAATTCCCATTGAAAGTTTCCAATTTGGAATGTTTAGAAAACAAAACGAGAACTAATTCAAGGAACATGAAGTAGACACAGTTTGACACCTGCGTCGTATGCACCGAGTCTATCACATAACGTGAATGCACTGTAAATGTTCTCGTCTCCCTCCTGCAGGTCAGTCGTCTGCTGATGCTGGGCGGCGCTAATGTGAGCTGGTGTACGGAGGTGGTGGGACACGCCCCCATCCTGGGCGTCCACGCCCACCTGGGGCACGGGGAGATGGTGGGCCTGTTGACGGAAATGGGCGCGGCCCCCGACGTGAGCACAGACAGCGGCATGACGCCTCTGTGCTTGGCGGCGGCTGCGGGACACGCCGGCGTCATCGGCCTGCTCTGCAAGAAAGGGGCCAAGGTCGGTACCATCGCAGCCGTTTCAGCATTGAGTCCAGAAACAGCTAAAGGTCCATGTACTGGTCCGCTCTTCGTCCTCACTAGTAAGACAATTCAGCACGCTAGGAGAACAACTCTGTCTTACTAGTCGTGCTTTTTCCACTACTAATGCCACTTTTGGCCAACTAGTACGACCTTAAGATGGATTTACTTGATATTGAATAAGTGGGCCTCGTAGTGTTACTATTGGAGTACAGTAGTTTACTAACAAGGTCTACTGTAATTGTGTGCTCTTTGACCAAAAGTGGCACTAGTAGCAGACATTTTTTTTTTACGAGTCAGACATTCTACTACTGCCCTGAATTGTCTTATTTTTAGAGTACTAGTACATGGACTTTAAGCTGGATAGCGATAACAAACAATCAAGGATACCATTTGGACATTTATTTGATATCCTTGACATTCGGTTTAAGGCCCATGTACTAGTACACTCTTTGTCCTTACGAGTAAAACAACTACGTTACTAGTGATTCAGAACTGCACAATATGAAAACTGCAGGCAACAAGTACTACTAGTGACATATATTGTAACATTCTACTAGTTAAAATCTATTGCTTAACTAGTAGTGCGCAGATGTCAACTAGTGCAGTTTTGCCTCATTAGTAACATGTAGTTGTCCTAGTCGTGTGCTAAACCTTTCCTCCAGTGTGTCATAAAGTAGTGGGGGGGGGGGGGGGAAATGCTATTAGTAAGACTAGTGTGCTGAATTGTCTTACTAGTGAGGACAAATGGTGTACCAGTCCATGAGCCTGAAGCTGGATCTCCAGGATACGGACTAAATGCTCTAACGGCTTTCCGTGCCCATCTGTTCGGGGCCCTCGGCAATTGCCTGGCCTGCCTGCCCTGTTGCAGCGTCTATTGTGGGAACCAGATGACAACAGCAGGCCTCCTTGAGGCCGGCGTGTTGGAAGCGATGGCCAGGACCGGCATAAATCCCTCTTTGTGCTCCTCTACTGCCAGGTGGGCCAAGCTGATAAGAATGGCCAGTGCGCGCTGGTCCACGGCGCACTGAAGGGCCACACGGAGATCATCACCATCCTGCTGGGCCAGGATTGGGGCCCCGAAAACCCCGCCGATACACAGCAGCAGCAGACGATAACTGGGAAACATCAGGCCGTACAGCAGGCGGTCACGGCCGCAGCAAGCGTAGGACACACGCAGGTACACAACACCATTGGCAAAGTCATCTTTTTGTGTACCGCAGTTTCCCAACCTTTAGTAAGCCAAGGCACATACAGAAAAAAAAAAAAATCTCAAAAAGTGTATATATATATATATATATATATATATATATATATCTAGTGGTGCCTCAACTAACTTCACAACAGGCAGCAATTCTTCAACAAAGAGGCTTAGCAGCACAGTGTCCATTGAATTGGAGCAACAAATGTGGCAACAACTGTTTATTTTATTACATTGTATTTAATCGTTATTACTGTATGTTTTTATAAAGTACTATATAATAGAGTGCTATTTTTCTTATCGAAAAACACATGAGAAACATTTTTTTGTTTGTTTTTTTGGGAAGGATGGACCGGATTAATGGCATTTCCATTCATTTCAATGGTGGAAAATGATTTGAGATACAAATGTTTTCAACGGCAAGCCTCGTCACAGAACAAATTTAATTTGTATCTCAACACACCAGTGTACAGCGAAGCCCTGCATAATCGGGTTTGGACATTTGAAAATTCACAGATTTTTTTTTTTAATTGAAAAACTCACCTATTTACTATGGTGCCAAAGCAATAGCAGCTTTGGCACCATCTGGTTTTATCTTGGGGCCAAGGCACTATGTTGAAGCGAGTTGAAGAGCTTCATTTCGCCCCAAAAAACAAAATCTTGCGGCACGTACAAGCAATTACGGGACAGTGTACATTGATGGCAACACGATGGCAACACACAGGTGAATTGGACCTTCTGCCATTAAGTGGAAGAGCATATGATTGTTTGCCTGTCACTATACGTCGCTGCCATAGAAAGACAAAAAAAATGATGCATTAATTGTAGTAAATAAATGGCAATTTTTGACTAGTTAAGTGAAATTGGATCATTTCTTGGACAAGTGTTTGGGAATCACCGATGGAGAACATAGTGTCTGTCCTTGTTATTGTTATGATGTTGTTTTTCTCCGTGCGCAACGAAACTAGGAGGAGACTAAATTGTGTTTTTTTTTTTTTTTGGGTCTGCAGGTGGTGAAAATATTGCTGGACTTGGAAGATGAACAGCTGGCAGTGCAGATGGACACTCACGACTCCCTCTGGGGAGAAACGGGTGCGTTTTCTTCTATCGCTCACATCTACTTAGCGTTCTCTCTTCTGTCTGTGAGTCACTTTCTTCCATTTGACCCCCCTGACATAGAATTGTGGGCTATATTAAAATCCTCCCTCACTGGATGTGCACGAAAGGCAAAGTTATTTGACTGAAATGGTTGAAAACAATTAGTCGTAGCCAGAATTCAGCAAAAAAAACGGAAGTTTAGGTCCCATTTCCTGAACGCATTGGAGAGGAGGTCTGCGCCATCTATGCTCGCAGCTCCATTAGAGAGTAATTCTATTACACTGTACTCTCCAGCGCCGCAGTGATGAGATAGAAAGCTTGTTTGCATGAAGCAAAAAAACTCAAATGTTCTCATTTTCATGACCATTAATCTTCCTTGGGCTTGAGAAATATTGGCAATATTGACACATTCAGTTTCAGCCAATTTTGGACAGTCACTTCCAGAGCCCCAATGCTCAGACTTATTGATAATTTGGTGTCGTTTTATTGTCGTGTTAGGTCACTGCGGTCTGCCGACTGCCTTTAAGTTACTGGCCGTCACACAAGATGAAAAAGTAAAAGGTGATAGAGCCTTGCGGGCCGCTGCTCCCAAATTGCGGACTGTGCAATTGAGGATTACTCAGAGCAAAGAGCTTTCTCGTCAGGGAACATTTTTAGGTTGGAATCGTTCAAGAGATGTGGAAGGAGGCAGCAACTCTTTCTTAAATTAGGAATGGTATTGTGAAAAAAATTGAAAGGCAGTTAAAAACACATTTTTGTAGCCAGGTGTTCCAGTAAGACATGGTTGTTATGCTTTTTCTTTTCCTGTAATAACAGTATATTTGGGATTCTGGAATATTTGTAAATTGAACCACATACTTTGCGAGGCCTCTCTTTGAGAATTGCTCCATTATATAAAATAGAGAAGGCAATTTCTGTACAAAATGCGTGTGAATGCTGAACGCTAGTGGAGCATTCAGAGTCTAAAGCACACATGGTGAAGCAGCATGTACAGTCGCACACAAATGAAATAAGTCAGCTCCAAGTGTGAATGTATGGTTTGTTTTGAATTTTTTTTGGGGGGAATCATTCTTGGAAGCTGCCTTTTATTTTTCTCTCTCTTTTTAAATGTCTTCCGGTTTGTTTTGAATGTTTTTAATCATGTAAAGCACGTTGAGTTAGTTACTCTGGGTATGAAATGTGCTATAATACATTTGCCTTGCCTTGAAGAGCTAAAACTGCATTGAAATGTTTAATTAATTGAATAGAAATGTGGATTGTAAGAATTGAAGTTGTAGTTGTCAGTCAAGAAATGTGGGAGGAGGTAAATATGTAGCTCTCAATTTGGTAATTTTACAGTGTAGTGTGGAACAAATAGTAATGTGTAAACAAGTCCCCGAGATGACTCAGTGAGCTTAACAATTTGAATTTGGAATGGGGGGGAAAAAATGGGTCTTGTTGTTCATCTAATTCGCTTGGACGGGGGGTTTTTTTTTGTGTGTGTGTGCAGAAAATGTAAAATGGTATTTTTGTAATGTAATTCCTCATGTGAAGAATTTGAATCGTTTCAAGTTTGAATGGTCTGAATCGGCTGTAATATATGGAAGCAGAAGAATGTCAACAAAGCGGGCAGACTAATAACACAAATATTATGCAAAATAACGTGTATGCTCTTAAGAATTCACCCCAAAAAATAAAGCATACTTATTTATAACGAAAAGGTGATGTAGTCGCTGCTTCTTTAGCGTGCGTACTGGATGAGAACATGTCACGTAACACTGCCCGAGCGTTTCCTTGCAGCGCTAATTATGATAAACTGCTGCTCCTTCTCCCTCCATGATGAATTGTTCTCCACGTCACGTCATCACGGCACTTTCTCTTTTCAGTGCTGAGTGCAGCGGCGGGCAGGGGGAGGATGGAGGCGTGCGTGCTCCTTTTGGACCGAGGGGCCGGGCTAGAAGTGCCAAACCGCAGAGGGATGGTCCCCCTCCTCAGCGCGGCCAAACACGGACACGCACAGGTGACAAGACGCACACAGTATTCCTCTGCATTGATTTTCTGCTCCAGTAAAACTATTATTTTGGTTCCAACTTGGTGCCCGGGAACTATGTCGGAGTGGGTTGAGGGGCTTCACCTAGATACAATTAGTGGTTTGCCGCCATCTCGTGCTATCTTGGTGCTGAGGAACTATGTTGAAGTGAATTAAAGCGCTTCATTTCAATTTGAAAAAAAAGTGCTTCGCTGACATCTTGGTGCCAAGAAACTATGCTGAAATGGGTTGATTAGCTTCATTTAGAATAAAGTAGAGATTTGCCACCATCTTTTGGCATCTGTGCGAAGGGGCTACTGTATGTTGTTTTGTTCAGACAAAAGTAGTGCTTTGCTGCCATCGTGGTGCCTAGCAAGTATGCTGACGTGAGTTGAGGATTTTCATTTAGACAAAAGAAGTGCTTCGTCACCATCTTGTGGCATCTATGGGCAATGACCTTTTGGTGGGCATCACAGATTTTCGCTATTTGTGGCTGGGCTCAGCCACTGGTCTTCACAGTCATGGCAGCCTTCTGAGGGAAGCGCTTCGTACGACTGAAACGAGTCCGACACCCCGGAGATAAGAGCACAGTCAATGTTTAGTCGTCACTTCCCAATGTATAATAGCGAAGCTTGAGAAGTATTCTTTGAATAACCACTGCGTACATTGCTTTTGCTCTATGGTTGTTGTTCCTTCCTGAAAGAACAGTCATATCAAATATAAAGCTTACCCTAGTTCGCTGGATATTATGAAAGTAAATTCAACGCACATTTTCCTTCTCGCGTCAGGTGGCAGAGTTGCTGCTGAAACACGACGCGGACGTCAGTGTGTGTGACAAGCAGGGCCGTACGCCGCTCATGCTGGCTGCCTCCGAGGGCCACGGCAGCACCGTGGAGATGCTGCTCTCCGAGGGTGAGCATCTTAATTGGTCCCAAAATGATTTATTTACGACAAATTATGTATCTTTGTTCATCGATCCGTGTCAGTGACCTAGAGGGACAGGCACAACGATTAAATGATCTTCCACTCGATGGCTGAAGGTACAATTAAGCTGCGCGTGCACCTTTACTTACAAGTGCCCAAATTTACAATCTTTTTTTTTTTTTTTTTTTTTTAAGTTATGAGCCATCGCTTGGTCAATCTTTTTGCTTCGTGTTTGCGAGCCAAAATGTTCATCTCTTCACAACGAACAGTATTTACACGTTCTGTGCTATAGCGTTGATTTCCGCAAGAAATGATCAAATATGTTCCAGAACTGCTGCAAATACTATCCGTTAAAATTGAAGGACGTCCACTTCTGTGGGTTGCTGTGAGTCTTCCGGTCTCTCAGTAAAGACTACTGCTCTGTCTCACGTACTGCAATTAGGCGCCTGCGTGTCTGCTGCGGATCAGGAGGGTCTGACTGCAGCGAGCTGGGCCTGCATGAGGGGCCACAAAAGTGTCCTGCAGCCTCTGGTGGACGCTGGCGCAGACCTGAACCAAGCAGACAGGCAGGGACGCACTCCTCTCGACCTCGCCGCCCTGAACGGAGATGCTGATACAGTGGGTGTCGTGCTGAATTGATCATATTGCACCTTTAATAACGCCGGATAACAAGTTTTCTTTGGAATTTCAACAATGCGGTCCACCAAACATGAATTGTAATACACAATAGGACGAAAGTGTGGAGATGCTCCTCCTAGTAGTGGAATTGTTCAGCCTGTTCTCATGAGAAGATGGTAGCATTTTGTACAAAAAGTAATAGTTGTTAGAAGACTATACAGTTGTGGAATTACGTGGACTTCAGCAAAAATTGCTCCTAAAATGTGTTCCGATCTTCATTTAAGTCACAACAATAGACACTCTCTGCATGAATTAATAGCACAAACAAGTACGTTTCTATGTTTTTAATGAAAACATCAGACTGAGGGTGCAAAAAAGTATGTGAACGAAAGTCCACTCGCATTATGCTAACAATGAGAAACTTCATAGATAGGCTAATGGCAATTTGCATGGATTTGATGGTAATTATAAACCTTCAAAAAACTGCTACGTGAACACACATATGGAGCAGCAACACATACAAACGGCACACAGCTTTGCTGGAGAACTTCTCTGCTTCTTATTGCTCTTAATTATGCTGCATTTCTTCCAACATTGTGCTACACTAAAGGAAAAACAACTACATTCGTACTTGCCACCATACTGTAGCAACACATAAAAAAACAACGACGGCGACGACAAAAAAAACATCGCTTAACATTCTGCTATGTAGTGAGTGATGTATCAATTTGCAGCAGTAATCAATAATCCAACAATGTTGTGAGAATTGAAATTGAATGAAGCAAGCCAGCGAGCTGGTGAACTAACTGTGTGGGGGTTCACTGTAATGTTATTTTTCATTGTTGATGAGGATAAGATGAAAGGTTTGGCTAAAGTGAACAGGGAGTAACTTGCACGAGGACGTTTCTCTGCACGGCTAGGCGCACTTTCTGCTTGAACACGGTGCGGCGCTAAAGAGGATGGAAAACAACGGAAGCATAGCTGCAGAGCGGACTGTTGGCTGCCAGAATCCGGCCCTGGTGGCCTCGCTACTCAAAAAAGGCTCCAGGATGGGTACGTATATCAGCTTTCCAATTGAATCCTACATGAATGTAGTTTTTACTCCACAGGCACAAGATTGCAAACATACAGTAACATGTAAAAGGGGAAAAACTCGAAAATGCAGCAGTCTGTTTGACATCCTCTTCCCCATTCTCACGTTTCACCTTTCTCCATTTTTCATCGAGCACAAGGCTACAGAACGGCACCGCACGATCGATCAGGTAGGTCATTTCTGCAAGTCACGCAGACAACTTGAGACCCATGAGAAATATTAGTGACCTTCTTAGCAGGTCACGCCACATGGGCCATGGCTTCCACCAAACCAGACATCCTCCTCATCCTGCTGCAGAAGCTCATGGAGGAAGGAAACATGCTTTACAAGGTACTTGCAGCTCAGCGGTTACCTCCACAGAGAAGGTTATGTCTTCAGCTTACTTTGGATGTATCAACATTGATATTTTTATTTTTATTTTTTTGTCCAAGATAGATTTATTTGAGCTTACATCTCTACCGCCGTAGTTTGAATGAGTGAAGTGTCGGGCGAAAAGAGGATGTTACGTCAGGCAACTCTGGCCGTAATTTACGTTTCACCACGTTGAAGTTGATACAAAAACAGGCGTGGTGGAAATTCAGACATGGCTAACATGGGACTGGCTAGTGAATTGATTTTTCTGTTGCTCATATTAATGGCACAGACATGCTCTTTTGACGGTAACCCCACCAAACATTTTAAACAGTGTGAGAAAATGTCTTCCGCAAAGCCAACGATGGAGGTTTGGTTCCCAGTTTATCCCTTTAGAAGTGGCTACTATGCCACCGGGCATTTTGGCAATCTTCCCTGTACTGCTGGATTAAGGAAATCGGAAAATCTCCAAACGTTCTGGTGCATAACTGCCAGCGGAACCCCCAAAAGGTTTTTGTCACGGTTTCAGTTCAGATCAGCGGTAGTCAATCGCTTTTCTACCACCCCGAAATATCCTTGGCACCTAATGTTTACAAACGTCACGAAACGGTCAATTCAGATGATGTTTGTGTCGGAAAAGAAGAAAACGGCCATTCAGTTTTCCATCCATTTCTCTCGCTTCTTGTGCGCCAAGCAGAAGGGACGTATGAAGGAGGCCAGCCAGCGTTACCAGTACGCTCTGAGGAAACTGCCTCGGGAGGGCCAAGGGGAAGAGCTAAAAGGGCTCAAAGACCTGCGGGTGTCTCTCTATCTCAACCTATCCCGCTGTCGAAGGAAAACCAATGTAAGGTTGCGTCATGTACACTGAGGTTTAATAGCTGAAGGAAGGGACGGACGGTCTGTCAAGGTGAAAGAAAAATGTGAAGTGAAGTAGATAGTTACGAAGAAACACTCCTCACAAAGTTTGGAAAATTGGGCTCTTGGGCAAAATTTCAGGATGGACCGAAAATGGATGGCCCGAAAGCCCAATATCCCAAACTCTGGTGAACTGAGTTTGAGCCTCCTTAAATTTTTGAATGCACGTCTAACTGTTCAATGTTTCAGCACTTTTTGCACAACTTGTTGTTCTCAAACCGGGAGCTAAACGGCAAATTCACAACCGGCGTTTGATCCCGCTCATTCCCATTCTGCTGAACTGATTTTGTTGTTGTTGTGAAAACGCAGGACTTTGGCATCGCTGAGGACTTTGCAACAAAAGCTCTGGACCTGAAGCCCATGTCCTACGAGGCCTATTATGCAAGAGCGCGTGCCAAGAGGAGTAGCAGGTACAAAGATATACAACAGATCAAGTACAGAGAAGAAGATGTGATGCAAATGTAATGTGCAGTGATCCCGTTTATCGCATGGGATTACATTCCAGACCCACCTGTGGTAGGTGAAAATCAACAAAAATGTTGAACCAAACCAATGAAAACCAGCTACTTTGATGCTAACGTATAATGTGCAACGCCATGCAAATATCAGCATAGATGTTACAGTAGCTATCAACCTTCAAACAACTGCTACTTTAACACAAACACACGGGGAAAAGAGCATGCCACAGTACTCACAGGCATATATTCTCTCTGCTCTGTGGCGGGCAACTCTAAATTCTGATTGCCTGTATACTTTTAACCCCGCTTAAAAAGCTGCGATATCGAGTGGGCGCGAACGAGGAACCGCGTTGTAGCGCGGGTTGGCTGAATATTCAAATGTCCTCCCCAGGCAATTTGCCGAGGCGCTGGCGGACCTCCACGAAGCAGCACGGGTCTGCCCATCCAACCGGGAGATCCGCCGCCTGCTGGTACGAGTGGAAGAGGAGTGCACGCATCATCAGAGGATATCCAGCAGCAGCAACACGTCGCAGAGTTACAACAGGGACCCTCACGGCCACCACCATCACCACACCCCTGAGGACGAGGCAGACGTGTGTTCACAGGGAAGCCAGGAGAGGCCAATCCCAGAGGAGCGGTCTGATGCGCAGCAAGACGACGATGAGGAAGAAGGGGAAGAGCTGAGCCTGCAATGTGGAAAAGGCTCCGAATTTTGGCCTCTGAATCCGTACGGTCCAAACAGGACTCTCCCTGGAGGTGCGGCTTTTGGGTTAGCTGATCAGACGCCGTGTTTTCCTCAAGAGGAGTACGTTCAGAACCCGCTCTTTATGGACCTGCCTGACCCGCTTGTTACTGCCCACAAGCAAAGTCAAAACCAGAGCGGCAGGACTCATCTCCACTGCCACTCCCTGCAGTCCGGGGCCAGGGTGGGCGGCAGGCCTCTCTCTCTCTGCGGACCCTCCAGTCCTCTGCCGGGTAGACACATCTCCACCTCCCTGAGGCCCGCACCCGTGCTGGCCCTCGACGCGGAACATTCCGGGCTCAGCCCCACAGAACACTACCATCCCATGTCGCCGAGCAGCTCCTCCCCACCGGGTCCCGTTCAAATGTACCAGCCCCGCTCTTCCAGCTTCTCCAGGGGATCAGACAGACTTTTGGCCCACTCAGTGGCTCTGGATGGCCTGGCACTTGCTCTGGGCTCTGTCGTGGAGGTCAGGAGGGAGGCTGGCGGGGCAGGAACAGCTGGATCGAGGGGTTCCAGTTCCAGTCAGGCCTCCAGTGGGAACCAGTCAGACAGCGGCAAGCAACAGGTGCTAGACCCACCGTGCCCCCTCAAAAGCAGCGGAAGCTTCAAGTCCAAAGGCGAGATGAAGCCGCGGCCCTTCATGGGGGTCATGGACAAAGCGGTGCGAGTCCAGAGCCAGCAGACCTCCGGTTTTGGCCGACAGGGGCAAGGAGGAGGGGGCGGGGAAAGTTTCAGCATGTCCGTCGTGGAGTTCCAGGGCTTGAACAATGACTACAAGCGATCTTCCTTCCAGGAACCGCTCACTGGGAGTCAAGCCAGCAGCCAGCAGAGTCAGGACTTCAGAGAGCGGCTCCACCAGCGAGAGGCAAGAGCCGCCGTGTCGTCCCATCTACGTTTTCCCGATGGGAGACGCAGGCAGGCGAGTCTGACCAGAGACAACCCAACGCTGCATATGGCGCCCATCAAGCCCAAACGCTCCTTTATCGAGTCCAACGTCTGAATCCTTTGTCAAAGCACAAGAAGGCCCCACACAAGGTAGCGAGTGTGCAAGCCTGTGTGTCGCCTTCTGCTGCAGCGTCGGATTTGCAAACTCGAGCCAACCAGTGCTCTGCTTCTGCTTACATGTTTACAGCTAGCGCACCAGTGTATTAAAGATATATACCTTAAGTAGGATTTTCAAATAAGTAGTACGTTATCTAAATGGTAGTCCTTATAGACCAATTCAGGATGTTTGTAAACAATATGCACCAGGATACTTCCGGGTGGCACGACGCGAGAGACTACCGCTGACCTGAACTCAAACGATGACAAAAACTTGTTGATTTTGGGGTTACGCTGGCCGATACACACCAAAAAGTTTAGGTCATTTTTCAATTATGTCAAAAAATAATATTAATACACTAGAACCTTTAGGTGAGGAGGATAAGGCGAGTGGATGTCGCAAATAGTTGTACAAAGAAGATAGCAAGTCTGCCTGGTGGCGGAGTAGCCACTCCGAAAGGGGACAGACTGGGAATCAAAGCTCCATCATCGGGTTGGGAGAAGACGTTTTCTCACAGGTATTTACAAATTAAGGTACTGCAGTAGGCGAGCCTTTAGGCTAAATCTACCATGACCAAGGTTGAGGCATTTCATTTATTGATATCTGAATTAGCCAGTCCCTCAATCTTCTTTTCCTTTCGTCCCTCAATAATAAAGTTCAATCTGAGTTTCCACCATGTTTATTTTCTGAATCTACTTACCTATTGAAATTTATCTTTTGACTGGACCGGAAGGTGTTTGTTCTCAAGCAGTTTATCTCGCATAACTTCTTCCTTATGGCAGTAGATAAGACTTTCCCCCAAAGCGCAAGAAAATCATTCCTTCAAGCCATTTACAGTGGTGCCTCAGTTTTTCAATGCTTTTTTTCGCTTTTACTTGCAAGCGCAGACTTGACATACAAGCGCTGTATGGAGGTACTGACTCAACTCACTTCACAATATAGCAGTGTGGCAGATAAAATTATAAGCAACTTTTTGAAAAATAGGCTTAAAGCTGTTTATTGCCACTCCCAGTTAAAATGGACTGTATAAACTAAACACGAAACTAAGAGAATTACACTTTGTGTAATTCAAACAACCGCAAAGCTTCTCCTTTCTGTCCGCTAGCTTCATGTTAACGCTAAATAGCATCTATGTTGCAGTGAAACACGTATTAGTGCTGCATGAATGAGTCGAGAGAGGAGCTGAGACGTCTCAATGAACAGCAGATATCTTTCTTATACTGCCCCCACGTGGCCAAGGCGGGCACACCAGGAGGAGTACCACAATGGCCATTCAATTGATGCATCTTTAATTTTATTGAATTATGTCATGACATTACATTCTTATAACGTACAATATTACAGAGTGCCATTTTTCTTCATTAAAATAAACTTTTTTTTTTTTTTACGGAATGAATTAAAGTCGTATCTCAAGACTCCACTGTACCTTGGTTTGTCAACCACTTTGCCTTGGTCAAATGACATAGAAGGGTTTGCTTCTCGAGCGGCGCCATCGGGGAAAGCTTCGGCTTTCGCCGCCCGGAAGAATGTGTCAAGTCGTGGTGAATCGCTCTATATCAAACATTCAAGTCCGAGGGAGCTTTGTGCACGAATCCTAATAATAATAATAATAATAATAAAGCTCATGCTAGTTGCAGGTTAAGACCATTTTGATTGTCAAGTGTCTTTTAAAAAACATTTATATTTGTATAATATACACTATATTTGCAGATGATATATTTCCTTGTAAGTGGGTCTCTGTCAACATTACAGCCTTCTAAAAAATACTTACTGTACACCAGATTCCCCCCCCAATTCATGACAGTATAAAAACCTTCCTGTCTATGTCGGTTGCTTCAATATTAACTGTATATTGCAATTATTTTTGCATAGCAGACAACTTGTGAGTTGTTTATTGGTTTTATTGAACACAAGCAGTCAAGAATGTAAACATACATAATAGACTTATTAGAATGATGTCCATCGTTATTCATATACACTTTTCATGCTATGGATTACAGAATGTGGCCAACAACAATGTGGTACAATAAAATAATAAGGGTGACTCTGGTTCATCATTTATGCTGCTTTCACAGTAAAGTGTATGTTTCCTGGGTATGTAGATGGAGGAAAAATAAACATTCAAATGTATGGGCATGAAGGAGAATTTCCTCTGGCGGCGAGAGCACAAATTTTGTATGGTTCACAAAGATAATCCGACAAGCATTCCTCCGTCCAGATAGAAATGATGGATCAATGCATTGTCCTCATGCAATGTGGAAGGAGAGCAGATTCGATTATTATTAATATGTTTAGGAGAAGAATAAAAAAAGAAAAACATTAAACAAGATATTTATTATTGTGGTTTTAATTTACAGTGGTGTAGAAGTGCATTGCAATAAAGAAAGCTGCTTGTAATATTTTGTACATTTCATGCAGTTAAAGTAGGTAATCAAAACTACCTGATTTCAAAAAGGTAGAACAAGTTAATTATTATTTCCAAAGTAAAATTTAATTTAATAAATCTGATATTGTAGCGAGCTCACCAGTTTTTCAGTACAAGAGTAGTTTTTGCACTAAATACTACTCCTCAAGTAGGCTAATTATTTGGGGACTACTTTGAGTCAAGTAACGCGACAATTTTGACTACTCGAGCCACCTCTAGTAAAGACCCAGTATGCGTGTATTACGACAGCTATGACATTTCGAAATTCACTAAGAGGCAAGCGTGATGATTAAGAGTGTGAAGTGTCATCTTGTGTTGTGCTGTACTGTTCAGCTGGTTGTGCAACTAGCGGACCTCAAACGAATAGCTAGAACAGCGTATTTAAATCTGCCCACGCAGAACAACTCGACACCTATGAAATTAAGTTGCCGACGAAGGCTGAGAAACATCACGTGCACTTCTACTTGTGTACCTGAAATGATTCGGTGGCAGTGGCGGCGCAGGCTGCTTAGTGGCTGGTCCTCCACCGAGCGATGGCCATCTTCAGCGTGTGATTAGGGGTGAGCAGAGTTGTCAGTAAAGGGAGGTTGGTCATGGGGCTGGAGCGGTTCTTGGTACTGATCCACATCGCGATGGCCTCCTTTTCATACGAGTAGCCATCTACGGGCACATGCGCAGTAGTCGATATTACCTTGAGGTGTCTTGGGAGATTTGCCCATTTAACGCCCCCAAAATCTGAAATGTTCCACTAAACATCATATTCATTGTATTAAGTAGATGTTATGCTGTCAGAAATCCATATTGATCAATCTCACATTGTTTTTCAATTAACTGCAAGGAGGCAACGTACATGCGTGTGTGAGCTTGCTTCCAGGGTGGACAGGACTTCATGAGCACAATCGTAACTTTCTCGGTTAAGTGAAATTGGATAATTTCCCATGGTACAGTAATTTCCGGAAACTTCAACAACTTTCTAGAATGTTTTCACCCCTTTTCAACCCTAGTCACATGGCGGACCCGTGTCTCACCGGCAGCGAGGACTGGTTCTCTCATCAGCTCCCTGGTGATGGGACACAGGAACTCGTCAGGAACACCCAAACACACCGACGCATTCTTCAGCTCGTCCACCTTCCTCAGGACTTTGCTGCGCTGGCCCACTGATTCTGCACGCGCGCACACACACACACACACACACACACACACACACAGCACAGTCACAGTCACAGTCACACTAGTAATTTGGTTCTCTCATTAAATGGGAATGTGAAGTGGAACAACATGGAGTGACAAACGTACAAGAACAGTGATTTCGGAATCAAGATTTGGAACATTTGCTCCCGGTGTGTTGAGCACAGTCAGTCTTGTGTGGCCAACATGAGCGTGGGTGAGCGTCAACATGGAAGGCAGCACAACTGATGACTGTCTCTCCAAATCACACTGAAATACCAAGCGGACACTTTTATGTGTGCTTCATGAAAATGCCCTGCCAACAGGGAGAGCATTGTAAGATTGAGAGAGAGAGAGAGGGGGGGAGGGAAAAATATATATTTATTTTTTACAGACCCACAATAATCTTGCTGGTACATTGGTTCCATTTGAGTCTGCTCTCTTCCAGTAAAAGGGAAAACGTTTGAGCATTTATTCATCCATCCATCCATTTTCTGTACCGCTTTATCCTCACAAGGGTCGCGGGCGTGCTGGTGCCCATCTTTGGGCGAGAGGCGGGGTACACCCTGAACCGGTTGCCAGCCAATCGCAGGGCACATAGAAACAAACGACCAGTCACACTCACATTCACACCTATGGGCAATTTAGAGTCTCCAATTAACCTACCATGCATGTTTTTGGGATGTGGGAGGAAACCGGAGCGCCCGGAGAAGACCCACACAGGCACGGGGAGAACATGCAAACTCCACACAGGCGGGTCCGGGATTTGAACCCCAGTCCTCAGAACTGTGAGGCAGATGTGCTAACCAGTCGTCCAATGTGGCGGCGCATTTATTCAATAGTCTAGCACTGGCTAAAAGACAATTTTCTCATATTTTACTGCATGCTCTGTTTGTGAAAACAGAGAAGCGGCTCAGAGGCTGCACAAACGCCATGATGAGCTCCTGCCAGGGACTGCGGGATAACAACAATGGCAGTACAACAAACAATTGTTGTCAATGAAGTCCAAAATGTGATAAGCTGTCGTTTCTGAAAAGCATGGCTTCGGACCGAGAGGGACGAATGATGAGAGCTCCTGATAAAAAGCACTTTTTGCGATTGAGTTATAAATAGAGTGCTTCAGATTAGTCAGAAGTGCTGTAGTCAGCAAAGCTTTAATGCTTTTTCGTCGCTGCCTCGACGCGCCACAGAGTAAAACCCACATTAACCTTCCTTTTAACTTGTTTTCAACTTGCTGTGTAATTACCTTGACATGTCCTAGCCCAGACACACACTTATGTCAGTGTAATCCTTTTTTTTTTTTTTTTTTTTTTTAAACCTCTACAAAGGTCATATTTTCATCGCTATGGCTTTATTTGCTCGAATGCCACTGTTTTTGATATTTTGATATATCAACCTGCATGTGACAATGATGTTGTGATGACATTTTCTAAATTAATATCAGGTGTTCATACTGTTTACATCAGGGGTCTCAAACTCAACTTATCTGGGGGCTGCTGGAGATAAGAGTCGAGCCGCATCAAGTATTCAAAACAAATTTTAAAAAAATAAATCAAACCCAATCTTCTCAATGTCTATTTTTAACAGGTCAGAACAAGACTGGTAACTCCGTCCTCTCTCTCATCTCGCTGGTATTTTGCATACGTCTCAGTTGTGCTAGTTAAGTAATATTGACGCCTGATGCTGCATTTCTTCAGCATCGCAACTTTCTCTGTGTATATAAGACAACTTAGCGTCCCCCTGTGCTCAACAACAACAACAAAAAAATTTCCTCTCGGACTTTTCCAGAAATGGGCTGTGCCCGTCACTAACCTTTCTTTTCACGGCAAGGCATGACTGGGACTGGCTGGCAGGATATATTTTTCTTCCACTTGGTGTCACTTTAGAATTGCGTTTCAAGTGACTAACACTGCTAACTGACTTTGGCTAAATTGTCAACAAACACAACAGAAAGCTGTCATCAGCCTGAGCAGTGGTAGTTTATGAGTGATTTAAAAAGAGATAAATAAAAAAAGGCCATGACAACAACTCGACAAAAAACATG
Organism: Phycodurus eques; assembly: GCF_024500275.1. Taxonomy (NCBI): domain Eukaryota; kingdom Metazoa; phylum Chordata; class Actinopteri; order Syngnathiformes; family Syngnathidae; genus Phycodurus; species Phycodurus eques. The sequence goes on from NC_084526.1 coordinate 41,261,303, forward strand.
CGGGCGGCACTATCACTAAAGTTTGATGTCAAGTTGGGGACTGCAAAATATCATCACGTGGGCCTCGATTTGAGACTCCTGGTCTACATTGATAATCCCTATCGTTTCTAATGGACAAAACTAAACAAAAAACCAAAAGCCAAATATCCCAAACTTTGTGAGGCAGGTGAACTTAGGCAAGCAGCAAGTGTTCCCCCACCTATGTGCAATTCTGACAGCAGCGACTCCTTGGTGAGACCAAGCAGCTCGATCCCATCAATGTTGTTGGTCCTGAATGTGTCCACCAGTCCCCCGAGCCCCTCCTCCGACAGCCACACCGACACGTCCTCCTCCGACCAATCACTGACCAGCAGCTTGGAACGACCTGCTGACGTCGACGCTGAGGGGACAAAACGGAGTGACGGCTGAGTCCCCCCCCCCCCCACACCATTTATTTAAAAAGGCCAAATGTTATCTCAGAGTCCTGCCGACTATTGATTTCAAGAGGTGCGGCTTAAGTAGCTGGGACACTTTATGGATTCATCCTGAGAGGTTTCATCGACAAAGGACAAAAGTATAAAGGTGGAGAGTGCACATGTGCAGACAGATCAAAAGCTGCCATGCACTACCTCATACACTGCATATAGAAAAAAAAAAGCATTAGGCAGAAGTCTGGAGCAGGCACCTTTAAAGACCTGTCTTTGTATACTGGGACAGAGTCATGCTGCAACAGAAAAGAGCCTTGACAAAATGTATTTTTTCAAATTGGTGAAGCCACGTTTATCATGGGGGAAACGTTCCAGACCCACCCGCGAAAAGCCACAATATATGGAGACCATATATCTTTCTTGTTTGTTTGTATGGTTTTACGCTTTCCACGCGCTTTAAACACATTTAAACTCATTAAGACACACTTAAACTTATTAAAACACACTTTTTAAAAGTATATTTCGTGCCTGTCCTCCCTCGGTTGCCGTCAAGAAACTAATATGTCACTCTGAGGGACCGAAAATAATGTCGCTCGTAAAGTTCTCCAAATAAGAGGCAAAATGTGCTCGCTTCCAGCTGTTTGTTTGTCACTCCCAGTTGAATTTTGCTGTAAAACTGACACATACAAACATTAAACACAATTAAACATCGGCTATTTCAACGCCGAAATGGTCAACCAAACCGTATTATTTCGTCTAACGAAGGTCCGCTAGCTGAATGCTAACATATGCTGCGAAACACAATAGACGGGCTGACAGAAATTAGCGCTAGGTGTTACGGTAACCCTTCAAACTGCTACTTTAACACACACGGAGCAGCAACACATACAAACAGGGTCTTAGGGTGAAATTTAACTAGGCATTAGAAATTGCCCACCGAATTTTAAGTTATTAGATTACATTACAGACAACACGAATGGAGATTTCTTATTGTCTTATTTTTTATTTTTCAGATGGTCAGTCACTTGACTGTTCAGGAGAGCGCAAAGGTAGAAGCTTATTTTCTTTTATCTTGTGTTTGTTGTCACTATTGTAACAAACGTTAACACCCTACCTTGACATGACGTCACAGTGGACTCCTCTGGAAGAGAGAGAAGGTTTAAGGTAATTTATTAATAACAGTGTAGAGAATATACTGTTGGGGGAAAAATGTGTATGGTTTCATGGAACAAATACTAAAATGTTGGTTGTAAAGGTAGGACAGCAGCAGCCACTGCATTCTATGCATATAACATTTCACTTGAAGGGTGTAAAGCTTACCTGGCAATGACTTTCCAACTGGGATGCAGCAAAGCAGGTAGAAGAAAAAGAGAGAAACGACACACAATGGGGAAAAAAAAAAAGCAAAATTCCATCATGACGAGCTGGTGTTGCTCTCACCATGGCCACCGCATCCATCTTCCACCCTCCAGATGTTCACTGTCTTATCCATGGATCCTGTGGCAATTAGTGGTGAAGTTGGAGAGAAGGAACACGCAGTCACGTACCTGCGGCAAAGGATGGTCGTCATTGGAACATTGCTTCTAACCAAGCAGCAAGTACATTAAATATATGTGCTGGCTTTCTGGCTGCTTTCACAATTTTATTATAGCGATGGAAATGTTCTGACCGAATCTGTCCTGAAATATATTCAAATGTAGAGAAACTTGTGCAGCATTGCAGTGAAATTATACAAAGTGACTCAGAAACCTGCAGTAATCTTAGTCAGTTTTGGCAGAGGCAAATTGTGACTATACTCACATTGTCCGTCGAAATGTGTCGCTGCACTGCTATGTGCCCAAATATCTGTTGTTTCGGGGTTACAACTACCGCAACATTGATGCTAGTTTCGTTAGCCCAGCTATTGTGTTTCACATTGTGTGTTAGCATTAAGCTAGTTCACTTTCATAAGTCAATGCGGTTTGGTTAAACACACAACTTGGAATTCTATTCTGTGTATTCTATTCACTGCACAATAGAATACACAGAAAATTGTTTCCTCTTAAAAAGATTTTGGTGTCTTGGGAATTATTTATTTTTTACAAATACAGCATTGTTGGTTTTTATGTGGTTTTTTTTCCCTACCTTTTTCATTTTTAGCTTTGTTACCAACTTCCCTTATCTTGTGCCTCAATAACACGTGAGCTGGTAGGCTTGAAAGATAGACACGATATCGTAACTAAAGCTCGGTCGTGGTTGGCCCAAAATAAGACAAATAATATATACAATTGGAATACAAATTGTACAATGATACATCACTAAGTCTACTGTATAAGCTTTGCTTCTTGGAGGACGTACCGCTCATGTTGATTCAACATGTAGAGCAACTCAGCATTTTTCTGCAAAGGTTTTTTTTTTTTTGGGGGGGGGGGGGGGGAGGGGGAGTGTATTAATAAATGTTATGAGAGGCACCGTAATCTACGAGGTGCTGTATAGGCCAAAAATAACATTCACCTCTTACACTCTATAAAACGCTCACTTGTACTTAATCTGGGAGCCAGTTGAACCCTAACACTGGTAACAGGCAGAGGGAGGCACAGCCAGTCAGATTTTTAAAAAATAAAATAAAATAAAAAAAAAAAAATTTTAAAAAAAGGGAGATTGCTTTTTTTGAGTTGCGTTTGAGAGGTTTAGTGTGATTGAGAGGTAAATGTTATTTTGACCTATACGGCACTTCATAACAATGAATTTGAACATGGGGATAAATGCAGGAGGAACTCACCGCGTCATAGACAGTCACAGTTTTGTCCACAGAGCTGCGGGTAATGTTAAAAACAATGTTGAGTTTCAGACGTTGAGAAATGCACCGATGAATGTCTCCCTCTAGTGGTCATACTCTGCAGTGCCATTCTATTGCTTCTCAATAGGCGGATGATTCATCAACTGAGGTAAATTAGTGATATCCAAGCACACAACAATACAGGAAATAAAGAGTTAAAAAATAATAATAAAAAATAAAAATAAAAAGCCACAATGCACAAAACAATTAACAATCAGCATAACAAATACACAAACTCCCGTTTCAGCTTAACTCTCTCTCTGTATACATATGTTTAAAATGCATCTGTCAAAGATGACACGTTTGGACACCTGAGAAAGGAGTCTCTGGTTTTAATTTGGAAGTTATCGCTTCATGGCGAAGAAAATAATGGCGTAGAAGAAATGTGATTTAACGACAGAGGGCATGACGTTTTGCTAGTAACTTCACTCTTGATGTTGCTTATGTAGTGCATACATTTAGGGCCTAAATCTAAAGATAAATTCATCGGTTTATGCTTTTTTTTTTTTTGTCTACATGTTTTTGTACTTGAAAATTACTCTCTGTTGTAAAATTAAACAAATACAAAAGGACAAAGTATTGCAAAACAGTCAAATGTTATGCCTGTATTTCATATCTTTGTTGTTGTAAGCGTAAGGGATCAAAGAGGACGTTATTTTATTAATTCGATATTTTTTAAATTAATCGCCCAATTGTTCAGCTATTGGAATTTTTTTTTCTGCCAAATATCAGAAAGCGGTTGGGCCCCGAGTAAAACTGCTCCCCACTCCTCACTTCTTACCCTGAGACGAGCATTTGTCCATCTGGGGAGTACGCGCATGAGAGGACTGGAGCCGACTGGCCCGTCAATGTGTGCAGGAGTTGCATCCTAAAGGCTACGAAGGAGGCAAAAAAATAAATAAAAAAATAAATTCCTAATTGGCAAGTGAAGACAGACGAGATCTTGCGTGTTTTGTGAATTCCTCTTTTGTGGTTCACCTCCAGAACTCAGCTTGTTCATGGCCCAGATCTTCACGTGACTGTCCTGTCCACATGACGCCAAGTGGAACTGCACAACTTGACTGTCTGCGAGACAAATTATCAAAGAGTTCCAGAATTGGAGGGTCATTGATTGTGCAGTGGCTCACCCGAATGATTTTTATGGTATAGGCTCACGCTCCCTGCATCTCTGTCACGACTTGCTGATAACAACGTATAGTGTATAAACAACATAAAATAAGTAAATCATTCGTCTCTGACCACTGAGGATGTTCGGAGCGAAGGTGCAGCAGGTGACTCCGAGGTCGTGGGCGTTCTTCTCCGCATGGAGCTGGTTCATATCCAGGTCCCACACACGGAGGTCTCCGTAAGTGGAGCCGGTGACAAACGTCTGGCCGCACGGGCTGAACGAGCACGCCACCATTGTTGTGTCACTCACGCAGCCGGTCCTTCACAAACACGAGATATTCTCAAAACTCCTTCCACAGTATTGATCATATACAGTCAACCCGTGTTTATCACGCAGGATACATTCCAGCTCCACCAAAGGGGAAAATCTACAGTATTGAGAGGTCATATAAAAACATTATTTACGTAGCTTTACCCCTCCCACGCGCTTTAAACACATTTAAACTCGTTAAAATACAAAACACACCTTTAAAGCATCCCTTCACTGTTCTCGCTCACTGTCAAGAAATGGGAGACAATCATATAACATTACTTTGAGGGGAAAAAAACACACACAGTTCTCCCAAAAACATGCAAAGCTTCCAGCTATTTGTCACCGCCACCAGTCGAAGATTACTGTAAAACAAAAGACAATTTAAGATTGTATAAACACAAAATGTTCAAACTACTTATTTTTGCCATAAAAACACACAGCAGTTGTATCAAGGTTTATAATTCCAGTAACATTGATGCTTGTTTTTTTAAAAGGCTTTTCACGTTACATATTAGCATTAAATGAGTGGTTTTTATATGGTTTGGTTGAACAGTTTGGTGTTTGAATACACAATTTTTCATTCTCTTTTGGTTTTTTTCAGTTCCACAGTAAACTTATCCTGGGAGTGACAAAAGTACTTGAAGCAAGCACAATTTGCTTCTTATTTGGAGAGCTCCACAAGTCATCTTTTTCTCCTCATGGTGATGTTATATGATAGTTTCCCTTTTTTTTTTTTTTTGGGACAGCCAGCGAGTGAGAACAGTCGCCAAGGAATACTTTGAGAAGCGCGTTTTAATGAGTTAAAATCTATTAAAAATGTGTAGGAAGAGAACAACTTTAGAAAAAAAAAAAAAAAAAAAAAAACAGGTTTTCCTGTTCTGACAAACCTGCGGAGCTGCTTGGATGGGAAATCCCAAACAGCCAAAGAACCATCAGATGCACCAGAGACCAGATGGACCGAGTCCGGGGAGAGCACACAGATCCTGACGGGGCTGCGACCTGGATGCTCCAGGACGGCCTCGATCTCCCCGGTGGCCATGGACCACACCAGCGTGGTGGCATCTGTGGAACACGAGGCGAGGAACTGTCCGCAGGGGCTGAAGCAGCAGCAGTGGACGCTGTACCCGTGTCCTTCCAGCGGCGAGAAGGCCAGTTCGGAGAAGTCCCGGGTGTGGTACACCCGCACGGTCTTGTCTCCAGAACATGTGGCCAACAGTTGTGCGGAGAAGGCGCACCAGTTGACGTCATCGCGGTGGTCTTGTAAAGTGCAAATCAGGGACACCATTTGGAGGGATGGGCCTACATTGCGTCAAATAACGAACACATGAAGAACATCGAAATCGGTGCTTCTCAAGTGTGGTTCGCTTTATGGCAAGCATTTATTCGATATACTTCAGATCAAGCTCAAGGTCCATGTACTAGTATGCTCTGTCCTCACTAGTTAGACAACTTTGGCATACTAGTAGTACTTGTCATACAGTAGTGAAAAAACACACCAGTAAGACAGTGGTTCTACTAGTGCACCCTGGTCATTCTACTGACTGGCACTGGAATCGTCTCCATATTCTTAAATGTTAACTAGTCAGATTTACTAATCACTAAGAGTACAAGTAGCAGTTTTGCCACACGAGCAACATGCTGCTCGTATACCAATATTGTCCTAGGCTGGATATCACATCAATTATTTTTCATATTCATGTTCCAGTAGTATGTTCTTTGTCCTCACTCGTAAGGCAATTCAGTGCACTAGTAAGAACCACTGTCTTTTACCAGTAACGCCCCCCCCCCCCCCACTACTAGTGTGTGTGGATGCCAACGTTGACCTGGTAGTGTGCAGCAATGTGTGTCATGCAGTAGGTGGGGGAGTACTAGTAAGACACAGTCGTTCTTCTAGTGCGTTGAATCCTGCTAGCGAGGACAACTAGTGCACTTGTACATGGACCTTAAACTGGGTGGCGAATAAATGCTCGAAATGGTTTTCCCGATTGCTTTACTATTTAATGGCGACGAAGCAAGAGTAGCATGTACCTTACCCAGAGCATGTGGAGGCTATACATATCTGTATTTGCCTTTAATAACGTGGACCAATATTTCAACAACAACCGCAATAGTTTCGAAAAAGAAATCTAGAAAGACTGCATAGATTATCATTACAGCCAAGCTAACGAAAGGCAACGCTATACGGAAGTCTTCGTGTAAATTCACGTCAACAAATGTTCGCCTCCAGTACGTCGAGACGATGTAACACAGCTAACAAAAAGACGTAAAACCTTTAAACACCCATAATTTAAAAAATATATATATATCATTTGACTTTACCGTTTTTTTCCTTCGTGCTTTTCGCTCAACGCCGTTTTACTTCCTGTTTTGCAGATCGCCGTGACGTCACGTGATACCGCAGAAGTGATCATTTTCTTGGGATTTGGGACTGTATTTACATTTCCTGGACGAACACGGGTGGCAATGTGCTGATTCAAAGTGTAAAAAAAAAAAAAAAAAAAAAAAATACACAAACAGTACACTCATCCATTTATTTGACCATGGTTAAACAAAGTACACTAATTCATTCATTTGAACATGGTTAAACAAAGTACACTCATCCACACACACCCCAAAAAAAAAATCACTCTCACCCAAGTTTTCTCAGGTCATTGAATCAATCACCAGTGGACTGTTCTGGTTGTCTTGGAAGATGTTTCGCCTCTCGTCCGAGCAGGCTTCACCCGTTCATGCGACAAGGCTTACTTGTGGGATGTTGCAGAAATTGCCGCCTGCTTAACGGACATGGATGAATGCCTTAACTGACCAGTGCTTGTCTAAAGAAAAATTGAAAAAATTGAAAAAAAAAAATTGAAAAACATTCCAATAGCTTTGGTTAAACAACAACAAAAAAGCTAAATTATTGCTTATTGAAAGATTACATCTTAAGGTAAATGTGTGAATTGGTGCAGAACACGTGAATACTCTTCCACGTTCACGCAATTAGCGGCTACATAGTGATGTGCGAGGGAAACTAGTACTCGAAGAAAACCAGTTCAAGAGTTTTACGTTGAAAAACATCCTTTTAATAGGTCCGTGCCACACACTAGTGAAAAATAAAGCTCCTACAAAAGAATGATACTTTTATTCCACATTATTTTAAATAAAGTAACTTCAAGTACTTTTGACTTGGTACAAAAAAATCTAGCTGCCTCCATCAGGCCACAACACACAGCAAGGTTCAACACAGTGGTTACAAATGGCCTTTAGGTCCTCTGGCAGATGGTGAGGAAACGCGTCACCAAAGCATCGCTCAATGCTTGATCCTTTTTTTTTTTTTTTTTTTTTTTTTTTTTTTCTCTTCTCTTCTCTGTTCGACGGTGAGGAATGTCGTCTGTGTCATTGTCCAACTTTGGAGGCCTTGTTGGATTGAAATCATTTAAAAAAAAAAAAATATAAAAAAAAATGTCAAAAACAAACAAACAAAAACATAACATCCCCTACATGCCCCTGTTGGAAGGGTAGGCACTACCAAGATTAAGGATACCACAGTGTTTGCAGAGGATATGTATATACTGTACAAACAATATTTATCATGTTTTCATCACGTTCACTAAAATAGAATGCTACAATCATTCTAAGGCATAAACAATATCTTAATATTCTTAAACCATTTGTACACATAGTTTCAAACAAGACAAAATATTGACATTAATAAACAGTATATACACATAAATCACCGTTGTCTAACTGTCCCTCCGCTGTTCCTGTGAATAAATGCAGTTCAAACAAACGAATACAGTCCTCTGATGCCCAAAGCACTGAACAGTGTAAACAGCTTTTTTCTTTTCTTTTCTTGGCTTTAGTTTGATATTTGGGTGAAAAAAAATTTGAACACAGACACATTCCTTTTTTCGATTCAAAGCGGTTACGCCGAGTCTTCCTTTTCATAGAAAATGAAGTGGACCTTGATTCATAAATAATTATTAAAAAATTAAATACATTCACTATAATACGATTAAATAACAAAAAAAACAAATATTTACAGGTAGTGGAAAGTATTCTAGCGCAGACACATCAGTGAGAATTCATTCAGTGCAGTGTTCCAACACAGGGAGTGATATTGCACTACGGTACCCCATTTCTCTGGGAGTCTTTGGGGTTTAGGATCCCTGTTGTAATAAATCCAGCGCACTTCATGTAACAACTCTGATTTCATGGTGGCATCTATCGCTCCTGCTTGCAAAGACACATTCTACCCCAAAGAATGAAATTAAAACCTGGTGCCCCGATATGAAAAGTGGAATGGGTTCGTGAGGAGGAACAGAAGGTTTTCTTTTTTTTTTAACCTTGAATAATTTAGTTAGTTTGTTTCAGAAGCTCAGTCCAGCGCTTCTCGAAGAACCTCCTCATGTTATGACCGGCTCGACCGATGTCGGAATTGTCCTCGTTGAACTTTTCGCAGTTGTCGAACACCAAGTTGACGTCAATGATGAAAGTCTCCAGGTTTTGATACCTAAAATTGGATAAACACAGAAGAGTATATGAAGGCAGGGGGCAAAAAAAACAGAACAAACTAATGTCATTTGTAGACTGGGACTCAACTCAAGAAATGTGGCGGGAGGAAGTAATATGTAAATTCGCTTATAATTTGGGAATTTGATTGTGAAAATATAGGAATTGGGGCATTTAAAATGTCTGCATTCGTTTGGGAATGTTGGCATGGAAAATGTGGAATAACTAAAGCCTTGGGAATTTTGAGGGGGAAAATAGTTCCCAATATGTTCAGAACAGGCAGGACAGTTTGAAGTTGGAATGGGAATGTCTCATTCACTTGGATATTATTTTTTGTCTTTTCTTATTGAAAATTGTGGATTCTTAGGAAATGGGTGAAGAGTTTGAAAAACACATGCCCAAATATCCCGAGAAAAATGCTCAATCATAAAAGACTTGCAGAGTAACCCATGTGTGAATGCTCTTTTTGTTGGATTTGACGCATTCGTGGGATTGTTAGAATTCTGTTGAATAACGGCAACACAGGCAAACAAGTGTGAGGCCTTCGCTAGGAGACGGCGGGGAAACTCACTGGCTGCTCACGAGCTTCTCACGTATGGTGGAGAAATCCATGGGCTTTTTGATGACCTTCTTATAGCCAGGGACTGATTTGAGGTTAACGGGTGTGAGGAAAGGCCAGGCGTCCTGATGTCGCTCCAGCTCAGCAAGAAGAACCCTGGTGAGCACACACTTCATTACTATCATCGACGGACATTTCAATGCCATCTATCGTAGCGTTATTTCCCCTTCTGGGCTCCACGCTGGCCATTTGTATCCACCTAGCTTCTTTTTATTATTGAACAAAAAACAAAATCACTTAAGCTGTGTTAATGCAAATTCAATGTACAGTAATAATATATAATAATAATTTAAGACAGGGAGGTAGATCACGAGTCGCCTGCGGGCTTGTGCTGGAAACACAGCAATTAAATTATCAAAATAAATGTAAAGGATACATGTTTTTACCACATTAAAAAAAAAAAATTGAAGTTAAGGTCAAATGTGTTTCTTTCTAGTGTGTACACCTTGAACCTTTGTTTTCAAACATCCGTTGCTCAAAGGGTTAAAACACCACGAAACTGATGCTATTTGTTAGCCCGTCTATGGCATTTTGCATTGTTTGTTCGCATTAAGCTAAACGGACTTGAAGGCAAAGCCTCTCTTTTTGGAAGAATTGTTCACTATCTGCCAAACTGCTGCTTGTTTTGAAGTGAGGTTGAGTTCATTGCCACCTGACCAAATTTTTGCTCACAGATCAAAGCAAAAACAAATTGATATGACGGCTTGTATCTTGAAAATATCATAAGTCGGGTCACTTGTAGTGAGATAATATAAAATTGTAATTTTTGAGGTGGTTGTCCAACCTGCGCATTGTGCGAACTGGAATTTGAAGGGGTAAAAAATAAATACAAAATAAGTTGTATTTTATACCAAAGACAATAACTGATGTTAGTTAAAAACTTTATGCAGTAACAGAAGGAATAAACACAATCAAAAAAATAATAATAATAATTTTTGGCCACAACCAAGCAGGAAATGTAGTAAAATCAAACAAGGCTTTAGTGTTAATTAAAAGGGGGGATGAATAAAGAATTAAGAAGCAGTAATAAAGTCCATACCTGCATAAACCCAAGTCCCTATTGTTGTCTCGAGCAGTCTTTGCTCTTTTGACACACACGGGATTCTCCTGATTTGATCCCAGCAGAGCAGTCGAGCCCTCGTCGCTTTTCCTATTGCGACTGTTGTCTTTTGAGCTTTTCTTGGGCGTGCTGCCGGCGCTAGCTGGGTCGTCCTCAGACACGTCGCCGTTCCCGGCGTGCTTCCCGTTCTTCTTGGCCTCGCCACCTTTCTTGCCAGCTCCCGCGCTGGATGCTACTGGTTTGCTTGGAGGTTTCTTGCTTTTGGGAATGGGACCACTGGCCTGAACAGGGTAAAAAGCAATAACTTTCTTCAAAGTCGGTGCCATCACAACAGTACAGCCATCCACTACTGTATAACATCAGAATCAGAATCATATTTATTTGCCAAGTATGTCCAAAAAAAAACACACAAGGAATTTGTCTCCGGTAGTTGGAGCCGCTCTAGTACGACAACAGACAGTCAACTGACAACACTTTTGAGACATAAAGACATTTGCAAAAACAGTCACTGAGGAATAAAGGCTTATCTGGTAAAACAAAAATTTGCGCAATTGTGCAAAAAGATGCAGAGTCCTCGAGCACTGAGAACAGTTTGAATGACTAATATAGCAATAGTCCGGTGCAATGACCATTGTGCAAAGGGCGCAGAGACTTCAAGGAATGTATGCAGTTTAAAGTGACTAGTAGTGCGATAAACTATTTGTGAAGTACTCGATGTTAACTAGTCCAATTTTATAATGTCACTAGTAGTACTAGTAGCACACAGCTGTCTACTAGTGCGCGGACCTTAAAAGCTATTCTATCGATTCTTCGACAAGGACTGCATTACGGAGGGTTGATGGTACCTTGGTTATGCAAGCCGGGCAGTACCAGTCTCCCTCTGGGATGCTGGTGATTTTGGGTTTGTGGCAGTAAGTGTGGCAGCCTTTGTCACAGCCGTCACATAGTAGCAGGAGGTCCTCGTTGTCCCCCTTCCTGCACATCTGACAGTACTAACAACAAGTGCGTCGGTTAAAAGCAAATCCAGACTCCCTGCCTGCTCCAAGAACAATTTGTGGCAAATGCTTTGGGTCTTGTGCCAGACTAAAAATCGCTCATTTCAAACAAATAAATCATAAATAAATACATTTTTAAAAAAGCGAATGTTTTTCACATATCTTTAGCTAATTTAGCATTTTTTTGTTTGTTTGCCAGTTCACAACGTTGGCAACGTTTTCTTCTCCGTACAAGCACTGCGCAAATTAATACAAGGAAACAAACTGACAGTACAAATTCATTTTTACTTGAAGTACATTCCAGAGTCTGTATTTGTTTACTGTACTGTCGTTGACTCAGTACTTTAGGTGTTACCGGAGTCCATTTTGTATGATTATTTTTAACAAGTACCTGTACTTCTACTTAAGTACAGAATGTGAGCACATTGGCTTACCACTTTCATGATGGAGCGCTCCCAAGCGATGGACTTTTGCAGCTGCTGGATACACATGGCCAGCTGGGCGGCACTGCGCACTTCGGTCAGGGCCTTCCTCCACACCTTCATGCCATGGGCCACCTCCTCTTCACCACTGTCAAGAAAAAAAAAAAAAAAAAAAAAAAAAAAGGAAGGAACGGTGACAATGAGAAACGCCACACACAACAGTACACAAATACTTTACGAGATAAATATGGGTGTTTTACATGGCAAAATATCAGCTGAACCAAGCACCAACAAGACAGCAGAGCTCCAGCTGGACAGGCATTAGCATTTTGAGAATGTGCAACACTGGGAAGAGGGTACACTGACTTTTGTCACTTAAACGGACATTCATGCAGAAAAGAGTGAACGGGGAAAACCTGTACAAGTTTATGCGGGAGAGTAGTAGACCAAAGCCAAAGTTACTGATGCACAACACCATGCAGATGACTGTAGGGAAACACACAATGCCTTCACAGGAAATAAGCACTCCCCCTCGGAATAAAATGCACAAAATTAATGAAGGAAAAATAAATAAAGTGACAAGCCACCATAAAAAGTCCGCTGTGAAAGCATCCAAGACTGTGAGGGACCATCATTCAGGATTACCTCGCTCACACACACTACCGAAAGGCCTATTTCGGTACATTATGAGCGTATTTCGGTGTGTGTGAGGAAAAAAAAAAAAAAAAACTGTTGAGAGCGCATTTGAATATCGCATGTGGCAACAGTCAGATTCAAAAGTGTGTGTGAGCGAAAAAAAATGTTCAGCGAGAGCGTTTCAGTAGCGTGTGTGAGAGGTAATCCTGCATGACGGCCCCTCATCCAAGACCCTGACTTTCGACTCAAACGGAAAAACACACACAAACAGAGGAGAGGGTCTTAACGTGAGAGCGGGGGAGCTTTCGGTTGGAGAGATGACCTACCCTTCCCTGTCAGCACTAGTGGATGGTGCGGGGGCAGGGACAGTGACCGTACCCACATTATCCAGCCTGATCTGAATGGTGGTACCTAGGGGGCTCCTCAGGTACCTTCTCTCGATGTTGCGCTCCAGATTAGCCAGACGGGTCACTGCTATGTCCAGAGGGTTGTCTGGGTGACGCATCACCCCGCCCTTCTCCCCCCGCTCCTCGGGATGATCCTTGCCGTCCTTGTCTCCCCCGTTAGACGATGAGGACGCGGGGCCCGATCTGGTGGGGGGCTTGTGCTCATAATACACCAGATCTTCCCTCTCGGACTGAGGATCAGGATGTGTCCAGCCCTGGGGGAGGAAATCAAGCCTGTCACTACCGAGTTTACACCTGGTCACGGCACATGCACAAAGTTGGGGTTATTTGGCAAAATTGTCGTGTATGTTTAAACCTACCCAAAGCTGGAATTCAGTATTTGAGCAACAACCCATCGCTTCTGTATGACGTAGGTGGCCCCTTGTATATGATGATTCTACAACATTTGTATTCTGTTTTGAAGGACCGACAGTTGGGGAAAAAAGACGGCGGATTGTGCAGAAGAGGCAATTGTTTTGCCATGATTACTGCATTTTGTGCATGCATTGCTCGGGCGGCATGAACTGCTTTTATTTTATGTCAGGTACAATGCAGACAGAGTGAGTCATTCCCGACTATGACTGCGTTTTGTGTGTGCATTGTTCGGTGCGTGTATTTTCCCTCAGGCACCTCGTGGGCAGCTGAGGGGTCCGCCGAAAGATATTTTTAAAATAAATCTTTATTGAACACATTCAATATAAAAAAACAAACACAGACTTCCTCGGAATGACGTGTTGGACTGCAGCAATTATTTTTTTGTCATTTATTGTATTGATTATCTTCTGCTACAAAAACACAAAATGTTTACCGGCTGCTCAGTAAAACGTGTAATTTCCAGTATGTTATTTCCGCTACGTCATGTTCGGTGCGCCACCAATTGAGCCGGTGCGGGAATCTCTACAGTAGACACTAAATATAAAAAGTCGAAGACTGAAAAAAAGATGATAGAGGGGCTGGTAAACTTAATCTGCATTGTGTCATTACCTCGGTTGAAAATTACTTATTTATTTATTTATTTATTATTATTATTATTTTTTTTAAACAAAATTTGGTTTTACACAGTGCGTAAGTTTTTATCTGTTCCATACCTTGACCTGCAGGCTGGCAGCAGTAACCTTCCTCTCCAGTTCCTCCACCTGCTGGAGCACAGCAATGTCCATCTCCATGGCCTGCTCCTCCACACACCAGCCTCGCACCGACTCCACACTGACCTGGCTCTCCTCGAGCTCACGCAGCTCGATCATGGCCACTAGATGGATGATGTCCAAAGCAGATGTCAATCAACAACATGGAACTCCACGACAGAAACCAGCACTTGTATCTTGTCTATCCAGTTGGTTTTTATCATCTTACATTCTTGCCACATAAACAGCATAATCATTATTAAACTTTGAGCCAACGCTATGTCGCAGTTTTCCCGCCCTATGTCGCAGACTTTAAAGCCATTTTAACAGGTTTTTACAGTATACGCGCAAGTCTGAATTGATTCTTGCCTGCCTCCAGTGTAGTACCACGTAGTGGTCACAGCATACCGAGCAGCCCTGAGCTCAACTGGAAGACACGCAACGCAATTAACACCAAGAAGAAGAAGAAGCAGAGAAGGTCCCCTATTGCTTGAAGGGTTTAGAATTACCATTGCAGCAATGCTCATTTCTGTTAGCCCATCTATGGCGTTTCACATTATACCCTAGTCTTAAAATAGTGGATTATTTCCTTTTGTTTTGTGTCAGTTTTACAGTAAAATACAAATGAGTGACAAATATAGCTTGAAGAACGCACGCTTAGCTTCTTATTTGGAGAACTTGTCCGAGTGAGAGATCACATTTCCTTAAAGTGATGTTATAAAGCAGTCTCCCATTTTTCGCCGGCAAGAGTGTAAGAGAAGAGGCACTAAGGAATCGTTTAAAAAGTGTGTTTTCAACTGTGTTTAAACCCGCTCTTTATCGTGGGTGATCTGGAACGTATCGCCTCATGATAAATGGGGGTTTACTCTACCCGTTATACATGCAGCACTTACCGTCCTTGTGTTTAATGCAGACTTGGGGGATGATCTCGATATATTTCTGCACCTGCCTCTGCAGGCCTTTCTCCCTGATACCCCGGCTGTGGAGCGCAACGACCAGCGCTCGCAGCTCCTCGATGTCAGATATACGCCACCAACCGGTCAACATGTCTGAGAACGTGAACACAAGTGGGCGTCCGAGTAAGAACATTTTCACCAAATCCGGATGATCACCTCAGTCTGTTTTCATGGGCATGCGTTTGTGTGCAATTTCCTGTCTACAGTTTTTCCAAACACAGAAGCCACACACTGGTTATGTAATAAAGGGAATTATGCTAATGATTCCCCCCCCCCCGTAATTGGTCATAATATCCTACATGTTGCTAATCAGATTTTGCATGCCACAGGCACTCTTGTTAATTTATTTTTTTCTTTCCCCAGATATAGACAGATTCTTACCCTCTGGGATAGGCCGAGGTGCGTGGTGGTCTAGAGATTTCGGGATTTCCATTGCAGGAGGCGAGGGCATTGAGGAACTTTTCTCAATGAGAGGTAGAGGTGATTCACTCTTACTGGACACACTTGCCGCCATGTTGCCCTCCACAGAGTGGCCCAGCATGGGACTGGGGCTGCTGCACAGAGGAAAGCTGGGACTTATCATGCCACTTGACCAGCTCCCCAAAGATACTCCTAGTAATGAAACGCCCGACTTTGCCTGAGAAGAAAACAAAAGGGAGGATTGTGGATTAGAGCCAAACAGTTCAGGTGACTCTCTTGGTTGTTTTAGTTACAATTATGCTAAAATATTATTTACGTTCCTGTTAATGCCCATGGAATGTTCCGACTTTTGACAATTGCTGAAATTTTGCAACACTACTCTTACGGAATACTGCCACCTAAGGGTATTCACAGTGCACACCACTTGAATACAGTTGCACCTTTTGGTTTGTCTCATCAAGGGTCGTCATAGCAAGTCAGTGCAGTATGGTACAGTATTTTGTGTTGTCCACATTTTATGCTTGAAAATATATGTTTTTTTGTGTTCAAATATATTAACAGCATGTTTAAAAGTGCGTTTGGGAATGTGTGTGGGATGGGCAAAAATATTTGAAAATACTTTTAATATGGTCTCTATTGCAGAATTTCACTTTTTGCTGGGGGAAATGTTCCAAATGTTCCAGGAAACTTGCTAAGACAGAGAACTATGTCGTTCTGAGCTGTGGCTATTAAACTGTTTTTCACCATTTCGGTTTATATTTTATATGATATTTTAAGCAGGGCTAAAACGGTCCCTCGTGATGCACTTTGTGGAGTCTGGCATGATATAAGTAAGCACTTGAGTGCCTTCATTCGTATCTGGTGCAATTGTGGCGTGTGATTAGCTAGCTATGCCTCCACCCTGACAATGGATCTTCCCTTTGGCTAGTCCATTGGTGTGGCTAAGGCAGAAGAGCCAGAAGAGGGGCGGGGGGTGAGGGGGATTCTGACTCGCCAGCCAACATATGGACTGCTTTAGAGCGCCTCGTCGTTGCGGCATCTAAAAGCCCTGTGACGACCTGGTGGGATAGATTCAAGCCACCGCAAGGCTTTAAGCGGATATATTTTCACTGTTCAAACATAGTTATGTGTTTGCACAAGAAAGATGCTAGACAAAGCTTTTTGAAGTCGTATTTCATTAAATTTCTGCCTGGAGGCAATAAGTAGTAATAATAAAAGCATATTTGCACCACCCAAAAGCAATTTGCGCTGTCTGGAACCATTTGGCCACTGCCCATGTTTACCGCATGGACATTTGTTGCCATTGCCAAAAACGACAGAGGAGCATCTGCGACTTTTAAGACACTATTAGATGTGTAATGTACATATAACATGATGTATGAGCGAGCTGAATGGTAGTTATTTATTTATTTTATTTATTTTTTTTAACCTAAAATGGCCAAAGCTAATCACGAATGCTAACTGTTTAGCAAAAGCTGATTTTGTTGTCTCAAATACTGTTTAAACCATGCACTCAGGAGGAGGAAAAAAAAAACAAAAAAAAACAAATGTAAATAAAAAAATTTGATGGTGACAGCCCTAATTGACAGTCGATAGGGGGGCTGGTTTCAGTGCATACCTTTTATATACTTCGTAATTTTTTAATCAATCAAATTTGGCATGGTTGTTACCACTCTTCTCTGTGGTGTCAAATTTAAAAGCCATTTTCACTTTACAGGGACCTGCAAGTTCCCTATTTAAATCCAAACTTCAATTTAGTAAATTAATGGTTTAGTCCAGTTAATTCCGATAAATCCCAGGGCAAACTACCACAGCAATTAGTCTTTCCACAGTCATGTTTGCAGTGCCTGCAGCTAGCAGCCTCACCTGCAGTGCTGAGAGAGGGTAGGTGAGGAGGCCGGCCGGGTGGTGCGGGCTGATGGAGGCAGATGCCGCAGAAGGAGTGAGAGGAAGAGCGGGTGACGCCGGAGGAGATCTGGGCTTGCTGGGTGTGGAGGACGCCTGGGGGGTGGCATCAAGTGCCCCCGCAGGGGTCGCGGTGAGTGACGAGAGGTCGCAGGGGTTGCGAGGAAGGAGGCTGAACCAGTGTCCGCTTCTCTCGGTCAGAACCCGAAGCAGCTGGTCGTTGGACTGGAGGGAGAGTTGCTGCGAAGGTGTGGGGGAAGAGGCTGGAGGAGTGTCGCCCGGGCTTTCACGCAGGACCGGAAGGCACCGAGCGGATAGAGCGGTCGAGATCGGGCCAGGGACATTTGAAGCGTCTTGACTGATAATCACGGCGGTTTTTGCTACTGTCGGCTCGGAGGAATTGCGAGAGGGGGAGTATGACGTCACGGTGCTCGTGGCGAGAGGAGAATACCTACGGTTGCCATTCTGTCCAGCGTGAGGGCTCCCCTGATCCTCTGCCTTCACAGTTTCTCTTGAAGAGTCTGGACAAAGTCGAGACCCGTAGCCTTGTTGTTGGTAGAAATGGGTTGGAGAGTCTTTCCTCTGGTCGTGCTCATTCTCCTCTTCCTTCTGTTGTTCCAAGCCATGTGGGAGGCCAGAAAGTGAGACGGGTTTGTCCTTCTCCAGTTCACGCTCCTGAGGTTCCTCTTTGACCTTGACTTCCTCTGTTGCTCTTCTCCTCCTCTGTCGCTCCTCTTCAAGTTCTTCTGGACCTGCATGCAAATAAGACAATATCATCCATCTTGGAATTTCACTCTCGGGGCTCTATGCTGGCCTTTATGTCAAACACTCTCCATTTTTGAACCATTTTATCCGTTTTAATGCAGATGTGATGAAAGTTCCCAAGGGTGGGTATTTTTGTCAGATGTCATTTAAACTTCAGCTCTTTAAGTATTTCAAAAATCAAATTGTACATTTTAGCTCTATTGTGGCCACTTTTGGCAATGAAACCCATGAAAGCTTTTTTTTTAAAATTTCTTATTTACAGGATCAATCATTAAGTTTGGGTAAAATGGTTTTCTTTCTAGAGTCAACGCTTAAAATGTATTTTTTTACGTTTCCTACCAGATGACCTCATTTATCTGTTTTTGGACAACAGAGCAATTTCAGATTATATTTGTAGTTTCCGAAAGAGTCTTTGAATGGTAAGCAGTAGAAACTTCCCCTGTCGTACAGTATGGAACAACAACTTTTCCTCTCTTTTTTTTTTTTTTTTTTTTCTTCCAGAAACGTGACAATAGACA